>NC_138575.1:79021887-80221887 GCF_964289735.1 Phaethon aethereus
TTTCTTAAGGCTTCTTTTGTCTGTTGGCTTCTTCTCCTTTTTTCTTTCTCTTTCTTTTTTTTTTTCCTAACAACTTCCTGCCTGCCTGTCATTAGAAGTAGGAATGTATTCCTTTCTCTCTATCAGATCTCAGTTAATTAGCCATTGCTGCAGCAGGCTCAAGGATTTAAATTCAAAGTGAAACTCATTCTAATCAAAACTGCAGCAAACTGGGGGTTTTGTTTGACTTTAACCTGAAAGTCAGTTATTGTACCACTGATGTACATACCACATTACCAGCTGAGTGCTTTCAGCATCCCTCTATCAGTGTGAAATATTTAATCGGCACAAGGATCCAATCAGCACAGCAGAGGGGAATCTAGTGCGTGCATTAATTTACTTTCAGTTGAAAAGCAGTAAAGCAGGTCAGAAACATATAACCTTCTCCCTTCCCTCCCCCCTCCTTCTCCCCCCCCCCCCCCCCCAGCACATCGGAAGAGTTTTGGCGGCGGGGGGGGGGAATGAAAGCCACCCTGTATGAATCCAGATCGGAGAGTCAGACAATAAATTAGTCGTTCCTGCCAAAGAATAACAAACACTGCCTGGAACAGAAGAGGGACACCCCCCGCCCCCCGCTTCAAACAGACCCCCCAAAACCCCCTCTCAAATTAATTACATTGGGTAATTGTTTGTTTTTTAATCTTTGATTCTTTTTAAGCTAGAAAGATGGCTGGATGATTACCCCTTCTGTGTATGACATTAATTAGAAAGAAAGCAAATGCCAGGAAATAATGAATCAGTCTTTCTATTAAGGTGCAAGGGCTTTGGATTTTCTGACCAGCCACGTTCTCCAGGATAGGCTTCCACTAATATTATTGGTATTAAATATCTGTTTTAGAGGCATTCCCAAGCTCTTCTACACATCAGCAATTTTATATATTGCAGGAGCATACTGCAGCGTACAAAAGCTAAACTTTTTCCGCCACCAAATCTACCCTCGTGTTTCATTCTCTGAGGACAATCAAGTTCCTTATCTCCGTGATACCGTAACGAGGATATCGACATGCAATTTTCTTTCACAGGGGATCATTTACAACGTGAACGTTACATGAACAAACTTGTACAATCCCGCAAGCAAAACCATCGCGCGGAAATGTGACGACAGGCAATGATTAAAGTTGCACCAAAAAAACCCACCTCAGCTGATGGGTCTGATGTGGCCGAAAGTCTCGGCAAGGTTGCTTTCCAGGACGGGGCAGCAATGAAGAACTAGCAGATTTATGCAAAGAGAGAATTTTCTCAACTGGTAAATACCCTAATAATGGTAACAGTGGGCTTAGAAAAGCACATATTCACTCAAGTGCAATTAGGCTTTAATTTCTGAAACCATTAAACAGCTTGCTGGCTGAAAAAAACAACGCGTTTTCAACTGTATTGCTAACTGGCAATCCGCTCACCAAAGCTCGGAATTATCTGCTTAGTGACTTGTAAACAGCACTTTTTAACTAACGAGGAGTAGGGGGGAAAGAGGACGATATTTAATGAGAAAAGTCGGATTCGTATTACGGAACATTCTGGAAGTGCCTGCGCATCTTGAAGGAGAGGAGGAGGGGGAGCTAGGGTGTTGGGGTTTTTTTAATAACCTCACAAATAATCCCTCCTCCTTCCTCTCTCTCAAACCATGTCAATGATCAAGGAAATGAGAACAAGGCGCTTGATTCACAGCTGACTCTCTCCTCTTGTTACATCAGATCAAGAAGGAGCGGTCTAACAGGGAGGCCGATTTCTGCAGGGGAGACAAATTTACAAGCTGGCATTTTGTCTCCTACTCCTATTAATTAGCCCTGTCAGAAACAGGGCTTTTAAAACTTGCAACGGAGTTACGCGTGTACCCACTCGCACACACGCTGCATATATGCGTCCAGAAAATTAAATATTATGCATGTGGGATAAACCCCTCCCAATAAATCTTCAAGGAAAGAGTGGTTGGTTTCCTATTTTATTTGGTGGATGGATCGCTATTCTTTCCCTTAATCCCAAGAAAAACTGCATAGTAAACTGCAAGTTAGTAAGATGCAGCCCGCGCTAAAGCCGCTGTTAATGACAGCCTTTGGATGGGGTGCATTGTGCTCTGGACCAGGTTTGTAGCCGAAAGCCTGGAGCTCCATCTGCACATCTGTGAAATGCTGCTTTTAAACCCAAACTTACAACAAAGGAAAACTTTGGCTTGCTCTCACTTCGAATAAACCAGAAAGCGTACAGGCATCCTCTTGGCAGGTCAGCGGAGGGTTTAAATGGCTCCCCGCTGCGTAACATGGGTTGCCCCTAGCCCCAGAGCTGGAGTCCTCCTTGCCATTAGCAGCTCAAAATTTACATCCTTTCGCTGTCGCCAGCTTAAGTTTCCCGTGATTTGCCGTGTCCCGTGCATTCAGGAGGACCCCATTCATCTGGCTTATTTAACGTTAAAAAACAAAACCGACCCTCCGCAAACAAACACACAAAAAACCGAAACGCGAGTGTACACCAGATAAACACTAATGTGCTTCTAATTTAAGTTTTGAAAAAAACAAAGGCAGAGTGATTAAAGGCCAGGAGCATGCAGCTCAGCATATGGAGCCACAGTAAGTGCCCTAGAACAAGTTGAATGTTTCCATTGTGCGAAAGACTCATTCATTATAGCTACAAGATGCAGTGCAGGCATTTGCATTTTTAGAGGGGCATCTTGTCATTTTTAGATAAATCATGGGATCCAGACCCTTTCTAAATGGCATCAAAGCTCACGTTTCTTGATATCCTGCCTCCCTTTGTTTCAGTACTCTGCCTCACTTGTTTTCTTTTCCTCTGCATGAATGTCATTGAAGTTTGCATCCTAGTATATCTCCAGACCAAGACGTGAACTCAGGGGCTTCTCATTTTTGCTTGAAAATGCACTGCTTCCTATGATGAAGCAAGGCAAAAAGAGATGCAACTGCCTGCAATCAGAAAAATAAACAATAGAGAAATTTATCGTATCCAGTTTCAAAGCTGCTGCCTCCTCACTCACATTCCCTCCCCCCGTATTCCCCCAACCAGCCCCCCACCCCAGACCTGATAATCATTTCTTTGATTTCTCCCTCCTTCATCCCAGCTTAAAATCAAATTTGGAAACGCACATCTTCCTTGGTGTGGCAGGAAGAACTGGCAACACAATAAACTAAGCCAAATCCTTTCCCCCCCACCACCTCTTTTTCCCAGATAACACAGAATCCTCCTGAAATGAACAAATGTAGCTGTGAACAGATACAGACTTCCCATGGGATCAAACCATCAGTTCCTCGGTATACATATAAAGAAGAAAGAAGTTAAATGGTTGCATTTCCCCCAAGGGAAGGCAGAGCTTCGGTTGTGAAGTATTCCCACCAGAAATTCTGGATAAGTTGCAAAGAAAAAAAAAAAAATCCCAGCCTCCTCTGCAGACCTTGTATAGACATTTCCCCAGCAGTTCTACATGCGCACATTTCATCCCGACAGCATGAGCTTTTGGTATTACCGTGTTGCTCCGGAGTGATTACTGTTTTCCTACGGCGGGCACATTTGCATGGCAGTCATGAAACCGCTCGGAGCAACCTTTCAATTTTCCAACACTCCAAAGTATAGCTTTGGTGAAAGCAAACAAAGCAGAAAGGGAAATAAAAGAGCCCAAAGCGAGTGCCTAAGCCGGAGCACCTCAGTCCGAATCCGGGCTCTCCTGTCCAGGCGGACAACTGCCAACTGGCATCGGGGCAGCAGCAGCCAGAGGCAAGGTCACCCTGTGCTCGTGCACCCTGAACCCAGGTGACCCTTGCTCATTTTTGTAAGTCAATGTCAGTACAAGAATGAAACCGAGCTCTAGAGTTTGTCACAAAACCTGAAGAGAGCGCTCAGTTCAGAGGACAGAAGAGGAAGGCAGCATTAGGAAGGTTTTTTTTTGCAACCACCCGTCAGCTATGAGCACACCTTGCTAATGAAAAACCCATACGGCTCGGCAGCGCAGTGAGTAGTGTCCTTCCACCCCAGCCTCTGGCTGGACCCGTGTCTACTTCTGGTGAAGCGCATCAGAACTGAAATGTAATCAGAGGTGTCTTCTGAGATTTAGATAAACAATTCCTTTGCCTCAGTTTCCCAACTTGATAACATGTCTCCCTCGCAAAGGCGTTGTGAAGATTAACTGGCTCACAGCTACTAAATGCTGTTTATTTGTTATTAAAGGCAAGTTAAGTCACATGATCTCATCTCAATCCAACTGGATTACAGCTGCCAAATCAATGGCAGTGCGCTACCGCACTGTTTATCTAGTCTTGCCTACTGGTATTTTCTAATGTCCTCCAAAGGAACCCTTGTGGAGATGAAGATGAGACTTCGCAGTTCCAAGTATTCTTCTGGGTCTGTGTGTGCGGACCTTGGCCACATACTGAACTAAATGGAGGGCATCAAAGTTTATTACACGTCTTTCCCTTTCCACAAGTTGCATAAAAAGCAATCTATGGATCCAGAATTGTAGCAAAGCCCAGAGCCAGAGACGGCAAACACAGAACTGGTAACCACACCTTTAAAAAGAGGTGCTACGATTCTGAAGAAGAAAGGCATTCATGGAAGCTGGAAGGAATGGGGGACACAGCGGGGCAAATTTCTCACAGTAGCACTCTTCAAGCTCTGCTTGTCAATGGCCAGAAAGGGGTTGAAGTGTCAGGCTTCCAAGAGATTTTCCTCATGCATCATAAGATAAAACAGTTTATTATAAATTATGGAATGAGAATTATGAACAATTGTGCAGGTGCCATACAGGTGTAAATTAGAAGGATGAGTTGACAATGGACTTCCATCTCAAGACTTGTTGCTTTCTAATACACCTTCATACACAGTAAAATGACAGTCTTAATGCCTTTCTCTGTCCCTTCCCAGGATATCTGAGCATCCTTGCATCATTCATCGAAACCCTTTTGAGGCAGCGACTCGGAGGACATCTGTGGAAGGAAGCTGCAGGAACTAAAACTGAGGCCAGAGAGACATCCTCACATGACGTATCAAGTCAAAGCTGGAAACTGAACCTTGATGTTGCGAACTCAAAACTATAATTGTCAGGACAGCACCCTCACCTTCATCTTTGCTTTAGTTGCACCACTTCGTTTGCCATGTGCCCTGTTTAGGGCTATCCAAAACATAAATTTGAATAGTCAAGTCGCCCTGTTCATCCAGCCTTACGGTTGAATGTGCAGGCAGGGTGGCTGTCGCAGCACTTGAGGCAGCAACAGCAGTGAGTGGTTTTTTCTGTCTTTTAAGAAGCGGATGTTCAAAAAGGTAGATTATCAAACAATGGGTTATCAAAGACACATGATATTTTTCAAAACCTAGCTGAATGAATACCACCTGATCAAAAATCACCCCTTACAGAAGTAGAGGCTATGGGAAATTAGGAACTCGAAGCCCTCTCTCATGTGCTCAGGCCACTATGCAATGCTCTACTTTTTTTATGGGGGACATATAATGGCCTAGTTCCTCTAGGGACATGGGTGGTTTAGACAGATAAAAAAAAAAATCAACCTCCTCTCCCTAATCCCCCCCGTTTGACAAAGAATGCTGTGTGAATACATACATGTGAAGAATCAAAAGCAAACTTTTACAGTTTGAGAGTCACAGGTAATACCACTTGACTGGATACAGATAATTGATCAGTCATAATAAGAGGGGGATACAGCATGTAATATTTTCCTTTTAATGAGACTTCAGAGAATGCATGAAAAAATATTTAGAATGACTGAACTGTACAAGTATATTAGCAGATGTTGAAAATACTGGGCAAATTTAAGAAACAAGGGAATGATATGCTTTCACTCTAACTTAATGGAAATGCAAATGATAAGATAATGCTTAAAGGGAAAGAAAGGTATACAGCAGCAGCGTTGGGAAAGAATTTTAAAAAGAGGCAAAGGAGCTGCTAATGAAGGACTGTGTAGATCCTAGGATGAAACTAAGACACTTCACAACCATTATTCCAGAGGCCAAAGAGAGAGTAACGAGCAATAAATAATGCAGATCATGCCAATGGCAGTAAATAAAATGGGACATAGAAGAGAGAATGAGAAAGAACAGACTGGGCCCACTTCAAAACAACAATAGGAGAGGAACACAATGGCTAAGGAGAAGGCAAGGACACACTGCACAGTAACTCTGCCGTTGCCTTCACACATAAAGATGGAGGAGATTATATAACGTGCAGATAAAATAGAACTTATCTGCAAAATTTAGATGCTAGTCTGCAGTTGTGAGTGTCTGAACTAGTTTCTAAACTACTCCCATGAACAGCGACAGGAGAAAGACAGACATTTTGTATGTTGATTTTCTTGCTACAGTAGTGGTAAGCACTTAGATACTTCAGCCATGAGAGCTATATAGGGGGCTGCACAGAGTGACACAGATCTGTGTGTATACTTAGAAAGGATTCAAGGGCACAAAAGAAAGGCGAGAAGAGAATGAGAGGAGCTTTCGCAAACTTTTTCACAGCTATGTTACATTTAAGGATCAGAATAAACAACATCCTCTTGGCCTTATTTCCCATTGTGTGCTATGGAGTGCAAAACATCACAGCCACTTAATATAAACTCTACCTCAATCAGTCACTCAGATCCTTTGCCTGGAACATTTATTACAGCCGATAGCTTTTCTTCTGATAAAAGCCATTTTGCAAAGAAGCTGAACAGGAAAAATGACAGGCTGGTGAGTAAAAAACTGATGCTCTGGCTCTCCAGTTCTGCAGCACACCCAATTTTTATTTTTTTTTTTTTTATTACATTTCCATTTGGGGTAGCCTTTTCTTCTGCAAGAGTGCAAGAGTGGAACACGTTGCATCTCTTCAGAGCAGAAGGCAAGGATTAGGACACGGCCGTGGAGTCCTGTGGCAGGTTTGTGCAGCAGCCCCTAGAGATCCAAGTTCAAATACAGGTCAAGCCATAAGTGGGAAAGAAAAAGGAAGACCTTGTTCTAGTTCCCATGCTCCAAAATCATCTGGGGTGTAACCGTTCCCCCGGGATAAGATTGGGCTGCAGTTGTATGAATTGCAAAGGCACTATGTAGAAAAGGAATGGGGCAAATAAGGGGCAAAATAACGCTTTGCTCATTCCAGTGGATTCCAGCTGAGTGAGAGGTGAGGATGTCAACAGCACTCAGTCTGGAAGAAGTAGCTCTCTGCACAGCTTCTCTATCAATACTGTGACTGCATCCAGCCCTGTATCATTTTATTCCTGCTTTTGCCCCTGCTTTTATTCCTTTTTTTTTTTTTTTTATTTCCTGGAGAACTAAAGCTTTTAAAAGAAACTGTGGAAAAACCAAATAAAGCCTAATAATGAGGCCCTCCTCCAGGAGGTGAGTGGAACAGGCTATGTTTTACCAACCATTGTGCACCGATATAAATCAGCTGTGCTTCCAAAGGAAGCCATCTCCTGGTCTCTTGATCCTCCTCCTGCGCCATCCCGACCTGTGTGGCTGCAACCAGCATTCAGACAGCTGTGCAATAAACCAGGAGCTCTACTAAGTAAAGCTAACCTGGCAAAGAAAAAAATCTAGGTTTTAACGCAGGTCGGTTACCCACCTCAGTTCACACCCTAGCTGCAGAAATAACTGGGCCCACGTGGCAGGAGAAGGCAGTGGGCAGGAAGAGTGAAGCAGGAGGGAGAAGCACCCTTCCAGAAGAGTGCTGGCGTGATGCTTGGGCAGCTGTGGGCGTGGGCTTGGCAGCTCCACAATCAATTGTGAGGGAACTGGGAAACACAAAAGAAGGTATTAAAGAGTAAAAGAAACAGAACACAGACAAGAGCCCATTAAGACAGTGCACCTTGGGCAAAGGAACCAAGTAAAAAGCCACCGTGCCTTTCATCACTAGGCCAACAAGTTGTAGTAATACTACTTCCAGGAGTAATCAACACTCACTTTCTTCAGTTGGGTGCTCAGCAGCCTGTGTGGAAACGGTCCTGTTTCAGCAGACCGCTGCCTACGGCATGACCAATGATAATATGCAGACTTAGCGGAGAGGATAAAGACGGCAGGGACACAGTGAGTAAATTACCCTCTCAACCCTCCGAGGATTACAGGTCTCTGTCAAGTCATTCAGATCTAAAATTTGACCTGTCTTAAAGTATTTAGAGCTTGCCAGGGAATACGTTCTGTATTCTCAACAGCCATCTCAAGGAAAATAAATCTCTTAATTATAAAAATTATTACATTGTTACATTTAATAATTCTAATAACAGTTTCTACCTACAAACTACCTTAACCAAAAAAGCTTATGCACTGCAAGTCCACACCTCTGCTTAATATACACTAACATCCCCAGGTAGACACGTCCACCTACAAGACACTTCCTCGAGTCTTACGCTGACATGAAAAATAAGAAACAAACCACAAGAGCAGGAGCCATAAAAAACCAACTCAACAAAAGTGACTAAAAAAAAAAATAAATCAGTCAAATGCAACGGGAGAGAGCAGACAAGAATCGGGACATTAAAGAAAAGGCATTCAAAACTTGAGATCTTTTGTCAGCATTCTTTCGAGGAACCAAAAGCAAGATATGCTGGAATGCAGTGCTGTGCGAGGCTAAAGGCAAATGCATTCAGTTTTTTAAATAAAAGTTTCAGGAAGAAGCAAGTACAGCATCAGAGACGTTTTCTTAATGCGAAGGTGGACAAAGTGGCGAGAGACAAAGACTGCTGAATTCAGCAGGAGCTAAATCCATAAACGGGCAAAGCAATCTGTAAATGGAAACTTTCCCAAGCTGGAAAGAAAGTGAAGCTCCTAAGTATTTCAGTGGTGAGCATGACTGAATCTCCTGCTATTTATTATATCAGTGTCATCCATTAACGTCACTGCACTTAAGGGCTTATCAGCATTTCCATTCTAAAACTCAACATGATAGAATTCTATTAGTTGATTGCTTATCTGGGGAGGGTGTGGATGAACAAAAGACGGCACATATGTTGAAAACAGGGCACATATGTTCTCAGCTGAGAGATTTGTGTTGTTTGGTTTTTTTAAAATGCGCTCTAAGACATGTGAGCAATTTCCTAAGAGAGTTTGCCGGTTAACGTACAGTCTGTGAATGTGACAGGACTCGCCGTGCCACCCATGCATAAGCTGCAGAAAAACAGGGCAAGTCCAGTCCAGAATGACAGGAGTACAGGGGGGAATAAAACCAGGCTTCTGGTCCTGACAAACGCGGCTTCACGGCAGCCAGTGCAGTCTTCGTGCAAGAGTTGCAAGAGCAACTCTAGGTCTGAGGAAAACAAGATGCAACCCAACTGTTTTGGACTGGCACATGTACATGTCCCGCCTAGCCTCTCTGGCGGCGTACAGGGGAGGTGAGGTGCCCACTCTCACAGCAGGACAGCTGGTGGGCCAAGGAGATGAAAACAGGGCCTCAGATTTTGTGATACTCATCTTCCAAGATCTATGCCTCGCTGAACTTAGCAACTGCAGATTTCAAACTCAACTGCAGATTTCCAACTGGCGTACCTCCAGCTCAGAGCGCCGCTGGAGTACAGAGTCAGAAGAGATTTCTACTTTGTTTTTTGTGCTCAATGAGCTTCATTCTTCACTCCTACAGCATATTAAACCTATCGGCTTCAGCAGAATTAGTCTTGGTTCAAACTGGCATAAAAGCAGAAAGAAATCCAATTAAATGTATTTAAATGATGCTGCTACTTTCTCTGTGGTCACTATTTTCATAAAGGGTAATTACAAGCAAGACAGACCAGCTTGATGAGCCTCTCTTTACTGTCAGTTGTGAGAACTAGCTCAAACACAGAGCAAAGCATGAGGCTCCTTAGTCACCCCATGGAGACCCACAGTCTCTCTGGGAACACCCTCCTAGTGCCTTTACATAGAAAGAGACAAGCACCTCAGAGGGAAAATCATGCCAGCTGGTAAGTGAACTGTCCTCTGAGGAGGTCTGTCTCTCTCCACTGACATTGGGCATGTGGACTTCTAATTTAATCATCCCTATTAGATGATGAAGGTTGGAGAATTCAAGCCCAGAAAACTACACAGTGCAATGTTTGGTCATGCAAACGCTCTGTTCTTTATCTTGGGAGATGTGTTTGTATAAAACTGTGATACCTCGGTGGAGAGTGAGCCACAGGAATTCTGCTCCCAAACTACAAATCAGAGTCACCTTGACTTAGTCCAGGCCTTTAAGCCTTAGACTTTGAACATCTCCTGATGTTCAGAGAAAACTCCTGAATAGCTGATGTTAGCATTGAGTTTGGCTTTAAACACGCTAAGAGTTAGTCTAAATGACAAAAGCAGGAGAATTTGTGTACTGATCTCAGGGACAGGCAATTTAGGTACAGACATCTCCCATACAGGTGTTCAGGACCCAGACGGATGCATTCATGACAGTGCATAACTTGTCATCTGACAAAATATCCTGCCGTCTCTGAACTGGATCTGCCGTCACCGTGCACCAGCAGCAATAATCTCCCCCACAGATGGACGGGCTACTGACCAGCCAGCATTCCCCAAGTGGGGGACAACATTGCCTGTGAAGCATGGTACCCTCACCTTTCCCCTGTCTAAGAGGGCCAGTTCGTTGTTCCTGCTTTTAAAATAAAGACAAAATGCAAAACAGCTCCTAAGATGTGCTCCCCTTGGCACACAGGCCACACGCATGTGTCTTTTTGGCACAGCCTTGTGTAGAAGTCCTGCCTTGGAAAGTTCTGGCTTTCCTTGAGAGGCTGCGACATAACAGGAGAACAATTTTGGTTAGAAGGTAGGCTGACACTGTCGTGGTTGCTCATGCTGAGCAATGAAGCTTGGGTGTGACCTTACCAACAAGGATTTTTACAACTATGCAGGAGACAGAGCAAAACGATCTGGACAAACTCAGTGTCCTGGCAAAAACCACAAGAACAAGCAGAAGTTGGCTCATGGCAACAAAAATCTCTCTTTGCATCATTGTGAGTAAACTATAATTAGATACCTCCCTTTTTTTTTAATCACTCATGATTCTTTTTAAGGGCTGGCTATATAAGAGTAAATTTCTTACAATTTTACACAGAAATATTGTTAAATTGACTTGTAAACACTTTTCATGCTGAAGTTAAAGAAAATACTCACAATGTCGAGTTTCTTTCAACTGACTAGTAACTAATAGGACAGGTGCTGTAGGCTTTGGGCTTGATACAGTAAGAAAAGATAAGTGAGTTTTAGGACAATTACTCTGCATATATTGATATGATATTAAAATATCAAGAGGCATGTGTCTGCTGGACCACAAGCAACCATGGAAAATACGTTTTTTATGAAAAAGACAAGCCCTTCAAGGGCAATAACTGACTTCTCACAACCATCTGCAGGAATGGGAATGCATTTATCCATTGCCTGCCACCATGCCTGACTTTCCAACACAGGAGACAACAGCAAGCTACAGGAGCATTTTTATTTTCTTTGGTCTCTTGCTAAGTTTCCTAGCATGTGGGAAAGTATAAATGAGGGCTGCACACCTTCACGAGCACCTTGAGGAACTGTTGTCCCTCAAAGCAGTCACATTTACCTTGGAGATTGGCCCAAGTACTCCAAAAATGGTTCCATTTTGCTTGGGCCAAGCTCCAATGAAAGAGCATTTGCAATGACTGCTAGAGGAAACCTGTCAGGTCTGTAGGGCTTTTCTCACACACTGATTGTCCATCAGTGACTCAAGCCACAGAGTGTGAGTCAGGTTCCAACCCAAAACTGCTTAACTAGGCGTGCACAGGCATCCATGTCTACCAGAAAATCTGTTGAAGGGACAAATGTCACTTGGTGCAGGTACACACCAAAAGTCCTTCGGACCACCACTGGTTTCCATCTCATGGGCTATCACATCCTGCTGGTTATCACAGAGTAGCTTGGAAATGACTGTATGCACAGCTAAATGTTTTAAGGCAACTTCAGGATTATTTAACTAACTGTTCACATAGAACCAACCAGAAAACCTAACTCGGGAATTCTTGCAGAAAGGTTACAATTTCTTCCCAGAAGCCATTCTGAAGCCAAAGTTAAACCTCAATTTAAGGATTTCAAGTAATAGCATCTACTACTTTACTAGGTTAATGACTTTCACTTTTAAAAATCCTCATCTTATCTCCAGCTTTAGCTTCCAGTCACTTAGGCTTTTTTCCTATCTCTGTAGTTAGAATAGCTACCTGCTAACCCAGACGTTCCCTTCCCAGAAGACAGGGATGATGATTGTGTTTTTCTCCATGAGGACACCTATATGCACAGAGGGCACTGCACTTGGGGTAGAAGATAAGGGAGCACTTTTGACTGTTTAAACTTAGGTATGGGGCCAAATCAGCTTGTTGTATTCCTGGGAAATGCAATGCTTGCTCTACCGATCCCGGAACCCAGCTGAATACTAGGACAAAAATGAACAGGGCCAGAGGACCCACCAGCAAGTTACATTTTACCTTCAGAATTTTGCACGCTGAAGCCAAGTTGTCTTGATTCAGGTGAGGAGATTTTCCCAGGAGACAGTTGCCTCACATAAAATTAACCCATTATATTAACTAATGGTGTGTAAATAAAATCCATTTCAGTCACACTAAATCTATATTCAATGACCAGTTTTTTGCAACAAAGAGCTGAGTCAGAGGGAAGCTTGCCTGTGGCACTGTGTTAAACTTGCAGTAAGGTGCATTGCTTTTTCGTAAAATAGCTTTGCAAACTCTTTTATCACTGGTTTTGCTTTTAGACCTACTAATTTGTTAGTAGTAACTCAGAGCAAAGTAAAAGAATACAGGCACATCAACCAGGTACCTGTAACATGCACAATCTGCAGACTTTGAAGATTTATCAGTACACTTACAGACCTATGCTGGAACTAAATGAATTCCCTTCCAAGCAAAGACCCAGTAGAAGTACTAGTACAGCTGAAGAGAAGAAAACCCAGCACATTCCCATTCAAGGATTCTGAGGCTACAAAGTATGATCCAGTTCACCTGGTGATATGTATATAACACCACCATAGCATTCAACCAGTTAGGGACTAATAACTTATTTTCAGGTAAAGCTTCCAGAGAAGGCATCCTGCCTCGATATGTGGCTCTCATGAAATAGCAAATCCTCTATTTCCTTTGGTCATCCCTTCAAACAGTTAACTCTCTCCTCCCTTCCCCTTAAAGCCTTCAGCCTGGTTTCTGGCTTGAATTGCTCAGGAGTTTTACCTGCAAGTGGTTGCTGGGTTTGCTAGGGCTGCTGGGCCTCTAGTATGGCCAGAATTTCCGATGGTTGCCTTTTTGCTCTAGGATTTCACAGAATCACAGAATCACAGAATCACTAGGTTGGAAAGGACCTTTAAGATCATCAAGTCCAACCATTAATCCAGCGCCACCATGTCCCCTAAACCATGTCCTGAAGCGCCACATCCACACGTTTTTTGAACACTTCCAGAGATGGTGACTCCACCACCTCCCTGGGCAGCCTGTTCCAATGCCTGACCACCCTCTCAGTGAAGAAGTTTTTCCTAATATCCAATCTAAACCTCCCCTGGCGCAACTTGAGGCCATTTCCTCTCGTCCTATCACTAGTTACTTGGGAGAAGAGACCAACACCCTCGTCGCCAAATTTCAAAAATTTCTGTATTTTAATCAGACTTGGGGAGCCAAAGCAGGCCGAGTGTGCAGAGGCACGTGGTATGCATGCGCAATGCGGCGTGCGATCCAGCCTTTCACCTCGCGCTCAGCCATTTGCATTCTGGCAACATCTCTCTTTGAGAGTCCCCAAATACCCCCAGCCCAACAAAGAACAAATAGCAGCTTCTGTGAAGCTACAGCAGAGAGAAAATGGTAGCTAAAAAAACCCGCAAAAGGCCAACTTCAAAGTTGTTGAATTTGGTCCTTGGGCTTTGAAAAACCTGTCATTTGGGAGGAAGGGTGGGAGGCTGCTCTTTCCCCCTCCTTTTCATTAAACGGCTCTTCAGAACTTGGGAGAGCTGCTGCTCTCATTACGCATTCCTCCTCCTGGAAATAAATACTTGTGTGGGTTGTCACATTAGTCAGTGGATAGATGTCAAAAACAAATTACAGCCTGGCATGGAGCCAAACCGCGCGTGTACGTGTGTGTGTTATAACGGAGTATCTGCTATTAAGAAGGTGGTTGGTTCTACATGTCAGAAGGTGGAGCCTTTTCCAGGAGCAGAAGTCTTATAATGGGGGACTTTCTAAAGAAGGAACGGAGAATCACGATCTTGTTTCATTCCTTTCCTCACAAGGAGCTATTACGCAAACTCCCCATATGTCTCACCACTACACAGAGAAATCCTACTCCTTCAATGCTTCTTCCAGCTCTGTGAAGTCAAAAACAAGCTAAGCAGTCCCACAGCTCGCTCCAGCCTTTAAATAAGCTGGGGCTCTCCAGAGGGATGGGAACCAAAAACTTACTTGTCCTTTCAAGGCCCAGAAAATCTCTCCCCTCCACCCACCCACCCCTTTTTCTCTCTCTCTCTCTCTCTCATTTTACCGGTTTAAATCAGTTCTGGTGTCAGTTATGATGAGCTGCCCCAGTCGAATACTTTTTCAAAAATAACAAGCTTTAGAAAACATACCCAGCATCCAACTCTCACTCTGAGCCACTAGTTTTTTCAATCTGAGAGATCAACATCCTGACTCTCACTCTGAACCACTAGTTTTTTTCACCTGACGGATCAGCATCCTGGATTATTACCAAACCGGTCCTCTGTGAATAAGATGAGCCATACTGCACATTCCTCCCGCCACCTTTTGCATGTGTGTAGATACAAGCCAGGGAAGGTATTCAACAAATAGTCAAAATCCTGCACTAACTTTGATAAACAGAGGATTGCTAAACCTAAAGGCAGAGGAGGCTAAATACCATCGTTAGATTATCTGATGAGAATATTCCAATGAATAAATGGAATTATTTCAGTTATTCCTGGAACAGTTTGGAGATCAGTTGTTGTTATGACAGGCCTTCCCACTGCTGTGCTACCATAACTCTGGAACCATAGTGGGAACTAGAGTGCAGGGTCTACAACTGCATCGTTCTTCACCAGAGAGGGACAAGAAAGAAACCCATAGACTCCCTTCCAGTTTACCAGGTACCGTGTCTCTAATCTTCAGATACCCTGACACTGGTCATGTCTCTAATCTTAAGATACCTTTACGCACCACAGTGCAAAGACTGCCCATGATTTTTAAGAGGACTCCACCAGTAACATCACTGTTCAAATGTTTCTGAACCAGGTCACTAGCAGTGAATGTAAATGAAAAAAATTTAAAAAAAAAAACACAACAAAAAACTTTATATCACTTCATTTAAATTCAGAGTATTGACAAAACTCATGTATTCAAATATTGTAACTCCAACTAATCACAGAAACAATTTAAAAATATGACACTTCTTAAAAAGCAATAAACTGTAAGGTCTTTTTTCCCCCCTCTAATAATTCATACCATAGGAGTGGTGTTGTCAAACTTTCAGGAATAATCACTAGAAATGCAATTATTTATACAAATTAAAGTGGAGAATTTATACAATCAGATGATTCCAACAGCTAGGGCTTTACAAATAAAGTCAAGTATTGTGTGACACACAATATCCCTGCTACAGTTGGCAGTGCGTTTATATGCCGTATACTCAAACTGGGCAATGAAACTAAGTTTTCTAGCAGCATTTCACCTTACGCTGCTGCTCAAGACTTGTATTTCAGTCCTTACTCATTCTTGGTGAGTCACAAGCTTTTCAAGATTTCAGATTTCACCCTTCTAACATTTGCGTATCAAAATGGACCAGGACTTCAATTACAGTAGGCAGTGACAAGGCACAAAAGTTTCTCTGAATCATCAGTAACCACATACACATTTGAAGGATTATGTTAAGCACTCAGTATGGTTTATAAATGTGAATAATTTATTATATAATAATAATACCTATTATATATAATATGTAATATATATTATATAATATTATACAAATATAATATTAAATAATAATTCACCTGAATCTATAACTCGGGTGAATTAAGTAAACTGAAGCCAATTTTGCACCCCCTAAAGATCGATACCCATACGCTCCTCACCGTTCTAGAGACTATGCCTGGCAATGTTTGTCAGCTTATGCCATCTCAGCAAGGACACCGTGTCCTGGATTCGCATAGAGGGGATCTTGAATTCCAAAGCCCTAAGTCCTCTTAGGGCTCTGGGCCCAAGTTTTCTTATAGTGCTTAATACACAGAATTACCTGTTAGTGCTATTATGAAATACTAATATAATGCGATAAAAAAACCCCCAAACCTCAGTTTGAATCACTACTTTGCTGTAAGACACCCACACAGCACGTTCTGTCTTACTAGCAACTCCGAGTAACATAGAGGTATGTTTACCTGTAGGTTTTTTCTTTGTTTGAACAAAACTGCAACAATAAAAGAAAATACGGGCAATAATGACCTTTTGTTTACAGAGATATAATATTGCCAGATTTTATGCTTTACGGAGCTTTGCTAACTGCACCAAAGCTCAGAAAGAATACAAAACAGTTTTAAAAACTCCTCTCCCTTAAAACAACAAAAACTCCCTAGCTAACACCCACGACAAGGAACCTGGAACCACCAGTTAAGAAAGTATTGGGTTTATTTCTGTTCTTTTATTTTTCAACTATCAGCAGAACGGACTCCTGCAGCCCATTACTAGCACAAGCATATACAAAAGCACATTTACTAAGTGCCCTTGACTGCATCCATGCAGGTCTTTCTGTCTTAATGATTGGTTTCTAATGAAATTTTTTAAGTCACTGGGCTGCCTCACAACACACTTCGCACGTAAATGCAAACCACAAAACCACATAGAAAACACGAGCGCTGTCTTTCAGAGAGCTGCAAGTCACTGTCCAGCCTCCTGGGTTTTTTTGGTGTTGGGTTTTTTTTTGCAAAAGTAGTTAATTATGACTGCATACAGTGCGCTCGTAATGATCTTCAGGCTCTCTCTTTTCTCCTCACTATATCCGTTCCGAAGGCTCTAGACTAAATTGGTCAATATGCTCAAATGATGTGAGCATAGTGGTGACTTTTAGCAGAGGACTAGGTCTGCGGGAGTCTTTTTCTGGGCAGCATTTCTTTCAGCTACCAGGGACAACTGCTGGGACTGAACTGCTTCCATGTCTGAACATCAATTAAGATTTGGGGAACTGGAATACAGTGAATCAGATTACACCTCTCACAATATCATATTTGAAAAGGCACCTGAATGCTGGAATCGGGGTGGAGGAGTGAATGCCTTACTGTATCTGGTTTAATGACACTTTGAGTTCTGTATTTTCCCTCCCGTCTTTGTATGCATCAAAAATAACATCATCTCTTGAACTATAAGATCAGAGAAAGGGCCTGCACTTCTTCTGTTGGGCACCCTCCAAGCACTGTTCTAAAGGGAACAGCGTCAACGCTGAATAGTCAGTCGCAGTCCATAATAAGACTCAGGCTTTACCAGAAATCGGTTAATAAATAGCACATGGTGCTCTTGGTTTGGATGACAGGCTCTCAACACTTTTTAGAAAAAGCTGTATAAGTATATGTAAAATAAATTAAAGCAGACTGGATATTTTAGGTAGTCCAGTCTCTGTTGTGGATTGGATCTGTGGATCTGCTGCTCATAAAATGAGATTCTTCATATGGCTTCCAACTGTGGTCCCAATTCTGAAAGTTTGGCAGGGAAGGCCAGACATCAGGAGGGGCATTGCACATGACTAAATATGTCAAATGAGGACATAGAGTGGAATTGGAAAATAATAACCTCAGCGAGACCAACCTAGAGGTGTGTCTTTATCTTTGAGGGCTTATCCATTTAGTAGGAAATTTGGCTATATGGTTATCTTTTAAAGCACAGAGCCATGGCTTTGCTTGAGGGAGCTTTGTTTTAACAGATATTCCGGAGAATCCTATATGCTGTGTTTCATGCCTGTGCACATCTGAAGTGCTTTTTTCATTTGATTGGCTCCTTCTTTCACTGAGGTCATCTTGGCATGTATTAACAATCTGGGCACAATAAGGGTTTTTCCACCTTTTTTCCTTCTTTTAACCGACCATTCAGATTCTAACTTCCTAAATTTTGTATTACCTAATGGGCACTTTAGCTGGTTCTTAAAGTTGTGTACTGGGAGGAAAACTACAGATCTCAGTTCGTGAATATCTAAATAAAAAAGGTTCCTCCGTGTTAAAAAAAAGGTTAAGGTGAAAGACAAATTTAAAAGAAGAAGCTCAAGGAAAACTTGCAGACTGTTTCTGTTCCAAATGTAAGTTTTGCAAGAAGGAAAGCGAAGGGAAACAATATATTTCTATTATGCAACACTAAGCCATCTACAGCCTCTGCTTTTCACTTTTTCAGCTCTTCTACCATGCTTTTCTCCTCCCTCATTTTCCTAGGGAACCTTGAATCCCTATCCCTTCCTCCAAGTCCCACAATTGTAATTTTTAAGTTCTCCATATTTCCTAACTGGTGGGGTTTTTCTTTCTGAATTAGAAAAACAACTAAAGGGGAGGTTCTGCTGTAATCAATTTAATTCTCTATATGATAGCCAAACACAACTGAAGGAGATTATAGATTAGAGAAGCAAGTCCTGACACTCTGCACCTGAGTACTGTTCTGATCCTACCGTCACTAAAGGTTACTGTTAGAACTGGAAAAGCTTCAGAGGTCAATAAGGTACTGAAATAGCTTCATATCATCACCAGCGGTAAGGAATAGCTTTTATACAAGGAACGACTAGAATTAGGATTCTTCAGTTTTGCATGGAGGTCACACAGGAAAATATGATAGAGGTTTACTAAACCTTGAGTGGCTCAGAGAAAGTAGGTGGAGATTCATTCTTTATTTCTCATCCACGAAGAACGATGGGCCATCAAATGAAACATGTGGAAGCCAGGTTCAAAATGGAAGAGCCTTTTGAAAGGACACCGTGGGTGCTGAAAGCTCACACGGGGTCAGGGGAAAACCAGACATGTTCATGGTAAAGAATGCTATTGAGAGTGTCTAAATACACGGGGACTACATTTGGCTCAGGAAACCTGACATGAAGTTGGTGGCTGGAGAGTCTTCGAGAAAGTACCCCACATACTTGTCTTGCTCTTCCGATTGTCCCTCCACACTGACTTCTGGCCGCCAGTGCCGGCAGGGTGCTGACCTGAATGGACGTCCGGTCTGACTCAGTGCAACCGTTATTACGTTCTTGCAATAGTAATCAGGCCTTTGGTTTTTAACTCGATTTCGTGGATGATATGTAATTGAGAACTCAACTTGATTTGCAGAAAGCAGGATAGTTTTGAAGTTATAATGTTCAAGAACACCATTTTTTTCAAATGCAAACCTGATTTTGAATCAGTGAGAGCTAATAAGTATGGGACTTCATGGTGCCAATTACTCTGAGTCATTTTCTAAGGATTAAAATCTCAGTATTTAAAAGATATATGAGGAGGAGTAAGAGTTCAGTCCCTGCTGATGATGAAAAAGAAAAATCAGAAGTATTTTAGGAGTCAATAGAACAACATCTGCAATTTTCGGAATGGCTTATTTCTGATTTACAGTCAATCAGAAAAAAAATCAAGGAATCATTTTCTTCTAAGGCAGGCCTTTGTTTTCTAGTTAATTTAATTCCTTTTGAAACATCTTTCCCTTTCACTCAAATACTGAATTATCTATATTTTATCTCATTGTTTACTGTGCTGCTTTCAGCCTAACCTCAGTGAGCAGAACTGAAAAAAAAAAAAACAGCAAAAGAGTCTGGCAGGAGGGTGAACTATTCTCCAAGCACGTGCTAGCTGAATTGAGAATGTGAAAGAAACTGTAAGCTGGCAAAAGTTTTGAAGCCACTCCTGCACCTTCCCTAGGCTGACTGGGGTCACTGTTTTCTCTCCTGTTAGACTGGCATTTCTTCTGTTTCTGAGAGAAACTGAAGTAAAAAACATAGTGGGCTGTCCACACAGTCTTTGAGCAGATATAAACTGAATGTCCTTTCAGTATTATACTGGCAGGTGTCAAATCTCTTCCTCATCTAAATTGGGGTTAAGTGACACAGTGGAGATGGGGGGAACTTTTATAACTACACAGGAAATGGTAACATTTCCTGCATGAGTTCTACCTTTGAATACTCCATTTTTTCCTCTTTTTTTTTTCCTGGTGAGTGCAAGCAACATTCGGCTTTGATCAAATGCCAACAAGATTGTCAAGAAGACAGCAGCCTCCACCACACAACATTTAAACAAATTAAATCAAGCTCAGGGAAGACTGAAATGTTTGACTTATGCTGAATTGGGAGGTTGTAATCAATTAAAGCACTGGCTATGTCTTATATCTTGGTGTAGGACCCTGCTCTGCTTCTGCTGAAGTCAGAATTTCATCAATAACTGCAATCAGATGGGAACCTTCACCAGCTACATCTGCTTTTTTTCTCCCATAGAGCGATACACGTGATCGTTCAAAGGCCATTAGACAGGGCTCCGCTATTCCGCAGCAGGGTGGTTAAAATTATAACACGTCAGAGTCAGTCTTTACTCCATTAAAAAGTTATTAAATACGTTTGTATTAGACTTGGACTGCTACTAAAATGCATAGGGAGTTATACATGAAACAGCGAATGTGTATTACCCCTACAGTGTTGGCTAGTAGTTAAATACTCAGCAACCCATGTTATTAGGTAATGTAATTATTAACAGGCATGCTAAGAAGTGACAAGTTAGCCGGATCTGCTGTGATCATTTTACATAGCCACATGCAACACATTGATTTTCTCTTGACGCATTTCTAAGAGAAACCTCAGTACACACCTGTGAGGTAAAATGACTTGCAGAAAGTTGAAGGAATAGAAATTCAAGGAAAAGCGTGAAAAAGTCTGCATATCGTTTCTCATAACATCTCCATTGGAAACAAGAGACTAGTCTACACACGTGACTATTCCACTTAGCTGTGGCAATTTAAATTTACCTCATAATGAAAACAAGTGTGAACAAGCTGAAATACTCTAACAGACATCAAATAATGAAATCAAGGAGATAAATACACACACACATATATATATGAGAACACATATATGTAGGTATATGTATTTATGTCTATGTATGTATATATATGCATGTATATCCTAAAATGAACCACTCAACTGATGTGTACTAGGATAGGAATTGCTTTTCTTATTATTTTGAGTACTTTTTATTCTTCTCTATTACAAGAAGATTGTACCACGGAGCCTGACATGTTAAGTATCATTTCAGTAATTAGGTAATAACTGCACCAGCTTCTCAATAAATGTCTCCCTACTTTGGCTGATTTTCTGATATGAATTTCTTACTCAAGCATCTTAAATATTATTCATATGAAAGGATAATGAAAGAAACCAAAAACTTGGTCTTCAAATACAAAGATTTTTTTCCCTAGTTTAATCTTCTAGAAGTAAGATTTTGGATCTGTGGAGTAAACCAGTGAGACTCATGAAAGAAATGTTTCATATTTCTATAGCATCTCTCCTCCAGACAACCATACAAAAAGACAGAGATGGACAAACTCTTGACTTCTCTCTTTGTCAAGCTACCACTTTTCTCAAGGGCCCAACATATGTGTTCTTTCTGACTCAGGTTTTATACAGTGTTTTGAAAATGGACTTTGTATTTGTATTTTAAGAACACTCCAATCCAGAAAAACAACAAACATAGAAATGGGCAATGCAGTATGTCATTATACTTCTCAATCTTCCTTTGGATACTAATGTCAGTGTAGCATAACAAAAGTGATTGATTTTAAAGAATGACAGAATCTATCTCTGGCCTTTTAAATCTCTCGTTGGCCATACATCCATCTAAAACTCGTGAGAGGGGAGGGGGGAAAGCAGCCTCCAACTGTCGTGCCAAGAAAAATGCCAAGTTCATAGGTGACAGCATTACAAAAGAAGACGCGGTGCCGCAATGGCAGTGACACACAGACCGAGGCTTCTAGCGCTCCTCTGCTCTTTGCCTCTCTCCGTCAGTATTCACCCATTATTTTAAGCCTATCCACACGAAAAAGCACAAGCTTGTTAGAGAGCCCACACCGAACCTTTCTTGAGCCACGAATCCAACTACATAACCAGCTTCAAACAGGATTCGCAGACAGACATCTGTGGCAGGAGGTACGCACACAGCCGACTCCTGGCTAAGTGGTACTAGACATTCTGTTCTCCTCCAAGTCTGTATTTTTAGGAAGAACAGCACGATGTACTGGAAATGTGTAGTAAGTTGAAAAACAGCTTCAGACTTCTAGTTAAAATGTACCAAGAAAAAAAAAAAATCTTAGTATGCTAAATATAGTTAAACATTCTTTTACAGTTTTAGTTCTACTGAAAGAACCTTCACTGTTTTTCCTCTGACGGAATGAATTGATTGGGCATTTTCTCCAGGGAGACCTAGAGTAGCACTGGCTGTTTCTTCTCTTCTTTTCAAGTACTACATAGAAATGCCATCCAGGAACTTTCCTAAAGCTTTATGAGAAAAGAAATCACACTACTGTGCTACAGGTACAAAAAAAGGATTTGGTAATCGATTTGTTGATTAAAAGGTTTCTTGTGGATAATTTTTTTTTTTTTTTAACTGTAGACTCAAATCCGTTCCTTCCACTCTGGACACCAACAAGATTTTCTCTGTGCATTATTCACGTTTATTCAAAGACCTTGCTTCAGAAACATGTGCATCTAGTCAAATACAGTGTTTTTTGCAAATGATGCAATAGAAGTACTTCACTCTTCTGCCTTATTTAGACAAGTAGTAATGTAACTTCTAATTTTCTCTTCCCATGCAGAATGTCATTCTGCTCCACTCTCCAGGATCCAGATTATACTCACACTATTTTACATTTTACCATACGACCTCCCACTGGAGAAGCATGCACTGAAACTGAAAATTGTTTCACATTTTAAGTGTGCTGTGTCCCTCTAATGATACTATCAGAGATTATTTTAACACACTCATTTTATACCTTTTAGCATCTCTTTGACACCAAGCAATCAAAAAAATACATGAGTCGAGGACAACACTAAATCAGTGGCAACTGATCCAAACCAACGAACGAAACAAACCCACCCTGCTGACTCTGGATCAAGATTCATTCATGCAAGCAAAGTAACAGTAGATCGATTATCTTTTTGGCCTCTTGGCACATTTACAGTTAAATTGCTTCGTTTGAAATGGAATCAATATTTCTAATTATGTCAATTAAAGTATTAAAAATATAATGATCTACAGTGGAAGTGAAACCAGGATATAACCTGGTAAAGAATTCTGGATATACACCAGTACAGTTTTCAGGACAAGATGCATTCTTTATGCAAATAAAGACAGAAACACAGAAAATGTTGGGTCCCAGAGACCTCAGGCAGCCGTGTCTGCACTCCTGCTCTGGGGCAGACTCACATGCACTCAAGTATATCTAGCCATTCCCCCACAGATGTTTGTTTAACCTAGCCAGTGAAAGAATGATTCTACAGTCGCATTTAAATAGCTGAGGCTTTTTAATGCTCATTAAAAAATAAATCAGCCACCTTTTTCACCTCAACTTCTGAACTGATATTCCTAGTTTCCCGTGGTTTAGAAAAGACAGTTTTCTGCAGTGATCTTGTGCAGCAGCCTTGCTTAATTGCTGTAACTTAAGAAGCCCTTGATTTCTAAATGCTAAAGTATACAGAAGCATTTCCTGCGCATGACGATGCAGGAGACTGCCTATGTAGAGCTCTGGTGTACGTCATGAGATTGCTGCGTCACGGAGAGCCTGCCCTGTGCTGGCAGCACTTTTTCATGCATCTTCCAGCCTGCAGACAAGAAATGGCTGCTACATCTTGATGGTTCCACCTCTAGTGGTTTCACTTAAGGTGATGGAGTGGCTGAGGACTGAGAAAATCAGCCTGACCGTGCAGTATCTGCAGGGGATTGACTGAAGGGGTTGGTTCAGGGGTTGTCTATAGTCTTCCCAGGAAAAAAGAAAGCCAGTATAAAAGCTGGAGCTCAAAAAACTAGCCTGAGACACACATGTAGCATGAGCGTATTGAGGAACAAAGTCATGTTGTCAAAAACAAAGAAACTGCAGGTACGGGTGAAGAGGGAAAAAAAAAGTCAGTCAACAAGCCATACCTAGGCATGGGGATCCTTGACTTCCTAAATAACATCGAAGAGCAGCGAGAGAACTGAACCTGGGAAAAAGCTGTAAGCTTTCATGATTTTGCCAAAACCTGTATATTTCTAGTGCCAGTTAAAGGGTGATTGCTTTTGTGATCCTTACAAAATCAATGTTTGCTGCTTTGTACAATGACAAATTCCCTATGAAGAAAATCGTAAACAAGGTGTTCAATGCCCACAACTCTCCTGGAGACATGAATAGGAAATGTATGCACTCAGCAACGAGGAAAACTAAGACACACTTGTCTAATGGTAATGGCATTTACCAGTCAGCTGGAAAAAAAAATTAGTATTCATCTGTACCTACTGAAAACTTTCCTCTGCCCAGCCCAGTGCTTTCCAATGCTGCAGCATTTTGAGCACAGTTTAGAAGGATGGGCTGAGTATGTAAATGCAACTCCATAAACCCAGTCTTGGGCAGTTCTTGTTTCCCTTACGGTTGTAGAAGACAGCAGTTAACACACTGTATTTAGTGGCACACCCTACTCACTAATGCCTCGCACTCTGTGTCCGCATCGCTAGAATTCAAAATGAAGATCGATCCAAGGGACTGATCCCAGAGATAGCCTGATGGTGAAACACTTGGCTTGACATAATTATTTTCACACCATCTAGATTAATCTGAGTACTTAAATTCTGCCTGCGAGTTCCTAACTAACATTACTTGACTGCAGAATTTCTAATTACAAGTATTACCATTTCTAATCTTCTGAAGCTCTGCCTGCTGTGTCTGCATCCGAGTCATCACATTACAAGGTCCTCTATTGTCTCGCTGCATTCTTCTCAGGCCTTCAAATGTTAATAAACTAGAATAATGAAAAAGGAGCATAACAGTAGGTCTGAGTAGGATGATGGTACATTTTAATTTTAAATTTGGGGCCTTCTAGTAATGGGCAACAACTGAAAGCTGATGTGGGGTTAACAGAAGCGCATCTCAGAAAATACTGAGATTTCCTGATCACACCACGAAGAACCTGAGCTGAAGCAAGCAGAGGAGGAAATAAGGTGGAGATCATTGACACATTTGGATTAAACGTAGGCACTAGAGTGCCACAAAAATAAATACAACATATGCCAGGAAGAAAGAAGTCAAGGAGCAGAGGCAACTGACCCAGGCATAACCAGCCCGATCCTCCCGCGGTAAATAACATCTCTGGCAGAAGTGGTATCACATGGGCCAGGGCCAAGGGGCCTCAAACAAGCAACAGTAGGGACAGCTATGGCCATCAAATCAGAGCTTCAAACTCCCTGCCCTATGGCCATCAAATCAGAGCTTCAAACTCCCTGCCCTTGAGCTCCCTGGTCTTTGCCAGACTTTGAAGTGGCCTGCATACCACCCAGGAGACACACGTACCACCTCTTGAGTACTCGCAAACCCAACAGACAATGAAGTGAGGCGGAACAGAAAGCATAAAATAGTTTTGGAATTTGTGACAATAAAGCCTTATGGTATCAATCCAACTATGAAAATGCTGTAAGGAAAGGCAATGTAATTCTGGTACAAATCAATAGAGTATAACTGCAGGGGAAATATTAATGTTATTACACAGTTGATCTATGGCTGAATTTATCTTAGTGAATTGTTAATGTTCTTCCTAAAACAAAGAGGCCAGGTCGTTTTGCTCCTTTTTACCTTGGCAAGCTCCTTTCGTTACATCTCAACATCCCTTCAAAATAAGCCACACCATGACTAGTTTTTAAATCTATAAAGCTAAAAACCTCCACAATGGCGAAGAGGAGCAGCAGAAAATTATAGTTCACATGAGTAAAGCACAGCCTGCCAGGAGAAAAAAAGTTTAATCTCTCGACACTGGGTTGTGGGTTTGGAGTGCCAAAATTATTAAGGTCAGAACGCTGCGCTGAGTGGCAGGCATAACAGCTTCTCAGCATACATCCATGAACCTGACTGTACACGGCACTGATCAAAGTCCGCTTTGAGAGGACATGTAACAATGAGATCGTCCTTCAAAGAGGAAAAGAGGAGATTTTGGGGAAAGGAACCGGCCAAATCCTCTATCATTAGCAAGAGGGAAATGCCTGATCCCTTTGATAGCAGGCCTGCGTTAAGAGGGAGGGAACCATCAGCTCGTGCGGTGACTCTGCGTTGCAGTCGGCCGGTAGGAACAATGCTGCCACTTCCACCCTCCACCTGTAGCACTCAAGGTGGACCAGTCATCTCCGGGGACAGGTAACACGGGATCAAAACACATCTGTTTCTCTTCCCTGACCCCGCCTCAGTCCCCGCTGGAACGGTTGCTAATACTGGAACTGCACATTCAATCACTGAAGCGGCTTTATACACGTCACACCTGGGACCTCATCCTTAGACTAACCGTGGACGCTCGCGAGTGGCTGGTTTTGTGAACCGCTCCTCTCGTAATCGACAACCCAAGATAGAAAGCTCAGTCCCGGCTTTAAAACTGACCCCTGGTGATATCAGGAGGAGGAGGAAAAACTGGTGAAAAATGTCAGAGTCTGTGTAATTTTGTTTGTTCTTATACATCCCATAATACATACATCCCGTAATATATAATTGCTGAATGATACCATGGGAGGGATAAGGTAAGGTTGTTTTGGCTTGCTTTAATTGCGCATCTCTATAACTAAATAAAGCTTTAGGTATTCTTTGAGTTGACCTTGGATTTCCTGATTGCACTGGTTTTGTTTTCGAAGCGCAACATCCTGTAGTGATTTTTACTTTAAGATTACTTACACATGCTTTCAAGGTTTAAACCACTTTACTATTCCCATCTGTAAGGACATAACAGAGGGAGAAAATTTACACTTCAAAAATCTTGATAAAAAATAGTGAATATGTCCAAATTCCATCGTTCTTATTTCCTAACCAATAATAATAATAAAATCTACCAGTGTCCCTCCTGTCCCATATCTCATTTCTTTCCTCTGCCTGTGAGATCTAACGTTATCACAGACGTATGATATAACATATTCCAGCTCATGCAAACAAAAGCAGCGCAAAGAAGGCAAAGAAAAAAGTACACGGCAGTTTTGAATCATCCTTCACAAATAACACTAACAAATCATCTTCCAAATGAGCTTGATTTTCACCGGCACTTTGGTCGCCTATTCTGCTAGGTGGATTTTTGTTTGTTGCCCACCGATTGGCATTTCGGAGTCAGGCGGACGCCACTGCTCAGTGTTTACACTGCATTATCGTCCCCGGATATAGTCCTCTTCCTCCCTTCCTTTCCCACTTCAGACCACCCTTTGTTCTGCCTGTGCCCTCGGAAGCCCAGTGGGACACGCCTGGAGGCAATGGGGATGGCAGTAAAGCAGCAGGGCTCTCTGCAGTGGAGCCTGTTCCAAAGTCTATTGCTTACCCAGATTGGCTCGGGGAATTCCTCGCCCTCACCCAAAAGAAATCTCCCCGAAGACTGAGCCACCGGGCTCATGGGCAGCTCCCAAAACTCGGGTGTGGCCGCTTTGGACTGAATTCTCACGGACTTTGCTCTGTTAATGAAAAGAGGCTTGAAGTGCAAGGTACCACTCCTTTACAAGGGCTTTAAGGCCTCTTTGAACACGGACGGGGGGGAGTAAAGGACCCCTGTGTCTAAAGGAGACATCTTTTCTGAGCGTCCGGTTTGACTAACAATGCTCATAATACCACTACATGGTCTGAAAACCTTAATGCAAAGCAACAGAGCTTTTCCGATTTGTGCGCTCCTAAAATTTTCCCGTTCAGGTGTTAATAACAGGACAAGAAATTTAAGCATAGCCATAATATGATTGGCTTCCTCAGACCTTCTGAGCCCTTTGTTGCCTCTCCCAGACCCCTCAGGTCATGCTGAAAACCATTGATCTAGTTATAACCTTTTCCACGGGGAAGCGGAAGCACCGATCACGATAAAGCGCCAGTAATAAACTCAGTCCTAACGAAGCCAATTTCTTCCAGGGCTCCCAAAGAATTTCTCAAACACTGATAAATCACATCACACTTCATCCTTTACAAAATACCCAGGTATTACTGTGATTATTACTTCTATAGAGGAGACAGAGAACTAGGCTTAGGATTATCAACGGAGACAATCTATAGGGTGAGGTGTATTTCCTAGACACTCCCAAACATGTCCTGAATAGCGACCGAGATCAAGCAGAACCAAGGACACTTGACACTGTTGTAGCCATACACGTCTTTTCCAACCTAGTGGAAGAGGGAGCTGGTGACAGGGACAGGGACTGCGCCAAGAGTCTGCTGAGAAGTTCATTTATAAGAAATACACCATAGAAAATGGATCTGGAAAACCCAGGCAGTGAAAAACATGCCTGAACTCAGTCAGACACTTCACAAGACTGTTTCACTCATCCACTCTGACCTGGGAGTTACAAAACTCTAAATCTCAGGCGGGGTAAATTCTGCCAATGTACCATTGCATCTTAACCAAAAAAAACAATCAGAAGAAATTAACTTAAATTCACTCAAACGCCTTTTCTAGCCATGTTACAGTTATTTACACATTGTCCAGAAAGGATCTTTAAGCAGCTGTGTTTTCCCTGCCTTAGATTGTGAAGACTAATGAGTGAAAACTGATTTTTCTACTGTTATGTTAAATCAGAGCTGACTTTGGACTCTAGCTGGAGATACAAGTGTGTGAATTACAACAGTCCCATTCTCATTCACATGCATAGCAAGACAGCTCCTATTAACATCACTGGAAACACAAACGAGCTTGGAAAAGGAGAGTGTTTTCTTCTGCCAATATAAGGTCATGTAAATCTATTGCCTTTAACAGCTATGAGCAAAGCAATTCCAGGAGGATCTTCTACTTCAGATGTTCAAAATTACAGCTGGAATAATACTCACACAGCCATTTTAAAAAAGTAAAACATCTTACATAATTTTAAAGATGTTTTTCCTGCGTGCTCCTTGCTGCGTGAAAAGTGTAGCTACATTGCCCTGAACGCCTCCGAGAGCCTCCACGGCTACACTCACTTCTTCACGTTCCTCACGAACGATATAGCAGAGCACACAGCCTTCTTTGTCTCTCATCGTCAGATTTTCAAAACTTACAGGCTTCAATTTCTGCTGGTTAAATCGGAATATCTAATAAAAACTGCGTTAGCAACCACAAAACCAGCGTGCGCTGGGAGGGGGAGGAGAAAAGGCTAGCTTCTCGGCAGCCGGCACTTTTATTATGAGGCATTTAAAAAGCCTGACAGCTAATGCACTTTACTAAGACACTGCGAGCTACATACCTTCAGAAGAAATTATAATAGCTAATGAGGTTTGGGTTTGCTTGTACATTATATTCCCTGCTTTTCAGGGAGACGGATGCAGCATTCTATATACCCGCTCTGTGCAATATGAATTCAGATGGTAGCTGACAGGGATAGATTCGGAAGTAAGATTTATCTCAAAGTATGTTTCCATGTTTACACACTCAGCATCGTTTTTCATATCCACCTTTAACCATTATTCCTCCTTGGCAGTAGAAGTCAGGTTCTTAATTATGTGAAATTTTTCATTGTAATGAAAGGAAACATAAAGATCCTTGTGAACACACTCACATTTATAACTTATTTACAATGTGTTTTCAGAGTTCCAATAATTCATGGTGCTAAAGGTGGAAGACTCCACATACAAGCTGCAGTATTAATGCTTTGAAAAATGATTAGCCAAACTAGGAATTTTATTAGTCAGCTTTTCAGGTTAGATGTGCTCTGCTGGGATTTCACTATACCAATGCTTACTTCATGTTCTGACAATTTTTCTAACTAGCCTAAGATATTATTGTATTAGATGATGATTTACTCATTCTATTAATCCCTGACATTAAATACATTTTATGCTAAATTAGTTCTTTCTTAAAAAGAAGGACTTTTTTCCTGCTAGAGAAAAAAGAACCCTGTTCCAATTAAGAGATGAAAGTAAACCTCTGCAAGATCCGAAGCATAATAAACTTATTAATTGTCCACCCTTTTCATGAAAGAAATACTTCACCTTCATGGGAAAAAAAAAAAAAGGTGATGACAAGCTGCTTTTGAGGACAAACTCATAACAGGGTCTATGTGTCTGTAAGTTCTCCTGCCAAAGAGCATGATGTTGCAGGAAAGTCTCAGTACCGCTTTTGGCTTTTGTTTCTAATGGAAAAAGGAGCAGTACTTAACTGTTAGTTGTGTTGTCAGGAAGGCCATAGGAAATTAGGAGTGATGCTCTTGACTCTCCTGGTCTCCAATGAGTGGCGATGGGAGAGCAAGTCATAGCTCAATTAGTAAAGATTCTTACTAGAGGTAAGAAGGCAAAGCCCATCAGGACCATATCGCGCCGGCCTCAAGGCTGCGCTGCAAAAACTGTGGGTTTTTGTCCACAGTAAGCCTTGTTCAAGTATGACAATAAACCAAGGGCTGACATACCGAAAGCGGGGTAGACCTCAGCTGTAGTATCAATGACAGGTAGGATTTTGCACACTTTCTCAAAGGACAAGGGCTTTAGCAAATACGGATCTAACAAAACCACTATTATTTCAGATCACTCTGCTCTTTTTTAAATGAAAAATTCCTGACTGCCGTTGAGAACTTCCCTCGGTCTGAATGACTGTACTCATAAATGTTGATCATCCTGTTGCAGCCAGGTCCATTTGTGATAAAACTAAATACATGCTCCCTGATGGAGTCAGTAAAAATCACAGTTAACCGTAAATTGTTTTCCTAAGTGACAGAAATAAGTGACTACTTCTATTGCACTAATTATATCGTTTTCATGAGGAAAGTATTACTGGCTTCTAATTCAGACTACTGGCACATAGATTCACATTTTTTCTTATCGTAGTAAACATGGATCGATACCTCTCTTAATCTAGTAACAACAGATAGAATGCCATGAAGTGCCCGGCAAGGTATTAATCTTCCTATCATATTAAGGTTTCCAAAGGAGGCTTTCACAGTCCGTTGTATAATTTCTACTTTTGAGTGATGGCTACCCAACAATAGATGCCTGACCCTGCTCTTTCTGGGTTGCTGATGTAAAACATTGCTGCCAGACTGCTTGTATAATGAGATTTTATTTGAATGCTGAATTTTTGAAGATCTAAGGACTCACTTTCCCTTCAGGATATTTTGGCATAAGCACCTCAAAAATCACACACAAGAAACACAGATCTCTTGTACTTGTTCTTTGCATCCTCAGGCAGGACAGACACATCTGTAGCCGTGACACACGAAGGGTACAAGATCCAATTCACAGCAAGTCAGACATACTATCAGAGAACAGATTCACATTATCACTGTTTAAGGATACTTGGTGCTTTCCAGGCCACCTTGCTAGGTCCTCAACCTGAGTAAATCAGTGCAACTCCACTGATACACCAATTTACACCGGCCAGTGCCCTGTTTACTGCCTTTGACCAAGCATCTCACAGAAACTTGTCACCTATAATTCTCGCCTCTGATTCTGGTTTATTCTCACTACCATGAACAATTTATAATGCATTCTGATTAGATGATAAACTGATACTTTGAGTAATTTATGATGAATCTAAGGCCTGGTCCACACACACACAGAAATTACACCAATTTAACTAAATCGGTTTCTAAATCAATTTAGTTAAATTGGAGCAGCTCCCAAGCGAGGACACATAAATTGGTTTAAGAATGGCTAATACCATGTTAGCTTAATTCAGTTCTAAGAATGTCCGCACAAGGGGGTTGCAATGATTTTATTAAATTGATTTAGAAACCAATTTATTTCAACCAGTACTACTTGCGTGTAGGCCAGGCTAGAAAGACAAGCACAAACTGCAAAATGTAACATTAATTGTCAGTATTATTGCTCCCAGGAACTAAAGAAGGAATTAGTTAGCATGAAGTTTTAACTGAATTTGTTAATGAACAGCACACGTGCCAGAATAAAGCTAACAAGCAATGTTTTGTTTACATGATACTTTCCCTCAAGGCAGCTTATATGCCATTAGTAATCAAAAGTCACACGTTGTTGCATTACAGCCACAGTGTGCAAAGGTTAAAATGTAAATATACTTAAACATCTTGGGGCTATTGTGATTGTTGCTAATTTCTACTTATATTGCAACACAGATAAAAAAAAAATCCTTCACTTTCCATTTGTAAGCTTTTTTTTTCCTTAATTTTAGGTTTTGTATATACTAATGCCTGAAGAATTTAGTGCTTATTTATTTCAACAGACATGCTAAAAATGAGTCATTTGTTTTAAATATAAAGCCTACAGATTAGTTAACGCTGTAGTGATAAAAGATTGAGATGATCCCCCTTCCATCCTAATTGTCTACAACCAGCTAAAGGCATCCGAGCAGTGGTTGAAGAAGTACGTAAACGGAACAATATTCAAACGCTTCCAGTGCTAATTCCAAGGCAAAAGGCAGAACTTAAGTTTCCTGACACGAGGGCAGCCCCCTTAGTAACAGTGGCCTGAGTTCGAAGAAAGGTCAAACGCTTTTTGATCTGGAGGATATCAGAAAATAGCCAGATTAGAAATCCCTTCCATTCTCTTTTGGTAGCAGGGATGTAATCATGATGTCATCTACGAGAAAGAAGACATTTCTGTGAAACACTGCCTCATGTTCCACAGGCCTTAAAATCATTTCACTCTAGGCAATTGGAAGTGAGTGCAGAAAAACTAATTTTGTACCTCTTTCTCCCTAATATACAGGAAGCCACTGAACAGTGATGATCACAGGCCATTGAAGTGTAAATGTCACTTGAATAGCCTGGACAGATGGGTCTTTTCATGGAGAGATTAGGCTATGGCTGTATGTCCTGGGGAGAGAGGCAGACAAGACTTCTGTGCATGTATGGTAGCACATGCAATACCTTACCCCTTTTAGGTTCATCGATATAAGCGGGTCTTGCTCCTCGCTCAGGACGCTTGCAACTCCTGCCGGTACTTTGTCTGATCGCTGCGTTTGGAAAATGCAAGGATTCCTTGACAAGCTCTAAGAGGGTCCTAGAGATGAATAGCTGTTCACATCAGTCATGACATTCCCCCTCTCCTTTCCACCAGCCTCTCCCCGGCCCCCTCACGCACGCTGTGTTTTTCGCAAGACTCCTTCCAGCGCAAGACGGGTCTCGGGGCCGTTCCCCTCCATCCTGCACACCTCCCAGCACTAATCCTGGTCGCTGCAGGCTTTGTCGCTGCCGTGCGTCTCAAATAGTCACCGCACTTGGCTGTCTCACTGCCTTTCAAGGGTCTGTTCAGAATCTGATTAATTACTTAAAGTTTACAAAGCACTTTGAAGATGAAAGGAGCTGCAATATCAATGGTAAGTACCGTGATTACTTACTCTTCTGGCTTCCCCCTCTTCACCCTAGTAGCGAAAAAATGGTGACCACCTGGATTTTGATCTATGAACAAAAAATTGCATTTGGCCTGTGGAATTCAGCAGCGCATGACACACATGCTCTGTGTGTTGTCAAACCAAGGAGGCTCACGTTTAATTTCTGTCATTGCATTCTCATGTGGTGACCGAGACTGTTTCCAGATAGGCAGAATATTTCAGCGACATGTATTTAACAACTAAATATCACTGCTATTTTTACAGCTATTGTTTTCTCACTTGACTGAGGACAAGAATTAATTCCCAGCTCTTGAGCAGCTAGTCAAGTAGGACACACAGGGTCCCTACCAGCACACAAAAGTGAGCCTTGGTCCAAGCAGCCTTCAAAGCAACTGGAACAATCTGAAAAACCTGGGGATGAGTCAGGGAGATACAACACGGATATGGTATCACCAAGAACAAGGAAGAAGCAAAAGGGTGTGAAAGACGAAGGAAGAACTTTTAAGAGGAGCTCTCACTTCTGTATGAACACTTCGTCCCCGGATGGGTAGTTGAAGGCGGTTCAAAGAGTCCTACCCAAAAATGCAGTGTCCTCATCAGAAAAAGGTACTATAGCTGGTTTATGCTGCTTCATTCTCCTTCCCTAGCAGGCTGGCCTGCAATCCACACCTGAAACACCAGTCACAGAAACTTCTAGATGATTGCCATGATGACTTTAACATGCTTGGGAATTACACTAGGTTTCCATTTCTTTTCACAGCATTTAATACATGGAATATGTAATTCGCTTCAAATCAAAAATATCCTTTCTCCAAAGTTCAGCCTTAATCTGAGGCTTTGCAAACATAGGATTAAAGAGAGATATTGTCCCTTGCAAAATGAACACCTTCCTTGCAGCAATAAATGAGAACTTCATTAAACCAACTCAGTTTTGGGCTTCCCAGGTAGTTTGGCACAGCCACTGGCTCTCTTGGCTGTGATTGCAAGTCTCCTGATAGCTACTCAATGAGTGTAAAAATGTCAACTTTGATTTAAAAAGAAAAGAAAACAGTAACAAACAGATCCTAACTACACAGCAGACTGAAACACAGGTGCCAGCATTAGCAATAAGTGAAAGAAATACTGTTTTCATATTATAAGGTGCTGACTGCTACACAGCTTAACTGTAAGTGTAAGATGTGATGAGCTGCAAACAGGTAGGACTACTCTTGCTGAGTACAATTATAAGAAAGAGCTGATGGATACACAAAGAAGTTTGGTACAACTGCACATGCAATGCACATTCAACTTGCCTAGAACCGAAAGCCTTACCTATTTGAGCCATAAATCACTACCCTGACACCACACGTAGACCGAGGGGTGTGGAAATACACTACAGATAGTCCTTGACTGCCTCTAAGATGTTTCACAGTTAAAGTTCAGGACAAGTTTCAGTGTGTAGTACTCCAGAATACCTTTTCTGAATCAGATGGAAAGCCATGTTCCAAATGAATTTTTAAAGAAACCAGTTAAAACCCTGCTGGAGGAGAGGGTAACATTTTGCACCATTGAATGCAATTGTCTTTTAAGAAGTTCCATGCAACATACATGAAATTCAGAGTTCCATCTGCATGAAGGCAAGGAGGATGCAGGCATCTAAAGGACTTTTTTGTTTGATTATGACTGAAGTGCGGTTCCTTAATGACAAGCGCTTGTGGATTTGTTGTTTAGAGTTGCATCTGTCTTTGGTAATTGGGAGCAGAAATCCATCTGCCAGAATGTGTTTGGAAAAATCTCTTTGCAGGCTGCCATTTTGTGACCAAGGACGTATACATCCCCCTGGGTGACCCCTCCCTAAAAGCATTTGTATAACCTGCCAGCTGTTCCTTTCGCTGACTCTTCCTCCGATTATCCTTTAGGAGAGAGTAGAAAGGGGGAGAAAACCCTGTACACACTTACACGTACAGATAGGCACGCGCAGCCACGAGGAAGATGAGGGGGGCAAGAAGGCATCCCCTTGACAATGCAGACTGGCATTGTTCTGGTGAAGAAATGGCCAGGCAGCAAATCACGCCTGCCCCTGGGGGGTCTGCTGCAGCAGCAATGCAACCTGCAGCCTGGCTTTTTCTTCCTTACGGTTCCCCTTTCCCTTTGCTTCATTCCTTCTAGGGCTGCCCAGCTTGAAATTCCATCCTCTGGGTGGAAGAAGGATAAAATGCATGAAGGGAAGTAAAAGACCCAAATCTCAGCGAACAACCTTCCCAGAATGAACTTGTGCAAAATTCCGCTTTTAATTGCATTAATATTAAAAGACTCCCTGGAAGATACTACAAGAACAATTCTTTCTGAACACTTCAATAGATGAGCATGGCTTTACTTTTCCCACTTCAGAGAGCTCTTTATTAACTTTTATAATGTTTTAATTGTTTCTAATGTTTCTTCTAAGAGGAATTTCTTGTAGTGGAGGAAAAATGGTGGGGTTTTTCATGAGTAATTCTCGATGGAAATTCTCATCATTAGAAATCTGACCTTACATTTGAAGAACTGCGAGGAAAAAAAGCATAATTAATTAGTCACATTATATTTCCTCCAGCATATTTTAAAAATTAGCAACTGGAGAATGAAGGAGAAGGGGGCTGATCCTGCAGCCCTTTCACACAATAGTTGTTGCATTGATGCTTCCAGGAATGCACATAGGGACAGCAGGATCGGGCCCTTAAGCGTAAGCCAGGCATAAGTAAGGCCTGCAGTAGGCATAGATCAGGCCTCCTGACATAGTATCCTGAGCACTCTCACTCCCCATTAAAATCAGTGGGAACAAAAAAGGCTGTAAGGGCACTTCAGTGGGTACCTGATTTAAAATCATCAGCGTTTTACGGCACATGGACCTACCTTAGCAACTGGCAGCCCTCCTAAGAATGCAAGGCACCGATTCTCCACCCCTGTACACATCAGTTTTATGCCTGTGCAATTCTATTGATCTTAATTGTGTGTCATATCAGCTTACTCCAGCGTAACAGAGCTGAGAAGCAGGTCCTGAATATCTAATCCACAAGCAACTGTACTTCAAGTATCTCTTTATTTGCATTTCTACCCTGAGGCATCATTTATCATGAGAACTATTCAGTACAAAGGATTTTAGAGTTTTATGCTGCTGTCGTTTCATTATTCTGGTAACTACCTCTCCCAAAACAGAAAAATGGTATTTCATGATAGGAACCATGCCTGAGATTTTGATCTGAGCCTCAAGGTTCAGTTGTGTTGTCTGCTCACTCCTAGCTTACACATATGGAAACACCTTCTATGCTTCAAAAATCATCAGTTTAGAGGTCTCTGACTATCATTTCATACTCACTGTTACAGAGATAGAATAGCAACTTTATGGCTGCCTAGCTCATGGGATCAGAGAATAATGATTCAAATTTAGGCCAAAACTCTATCTTAGTTAAAGGTCTGGTGGGCAGAGCTCTAACTGGAAATTTGGGTTAAGTGCTACCACTTTTTTGAAACCGAAGGTACATCCCTCGCTGCTTCACTTTCCCACGTGTAAAATGAGGATGACACAGCCTCCTTCCCCCAGCTTTTGCCGGCTTCATCTAAATCTTGAGGTCAGGAATTCTTTCAGTCCAGTGCATGGTCTAGCAACTCCAGCTTTAGCAGTCACTTTATTGCCCTCATCTGTCCTCACCCAAGACTACCATTCCCTCAGCGGTTTTTGAACACCAGGTACATAGGTGTTCCCCCTGACAGTTTCAATGCGAAGTCCAGGCTTAGGTCAAACCCAGTTTTTTGAAGGAAAATTTTTGGACTTTGTATCCAGGAGGCTGAGGTGAGTCCACACAGTCCTAACGTATGAACAGAGGGCACAACTTCCAGCTCTGGCTTGGTGAGAGACTGCTCCAAAGCAGTAACATCACTGCAACCTGTCCTACTACCAGCTGCCTTCCTATAGCTTGTGGATCTGAGATCTCATGTGGGGCATCTTTAGAGGCTTCTCTGGTGAAACTGATACTATTTCTAACCTAGGCATCCAAGAGAACAGGTATTCTTTCTATCTGGGAAACGGTTCAAAAAGTTTTCAACAGTTCTATTACCAATGAAGATTTTCTGGTTTTGAACCAGATTATAAAAATAAAACATTCCAATAAAAAATTTAATGTGCAGAAATGATAATTAAAAAATGAAACAAAAAACCCAACAGAAAAAAGTTTTGCAACGTTCAACCATGTCGAACAAAATACCCTGTGTGAGGATACTAAAATGAAGATAAATCTAAAGTAACCGTTTCAGAGTCTCTGATTCCAGCTATCTACTACCAAGAAAAGCAGACTGACAGCAACAATCAAATATTGCAATTATCTGTTTTTCCTTCCTCTCTCTGGTGAACCTGTTTTATGTTTTCTTTCTTGACACTAGTAACTTTAGTCACAATTTTGAATAAATACACATTTGTTGTCTGAGATTCATATCTGGCCAATTATGAAAATGCAAAGAATCGTTTCAGACTTTTTAAAAAGTCTATTCACTCTGAGAAATAGGAAAACAAGTCTTCAGATGATGTTAATCAGGATAATTCCACTCACTCAAAAGGAATTACATAATTTACACCAGCTCAGGATGTGGTTCACCATTTTAAATTAGGATCTTCGTTTATTTAATGTTTTACTGCAGACCTTTCAGACTCCAAAGCCGATTCTGTCCTCACTTTTATCTGTATAGAGATAAGCATGTTTCCTTGAAAGAGCTTCAACTGCCACAGTTCAAATCTTAAAACCTGCTTAGGTCTAAAGTTATTACTTCCTGCTGGGAATGTCTGAAAGGAGTTGGAATATTAATCTCTTTAAATAGGTCTCCTGGGAATATATCAGTGTTTTTCCTCAATAGGATGCTTTCTGTGGAATTTGATAATCCCTGGCATTTTCAGCATTTCACACAAAGCATCACTCTTAAGGAGTGTTGTCTTATATACTACCTTTAAAACGTTTGGAAAGGACTGAGAGCTGGTTCTACCTTTACCCTGAAGACAAATCGGTTTTCATTCATTCTCTAACAGCAACAAAGGCAGGATTTCTAAAAGAGCTGTTTAAAGGAAGGCTACAAATATGAAGTCTTCTGTTTGTTGGCTCTGTGTACTCAGCTTTTTCAGTGAACTGGCTATAGTTTCTAGCTTCTCTTCTCATACAACGTTGTGTCCTACGCTGTCTCTTCTTGGTTGCCATTTGTACCATATCAGAGCTCCTGCCAAACATGCAGCCGTCCATCCTACTGCTGGAAACATAAAATCTCTTCTATCCTGCAAAGTCATAGTTCTAAGAGTATGCAAGTCAGAAAAGGGTCTGCGGTTCAAAGATTTCAAGGTCAGCAGGGATTGTTTAGTCTTATCTTCTACCTTCTGAGCAGGCAACAAGTCCCACTAAGGAACTCCTGTACCTGCTGAATAACTTCTGGTCGGGTTCTAGCTCTAATTCCCAAACAATTGGCCCAAATTCATGGTCCTCTTGTTGCACCAGCAATCTACAGCTGCTCTGGAAACCATACTCCTGAAATGTGTTTTCAGCTTGAAGACAACCAAGTCTAGAAACAGCAGTATCTCCTGAAGCCCCAAAATGTTCAGGGCTCATCATGGTAGGTGGTTCAGTAAGTGTGGGGAACACTGACAAGCAGCATGGTTTTTAGAAAGATATTCAGTCTCAAAGACAACGTTCAGAGATGTCAATGCCTTATCCTGTAATCATAGCTGAGAGAGAAAGAAGTCTTTCCTCAACGAAGAGTACGATCTGGAGTTTTGCCTGAGCTGCCCATCGGCGCGTTCTGTATAGCAGTTCTCACATACCGCCAGACATTCTCCTGTTTCTCAGCTGTGGTCATTTAAAACTAGCTGCACACAAGTATTGGACTGTCTGTTATCACTTTCAGCAAACCATAAATTTCAGGCAAACAACAAAACTCACCCTTCTCACTTTATGCAAATTAAGGCAGTAAATGTATTTCATTGTGTTCTAATTGTATGATAAGTTCACATTTTTAATGCTTTTTTTTAACATTCACTTTCATTTCCTTTTAGCCGATCTAATTTATTAATTAATCAGCTGTCTTGAAATATAATCCAGCCACAGTGTATTTCATTTAATGCAATTAAAAACCCTGAATGTTTTCTGGAGGGAATGTTTCTCAAATGGAGTAGATCTTCCCTCTGGGAATCGCTGAACAATTTAGAGCAATGTAATCCAGAGAAGACCGTTCTCACTGATGAGTAATTTTGTTTGTCAATACTTTTCCCGTACAGAACCTCTTTTCTGGGCAAGACAAAGGACAACATTCTGAAATCTTTACTCAGTTATTGAGTAAATCTTCCGCTGAACTCGTTCCCCACAGTCCTCGGTACTGCTATTTCCTTCTCTATTTACACTCAAACAAATTCTCAAGGAGTTCAAAGGGATTTCAGCTAAGTAAGGAAACAGTGAAATTCACCCTGTGCAGGAGGCCAGCACCCAATACAATCTACTATGTCAGTCTACTTTCAGCCCTCAAATCGTATCTTAAATTGGAACCGAGTGGTGGATTTGAGTCCTGTATTAAAGCTATATGAAACAAATATCATTAAGTCGTCTTCACTGAGGGATCATGATCAATGAAACTTTAAAAAAGTTCTGTATGCTTATCCAGACAAAACCACTGACTGTTGAGATTCTCATCAGGACAGCAGAACATTCTGATACCACAATTACTTACAATGTTGAGATTATGCCACAAACAGAGGGTTAGGGCCTCAGTTGTATAATAATAAACATCAGGTTTAAATTGTGAAGTACGTAAGGGAAAGAAGGGGAAGAGACAAGGGAAAGATATACTAGTCATGTACTATGTACATTTGTTCTATCTGTTGCTTGCCCATCATGAGTCACCAGGTAGTAAATAATTTTCAGATGAAATTGTCTCCAAAGAGCACAACTTTTTAGCTAACCTGTAGCCACTGGCTTACACATAAACTGCAGCAAGCAGAAGGGCCCAACTCTGCTTCTACTCCAGCGGGGGAATTTTTTAGCCAAGGTCAAGAACGGACCAATACAAATAAACCTCTGGTACCAACTCACAGAAATCTGCAGCTGTTCAACTTGCTGCTCCAAATCAGGGTCTGCACAGTCTTTACTTCCACTGGAAACAAATAGTTGGCAGGGTCACACTTTGTCTTGTCAGCCAGTAGCCGACCTGCTCTAACAGTAGATCTTTTAACACCCAGGCATCATTAAGTCACGGAATGGCTGCTTTCAAATTGCATTAAATTGTTTAATAGATATTACCTGCTCTAGAAAAGGAAGGCACATTCTAGATTAACACAGGTATGGTTAGCATATTAGTTTTGCAGCCACTCTGTTTTCAAGTTACCGTTTTCTCCGTATCACCTTGACTATCATCTTAAAAAGAAACCTAAACTGTGCCATTGCGGTCAAACTCGAAAAACATCCAATGTGCGGAAGATTCACTTCGAACTGCTGAATACTGGGGAGAGAAAAAAGAAGTCGCCCGATCCATCTTGCCCTGGACATATGAAGTAATTATTTATCTGTCACACTTGCAAGCTTTCTGTCTCTCTATCTTATTCCTGCAGTCACCACTATGTTCCGTTTCAACTTTAGCTGTCATCTCTAATACCTACCTTTACAAACATAATTCATTTAATTAGCAAATTATCTAGTGGCTTTTTTACCTTTTTTCCCCTCAAGGCTTATTAAGCATTTGCCAGGAGCATCTTCACAGAAAGCACACCACATGGATGATAGCTCTTTGAAGATCTCAGACCCACATTCCCTCTTTCATAACCCACCTGGGCAAGTGAAGCCAGGGGAAGCAAATACCTCACAGAAGTACAAACTTCATTTAGCACCTTTGCCAACAGACCAAGGTGGACTCTCACACACCGATACAAGGAGATGACGTTAAGGAGTTCACAGTTTTAACCAGCAGCATGCCTTTAAATCCTCCACCACCTAAAGCACTAGTTTCAGCCCAAAGAGGGTGCAGAGGGCTGTCCCAGCAGATGTTGGGCCTGAATTTGCGCTCCGTAACGCTGTCTAAACCAGGCACAACTCTGCTGAAGTCATTGCCCAGGGTGGGTGGTTACATGAAGGACTCTCCCCAGAGCAGTGGAGCCACAGTCTTACAAAGGGCTTCACAAAGCCACCCTGAAGACCAGACTGACTGCTGCTGGAGACAGCAAACTTGGAAGCTCAGGGCCAGACATAGCCTCTGGACCAACGTGCCTGCACACTGCCAGACCCACCCGGATAGGGCCTTGCGTGAAACAGCTTCAGGTCATCTGCAAACCAGGACTCCCTATGTGGGACACACCTTGTGCAGGAGACCACCCCAGCACAAGGTCAAGGCAGCTGCTTTGATTGCTGTTCCAGCAGGTCCAGCCACGTGAGGAAGTGGTCGGGCCGGTGGCTAGCTAGCTGTCCGCCATCAATAAACTGCACAAATAAGATCTGAAATCAGGCCTGCCACGCTGTGGCAAGGCTGAAGGAATCTCAGTGCCTCTTGCAAAGCCCTGGATGGCACCACAGTCATACTGCAAAGCCTGACACAGGGTTTGTTCCACCTCTCTCATCCCGCAAATGATCCTCCCCTCAAAACAGCAAAGCGGAGAACTTTCTGCATCAGCTTACTTTTCTGCATCTAGGAATAGGAGGTGGAACAGTCTGGGCCTGCTGCTACTCCTCTTCAAACAACAAACCAGAACTAAGCCTAGGAAATAGGTCTAGCAGCAGCTGCCGAGTTTAACGCGATGCTGATTCCAAGGAATACCAGTGTCACTGTCCTCTCGTGAGCCAGCTGCCCTTTATTTTTACTGGCATTTCTGATAGATTGTGAGCACACTGCAAAAAAACTACAGACCTAATGGCTTAGCCTTAAAAGCCTCTAGATGGTATATGGCAACACAGACTGCCTGTAATTACACTCAAAGTCAGATCATAGGTTGTTTAGCAAAGGGACCTCATTTACTGTATTAAATCCATCCCAAACTTTTCTGTGTAGCTGAAGACTGGGATGCTACAGAAGCATGGAAAGAGAGGTCAGGAGTTGACCATCTAGAGCTGAAGACCTTACTTGCAGGAGAAAACAATTAAATAAGCAATAACGTAGCAAAGTTGAAAACCCAGAAGGCATTAAAGGCAAGCAGAACCATTTTAATAGTTTTTTCTATGCTTGCCTGTACATGACATCTGCTTTTTAAATTTAATCATCTTAGAGCAGACTTCATCATACACAGTAATGGTGGCATTCACCTGCAGAGAGCTACTAGTTTGAATGCATTGCTGAGGACCCTCTATTTCATGAAGAAATGTGAATGCGAGGGAGAAAAATGTCAGCATTGTGTAAACAAGAGCCTTTGTCTGTTCCACGCTCCAGAAATATCTATTCAAATGAGAAGGATGAGAAGATGTAAAAACATAAGTTCAATTGAAAAGAGAGATTTAAATTCTACCTGATCTCTGGGTTTTAAGCATGGGATAAGATCAACTTCCCATTCTTTGTAAAGAACACCCTTTGCTGTCCCTCAGAAACCCAGCCATTCTGGGAGAGCAAAATCTGGAAGATGCCACTAGCGGTGGTGCTGTACGTGACTTGTTTGGATGCTAAATAGTGTTGAGCACCTGAAGTGCCACTGAGTTCAGTGGGAGATGGAAGTGCTCAGCACTCCGTGGGAAGCAGCCCCAAGGGACAACAAAGCTTTCTGCTAAGGAGGTGTGGATTTTAGTAGAATTGGCAGAGTAGTAAGTGAAAAGGAAAAAGAGAAGACACTATGTGCGTGTCTGAGTTGCATAACGGTATCCCAGGCAAAACACAGGCCATATCACTTTCTAAGATAGGCTTGCAGAAGGCAACGTGGTTAATGAGAGCAGTGGCTGGCCCCTGGGCACAGCCATCCTCTGTGGCAGAGCACAGGCTCTCAAAAAAGCACCGATTCCCTCTGCTAGCTCATGCAAACGATTCTGCTGGAAACAGAGTCAAGTTGGATCTCTTGTAGACAAAGTACCGAGGTTACCAAATCCTGCCGTGTTAAAAGGGAGGCGAGTGCTACAACAACAGCTGTTCCTAACAGCTTTGTTACAAGTTTATGAAGTGGAAGTCCTGACACAGAAACCCAAGATGAAGTCAACTCCCTTACTCTGTCAAGTGCGTATTTTTCTCATTATTCAACACTTAACAGGGATGACAGCCAAGATTAAATAGTCACTCATCTTCTGCGCCATTATAGCTCCTGCATGATTGCTTCAAATTAAATCTAACAGTCAATGAAATAGTCAATATTTAATTTACTCATTGCAGGTGGCGATTTAGCTCCAGTTACGATATCATTTAATGACAGAAATATTGGTATTTATCACTTTTTATGAGTCTTCAGAAGATATGGGGTTCCTTCATTAGGCAAAATGTCCATGCAGCTTTAAGTCATATGTCACTCTTGGAGAGTGTGGATTTTGAACACTAAGGGCGTGTTCTTCTTCCCTGCTTTTCTGGGTGCCCACTGTCAGCGAAGAGGCGTAAGGGTGCTGTGCAAGTCTCCAGAGACCTAGTAAGCTAATTGTGACGGTACCTACACTTCTATTCTTCTAAGAGCACCCACTGACCAGCTAGTGGTGCCGAACATTTGGATTTAGAAGAACCTGATATACTGATGACAGTCCAAGGCAATCAGGGTTAATTCCTACTCTTGTGACCTCGCTGGCTTACTTACATAAAAGCCATTACACAAGTAGGGGGAGTCCAACGAGGAACATTTTGGTGACACTCATTACTGACCTTTTGACCACTTAAGAGTTCATCAGCTGAAGACAGATCATTTTCACCCTTTTTTACAGAGGAGAAAACAAGCAGCAATGTTTTTGCTCCCTTTCAGTGAACATGCTACAATTTTTTGCTTTTTGTTAGCGCTAGTTTGAGTGAGCTGCGATAATGCACTTCAGCTCCCTGATGAGACAGACTTTACGCTGGAACCCCTTCCCCCCGAAAAACAGGGCTTCCCCACATCTCATCAGTTACTGCAGTATAGGAAACCTCGTCCTATCCGCCATGAACCATTTAGTTCTTGCTTAAAGGTCAGAAATTAGAAAGAAAAGGCGCGACTAGGCTGAGCATTCAACTTTCTCTCATCCCCTCTCTTGCTGATAGGGGACCGAGGGCCAAATCTGCCCTAATCCCCACACACCTCAAAGGAGTATTTGCTTGTAGAAAGACCGGTAATTCCAGCGACCCCCTGGGGGGGGGGTGTGAGGAGGTATTTGCAGGAGAGGGGGAGGCCAGCGAGCACCCGCTGAAAGCTGGTACAGAGCATCAGCAGACAGGCACAAAGGCTTCAGCCCTCCTCTCCCTGTGCGAAGCTACAGAAGCTCCTCTGTGCCTTGGGACCACGGCAGCTTTGTAGGGAGATGCCTGCGGATGGCCTCTACCCACCCCCTAATCCCCTGCGAATTCCTGCCCGCAGAAAAAGGCAGCTGAGTTTTTCCAACATTGCCTCGAACAGGGTCCCTCCTGCACTGTGGATACCGGCGGCACATTATTCCTCCCCCCACGCAGGCTCAGCTGCGAGGAACTCGCACACGAGGGGGCTCTGCACACCCCTCGCTCCCCGCTCCCCACTGGCTTGGAGCGAGACACCCCGTGCTCGCGGGCGAGGCTTCCCAAACCGAGATGCTAGCGCATAAAAAGGGTCCCCTCTGCCTGCCGGCAAAGCAAGAAAGAGCTCAGCCCCCAGACAACGTTACAACCCCTGCAGTCACACCGTGGATAAAGAAAGTTTCAGGGAACGTGCTTTTGTTTCCTGTAAGTGATTTAGTTAAAGATCTGCTTCGGGATTAATGTGGGTAACTCTCCGCTTTGCTAGTCATGTGTTTGCATAAACTTGTTTGGAATGCCTTGTGTTGTGTATGTCATTACGGGGCGCGTTTCGGTTTTGCTTTCGGCTAGAGTGTAAGGATCTGGTTGAAAAACGGGCACATTTCACAAAAGTATCTCGGAAATTTTGTCCCTGTTTTCCATCACAAACACCGCAATTGGTTGGTCCTGTCATAAGCGTTGGTACCAAACAAAAAAAAACCCTTCTGGTTTTCATTTAGAAATTTCTCTCTTTAATTTTTTGAGCCAGACTAAAAGTATTTCTAATCTTTATTAAACTGAAATAACGGAATAATGAGCTTGATACTGCAAAGATTTTTATGCTTCACGATGCCAGGAAATTCTAATAGTTTTTATGGTGCGTTGAATTTCCAGGTTTAAACACAGACTGATTATCACTGGGGGGGAGTGCTGCAGCAGAAGAAGGGAGAAAAAGATTTTTGTAGCCATATGCTCATTCTCATAAAGCTGCACAGCCAATTAATGAGTTGAATAATTTCATGTTTGTAGCTATTTGAAAACAAAATTGCGCCCGTAGCCAAAGAGCCTTCTTTCCACTCAGAGATCAATTTTTATTTATCTGAACTTTAAGTGTGAGTCCCTACAAATTGTGGGTGCATTGTTTACATTTATGCCTATGTTAATGATCCCAAGCAAAAACTGCAACGCTAACAATGGAGAGCCAGATTGTATCTTTGCCCCAAGCACCGTGGATAAAACTCTGCCTCCTCAGCATCAGCATCGGAAGAGAATGAAATCTCTGCCTCCCCTTTGCTCCAAGGGATAGTAATTTGCTGCTGATCTACGGCAGCAGTAAATTATAATGCACCAACCCGACTGAGCAGCGCTCACCGATACCCTCGGGTGACCGAGCAAAACCCTCTCCCACTCCTCCATCCATCTGATCATGGCCATGGGAAGAGGCAGGAGGAGGTGCACCACACCTGCGTGGCTGGATAGAAGCACTGCTCCAGGGATTTGTAGGTCAAGTGATGATTTAGCAAGGGTTTCCTCTACATTTACCATGCACGCATTTGCAGGCTGACCTCATGCTGGCCTACGGGTTGTTTGAGCGTTTACACTCACTGTATCTCAGGCCCAGTTCTGTCACCTCAAACTGCTCCAAGATGCCTCCATGCTTTGCAAATAGTCCTGCTGGCACACAAATGCCTCAGCAAGTCCGTGAATGGTGTACAGAAGTGTAAGAGGCAGAAAAATAGTTGGCCAGAGAGTGCTTTAAGGATAGCATATTATAATTTATCAGCCAGCTCCTCCAAGCTTCTAGCCATGAAAAGCCCCAGTGTGAGGGAAAACACAGGTCTCCAGGCAGAAATGGTGTGCCTTTGGTTTGGGAGAAGCACGAGGGCTGGGAAAGCAGCAGCTTTCTGCTGCTCACCCAGTGAGCGGCTCTGTGACTTGGGTGGGTCAATCACGCGCAGGCTTAATTCGTCTGCCCTCAACCCCCTCAACTTGCTTGGCTCCCACACTGCTAGCCACCACTCCACCCGCGTCACCACAACAGCTTGGGGCTCATTTGAAGAGCCCGACAGCACTAGAAACGACTCCTGAATGTCTGCCAGGGCTCCTCAGGCTGCAAACCTGAAGGCCAACCATTCAGAAATCCCTCACTAGGTGTCTAAGGCAGATTTTCAAAAGGGCTTCACATACTGGGCACTGAGCTGCTTAGAAAATCCAGCTATCATCTTCCAGTGAGAGCTTTGGGTATTGAGCACTTTGGAAAATCTGGCTGTAAATCCACGGTCCGTTCCTTTTGTTTCATTAATTGGCTGTGGGGTTTAATTTCTTCATCTCACTTTCTCCCCTCAAGTGTAATACTATAATGAAGGCAGCTGATACGGGTTCATGTTTCTGAGCACAGCGAGATTTGCTGCCTGTGGTGATTCACGCTTAGAAATATACCCTGGGTTATGCAATGGGCCCCTGGCCTTCAATATAAACATGCCTCCAAAATGATTTCAAGTCCAAGTAGGCAAATGATTACTTCAATTTTAAATAAAGACATTGCTAAGGACCATTACAAAGACATTAGAAAAAGACCACCTCTGGCTCGGGAAGTCCCTGAGCCACAAATTGTGGGAGGTTGAGTGAAGTATCCCTGTTTGCCTGCCCTGCTCTAATACCCTTCCCTTGTACCTGTCATGGGCCACTCCACTATCAGAGATGGGACAGTGGGCTAAACGACCTTTGATTTGACCTTGTAAGTCACTCTTAAGTTCTGATGGATATTTTCGCTTTTAAGAAGCCGGCATCAGTAAGAAGCGAGGATTGAAAAATTTCAACCGCCATACTAACTGTTTCAAGTTGCTATCACCAGAATAAAAAATACCACCTTGGCAGGCACATGACGAACTCTGACTCTAGGTTTCCGTTTGACTGGCACCAGAAAGAATGCCTAACTTTGACTCTCCAACATTTCCTAGCGTTTCCAGAGCCAGAATGACTGCAGATACATTCATCTGCAAAGAGTACTCTGGAAATTACATCTTAAAAGGAGTTTATTTCTCCAAACATCACAGGCAAAAACAGCAAGCTGGATACAGTAAATTGCTGTGGCTGTGACTGCAATTCGAAAATAAAAAGCTTCATCTTATGTCTGCTAGCTAACTTACTTCCACTTCAGGGAAGCCTACAGAATAGACAACATAGATAATTTTAAGTTCTTTCAGGGATTTTAGAAACTTTTCTTCCCTCCAAAAGAATCTGCTCCCTACCCTGCTTTCAAAGATATAATAATAACCCGGGCTGTGAAGGTACGAGCTCGTAGGAAGCTGGAGATCAAACTTTAAAAGGTATTTAGGTGCTTGTGCTCTCTTTGATTTCAATGAAAGTTAAAAGCTATCATATGCCTAAAAACCTGGGCCTACAATCTCGCAGTGGTATATAAAAAGGAACGCCGGCAGCTCCAAACGTTCAAATACTCAAGACCTAGGCCCCTTCCCACACACCCAAGAAGTGAAATGAGCTTGAAAACTGTAAGATGTGAGCAAAATAATCTGGATGGGCTCATGTAAATGAATTGAGTTTTCAAGGTTCTCTCCACCAGATGAGCTAAAAACTTTTCGTCAGAATGGAAGTTTAATATTTGCTGACAAAAGCTGAGCCTTAAACCAAAAAGTATTCACCACTGTGACATCTGCGATAAAACCATGCGGGCTGCCAGCAACGTAAGCCTCCAAGAGTCCCAGCATTTTAAATAGGGCATTGGACTGGGTTTGAAGCCTGGGTTAAATCACAAGCAGTAAAACATGCATTTCACCTCATCCTAATCCCCATCTGTCAACATCTCAAAATCACAAAACATAGTGGGACAACTAGGAGTATCCCTCCAAAAGACTCCTGGAATTGCAATAACAGGATCTCTGCATGAGCCCGGGATGGAAGGATACTTGCAATGTGCCCAAAGTATCCAAAGTGTCCAAAGTAAATATGACTTTTCCACGATTTCACTTCGACAAGCAACAGACCTATCACTAGAACAAAAATACAACACCAAACAGAAAAATGAGAAGGTCTGGTTGATGTCTGTAAACTACGGGAGGAAAAATCACGGGGGAAAAGTCTGAAAATGTTTGTATTGAAGCCAATGCTTTGGGTGTGCGCTGCAAGAATCCGAGCAGCACCACTGCCAAGTCACTGAAGCAGCCGACGGTGAGGTGATGTTGTCCCTCTTTATAGCAGCGCAACTCTGCCACAGGATGAGGTGGTGGTGGGAGACACGGGGGGGCTCCCCCACCGCTGACAGACACAAAGCCAAAACTTCTCCAAATGAATTTTAGGTGAGCAATGAACCATGATGGAATCCGTTCTATTTCTAGTCCTGCCAAAAACTCAGATTAGAGACACTCACTTCTGGAACTGACCCTGAAAACGCAGAGAGAGGCGAAAGCTGATTCCACTCTCACCTGCCCCAATCCTTCACACGTGCCATTATATATTGTCGGGTTCCCCGGTAATCCTGCATCTCATGCCAACAGCACACAAGGTAATAATTGCACAGGAGTGTTTCCAAAAGTAAACCACTAAATTCAGACAGAAAGAGTGCCTAAACTCAGTGTGATTAACCAACACAGTAAATTCGAACGACCAAGTAGCTTGGACCAATATTTACCAGCGCACGCTGTTGAGTTGATCAGAATAGCGAACGCTCTGTGCATGGCCGAGATAGTCTGTTATCGCGCTGCAGCTTGTCTGTCACACCACACGCACCACTTGCTACGCAACTGAAGCACAGCTTAGCAATTTTATTCAGCCAGTCTGCCACAAAATTTAAAAACTGCATTATTGTAACTTGTGGATATGGATCCCATTAACTAGCTCCTTGTCACTTCACATAAGCACCATTTCTTCACGTTTAAGGTACAATTTTAGTAGGAGCTTTGCTTTTCTCTCTCTTTTCCCCTTCTCTCTCCTGTGCTATCTCAATCTGACAAAACTCTTTCAATCTGCTTCGCTGTACTTTTGCCATCCCTCTGGCATTTTAAGACAGGAGGCACATTTTTAGAAGCCTGGTCGTTCACTGGAGAGGCACATCCTTGTTTAATATGAAGGGAAGGGGGGAGGAATCCCCCCAGGCACCATGGAAGGGGGTTAAAGACACTTTCACGCTCTCCAAGATTCTCCATTACTCAACCATATAGCATGAGCCCTAAATAGAAAACCCAAAAACTGGCATTTTCAGGTTCTCAGTTCCAGGCAGATAATTTCATACCGTCGGAATGTGAGAGGTGAACACCCTTTAGCATCAGGTAGCCTCTCCAGTGAGCTGGGTGTTTATACCTCGCTGGTCACCATGCCATCCTGTCACCTCTGCTCCCCTATCTCCTTCTCATCCCTCACGTCTTTTTTTGTGGGAGCTAAAGCTCAACTCCATGCTCACTCCCTTGTGAAAGCTCTGCCAAGCCTTCCCTTCCAAACTCTCCCTCTTTTTTCTCCTTTTTAACCTGGGACTTCTCTTTCAGCTGATTTAAAAACAGACTGCTCTGAGCTGAAAACATGGTAAGCATTATCAATCCTGTAATATTTTCATCCACCAAATATTAACTTATTTTGCGCTTTGAAAAATGCACTTCAGCACGGTTCCAGCTCATACATGCATTCAGCAAGGCAGAGTCTGGCTGGTTTTAGAGTCTCTACACTGTCCCCTTTTCAATTTCCAGCTGGGACAGTGGCCTGAAGACTGCTTGAACTTGCACCACGGCCTGAAAGCCAGGGAAAAGCAGAGTGCCAAAGTGACCTACACTTCTCCTCCCAGTTCCTTAGCTTGACAGAAAATCAGCCAGACTTGAGGCAGGATCTCAACATCCTTTGGCTTCATTCTGTGCTCTCAGCGAACCACAGTGCTGAGTGGGGAATAACAAAAAAGCAAGCTGCTCTGATAAGGGGTGTCCTGGCAAGCAGATTGCACAGGCTGGAGGGCTTGTGTGAAGGGCAAGACTCACTGCCAAATGGGACTTAGTCCCTCAAAGAATGCTGTTGGTGCTTTCACAGGATATGGAGCAAACTAAAAATAATGGAGTAACACAAGTATTTCTTTGTGTTATAAGATTACATTTTTCAAAACAAATGCTGTTAGCTGAAAGCTGTGTGGGTAGGGGGATGCCTCTTTCATCCTAATACACTGTCTAGGATAATAAGGCCAATAAGAAGTCAATTTTAAGTCAGTAACATCCACTCTTCCTATTGTTTGCTTCTATTTCGCTCAGCTTAAGCACTGACAGATCAGTTTCCAGTTATAGACAGGTTGTCATAATGCTGCTGGACACTGGAACATGCCACTAAAGCCGTGTGAAGAAATGTCAGTCCTGGCAGTTAGCGACATTTCAGTTCCAGATTAGTAAAATTGAGATATGAGAAAAAGGGCAAACAAAGCCTTGACTCTCAACACTTGCTTACTTCGAAAGAATTTGAGTAATATCTACCCACAATGTGTCAGTCGTGCCCATTTTTGATGATTTATGCTGCTCAAGAAGGAATTCTAAGATTGCTGACCCGACTTCTCTCCCCTAGTACTTGGTTTGCACAGGCAAAATTACTGTTGTCAACAGGGCCATTCCTAATTTAAATAAAACTGAAACCAGAATCATGCCTTATGTTATAATCCTAAAACACTGTGCTTAAGTAGCAAAGAGATCACGTATGGTGTATGGCAAACCACAAAGAAGACACAGCCAGTTCCTAATTATTAAAGTTCATTAAATCATGCTTGTACGTATTTCTAATCGCTGATGCTGTTGAAGATCTCCTGAAGGATCTGCATTGAGCTTTGACAAATGACTTTGAGATCTTGGAAGTCCAGAAGTTACAAAATCATTCACAGGAATGCAGCTAGGTTTTTATTTGCCACAGCATCACAGCCAGCACACCAACGGCTTTACTATGCTTATAATACAGCCAACTCAACAACTTCAAAGTCACCAATGTGACTACCTGTTTGCCTTAATCAAAACAGCTACTGGGTGGAGCAATGCATCTAAGTTTTGAGAGACAAAAAAATGCAGAATAGCACTAATAACTATGATACTCTGTTCTAGGGAACCCTTTCTTTTTCATATTTTTGATCTCTCACAGATATAAATTAGTGCTTTCAACACCCGGGCTCCCTCTTTTAAAAACACCAACAAACTGAATGATGCAACCGAGGCCATATACGACTTCTTGCTGAAGACAATGGGAATGCCTTCACTGGGAATCATATAATGCCCACAGTGAAAAACCCACAAGGCTGCAAGGAAGAAGCCAAGAGTCCTGGTTCCCGCCCCTGTACTCTACTAGACAGCATTTTCCATAAGCATTTGTGAGCAGAGGATTTAATGCACCCAGGCTGCAGGTCAATAGGCACATACCCTGGTTAGAGTGGAAGGTAAAATCAGTTAACAGTAAAACATTACACAACTGAAACTCACAGCAAGGTAGTTCTTTCTCAACCTGGTCATAGTATTTCCTTGACATTCAGAAGATAACTTTTATATGGGACAAGTAAGGGAAAACAATATTCTGTGGAATAGAATTTATAAAGTCTGTCCAGGTTATCTAGCCAAAGACAGCCTTAAGCTGGTCAGGTGGGCTTCACCTCCTGGGATACCACGTCTCACATTGCTTTCAAAATTCCTTACGTTCTTCAGAAAACCCTGCAGCAGTTGACCATCAAGGACTTTAGTATATCTGCTCAAGTTCTTCCACTCCAGTCTGTTTTGAATAAACTGCGCACCCAACAGTGACAATTATTAGCAATGCATGTACATAGTTGTCTCACCCTATGCATTTTTTTTATCAAGTGTCTCATGTTGACAAAATATACATTAATTTTCTTTCTTGAACTTCATTTGCTCATTTAATTACCATCAGTATATGGGATTAAGTATCTCTCTTAAAAGTAAAAAAAAAGACATTGTAGTACTTTTAAAAATAAACTTTCAGTATCCCATACACTAAAAGACAATATTTGAGCATAAATATTCCTTTTTGCAAAGCAAGAACTGCTTTGATCTCTTTGCTGCAGTTAATTGATATATTTTGGCATGTCAGAGCACCTGGGGGGGGGGGGGGCATGTTTGGAGAGGGAAAAAAAAAAAAAAGACAAACAGCCTGAAATTCTAACAAAGACCTAAGAAAACTTTTTCTCCTTCTACATCCTGTACTTATCTTTCTACACTGGTCCCAAAAACAAAAGCCCAATTTTCAAGGAAAAGGACACTGAGGGGTACTTCATAGGCAAAGTATTTCTCGTCTTAAAGTCCTCTTTCACAACATTAAACCAGTGGGTAACGTAAATTAAGCCATACAAAACCCCCTCCCAATCTATAACCCTCATTAAAGCCCTACAACAATAAACCCTTGGCGTGTACTGCCGACCCTTAAGAAGGCACACAAAAAGGCTGTCTTGATACAAAGTTTGCTGAGGCTTCTACACCTTCCCCACGTAAAAATCGCAGGTCTGGAGCTTCAGTTATCAGTGGCAGTCCCAGTTTGGAAGCTAATGATACGCAGGCTTGGGCTGCTAGAGGGAAGATGCAGCAGTAATCACACTGAAGAACTGTTCCTAAAGCAGATATATTGCTTTGCCATGGCATCTGTTGAGCGGTTCTACCCTAGCCTGCCTCTTCACTAAGACAGTTGAGAAGGGGAAAGCTCCCCGTTTTAATCAGCCTAATGCAGCGGGCAGTTAAGAGGGAGCAGAAAAATGCTGCTCTTAAAAAAAAAAAAAAAAGAAAAAAAGAAAATAAAGAGTTACAGATTCTTTTCACTTAGCTTTTAATTAAAGGAAGGAGAGGTGAGTTCTTAGATGGGAATGAAGCAAGCCTGTGGGGACGCGCGCGGGACCCAGAGCGCAGCACTTAGATGTTGTCTTCCACACACCAAGCCTGAGGATGGACTGTGACCACTGGGGTGCTGCTGCACTGGCCTGATTTACTACGGCTTCTGCTTCAAGTGGTCGTCAAAGCAAGTTCAGGCACGGTTCATCATTATTATTTCATCAATTAAATGCACTATGCTCAGCTGGCAGCCAGTGAAGTAGGCTGTCACAGATGCATCCAAATCCAGGTCAAAGGGGGTCTTTGTTCTTCCAAAAAAAAAAAAAAAAAGCACTGTGGAATGAGATGTTCCATACTAATCAAAACAGAAATGGTGGAAAAAACAAAACCTTAAGACCTAGCAGAAGTTGACCAAGGGGAAAAAATAGCATACTTTTGTCTCTCTTGTTATTCAGTGGAAACACTTTATCTTCTTGGGTTCAAAGAAACTTCCATTAGGCAAAAATTCAATACTACTTCAGCAAAATGCCCTTGCTGCAAAAGGCTCGGAAAAAATCCCAGGCATTTGAGGAATTTTTTTCTTCCCCAGAAATCCTATTGTTTTGTTCTGAATGCAGGAGACAAATGGACGATACTGCCCAGCCACTGGAATGCCCTCTAAACCTCGCCGCAATCCAGGCATATTTGCTCTCCCAGGTTGCTGACAGAGGTGCAGTGACCTCAGCAGACCTGAACCACACGGGTTTTCTTCTCCTCTGAAACAGATGTCCACAAAATTCCTTCACGAGCCATGTCACCACAACTGAGGAGCAGCTTGGGCATTATTGCTATTTTTAAAGCACCCCTTTCCTTTGCTCCAGAGTCTATTTTTATATAACCTCGATCTTAGGGATACGTTGAGTGGTCAGCACTGCTGGCCTTTGAAATCCAGCTGTTTAAAGTTAGTGCAGTGTCTGTTCTTACAGCCTGATGGCAATTTGAGGCATCAGATGGATCGCAGAGACTTTTCAAAGGAGTTCTGTGTATTTTGTACCTCAGTTCTGTTAGCTCATATCACGGATATTCTCATTCGTTCCAAGTCATTATATGCATGGCTTTATACATCACTGATTGTAAGGGTGGGTGACAAATATGTTTTCTTTTCAGAGGTTATCAGCTGACAAATAACTACCATTAATCTGGGCTCTCCATCCAGGACGTAAGGATTTAGCCCCCATCTCCTTCAGAAATTTGTATTGGAAAGCAGTTCAGAACAGGAATGGGTGTACCCTTCCTTGAACGGCAGCCAATGAACCAAGACCCCATGCGGGAGGAGGAGAGCGCAGCCAGCATCATTAAACTAAAAGCCCAGCCCACACGGCTGACAGGACTTCATTTGATCATGAGCAGCAGCTTAATCTTCACCGCAACAGCAGAAAGGCAGACCAAAGAGGCCCTGCTCTGCACTGCCGAGGAGTCTCGGTATTATTTTTTTTCCAAGTGGTAAGATAATCGATACTGAAAATGACAATAATCAATAACGGTTCCAAACCTAATTACAAGCCATTCTCCACTCATACTAAACTGTCAGTATCATTAATAAAAGCATAAGTGCTCTGATCTTGCTCTCCTTTCAATCAATAGATTTCAAGGGGTACAGCTAGAGTTCCCAGTCATGACATATTGTTGTTCATCCTTTATTCTTTTTCTTTTGTATAAAAGATGGCATTCACTGCCTTGCTTCCGCTAGCTACAGAAAAGGACTGGCCACAAAAGACGGTGATACACTAGGCATCTCCCATATATAAAGAGAAAATACCACGTGCAATGACTTGAGTAGAGATTACATGGCAGCCTTTTCCATGCATGCATCTCAAAGCATTTGCACATTAACTGCCACAGAGTTTGAGCATCCTCAATGACAGATGGGGAAACTGAGGCCAGAGACATGTAATGAGAGATAACTGCCCACAGTTAGAGATGAGAGACTGCAAGTTGGACACGGGTTGGACTGCACAGTGTTTGGCTTGTGGAATTAGTTCAACAAGAGCCACTTCAGAGTCCTGCCTGTTACGAACATATGATACATGTTTATCTGCACATTTTCTAGAGTTTAAGCCAAAGATAAACATGAGCTTTGCTCACAAAGTTTGCGCATGGCCTCTCCGGTAAGGATGTAAGGAAATCAGCGTCTTCTATCACCCTGGCTCCTAACAGAATAAGGGGTTGTTCAACAACACCTACAGAATAGAATAGAATAGAATAGAATAGAATAGAATAGAATAGAATAGAATAGAATAGAATAGAATAGAATAGAATAGAATAGAATAGAATAGAATAGAATAGAATAGAATAGAATAGAATAGAATAGAATATTTTCAGTTGGAAGGGACCTACAACCATCATCTAGTCCAACTGCATGACCACTTCACAGCTGACCAAAAGTTAAAGCATGTTATTAAGGGCATTGTCCAAATGAGAGCCATCCCTGTGCCACCACTGCCTTGGTCCTGCTGGGGCATGGAGGAGCTGGGGAGCTGTGCCTGTGCCCACGGAAGTGGCCCTGCACACTGGATCTAGGAGACCCCAGCTGAGACCAAGTCCCACATCAGAGGCAGTGTACAAACTCAGCACCAGGCAGTCCATTGCCCTGAGGGTTTCCTTATGAAGACGGATGAGAAAAGCCAGGCTGCTCAGGAAGCGAAGCACAGGCAGGACAACTGACTGAGGCCAAACTAACTCAGGAGCAGAGGGGTTTTGTGGGGGGATATGTGTTTGTTTTGTTTTGTTTTGTTTTGTTTTTACACAGGAGTTTCAGCCCATGACTTCGATTCCTCACCAACTGTCCACAAACATCCCCCATCAAATGCCTCATTAAGCTCAACCTGCTGGTACTATTTACACATCCCTCTCCTTGCTTTCCTCTCAAAGAAGTAACTACTTCAAAAATAAGACGTACTTCCTTTTGCACTTACACAATAACACGCCACTGAAAGCCTACTTTGGATATCGTGTACTGAGAAAGGTGCAGTGATAATTAAAGATATAGACTGCTATCACTGGGCTGATCACATACAGATGTCAGAAATAACCAAAAACCTGATATAAAGGCAGCAGTAAACAAAAAGATACAGGTCTTCAAGGCATGTTGGGAGCTGTGGTCTCTGAAAAACAGTGATGCTTCTACATACAGTTTTCTAGATGATCCCAACTTTTCTTGACCTCCCAAGAAAAGCCTACAGCTCTTGGTATCTCTGGTGTCTCCACCACTCGCCGCTCCAGCTCAGCATCCTGGCATCCATTTCGGTTCCTACAGCTCTGGCCACAATACCAAGAGTGGCAGAGCAATACCAAGAAATACTTTCACAAACTAGACGAACACCATTCCTTGGATTTCAGCACCATCTTGAATCACGTGCCGAGAAAGAAAGAAAGCACTTAAGAGCAGCACATCTAACAAGCAGCGTATTTTCTAGCAGCGCTCCTGTCTCAAGCCCTCCCCAGCCAGCTGACCAGCAAAGCATGAATCTGACTCACATCAGATGTGCTGCATCTGGCACAGATGACCCTGGAGCAGGGCACTGGCCACCGCACACCGCTGCACTTGAGCCAGGTGTCCAGCCTGCCTGCAGGGAAAGGGAAATGAGAGGCAAACTCTGCTGAGACCCTTCCCTAAGCAAGAGACGTGACAGGTCTGAACATCAGATGTGAGCCGAAAAGCACTGGAATCAATAGGATTGGCTTCCCCAAGCTTTGAATCTCACCCATCCCGTGCAGCTCCTCTTTTAAACTACTGCTAATGTATTCAAGCAAGGTATTAGTGAACATTGCGCTCAGGACAAGTTTGTGATGCTAAGCTCTGTTTGCTTAAAACACGCTGTTTCAACTAAGCTTACCCAGCTAGAGCTTGCTGTAGTACACACTGACTACGAACTCTCCAGTGGAGAGTCAGCATGGTAAAAAGTCACACAGCACAATTACCAGTCAGGGTTTTCATGACAAGCTACTGCTCCTTGACAAAAGACTCCAGAATACCTAAGACTTCACTGGAGTTTCAGTATTGGCATTTTCACAACTGCAAAGAACATGGTTCATTTTTATTAATTTAAAATTCATTTTATTATTCATGTAAAAATACATTGCCACACTGATCTAGAAGTCAGTTCATTATAAAAGTACCTCATTGCATTATTTCAGATCATAACAGCACTGTGTGCAAATTTTCCTTATAAATTATGGTAACTTAGACTGTAAGATCTAGGGGCTGGACCTGTCCTTTCCGTTCTGCACTTCTGTAAAGAGCCGGAGAAAAGATCTTGAGCCGTGACTAACATTCACAGGAATTGCCACAACGCTTCTGAAGTAACAACGAGAAAGTACCGATTCTGTGCTCCCATTATTTGTGTTAAAATGCCACAGCCGATGCTATAGCATCTCTCTTGTACATTTTAGCATGTAGTATGACAGAAAATCAAGTCACCCTTACTCTGTCCTGAAGTGATGGCACAAGCACAAATACAAAAATAAGCAAAGGACAAAATCCCTCCCGTGTTTTGAAACAAAGCAGATCAATCAAAACTCATGCTACAAACAGTAAATTGTAGTGGTCACAATTGTATGGTTAAGGCCAGACACTGCCTGAATGCAGAGTTAAGAACATCCATGCAGCTGAATGTTGCAATTCCATATTAAACCATGCTTGATACACTTTGAAACTTTCATCTTTTAACTCTATTTCTGTGTATGCATAATAGCTATTTCTGGGATAATTACAACAACCTTGCAATGTTTTACTGATTTTGAAATATGCACAAAATTACAACATATATTAACTTGAACTGCAAAATACTAACATAATTAAGCTGCATGAACACACTGAACTTTATAACATTTAATGGACATCCACAACCTTTAGCATTAGTTAAGTAGCTGTACACACGCACTCAGGATAGTAAAGGACTACAAAATACGTATCTTGTCAGTGTTTCATTTCAATTTACCCTAGAAGAAGAAATACCTGCTGGTTCTGAGTTCAACTGCTCCATGTTTTTCAAATTTCGCAACAAACTATGCAAATGATAGTCTCAAATCAGAATATTCTGTCTTTTGACAAATTGTCCAAAACCCTCACATATTCTTTTTTAACATAAATGAATTGTCTAGTGCCCGTTAATTTTGCAAAATTAAAAACAAAACTGAAACTCAATTAAAAAAAAAAAAAACTATTCCAATCTTTTAGAAGAAGCGTACATATAATATATATGGAAACTGCAGTACTGCATATTAAACACAGAAGGACCGGAATTAAAATACACATTAAGTGTTCAATGAAATGGCTTCAAAGAAGCAACTCCTGTCTCCTGAATGAGGACACTCAGGTAACTACATTTAGTTAGGGACTTTTGTGGGCTTCCTGGGCAAATAATAGGCTCTAATCTCAGTTATTCACAACGAAAAGGCGGCAAAGTCATAAAATAGCATTAAAGGCACATTATCTGCCAATACAGCCTGCTCCAAATGTGATTATTATTTGTAGAACATCAGCTTTAACAAGAAACCCATTTGAAATCACTAGGTTTTTTTCATTAGTGTTTGTTCTGCTGTAAGTCAGTTACTTGTGATTCCTGCACCCCTCTTGTTCTTAATAGCATCAGAGAGGCCGCTGTCGCAGAGGGGACATGGGTGGTAAAATACCTGGCAAATAACTTGGGTGCTCCATGGGGCTCTAGTAATGCATGTGGAGAACCTTCCTGCTCATGGCCAGAGAGCTTTCCTGAAGGTGGGTCAAATTAAAGACTAATTCAAAAGTGCCTGTTATTTACCAGAGAGGTCTCAGATAAAAAGGCACTTTTTTTTTTTTAACTCAAAAGTATTCAGTTATCATTCATATAGTTATATAAATATGTATTTTTAGTATCGTTGTTGTTATTTACATGTTTCCAGGCATACATCTAAATTCTTTTTCCAGGGAGCTCCCTCTACACATTCATTACTGGTCAGGACTGGAAGCTGAAGCTTTGGCAAGACAGATCTTTGGTTAGACCTCACTTGGCTCTTTTTATGAGGACTTGTTACACGCATTAAATACGTGAAAGCGGCAAGTTTTGTCTGGGCTGCCAAGCAAGGAGCTAGAGGAGGCAAAATCTATACATAATAATAGAGGTTTACCCACTGCATCTTTATTTTGGGTGTTGGATTGGCACAGATTAAAGGGCCTGAGTTTTACAAACCATCGAGCATCTACCCTTCCAAGATTAGGCACACAAGCAGATTTATAAAAGCTGGCCTGGGCTGCAGTGAGGGCCTACTATCCAGCCAGGGTATGGCCCCCAGCCTCCCCCAGCCTGTGTCCCACCTACACTACAGGCACCCCTCCCTCTCTCGCCCAGCACCGCTGTCAGTCAACCTTACGGCCAGCACACGTGAATTCTGCACAACTGCAAAAGCTGAGGGTCCCAACACTCACGGCTTCTGCAGATCATCCATACGCCGTGCTGTTGGCAGAAGCTGAATGCAATGGCATAGAAACTAAAATATTTCAGGCACTGAAACATATTTCTTTTCATCCCTTTCCAAAATTCCAAGGGCCAGTAGACACTATTATATGCTAAATGTTCCCCAAGTACGGCACAGACTGCGTTTTTACAACCATGCCCACAAAAAAGCCCTTGGAAGAGGGGCATTCATGTGCTGACGCACTTGGCCATAACAGTGACCGCGTAAAGACAACCCTGCATTAACACTGAAAGTTCTGGAAGCCACCAAAGATCCCAAAGGAGAACTCTGACCAGCCCATGCCTAGGGGGAGTGGGACTTTGGGAAGTGGGGGATTGTTGGCTCGGGTTTACTGAAGGGCACCCATGGGTGCAATGGCACCCAAGCACTGACCCTGCCAGCCAATTCTGGCAGCTTGCCTCTATTCATTTGACAGCAGAAGAAGTGTCCTGGCTCTTACTGACCCAGCTGTGGTGGGGGATCCCAGGAAGCCCCAAAATAGAAGCTGGTCTGCATGGTTGCATTTTGGAAAAAGACACGGGGTTTGGGATAGTTGCTGCTGTTCTTCTGACATGTTATCACTTTAGCCAAAACAGAAAGACAAAACACAAAATGCTGTCAGTGCTGTCATATCATATGATATCATATCAGATATGACAGCATGGCTCTTACTTGCTCACCTTCCCAGCTGGTACCATTTAAAAGAGGCTGGATGGAGGCTGTGAGCCTTTCTTCTGTTAGTAGATAAAAGCAGCCTTTATTGGGACTTGATTATCCTGCATGAGGACTGGATTATTTTAATGAAACAAGACTTAATGTAGAAAAAGATTCCTAAGGACTACAAACACTCTGAAGTCTCAGTGCTGTCTTAGAGCGGATGAAACTGAAAGAAGTTTAGAGGACTCCACACAGCATCCTCAAGCTGAGCTAGAGCTCTTTCTACACATTACATACACGCAAACGGAGAGGGACGGTCTATGAGAAAGCTGTAGGGAAGCAAGCGCGAGTGCACCAGTCAGTAATGACACCAGGGTTACTGTCACTTTAACAAGCTTCTACTATAGTCCTATTATCATTCAAAGCTCCTTATCACGCCAAGTGCAAATATTATGACTAGCTGAACATCTAGAGTAATCATTGCCGTAACTGTGTACGTATATTTGTATTTAATATTGAGGGCTGTTGCTGTCACCAGGCTATAAAAACCAAACTGGCATTAACATCAGCGCTGGGGATTTGCATAACGCTGACAAGGATAAAGACTGGCACGTTGCTTGATGTGCGCAACGCAGGCAGCTTCTCGTTGCAGCGCAGAGCAAATGGCTGACCAACACCGGCCAAGATTAGAGGGTTTCTCAGCAGATGCCAACTTGACAGCCGACTGAATAAAAAGGGGCATAGCAAACAAGTGCTGTGCAAAACAGAGGGAGCCCCATCCACGACGCTAGAAATGACCTTGTGGCTGCCTGGCTGAACGAAGCTTAAACAGAACCGGAGCTGCAACTCCAACATGTCTGGCCAACAGGGCCCTTTCTCACGGGGCTCTTTCAGGTGGGAGGCTTGATGGTGCAGAGACCCTTCGAGGATGGGCCGCTACCAGGTCACGTCTACTAAAGCCGTCAGGGAGAATCTGAGGTGCTACACACAGTCACCAGTCAGATGCTCAAAGGTGACGCGTAGGTTCTCATTTCCCATAAAAGATCAACCGGTTGGATTTTGTTGCTTTTCAGAGCATGAAAGCTTCCAAGCTGTGCCTTAGCCGTGGCCCACTGACGCTGGTTAACCCTTTGTGACGTTACCCTGGGGCTCAGGACAAGGGGTGCTGTGCTCACCTCTGCCACAAAGCTTCAGCTTCCAGAGTGGGCAGGGGTTGCCACTGACAAGAGTGGGGGAAAGTGTTGGTCATTCCTGAAAGTCTCTCCATTGATCCCTCAGTGCCTCAGTGTGTAAAACAGTAACATCTTACTGCCTGCAAGACTGCCAAGTTCAGACGCAGCAGGAAAGGAGAAGAGGTACGGTGCCTGCAGTGACCCCTCGCGCTTACAACAAGTACGTCTTTGATGAAAGCAGCGCAAAACTGTCTTAAACATGCAAAGGTCTCGTACCGTTGTTCAAATCTTAAAAGTATGGGAAAGACTCGTGTCAAATTTACGTCCGAGTTAAATTCACTGACTTAACGTCAGAGGCAAACTTTGGTGCTCTCATCAGCTAAGCTCTGCTCACAAGTGAGGTGTATTGTTGCGGTTTCCATTTCTTACAGGACAAAGGAAGCGGAATGTTCTGTGAATTAATGTATCGTAGGGTCACAGAAAACTATATCCACAAAGAAATCATGGACACATGATCACCCGTGCAACACCTAGCACTACTGACAGCAGCACGTTACTACAGCTTCCATTTTGCGAAACTCACTCTCCGGGAAGAAAAGCGCGTGCAGTAGAACAGTCAGATTGAAGCAGAAGAGAAAGGAGTATATGCACTGCGGCACTGGGTGTCTATGATGGAGTATGGGCTCAGTGTCACAGGAATGTACACTTGTTTTGGCTGGATTGTTTCCATCCTGCTTTCCACTGGCACTAAATTCATCACTCTGAACGTAGTACGCAGTTGAGAGCCCTCAACAGTGGCACTAATTAATTTTTTTAAAGTGATGTTAAATCCTAAATCAGATTTTGCAAATTGCTACTTGGATCACTTTTGCTGGTACCAAACAAACTGAATGATTCATAACAATGGCACTAATCAAATTCTGAAAAGCTAAGTGACCCCCTGCTCTTGCTTGATAACTGGGAAACAGTGCGAGAGAGGGCAGGAGGCTGCAAGATTAAAGTTAAAGAGGTTCAGGAGGAAATTGAAGCCAGCGATGCTTTACGTTGCTACGTTGTGCTAGGAAAGCAAGCCGGCAGATCTGCTGTCCTAGAAAAGGAGAGGGAATTTGCAGTAGTTTCCCAGGCACAACTCCCAGAAAACAACTGCTCAGGTGTAATATATAAAAACACAGCTATATTTTGCAAATGTTTTAACGTGCTCGGGTCTTTTGGATATATACTTGGATGTTTGCAGTGCTAAAACGCAACTGCGTCATTTCTAATGGCTTTGGGTTCATAATCCTGAGCATAGTAGTAACTAGCTCTAGAAAATAGTCACCAGTGTAATACTCCCTATCTCTGAACAGCAGCAAATGTCTGCTCCAAGAGGTAACTTCAGACACTTCTAGATTTTTATTCTTTTGCAAACAGATAGACAATTCTACACTGAATATAAGCCTCATTCCATTTTCTAATACAGCTGAACACATACATCATAACGCAGCTGTCTGCATCAACTTATGGCTGTGTTCATTCAGTCCATGATATTGCCCGATGTGACCTAGCATAGCACCCCGGGTTCAAAAAACACTAGAAAGTAGAAGAGAAAGAAAGATGGCTCTTTTAAATACTAGGCACCGTTCCGTTCCACCTAGGACACTTTAAATCAGTATTTCATAACTATGGTGGTAATTGAAATTTAACAGGGCCAGTATTACACAGTGAACACCGCTAAGTATGTTTTATATAAAGATTAGATCTAATAAGACACTTGTCATATATTCCACAACTGCCAAATGATTTTTAAAAACAGATTTATTGAGGGTGACCAGCTGTATAAAAGACCGTATGACCTGTAACACTGTAGTTAAAGAAACATTATCAGCTTCAAAAAACAGTGAAATTACTTTATCTGTTATGGCTACAAATGGTGACTAACTCTGTTACAGCTGAACTATGCTAGCAAAGGGAAAACCATTCCCTGTATTTTTTTAAGTAAGCTTCATTGTACATTCAACAGCAGTTTGTGTCTAGATGGGCTCAGAGCTTTGCTTTTGAGTAGTTGTCTCAGTATCTGGGGTTGCTACGCTCATATCCATTTACTTCCTCTTGGCAAAAGACTCTTAGAAGCATCACTGGGGATGCAGAATAAAGCTTTCATATTTTAAAATTACACATTTTAAAATAACTCAGTTGGGGCCACTATTTTTAAGGACGTTCTGTAAATCAGCTTCAAAGACTTAAAAATTTGCAACGACTCTAAGCTTTATGTTCACGCTGAGATTACATACATATATAGGTAAAACTACATGTATGTATATGTATACACAAAAGTTCATATACATAATCAAGCTATGAAATCCAAATCCAACTTCAGACTTAGATTTTTAAGATACCATCCTAAGTGGCAGGGGGACTGTCATTTGGCCAAGTAACTAAGAAAAGATGTAGTTGTGAATTTGGGCTCTGAGCTGATTTCATTTCTCCAGGCTTTCTACCAGCTTTCTGCAATGAGTACAGCAGGTCATGACAGGCCCTTAATGCAACATTCTGATCACTGCAAGAATCCAAGTAATGTTTTTTAAAAACACAGTTTTTAATAGCTTGGTATAAAGCTGCCTCTAATTTCATTTTTAGGTATGTCTTTTTTCTTTTTTTTTTCATTAATGAAAATTCACGCTCTTATGTTTCAGAGCTTTCAATGAAACCGTTGCCGGGGTTGATGTACACTGTCAGCATGATACCATCATCACCTCTTCTTAAATTAATATCAGGTAGTTTACTCCATCTCAAGCGTATATCCTGAGACAATCAGTTTAATGGCCTATGCAGGTGCACTGCCAAAATCAAGACAGATAGAGCAAGACAGCCAGAAGGTTACCTTACGTCTTTTCTAATGCCTCATTTTAAGCTGCCTTTAATTCTGAAAATCCAGGTTTTCCATATTTGAAGCCCCTCGTAACAAGATTTATGTCACCTACCCCTTTTCTCCTTTATTTAAACTTCCTCTTTCAGCCGACCAATAAATATGCCACCTTCTACAGTTCCAGTAAAGGAAGTTTTCTATGAGCTGCTGTCATGACGTGGTAGTTTACATACAAATGCTCCAAGGAAACCATGCATTCACAGATGGCTTTCGACTCATTATGTCGACCAGCTAACTATATAGCCTGTAAGACTTAAGCTGGAGAGCAGTATTCCATTTGCACTGGGAACACGCAGGAAAGCTCATCTACTATTTAAAGAGATACTGTGCAGTTTCTGTTTGCTACAGCTGCAAAGCCACATGAGCATAATTATTTCAGTGAAGTCTCTTCTGCTGACTAGGTCGATAGCACAAAGACGGTGCAGCTGTCAGAAATAAGGTCCAGATCCATAAACATATCTATAAGCTTTTGATTTCAAGGGGCCATTAGCTGCAAAATGCCTCTGTGGGTCTGCATACAAGTCACATCTCTTTCCTTCTCTGCCACAAACTCTTAGCATGACCTCCGCCACATCCCTTACCTCACCTGTGAACAGAGGAAAGGGGGACGAGCATTACCTACAAGCAGGGCTTGGGGAGTTTGGTATTAATTTGTGCTTATTAATTGCTTGGAGAGCTGAGGAAGGGAGAGAAGTGTAAAAGCAAAGTCTTTTTATTAAAGGAAGTTGGAAGACAAAAAGTGGGACAACTTCTGTAACCCTGGAGGAAGGCTCCCAACTGGGAAAGGGCACACAGAGGGAGGCAGCGCCCGCAGGAGGGACTCTGTGGTGCAGCTGCCGTCAGGCTTGCAACTAGTCAGCTTCCTTCCTTCATTCCTGCCTTCTTCACGCTCCCCCACTCTCTGTTTCTTAGGTACTCCTCAAATTTATTTCGCTTCACATTTTGTGCACCCAACCTCCGTGATTGCTTGCTCCTCGAACAAGACCAGAGCCGGCACTTCACTGCAGCTCACTGCAAGCTCAGTCTGGGCTCCTTCCTGCCAGGTGCTGAGCTCCCCTGTGAAAAGCCCCACAGCCAGAGAAGTCAGCAAGCACTGAGGGTGCTCGGAGCTTTGCAGAAGGGCAGGATCCTGCCATCAGAGAAAAAACTCAGCCGACAAATCTCTCCCAGCATTTCCTGACAACATAGGCTAGCTGATGCTTCCTTATTTGCTGTACAGTTACCCTGATATCACATCGCAAACTAACAACAGACCTGGAGAACTGTACAAGGTACAAGTCACCCAGAATGATGCCTGGTACGTCACAATACAGGAAAATCCTTCAATGCTCAATGTTATCAGAGCAATGGCAAGGAATAGGTGATCTGCCAAATGAAACATCCAGCCATACAGCCTTATTGGTAGAGGACGTAAACATCTCATCTCTTAAATGATAAGACAGACTCTACATTTTTTTTTCCCTAATTAAAATTTTACTCGTAACTGCACCTGGCTGGAAATACTCACGTATTTCTAAAAGAGTTGAAGTGACTGGTCACGCAGCATTAGCAACCAAGGCCTTTCTTACAGAGCTAGATGTCCAGAAATCGTCAAATGTTTTTCATGAGCAATTCCAGATGTTCAACCTCTGGCTTTTGCTACTACGCTAATAAGTAAGTAACTGTGTCACACATTTAAAAGATCCCTTTTGCTGTGACCTGTCGTGTCTGCCAAATGGTAGAAGTACTTTGTAGAATCTGTAAACCCCTGTTTTGAAACAACAAGCAAAACACGTGTACAATAGTGCAAGGTGTATGTTTAGGAGAAACCCAGAAACACTTGGCTTGTACAAATTCGTATTTCTAGCTTATCTGTCCCCAAACAGCTCACAGACAGTGCACAGGTCTATATTAATACATACCATAATGCACTTCATTCTGGATGACTGATAATGGGATTATTGCTCATACACCAAAAGCAAGACATCCAAAATTGTATCCGTTTATTCCTAAGGAACAGAATGATTGTCAGAGCCTAATATGTTTATCGTCATGAGGCTGAGCCAGCAAGGTTAGCTCTATATAATTCCTGGAAACTAGAGAATATGATTGTGTCACAAGATTCATAGTCAGTGTTTGATAGAGCAACCGTCTATAAAAAAGGACACCCAACCTGGAACGTGATTCTCTTTGGAGCAGTACCTGTAATTCACAGGAATGTTTCAGGACCTTGTGACTAACAAAGCAGTGAATATGAGGTGGTTATAGACGCATAAACTGTAGCTCCTGCACGTTCACTCTCCTCCTCGCTTGCTACTCAGTCTGAAAGTGGTTTCCAAACCATTTCAAACCAAGATGAATTTGGTTTCTACGTTCCTCTGCACAGGTGGGCCTGAGTGAGCCAGCTGAAGAGGTTTCCTCCCTGTGGGATGTGGTCCCCCAAAGGGTTTTACTCGACCTAATCCGACCCTGAGAAGCATCTTTTTGCTACTAATCCTGACAACACCAGCCCACCCCTGCTGTGTTTTACAGAGGCCAAGGGCTGAGAGGACAGTGAAGCTAGATTCCTCTCTCGCCGCAGGCATCTGATCCAAAGTCTTCTGCAGTCAAAGGAGAAACTCTTGTGATGTTTCATGGGGGTTGGACCAGACCTTAAGGACAGGGCTGACGGGCAGTAGCAGGGATGACGGGCTGGGCTGTAAGCATTTCCATGGAGGACAAGAGGCCTGATCTAGGGCTGTCAAGCATCAGTAATGAGAAGACACACCACTAAGATGTATTTTCCCAGTTTAAACTTTATTTTGAAAAGAGTATTTGTATTTGCAAAGACGCAAACTACAGTAACCACAGTGGAGACTTCATTAGCAAACAACGACGAGACGAAGATACCCCCCGGAAGGAAAGCCAAGAACCACCACAAGGGTAAAGCACCCTCCTATTCAATACCACGCCACGGAAAAACATCTGTCAAACAGTATGGCAGTCTGAAGTAATCACTGCAACTAATTATCACTAATTTTAATATAGTTTCTGTCTTGCTGCTAATACATTTAGACTTGCTAATCAAATCAAACTATTCCACCTTGCCGTGCTGCTTTCAAATAAACATTTCAGCAAGGATAAAAAATGAAGCTTTGTTCTCTTTTTTTTTTCTTTTTTTTTTTTTTTTTTGTTACGGCTGTCTGGAGAGGCCAGTGGCTTTTTTCATTTCTTTCACACTGCAACAAAAGCAGTAGAAAATGCCATCAGGAAGACTGTTTGGCGCTCCGAACGCCTTCGTTTTAAGAGCCAGAGCAGGGGAGCAGAGGCAGGCGCAGGTCCCCACGGCCTCTCTGCCTCCCACAGCCACCACTGCTGCTGCCCTCGGGGAAGGGGAGCGGCTCGGATCGCTCCCAGCAGAAGCGCAGGTGAGCAGAGGACGTCCACACATCCACTCCGCTAAGCAGCTACCGGGAAACACCTTGGTTTCAGGGGCAGAAGGCACTAATGGAAAGACAGGGCGGTGTTGTGGATAAACCGATAAACCAGGCAAGGAAGCCCTGGACGCAATTTCCAGCTCTGCCGCAAACTTTCCAGCACAACCTTGGCTGCGTTGCTAAATACCTCTGTGCCTCAGTTGCCTGTCTGTGGAAGTGGGATTACAACGTGTCTTCATCTAAACGGAAAGCTCTGCAGATAGAATCACAGAATCACTAGGTTGGAAAGAACCTTCAAGACCATCAAGTCCAACCATTAATCCAGCTCCACCATGTTCCCTAAACCATGTCTTGAAGTGCCACATCAACACATTTTTTGAACACTTCCAGAGATGGCGACTCCACCACCTCCCTGGGCAGCCTGTTCCAATGCCTGACCACCCTCTCGGGGAAGAAATTTTTCCTAATATCCAATCTAAACCTCCCCTGGTGCAACTCGAGGCCATTTCCTCTTGTCCTATCACTAGTTACTTGGGAGAAGAGGCCAACACCCTCGTCGCCACAACCCCCTTTCAGGTAGTTGTAGAGAGCAATAAGGTCTCCCCTCAGCCTCCTCTTCTCCAGACTAAACAACCCCAGTTCCATCAGCTGCTCCTCATAAGACTTGTGCTCCAGACGCCTCACCAGCTTCGTTGCCTTTCTCTGGACACGCTCCAGCACCTCAACGTCCTTCTTGTAGTGAGGGGCCCAAAACTGAACACAGGATTCAAGCTGCAGCCTCACCAGTGCCGAGTACAGGGGCACGATCACTTCCCTGCTCCTGCTGGCCACACTATTTCTGATACAGGCCAGGATGTTGTTGGCCTTCTGGGCCACCTGGGCACACTGCCGGCTCATGTTCAGCTGGCTCATATTCAGCACCCCCAGGTCCCTTTCCGCCGGGCAGCTCTCCAGCCACTCCTCCCCAAGCCTGTTGCATGGAGTTGTTGTCAACTCATACAGTTGACCTCTGCCCATCGATCCAGCCTGTCCAGATCCCTCTGCAGAGCCCTCCTACCCTCCAGCAGATCAACACTCCCACCCAACTTGGTGTCATCTGCAAACTTACTGAGGGAGCACTCGATCCCCTCATCCAGATCATCGATGAAGATATTGAACAAGACCGGCCCCAGAACCGAGCCCTGGGGACTCTACTGCATTTCTGTGCCTGGGTTAACACAAAGAGACCCCTAACAGGCTTCTGGAAAGCTCTTTTAATAAAAATAATTAAAATGTGGTTTCCAGCACTGAAATTACATTTGCAAATACATGATTTTTTTCTTCACCCTGAAAAAAAAATTAATGGAACTTTATCCTTTAAAAATTGCACCATTCCGTACGTTTTTAATAGGTGACCATCCCTACTGGGGACTTTAAGTGTACCAGAGATCTGCACATTCTGGGAAGGACTTTCGGGCAGGTAAAAAGGCAGTTCCAGAGTACTGGTGCTATAGAACTGAAGTGAACTCTACTATTCTGCCCAGAATCCTGCACAACATATAGCACAAATTGCCACAGACACACACTTAATATTGAAGTAAGGTTGGAGCTTATTCCCCAAAGCACCAATACGGCCCTTGGGGATCTTTAAGGTTCCTGAAAACTTAGACTCTCAAACCCTTCTGGTTTTTGAGGACTTTCTCCCAGCCTAAATCCAACATTTTCACTTATGCAGCCAACAGCTTTCTTAGGGAAAACCAACCGCCAACTTTTTGTATTGTGTCACAACAGAAACACACGTCCTCGAAATGCTGTCATCGGTAAATGTGCAGTCACTTAACTCCTGCTCCAAAATGTTAGCCGCTATTTTTACAAATGCAAATGCAGAAAAGACCATAGTTATTGTAATGGCAGAACTGTGTTTGAATATTTAGCAGTGCCTTAAAAAGCAATAACCAAATTAACTCACAGCTACCATTAGTTGCCAATTTAGCACAAACGTTTGACATTCCTAACAAAGAAGAAAGAAAACAACTAAATATTTTATACCGAGGAGTGCCTCAATTTTAATTAATTTTTAGTCTTTGAACTTTGCAAACAGCTACTTGTAACAGAGTTTACAAAGGCCATTTAAAATTGTGATGTTGATCTAGAAATCAATGCGCTTTCACAAAAGGCAACTCATTAGGAACAAACATTTGTAACTGCCAAGTTTTCCACATGGAAAAAGCAGCACCTGGCGGCTACTGAGGCGAACAGTTATCAGAGGGATTTAAAATTGTGACAAGATGATCAAAATTAGCTGCATATAGGCATAAAAAAAATCTGACCTGCTTAAGACGACTTTAGTATTCCTAAAAATCACAGCCTGTATCTGTTCTCCCCTACATTCATTTAAAACAATTTTTTTGGAATGTGAAGTCTCTGAGGGAGCCTGACCCTGTGCTGTGAGAGGGACTGGCACTCCACTGAATCCAAGAGTCATGCACACCACAGAGCAGAAATTGCCTGGCAAGCTGTAGAGCAGTTCGGCAAGGTGCTTTCCAAGGGGTACTACACATCCTCAACTCCTTGCAGTTCAACAGGAGTGTGTGAGGCACACAACATCTTCCTGACATTTGACGTGAACAAGATAAAACCTGGGGCAGCGGACAGCTGTGACTATGAGTATCCTGCATTTTGAAGTGCCTAAATTCCAACACCCAGACTAAGTATCCATTTGAAGAGATGCAGGGTGTATCTAAAAGGCTTTCTAAATGGCAACGTTGGTGCCAGTTTGAGGATATAGCTCAAGCTATATACTAACTGCACTTACCTGCTGGTTCCAACTAGGAAGCAGAAAAATTAATTTCTTGTGCTATCACCAAACAGAGTATGCTTGGAAAGAAACTGAAGCTCAGAGAGGTACTAGGATGTGTGGTCAGCGCCTACTGGAAAGCTTCATCCCAGAACTACAGAAGCAAAGACAAAACTTCACCAGGACCTTCCTTTGGCCATGAAGTCACAGAATCACAGAACCACAGAATCACAGAATCAGTAAGGTTGGAAAAGACCTTCAAGATCATCAAGTCCAACTGTGAACCCAACACCACCATGCCCCCTAAACCATGTCCCAAAGCGCCACGTCCACACGTTCTTTGAACACTTCCAGTGATGGTGACTCGGGCAGCCTGTGCCAATACTCGACCACTCTCTCAGTAAAGAAATTTTTCCTAATATCCAATCTAAACCTCCCCTGGTGCAACTCGAGGCCATTTCCTCTCGTCCTATCACTAGTTACTTGAGAGAAAAGACCAACACCCACCTCACCACAACCCCCTTTCAGGTAGTTGTAGAGAGCGATAAGGTCTCCCCTCAGCCTCCTCTTCTCCAGACTAAACAACCCCAGTTCCCTCAGCCGCTCCTCATAAGACTTGTGCTCCAGACCCCTCACCAGCTTCGTTGACCTTCTCTGGACACGCTCAAGCACCTCAATGTCCTTCTTGTAGTGAGGGGCCCAAAACTGAACATAGGATTCGAGGTGTGGCCTCACCAGTGCCAAGTACAGGGGCATGACCACTTCCCTACTCCTGCTGGCCACACTATTTCTGATACAGGCCAGGATGCTGTTGGCCTTCTTGGCCACCTGGGCACACTGCTGGCTCATGTTCAGCCAGCTGTCAACCAGCACCCCCAGGTCCCTTTCTGCTGGGCTGCTCTCCAGCCACTCCTCCCCAAGCCTGTAGCGTTGCATGGGGTTGTTGTGACCCAAGTGCAGGACCCGGCACTTGGCCTTGTTAAACCTTATACAGTTGACCTCTGCCCATCGATCCAGCCTGTCCAGATCCCTCTGCAGAGCCCTCCTACCCTCCAGCAGATCAACACTCCCACCCAACTTGGTGTCATCTGCAAACTTACTGAGGGAGCACTCGATCCCCTCATCCAGGTCATCAATAAAGATACTGAACAAGACCAGCCCCAGAACCGAGCCCTGCAGAACACCGCTTGTGACCTCGCCTCCACCCCACCAAAATCAAATCTGTGAAGCAAGCCATGAAACTAATATCAGATTAAGCAAATCACATAACTTCCAGACAATGCATTCTTTTTACATAGACTCTGTATCTAATAGACATAGACTCTAGACTCTAACACCACCTAACTATGCACAGTTAAGATTCAAAAAATTTTGTAGGAAACCCTTTCAGCAAGGTAAATCACAGAAAATAAATCAAACTTTCTCTGGTGGAGGATCACGCACTACATCAGAAATTAATTTAACCTAGGGTGTGTTAAGGAACTGGCGCTATTCTGGATTCGAGAAGGAACCAAAGCTGTGGATGAGAGTTCACAGCTGAGTGAGTACAAAGAAACTGTGTGGGAAGGAACAAGAGCTCACACAGTACACATCTGTCAGCTCTATCAGATTTCCAGCTAAAACTGTAGCATCAATAGACACCCCATGGATTTTTCATGACTTGTTGAAAGTCTATGCAGCTGTAAATTACCATGCTGGTTGTACCAATGTATACATGAAAATCTCTATTTTTGGGAGACAGAATATGGATAATATTCCTCATTTGATTTTTTTTGTGATTATTCATGTAAAAATTGAAGCATAATTTAATATTAGTTACTAACACAGTTATAAATAGTCTTTGCTTAACTGCTACAGAACATTGTGTGAAAGAAAGCAATCAAATGGAAGGATTTTATATGACAGGTCTGTGGGATTAATCCACTCTGTGGCATGCTGCAAACCGATCAGTACAATACCAGGCATGTCACGTGTTTTCTGGTTGTAACGAAGTTGGCTTTACATTACATGTGACATCGCTGATCTCTGCGCCACGTGCCACAAAATAATACAGCCCATTTCTGCTTTTGTAAGGAATAGTTTGGGCTGAATGGCAGCCATAATCCTGCACAGGGGTCTTACTAGCCAACCCTGGGGGAAACAAAAAACTTACTTTGTCTTTTTCTTTTTTTTTTTGTAAGGTTAGCTTTGGCTGAATCAGCTCCCTAAGCTGCCTCATCACATCATTGCAGGAGCATCACGCCAGGGCAAAGTAAAAGGTGGCCACAGCCTTGCTTAAAATAGCACCCAAAAATGTGAACGCTTCTGATAACTGTGCCGTCGCTGGAGAAAAATGAAGTCTTGCCACTGATGTCAGTGGCAGCCAGAACTGTAACTCTCATGAAAGCAGGGCTCCTTTTCGGGCATGTGATGAAAAAATTTCTCCTAGCTTCATTTGGCCCCTGCCCGATGCATGAGCATACAAAGAGCCCTTGACAATATACTGACCTGAATTAGTCCACCAGGATTTCAGACCTCTCCTCATACCCTATTTCAAGACTGTCAGCAGAAACAAACCAGTGAACAGCAGCGTGGTTGTGCCTTCTGAAGGGAAGAAGAGCTTTGTTTTATATTTTAAAGAAAGAAGATTCTCCGTTTCTCTGGGATTTCTCTGTTGTACATCTTTGAATTTAGATATTTAGATATCTAGATATCTTTGAATTCAGATATTTATATGACCAATTTATATTACGGTTATATCATTTCTATGTAAAAAAATATATACATTTTATATATTTTATACATATTTGAAATTTGATTATTTGAAACAAGAGCTATCTGCTGCTTCCATTTTAAAAATGGGAAAAGAGGCTCAGGTGCCTTAAGGGACTGGCTAATTTACACACAGGAAGAAACTACCAAAACAAGGAACTGATCTTACACCTCCAAAGACCCGAGCCAACAAGCCAACCACTAGAATATTCTTTCCAAGTCACATCAAATCTGGAGCCTTTCTATGCCTTCTTGTTCCTCCCTTTCTTTGTCACTGTCACAATTAAATTAAGCTTTTGCCTAGCTACCAAGTTGTCAACTGCTCTGCTGCCCTTACTCAGAGTTAGTTGCTAGATGGAGGACAAAGATAGTAAGCTCTGAAGAACAGACAGTCTTTTAAACACGTATCTCCAGCATGTTACAACTGTGCCTTAACTTTGGCTGGCATATCACTCCGCACCTAAGTAATAACACCAAACCGAAGTCCTACGGGTTCCAGAAAACTTGTGCTTCATTCATGAGGTTCTTCGAGTGGTCTCGCCTGAAAAGCAAAGCCAGCCTGGAGCTCTGCAGGGGAGTCAAGCAGTGTGCTTGGCCCAGTCAATATGAGGGGTTACCTACAGCAGCTCTTACCCTCATAGCTGTAACCTAGAGCCCAGAGGGGGAAATTGAAAAGCTGCTCCATTTTAAAATTTTACTTCCCTGTGCAAATTCCAATTCCAAACACAAAATACAGTTTTAGCTGCACAATCTGGTGGCAACAGTACAGAGAGAACAAAAGCCAAGCTCTACTCCCATTAGAGGGAGCATGGACACGGCCAGCAACTCCTGGAGCAGGTATCCTGGCCAAAGCCTCATTCCACAAGATTCTCAGCCCTTCCTGGGGATGGCTAAAAGCCACTGCTGCCTACTGAAATAAACGTGAAAGTAGAAATGTTGTTCACTAGTGCTGAAAAGGGTGAAAAGATTCTTCTTATGACTTGCTAAGTACGAAAGAACACCGAGCTAGTAAGAGCAAGGGCACCTTTTCAGCTCGAAGAGTCCACCAGTCCCATCAGATGGCAGATAAAACTCTTAGATAAGACTGAGATTAAAAAAAAAAAACAATTTGTATAAAAATATTTTAATAAAACCATTTTAAAGACCATTTTCTAAGGAAGTGAAACTTAACGAAATTTCAATACCTTGTCTGTTACTTTGAACCTATTGTGCAATCTCAACAAAACTGGACGGAGGACAGAGGTCTACATCCTGAGGATATTAAGTTACCAGCAAGCTTCACAAAAACATGAGGTGCAGTATTTGGCCTAACTGAAGGTCAGGCACCATAGACCTCAACAGGCATTAAAGAATTAATGTTTGAGAACACCTTTGTATGCCCCTGTCACTGCAAAACCTTGAATCAGGGTTTGCCTCTTCCTTAAGCACCAAGATAAGGCACAAAACCATCAAAAACCTAGTTTCCAAAGCATTTATGCTCACAGAACAATATATTTAAAAGAGAAAAAAAGCCATAGGACCATTAGGCTTAAATAACCACAGCTATGCATTCACAGCAAGTTGAGATCCACACCATTTTGGTAGCCTGACTTAACTGAGCCATGTTTCAAAAGTGTTTTGAAGGTCGACAATATTACAGAAAGCTTCCTGCGGTGTCTGTTAAAGAAGCAAAACAACACCTATTATAATTCCATTTCCACACATGCATAACTTGGCCTTGGAAACATCTGTTTGCAGAATTAATTCTGACTCCAGGTTCCCAATCAGATGAAACCTCTCTCTGCTTTCCTCTGCTTTGCAGCACCAGTGTTTCACCCTCATGTGAAACTTTCCAGGTCACTGCTTGACCTGGCTTTAGCATTGGGGGTTTTCTTAATTTGAACCAAATCCTTTCAGATGTTTGGGGATTTCCAAGAGTGAATGTAAATACATTTTCCCCATTTTAAATCCATATTGTCTCAGCTATCAAGGACAGCAAGACTGATCTGTAGCCCACTGAAGGCAGCAAGAACTAGTCAAACTGGTAAAGAAGTGGAACTGAATCCAGGCTGTATGCCAGGGGCCTTTCAATTGACTTTGAAACGGCTTTGGATCTGGCCCAGTCTCTACTGGTGACTGACAGCAACACTGACTAAACGTAGAGAGGAAAGAAGAACAGGTTGAAGGCAATTGGGGAAAAAAGTCACTTCTGAACACGTTCTTCGGGCAGTTCCTACAAATTCAGCGAAGTTTAATAAGCATCAGTCCTAATGTCTGTTGTCCTTTCCCAATCAGAAACCCCAGGGGCTGCTGGACTAAGGCTGACACTGGAGACAGGAACTTCACTGGTCAAGGGCTTGGGGACAGGAACCAGAGGTGCTCCCGCAATGAGTCCCGTCTGGGACAACGTATGCATGGGATTGTAGTTACAGATAGGTTTCAACAAAAGCTCTCACTGTAGAAGCACTTAGTCTGCTTCAGCAGCTGAAGTCAATAGTAAAACTCCTATTGACTTCAGTAAGAGATAGTATAGGCCATTGTCGAGAGCTTTTTCAAAATCCAGTGCTGCATCATTAAGCTACGCAGCAAAAAGTAGATCTGTTGAGCAAGAAAAGTCTAGCTGTACAGACTGACGCTTCTCAGCGCAGAGCTGCACTTAACTGTACCGCTCCTTATGCCATAAGGAATAGACCAAAGAGCATACTGGAGAGGCAATGCAACTGCAGATATAGAACTGCGTTTAAAACCTGACTCCCCCTATTCCCTACAAGGTTCAGACTGTAATCCTGTAATGTCAGCTTTATACATGCACAGCGTTTCCTCCCCACACTGTGGTTAGTGTAGGTTCAACCTGAAAATTACATTTTGTTACAACATCTATAGACTTTTTATACTTGGAAGCATCCTGTCTGCAAAGTGATTCACGTGATATTGCAGAGATAAAATTCCAGAACAATCCAACACAATGTTTACTTCCAACTACTAACTAGTCTAATAAAGCCAGAAAAAAAGAAAAAAGAAAACAAAGGAGTCTGATGCAAACCTTTCTTCAGCTCTTTCAGACTGTGAAAATACATGGGCAGCTTTTCTAACATGCCAACCACCAGGGAGTTTCAGCGTCATGAACGGATAGTCTGAGACCCCGGTTAAGATGAGTTACTCCAAAAAAGTTTGAAATAATTATCCAGTGCCTGAAGGCTGTGGTCAAGAATGTAAAAGAATCACTGCCTCTTTACACTCCTGTACGCACACAGATTCTTCGTGAAATAAACGCACATCTGGATTTAGCATGAAAATCCAAACTCTACACCGTTGCAACACAATGTGCTTATGTGTATCTCTGCATCGGAATACAGTAGTTACCACAGAAAATGAGACAGCACCTCAAGAGTGCGCTTACCTGACAGTTCTGTGAAAATCCCACCTTTATTCATACTGAGCCAAGTTCTCCACTAGCATAAATGTACTGATTTCAGAAAATTTTAAACCAGCAGAAAATATGAGCCATCATCAAGATGACCCTGTACCTCCTGATGTCCCATCTGCAGAAACAAACTTACAGGATGGCAAAGAGCAAATTTCAAGTGCCCCCGTAAATATTGTGGTCAGTCAAAAAGCAGTTTTAACATTACAGCACTCCACCAACTTCTGCAGAGTTATTCCTGGCGTACATCAGAATCAGACTCTGTATCAAGCTCTTTGCCTCAAAAATTCATAAAAGACCAAGTCACAGAGTTAAGCTCGACCCGCCCTTAAAAAGGAAGTACCAGTCTCTGGATAGCCAATGGTAAAAAAACATAAAAAATCAAAGCAACTATGTACTATCAACCTTAACCACACAGTGCTTCTATGAATTTTACAATGCAGTATGTCACATGCTGAAACAATTATGTTAGGGGAGGTAGTTTTAACTGGTTTTTCTCCTGTCTAAATTTATATCTGTACTAATTAATTTTTAACTAAGTATTTGTATAATTCTTTACACTTTCATAGTTCTTTATGCTCTCAGAAGGCTAGAGAAATATTAACCAACTAGTCCATAATCTTGAACTGCTGCACTGAAGTCCCCTTTCATTAAACTGGTAAAAACCTAGATAACATACAGTTTCAGCTGTGTGAAAGCAAACTTTGGGTCTAGTAAAGTGTGGGCAATCTTTTTCTTCCTGTAGCAGATCAAAAGAAAAATTTCCTTTCGAATGTGCCCGCACGCACTGTTGCCTCTCAGTGGCCTCCCTGCCTGAGCTTTTCTAACACCAAAAATACAATGTGCTTATCTGCTGGCTCAGTTCATTAAAGCGAAATTAACAGCATCTTCGTCCCTTCGCATCATCCACAGCTCCTCTCCTGTTCTCCTCTTCCTCCCATGGGGGAAAACGAATACACTTCTGTCTCTATTCGTAAAAAGCAGATGATAACGTGCACTAGTCAGGCTACGGTGACTCAAAGAGCCAAAGCTCCACCAGTTCTCCTCTCCCTGGACGGCAGCTTTCCCTGCGCGCGGAACGGAGCCGCGCGCCGCGTGGAAGCCTCCTCCTCTCCCCCGACGAAAATGCCGGGAGGCCACACAGAGCCTGCTAGCACTGCAGAACCCCGCAGACACAGCTGTTTAAAATACGCTCCCACTTTTTCTAACGTTAGGGTTGTTAAGGGGAAACAAATACTTTCACATCCTGAATCTCCAAAGCCAGCAGACTCTGGCGCTTGGGTTAAGATGGTAAAACAGTACCTTACCAGCCTGTGCGCCTCAGCATTTTTTTGTGGGAACTGAGGGGAGAGAGGGGGAAAGTGAGAGGGATAAGTCTGTTGAACTGACAGATACAGAGGAGATACAGAAAGTTTTACATCAAAATCCTTGAGAGAAGGTGCTGTCTTTTCCAGCTACCATCAATACCCTCTTTTGTCAAGGCTGACCTTTCTGCCTATGTTGCACCAAGATTACGTCACGCTTGCTTCCTCTCCACTTCTCCCTCCCCTTTTCTGTGCCACCCAAACTCAGAAAAGGATAGGTGGATAGGCTGGACTTCACTGTTGTCCCTTACTGGCAGAAAGAAGAAATAAGGATTAAAATACTGCATGTTGCTGCTTTTCTTTATGACAGTGTGGAACACCCTACCCAAGATTATTAAAAGCAGTTTCACAAGCTCACTCATTCACTTTCAAGCATGCATCTGTACAAACCATGCCATCTTCTGGTGCTTCCTGGCAGCAAAAAAGAAATACCGGTGTCAGAACTTACACTGTCACCCCCATCGCTGACTGTGTAGGGAGTCCTCTCTTCACCACCCTGTATCTGACTGCAACACTGCACTCCGGAAAAATGTCTCATGGCTCTTCCAGGTACCAAAAGCGCGATGAAAAATGAAGTGCCAGAAACATTATCACTTACTGTGAGAATACCGACTCTGTCCTACAAACTAAGCCAGTAACATCTGTTTTGAAAATAACGTCTGTATTCAAGTTGTTATAAAAGACACTCCTATGAACAGAAAATAATCTTAATACGACAAGAGCATCTGTACACCAGGAAATTTATGACAACTGGAACTGACTCCCCATACGCGGTAAATAGAGATTGGATAACATGTTCAGTTACCCATTCATTCCCTACCATTTTTTTCCTGTATCCTGCAGAAATAGTTCCAAACATTATAGCTCACAAACACAAGTGGCTGCTATGTGTTTTCTTCCCCCGCAGCCAGCCAAGGCTCCTCAATGCCTCTGCATGTCACAGATTCCCCTGGATATTAAGATACTGGTTGTTTGTTTCCACTTTCTCTATTGGAAAGTTGTTCCAGAACCTCATTCTTCTTGTCACTTCTCTGAGGCTAATGCAAGACCCAACCGTCATTTCTATTGTTGTTGCAGTTAGAGGACCACTGTGTAATTTAGCTTTACACACCATGTTATCTAGCTCACAAAGTTTTAAAGGAACATTTGTTACACACAGAGCACAGCACTACACACTAATCCCTTAGAATACACAGTTCTCCATTTAGTTGTGTGACGTAGTCATGCGTTTCTGTGCAGACTCATTACTGTGGAGGAGGAGTGTCACACCACTAAAAAACATCCTGACAGAATGAAATCATGACTGTGTGTCAGGCAAGAATCATATAAAGTCAACTATACCTGAGGTATCTGAGATGCTGCTAGGAAAAAAAACGTGATCAGTTACGTTATGGCACAACTCTTATACCATTAGGTCAGCGTGAGGCCCAACCCAACCTATGCAGTCCCCAGTCTGGTAAGAGGAAGAACCGTTGGCATTTTGATTCCCCACCAGGCTGCTTACACAGCTCCTAGTAGCACTGAATGCCTGTAGTGGTCAAGTTTTGGGTGAAAGAATGCTACTTTTTTAGAAAAAGGAATATTGGAAGACTACTCATTTGTTCCCTTGTTTTAGAGCAGCCAACATTATTTAACATTAAAGAATGGCACTAGCATGCTTTCTTCCAAGTATGTTTGTTTACTTCTCTATAGCGAGCAAAAAGTTAAGAGTAAACTAAGCCAAGTAAGTTTCAACTGTGTTTTTGAATCACATTGATTTTTCTGGGTCTCATGTACTGGATAATGCTACAAACAACAGGAATTTGAAAAGAAAGGGAATATTTCCTGCTGAAAAAGCGAATTGTTGACATTTCCTTCAAGAAATATAAGGAATACCAAGGTGTACCTCTAATGCTATATCCAAGCAAGGTAACAAAACTGGCAGACACTAACTTCCGTTAACATAGATAAATTGATTGCAGACTGCAACCCGAAATACTGCTATGTCATGGAAAAGACTTTCTCCTGGTGGGACACTGTTCCCAGCCATAGTGAGGTATAGGTCTTACATCTGAAGTAAAAAAATGAAAGCTTTAAGCAGGATTCCAGAATTCCATTAGACCTGAAATGGCTGAGAGCTCAGGGATGTAAAACATGCCTAACCCTCAAAATAGCATGGGAAAAGATAACACAATTTGGTTCTTCATACCCTTTCCCTCCAGCATGCAGGATACAGAGGAATACAGCTGACACACCCATGGTTATAAGGAGGTCAACTGTCTTCCTCCCTCCTCTCTGTTCATGGCCTGTAATATCATTATGAAGACAGAAGGGCTGGAGTTGAAGTGATGCTGTGTCAGAGGAACCCATCAGCAAAGAACACATATTGGGTAAATCCACATTAATTACCACTTCCAAATCCAGAGCTCACTTCTGAAGCAGATCACCCAGTGATCTGCTCAAAGCAGATCTTGTAGTTTGGTTTGCATTACAAAGTCATCTTGGAATAGACCAAGTGGATTCATTTTGGATTAAACTCAATAGAAGAGTACACTTCTGGAGCACACTTAGAATGTTGCATGCAGTGACAGACACACAGTCCCCGGGCCCAGACTAGGGCTAGCCTGAACCCTCAGGATGTGTACAGTGTCCTCAGCACCAACAGGTCCTCAGCACCAACTGTTCTGCTCTCCAGATGTCCCTCCATTGCACTGCACTACTCACTGATGTGGCATAGCCACCATCTTCCTACAAACCCCAAAGGACTAAAGAAAAGGGTATCTTATCGCAACAAAGTATGTTTTTATATTTCAGCTTAAAAATCCTTCAGGGTGAAGGAGCCAAGGCCATGCGGTAAAGACAGGAAGCCAGCTGGGAGCCAGTCCAACCACTAGAGACTAGTGGAAGTTCAGTTTTCACTTACAATTGCTTTCACTACTCAGAGAGCATTATAAACATCCACATTAGAAACAGGTCATCTTAGTCACGGCAAGTGATAGCATCAGGTATGAACATCTCTAAGACAATGCTGATGCATTTTCTTACTTGCCCAACGAAAGCCAAGGCAGGTTTACCCATGTCAACAAAAAGAAAGAGAGGTCCCTCATGCATTTTGCTAGATCAGCTTTATATTACCTCTTGGTACGCAGGTAAAGTAAGAAAACCGACTCATCCATTCCGGAAGTTAAGAACAAGTTCAAATTAAATTATTTAGCTTTAAATCACTAGCAGAGACATTGCAACTCTAACTAGAGAGTTAATCAAACATTTTAACATGGACATCTGAATAGAGAAAAGCTAGTAATGACACTCCAGTAGAGAAAATCAATCACACCTCCAGTTATACCTGGTAATTAAAAAAGGATGGAGTGTATTATCCTTAAGAAATAAAAATGCACAGCATTTTTACAATTCCAAGTACTACTGGTTTGAATCACATTAAAGCTCATCTCCCCACACATTTCCTCGGTACACATTCAGCAAAAGTTTGTTCCATGTAAGAATGGATCAACTTCATGCAAATAAACAGGGTAAGACTGAAGAGTGTGCATAGTAGTATCAATCCTCATCTTAACTCCTCATCCACCGTCAAACCTGCAGAACAGAATTTCTGCCTATCATCATTAGCTAATTAGTCTTAAAATGTTGCCTTCTATTCCTTCTGGGTAAGGAGGAAATGTGGGAAGAGGAAACTGCTCAGACCTATTGCCAGCTACAGGTATGCATTACAGGCACAACCTGCCTGCTAGCAGAAGCTCCTCAGCCTCCCCTTTGCCAGGAAGTGGGAAAGACAATCATCTTCTCATCTCAAACTTTTACCTGTCCGTCTTGATTTCCCATCTCAATACTGGGGCCTCCCATAAATAGTGTTCATAAAGAACCCATAAATTTAAACTTTACTTCGTTTGTTCTAGATATTATCTCTTACTCCTGTTTCTCACGCTCTTTGGATGTTTTGATGCCCCTGGAAACCTCTCCTGCCAGGTGGAGGGGATTTTTTCTCCTTAAAATATGAAGGGTGCTTTTGCCAAAGCCCTTGAGTTTTGCAGAATCTGGCCCTTGAAACATAAATCTCTCTGACTACTTCTCCTTCTAAGCCATTTCCACTAAAAAAAAAACATTTTGGATGCTCTTAGCCTAGACAGCAGACAGTTCTCTCAGAATAGCATTGGATAGGCTTGTAAAGCAACCAAATAATTTTTGTTTAAGACTGATTCATTGCACTTTCAGCATATCAAACCAAATTCCCATGGAAGCCCAGTACTCCGTTAATGCTAATTTCAAGCCTTTCTAAAGTTGAAAATAGTGTAATAACTTTGGAGGAATTGTTCCTACCTAATGGATCCTTGACCTGGGAAGGTAAAATTGCTTCAGCAGATCATAACCCAAAAGACTATAAGAGCTCTGAGCTCAGTTGTGTCAAGAATTTGCCTTTTAATAAAACTTGGGTCATGTATGTGTCCAGTCCGGTGAGAACTATGCATTTTAAAAACTTTATGTATTTGCACGATATGTTGCAACAACCCAGTTGATGAATACATAAGTATCTGATGATCAAAAGATCTTTTTCAAGCAATAGTGAATTGTTAAGTAACTATGCAGTAACTTTCAGCTAGTTATTATTTGGACTTTGCTCTGGAAGAACATTTTTAAAGCTTTTTTTTAAAGGAATAACTGCAAGTGACACCAAAATCTGAAGGTTTAGCCACAGTCTTTAGAGAAAGACCATCAGCAAACTAACAGTGCCTTCAGTTGAAACTAGCTTAAAGAAAGAGTAAGAATCGTAGGATTCAAGTCAAACATGGTATCAGTGGTTGGCCAGTTTAGGACTTTTTTTATAAAGAGTAGTTTGGGGATAGTAGGGGAAGTTATGTCCACCTAGCCCAGATGCTTGGGAAGTATCAACAGTCACAGCTCAACTGAACTCAACAAAACTACAAAATCTTGATCTGACTAATGTCATACTTTTTCCTTTTTTTTTTTCCAAATGGTGAAGAAAAATGGAAGACTATCAGGAATTGTAATTATGGACAAAGCTTTTGCTCACCACTGTGCCCAGCTAACACTAGTAGATCTAAAAGGTGCCATACAGTAGAAAGATCTTCAGGAAATACGTTAGTGGATTTCAGTCCAGTTTTCAGGACATTGGATCATCTTACAAAATCCATCAGTACCATTTGAAAGCACTCAGTTTAATAGGTGGCAATTTCAAAGAGCAACCAGGAAATGAACTGGAAAAAACCCCAATAACTCAACTTTAATACTCAACACATATATAAATGTGTTCTGTCCCTTGTGTTTATAATTAGATCCTCTATATGAGAGATTGTGCTCCATTCAAGCCCACTCAGCAAAGAATGTTAATAAAATAATGTAAATAAGGCGCTGGCTTAGGTTGTATATATTTATGGGCTACGGAGCTCTTGATAGAAATACATCTGGATTCCACTTGTATTTTTAAATGCAAACTCAACACATATATAAAATGTATTATTTTCTATAAAACCACAAACATCTCTATAGGATAGCAAATCCATATGAGTGGATGGAATGGACCACCTCAGCCAGCCTAAGCCTATTGCATCTTGCTTGTTCCTTGTTCGTAACATATTTGGCAAAGACACTCAAGGATGAGTTTTGGGGAAAGTTTATTCTGCCACTGTGTATGGCTAAACTTCAGCTACTATTGCCTTCAATTTACTACTCACCATTTGCATTACCTGGTGGTCTGGGAGTCCTGGAAGAGGACCTCATTAAGCCAAACACTGAATACACACAGGACAAAGACAGACTCTCCTGGTTTCAGCTGGGATAGAGTTAATTTTCTTCATAGAAGCTAGTGTGAGGCTATGTTTTGAATTTGGGATGAAAAAATGTTGATAACATACTGATGTTCTGAGTTGTTGCTGAGCAGTCAAGGACTGTCCAGCTTCTCATGCTGGCCTGCCAGCGAGAAGGCTGGGGTTGCACGGGAAGCTGGGAGGGGACATGGCCAGGACAGCTGACCCAGGCTGGCCAAAGGGATGTTCCATACCTTACGGCGTCATGGTCAGTATATAAAGCTGGGGCGAAGAAGAAGGAGGAAGGGAGGGACATTTGGCATTATGGCGTTTGTCTTCCCAAGTAACGGTTATGCGTGATGGAGCCCTGCTTCCCTGGAGATGGCTGAGCACCTGCCTACCCATGGGAAGTGGTGAATGAATTCCTTGTTCTGCTTTGCTTGTGTGCGCGGCTTTTGCTTTACCTATTAAACTGTCTTTATCTCAGCCCACGAGTTTTCTCATTTTTACCCTTCCGATTCTCTCCCCTGTCCCACGGTGGGGGAGTGAGCGAGCGGCTGCGTGAGGCTTAGTTGCCGGCTGGGGTAGAACCACGACACAGACACAGATCCAAAGAGCTTGCAGTTCAGCACCTTTAGGAGAATTACTTTAATTATGAAAATGCAACAGGAAAAAAAGAGAAAATAACCAAGTATAGCCAAAATTTTTCAACCAAGAGGCCTGAAATCCAGAGCTAATCCAGATTTAGTCTCATAAATAAAAACGATATATCTAAAGGTGCCAGAAATATGAGTTCCTACTGAAGGCCTCATAAGCTTTCTGTCTTTAAAACTCAAGCATGCAAACAAAAATCAGAATCGCAGCCAAGAATATAGACTGACGCTCAAACTCTATTCTTAAAACAACTCTTTGGCCTTTCCTCCACCTACCTAAGGCATATAGTTGAAGTTAAGTGTTGGCCTAGATTTCAACCTAAGTTCCATCAGTTTTATGAATTTACAGTTGAGGCTCAATATCACTGCATAGGAGCTGCTGATGACTTCCCGCTTTAATCATCAGTGCTAGTCCTCTGTGTGTGTATGTTTGCACATACATGTGGGGGGGGAGAAGGGATGAATCTCCAATGTCGAAAAAAATCAGCTGAATGCTGCACTCCCACACTGAGTTTGGCATATGAAAATCATAGGCTTTTCACAACCCTCAGTTACATTATTCATGCAGAATGCACTCAGCTTCCTATTGTTCCTGCTCTCATTGTTTATAAATGAGTCTTTGCTTCATCTGGGGATGGAAGTTCCTTTAAGTTTCCCTCAGTAAAAGTACTTCTGTAATGCGGTGCAGTACTAGCGCTCAGAGGGTTAAAGTTTCTGGAAATGTTTGCGCTTCTGGAAAAAACAATATTTTCTTTCTTTATTGAAAGAAAAATGAACAACTGGAGCTGGTTGATTTGTTTTGGTCAATCTGATACACAGGTTCCTAATTGCTTCCTAAATGTTTGGGAAAATAAGTAAATTCTTCATCTTGTTCTCTGTTACCACAACATTTGCAGAGGAAATTTCTAAGTATGTTAAGACTCTTGCTTTTACACCTCACTTAAATATTCCCAGCCCTACCACATTAAAATAAGTGACCCTGAGACACGGTCTTCAAATGTTTTGCATGCCGTATGCGCTATTTCTCATGACAGGACATGAATGGTACCAGAAACTGCCAGTCCCTTCTGTTACGGCCGATGCAACTGTAGAAAAACATATAACCTCTTTGTCTAGCAATACTGTGAATTTCATGATTTAGCTTGTTCGACAGTTCAGGCTGTCATCATTAATCCTGGTGATCGTGCAAGATTCTGATGCATTCCCCCAGCTTAGAGATTTTTCAATCCGATTTAAGTTAATAAACAGTGGACTGAATTGCAAAAGAAAAAAGTAAGTTAATCACATGGCAACTTAATCGCTTTTGGCTTCAGAGGACATCCTTCTGTTTTGGGTCTAATATCACAGCGTTTTAAAAGTAGGGACTATGTCTTTTACCCCCTCATTTGTGGTACACTTTCTGTTTTTAAAGTTCAAAGGACTTCTTTTATGCTCCCACTAAGGCTGAGATATTGCAGATCCAAAGGAGACAATAGGCAGACTGCCACCTAACATACTGAAAACAGAAATCTGGAGGCAAATCCATCCATCCATATTTTGGAGTGAAAAGAAACTTCTGTTTTGAACTAAGGACTCGAGAAATGTAACAGTTTGCCAGTTAATGGAAATAATACATTTACATTTAACTAATGTTAAGCAAAGAAACAATTAAATCTCTTTCAAAAACCATCTCCTGTCTACTTGCAAATATCAATGGACTTTATGAAATTGATGGGTTCTCTCTTTTTAATATCAACGCCTAACATATTAGCTCTTAACAGAAGATTAATGAAACCATCCCCAAAAGCAGTATCTTTAAGCCAACAACCTCCATCTTCTGTGGGTTCTCCTAACGCGCTGGACTGCCTTCACCCACCCTGTCCTCTTCTCAGCTGCTTTTCTCCCTCTGGCCAGATTCTGATTTTTATCACACCAGTGCAAACTCTGGGTAAAGCCAGTGAACTCCAGGGAAATATATTTCTGGATTTACACCTGCCTAGCCAGCAGAAAATGTAAATTGAGCTGAATGGTATTTAGTTTGCTCATAAAAGGCATTTTCTCCCTTTAATTTATGAGAAAAAAATAACGAAGTCTAGATTCTATTGCTCATACACATCTTCAGTAGTACCGCATTCCTCAACAGACCCTACTGAAAAAAGATACTCACAGACTGTTTCACTCAAGACATACAAGCAGAACGTGGCTGCAATTAGTAATGGAAAGAAGAAAAAGTATTTCTTTCAACAAAGATAAACACTATAGGTCATTTGAAGGAGTAGTGCAGTATTTCAATTGTTTTTAAGACAATAGGGCTTTTTTATATATTTGTTGTTTAAATGCCAGCTTTTGTCTAAGAAGAATGAAAAAAAGATTGCAAATATTCCTGTCACTGCTGTATTCCAATCAGTTTTAGAGGAGCGAAAGACGAGAGTGTAAAACAACGCCGCGTAACAGTCGGAGTAAATAACCTACAAATGTGGAAACTCGCCTGTGTGTGCAACGAGGACTAGTGCTGAGTGGAACACACACAAGGGAAAAAGTGCATTGAAAGAAGCCTGGGTGGTTTTTAATTTAAATCCATGCCTATTCAAAACAGTCATATCTGAATTTCTAAGAGCAAGCAAAATCACTATGCATTTACCATGCTAAATGCCTTTTTCATTAACTAACAAAACAAAACAGATACAAATGAACCAGTCAGGGATTTCGAGTGAGCTATCAGTGTTAGAAAAGCTACTCTGCACATTCCAGTTGAGTCACCACAGAGAAGTAGGGGGGAAAAAAAAGGGAAAAAAAAAAGGGGGGGAAATAAATTACTGTGTGCAACTCCATCTGCAAACTGCTTCTCCCTCACTGGTATGTAATAAAATGTGTTGCTAAGATACAAGCTGCTAAAGAAGTTCATTAAAGGACACTTTAAACAAAGCTGCCAGACTCTTTTCCCTTTAAAGACTGCTTATTTGGTTCTGTCCCTTGTGTTTATAATTAGATCCTCTATATGAGAGATTGTGCTCCATTCAAGCCCACTCAGCAAAGAATGTTAATAAAATAACGTAAATAAGGCGCTGGCTTAGGTTGTATATATTTATGGGCTACGGAGCTCTTGATAGAAATACATCTGGATTCCACTTGTATTTTTAAATGCAAAATAAAGCTCTTCCAAGTAGCTTCTCCCCAGGCTGGCGAGCAGAAATGTCAGCTTGAGCACCCAGCGCTCTAACCTAACTTTTAGAAAATACTTTCAGCCAAAGAAAACTGGCTTCTTGCCCAAAGTTTGGAGTTTCTGAGATGCCTCTTGTGTAAGCTTTTATGTGAGAGCCTTTGTTATCTACACTGAAATAAGGGCCAAGATTGTTTATGTCTTTCACCTGGCAATCTTTATCTTTTTCCATCTATATATGAGTTCCTAGATGTGTATTCACGATTTGCAGAATTTCCTTGATCTTAAAATATTAATGACACAAGTAAGTCTATTTTGTCACATTTTATTGCCAGGAAAGATATGTTGTCAAAGAGGTCTTTATCCAACCTTATATAAAATACTTTTAGTCTCTGTAGTAACACTTTCATGGTAGGTGTATTTTGGCTTTTGGTTTTGGTTGAGGGGAAAAGAATGGGCAAGACGTACTTTTGCATTCGCTCATTGTGGTGAAATTACATCTAAAGAAATAATTCCAGCATTTATCCCTTCGGCACTTAATAACACATGAGATGCATAAATCACAGATGAGAGTTTGTATCAGTGATTATATAGGAAATGTTACTTGTCACTTTGTAACCTACATCTCATATTAAATTCTGTATCACAGTCCCCAGTATGTATATATTTTTAATTACATTTTCAGGCTCATTTACATGCGCATATTGGCTTTCTGCCTGAATGATATCGAAGAGAAAGACCTTATGCTCACACCCAACCACACACACACACATAAGCACGTTTATACACAGAGACACTCAAGTCTGCACATTTCTGAGAATGGAAGCTTCTCTCGTCTTTCTCATTCTTTGAAAAGCTTCGGTTCACCAATAAATCTTTAGGCAATCTTAGCTGATTCAAAGCGCTTTAGAAAAATGGAAAATTACAGAAAATGCAGGTTAATCTCTGCTGCGTGTCAGAAGTATCAACGATTCTCACTTGACTCATGTTAATCAAAATGTAATATACATTTTCACTTTCCGTAACCTTGTAAGATTTGTCATCAATAGCTGAGTTTGCGCAGAAAAGCTATTCCGTTCCTTCCCTCCGGATAAGAGGTAAGCTACATCACAAAGTACCAACACGCTCAAGTTAAATCAATGCGGAAAGGAAAACGACCTATACGCTATATAGATTTAACTTCTGTTTCAAGACCAATTGTATGCTTCTCTTGATTAAAGGCAAGCAATCAGATGAACTTTTGGGTGAACACACTGTTCCTGCCACAGCCTCAATGCCCAGGCTCTTAGGACTAAATTCCAACTCTGAAAATAAGATTGCCTCTCAAAAACTCAAATTAACACCACCCATCATATCTACAGAGTTCCCAGATACTTATTGTTTTGATTTTACTGCAGCCGCATTTAGGGCCAGTTCTCTGGTTTACTTTCATTCAGTCAAAAGGGCCATTTTGTAGTTTAAACTCGGGTGCATATATTTAACCCCTCCATGGGTTAAAAAAAGAAAACACATCCTCCTATTTTTCCACTGTCTCTCTATATTAACCAGAAGGGTCTGCCCGTACATGTGCAAAAAAGCCCCGTGGTACATATTAGATTTCAATAGATGCTTACTATTGGCAGTCGCAGGTTGTAGCTAGGACTAAGCTGCATCAGCAATTTCATATGACACTCTGGAAATTGCTACTACATAACAATAAGTAGCTGATTCAAAAAAAAAGGGGGGGCGGCAAGAAAGCATGTTTAAGGAAGTACATTTTGGCTAAAGAAGAACATTTCCAGATAAAAAAGTAGTACCACCTTAAGTTAAAAAAAAAAAAAGATACATACAGATATATACATGCATGTAAGGGAAGTCTGTTTAAGGTTATTCAACACGGAGGATTGGACAGACCAAATATGAGTCTGTTATGTTGAAATAACTGTCTACTTTAATGGCAGAAAGACAAATTTGCATTTCAATTAGTCCAATTCTTTTTTTGTTCTTTGTTCTTATCTTAAACTTGCAGCCCATTTTTATACCCCCCTTACCTCCAACTACTCTGCGTGTACAAAGTGCCCTCTTTGACATCGTGGCCGCACACACACCATTTACCACGGCCTTGTCTTATTGATTTGCAAACTTCTACCCTTTAACTCGATTGATTAGAAATTGTGTTGATGCTTCAGATTTTGTTTTGGGGGGCGGAGGGGAGAGCAAGTATCATTTTATAATCAAATACAAAAATAATGCATATTTTATCTTTGATCACAAAGAGGAAGACATAGAGGGAAAAGTTAAAAGTAACTCTGTATTAACGTGCCTTTATACGCCTTCATGCTTTCAACTTGAAAATCAAATCTGGAATGAGATGAAAAGGGATTTTCTCTCCATGCACACACCAGAAGTGTTTAGAATGATGCAGTATCCCATTGGAAATGTGATTTAAAATCACCATTCAAAACCCCTTCTCTATCATCATGCTATGGAAAGGAGACATTTAGAGACATATTTGCCTTTTCCTCCACACGCAGAATGAGTCCATGGACCAAATCCTGAAATAAGGTGAACTGGTATAAACATCTGACATGATACACCGTTCTGGATAAGCTGCACACATGGCATGAGCCGGTGGAGAGCTTGTTCCATTAAACCAGAGCTCCAGACAGAGACTCGTGCAGAAGCACCACTTCGAACTGTCCAAGTATCTACTAAAAATTAAAACAAATTCTAACTCCAAGACATAGAGTTCCTACACAGAACTAAAGTTTCTTTGAAAGGGTCTCCCTACCAAAGTATCGCGTACATCTGAACAAATACCTGTTTGCTGCAAGTATAAATTAGATATTTTACAAAGTGTAACAGGTAGCGAGTACTGTTAGTGTAAAAGCAGAAGTGAAATAAAAAGGTATTGTTGGCATAATTCCTTTTTCTGAATAGACAAAGGCATTGTAAGGAAAAAATTGCTAAATCACAGGGATAATCATCATAGCCAGCTCCTCTAATGAGGCATCATGGGATTACTGGAGTTATTATAAGAGTCATCTTATTGAAGAAATTCAAAGTTAATTGAAATCAATTGTACTGTTCTGACAGCAGGTGTTTTAAGTGGCTAAAATATCAAAGTGAACTCTTTAAAATGGTTAGAATGAATGTAACGTTCACTTTTCAACTCTTAGTCCTGCCAAGTGATATACTGTACAAGTACAGAAAAGTGTACAGTCAAAGAAAAATGCTGGAATGAAATAGCATCTCACATGCCAGTCAAGCAGCTACCAAACAAAAGGTGGTTCTAACCCCCTCCAGTACACATTTTCATTACGGACGTGCAATTTCCATGAAGCTTATAAGGGCAACATAATGGAAGGCAGAAAGCCACAAGTATACATATTTCCATTGTGTTTCACCTCTATGAAAATGTCCTTTATTGCCCTTTTTCCCCAATATGAATAGGGAATCTCAATACGGTATTACTGAAAGCACAAACAGAATGTTAGGATTGCCATTATGCAAACTATATTCTGAAGTTCATCCTCCAAAGAGTTCAAGGTAAATTCTTCCCTAGTTTTGTCACTTTTTCTACAGATGGCAAAGCAACCAATAAATTACTAGCTGAATCTAGTGGGGGGAAAAAAAAGAAACAAAACAACAAAGAGGAGCGAAAGCTTTCTGAATTACAACCCAAAACTAATCTTTACTATGATCCAGTAGGTTCATTTGATTCTGCAGTTGTTCAGGTTTCCCAGCAAAGTCAGCAGGACCTCAGTGTGCAGAAGAACTGCAAAGTCAAGCCCATATTTAATACCTGTTGTCTTCGTGTTCAAAGACTCAATGAAGTGACTGAAAAGTTTAATACTTCAACTGGGAACTCATCACCCTGTCTCACTCAACTTCAGTGAGTGCTCAGTAAGGTCCTTTGAACCAAGTTCTGCTGGGGTGAACATGCATATAAGCAATCCTTGCCACAATAAACAGGAGTGCTGGGTGTACCGTGGGACAGAGTTTGACATTAGGTTCAACATGATTTGGAAATGCCTTTCAGGTTTTACCTCAGTTTTCACTGAAGCTTATAACCCCTGTTTTACTTCAACAATTTTGAAAGTACCCAACCATATGAAATACTGAGCTTTGGCAAATGTCAATAATTTCCCCTTTAACATGTGTAAACAATGCTGCCATTTCTAGGCACTGTGCAGCATGAATTTCAACAAACCAAAAAAACACTTCCTTCTTTTCCTCAAAACAAAGATATAACATCAGTAAAAATCTTGAGCTAAACCGTTTCCAACAACTTGCATAAGAACTGTACTTAAATTTTAAGTCTAATACTTTCCACAAACAGGCTTTGCTGGCGATCACCACAGGCAAAACAGAGTCAGTGATTTAATTTCAGATATACCACCCAAAAATACAAACCAGCAATAACACAGGCTGGGAGAGTCGCCTGAAACTAATGTTGATTTTCTGCATAGATAGTAAATTATGGTAAAGAAATGAGGCAGTGCACAAGTGAATGGCATATACATAATGTCTTTCAGGAAGACATATTTTTATTACTGCGCTCCAGGACAGGCTGTCTGAATTCAGAGTTCATCGCAGTTGAAAATATAGTAGCCCACACATGCTCGCTGTTAATTTTTAAGACCTCGCTTATCACCTAATACTTATGTCAGTAAAAAGTAACTTCGAACTGGAGGTTAAAGGTTTGTTTATTTGTTTACCTTGATCTATTAATTAATGAGACAACTTTCTAAAATGAAAAGACCCTTAATGACTCTTTAAGGACATAAAGAAAGCAAGAAACACATGCACCAGAGCACCTCTGGTGTGCTTTTAAGGCCAATGTGGGCTCTTATGATAGCTCTTTTATTTACATATAAATGCTTGTTGCTTGACAATTTAGATAAAAATGTTACCGCTGCTCTGCATGTGCTGTAGATTGAAGGTGTAAAACCACTGGACCAACTAATGGAGTCTTCACACATCATATCTTGTTAAAGAAGAGGTAACCCACTCTCAGATGCTATCACAATTCGTCAAAACTATAGTATACAAAAGATACACTTCTAACAGAAGTCCAACTTTTGTCTTTCTGAGTAGGGTGCCAAATTAAGTGTTGATTGAAGCGGCACCATTTCAATAATGAAAATGATGGCTCCACAGTACTTATTTGAAAGCACTGGGAAAATATTAAAACTACATTTAATTCCATATTTTTCTAAACCACCAACATAAAAGAAACATCGATGACTGCCAGGAATCTTCAATTAGGTTGCAACTTAAAATCCAACTGTGCAGAGAAGTCTACTTTATACATTTACCTCATGCACCAAAAGCTGAGTTTGTCACTCAGTTCTTTCTGTTTTTATTTGTAACTTTCAAGAAAAGGAAATATTGCCACAAATGCCAATGGCTACAATGGAAAACTGATGAATAGGGGTACTGAAAGATAACACTCACTCCTGCTATATCTCTAACAGATGTGGATGATGTGATCATCCATTCATTTTACTATCTGTTTCATCATCCAGCTTAATTGAAATGCAATTTTAGCATCTTTTGTATTCAGTGCATGCACAATCAAAGGTATACATTATTGAATTATGAATTAGTTGTGCCTAAACAAACCTTCGGGGGCGCAAGGAGGGAAGGAATGTAAAAACATATGTAAAAATAGCCTCCCTACTTAAGTTTACATCAGTGTTTTGGTGTAGCCACAAAAGTCAGAGCCTGAAACCACTAAATGGTTCCAACATTAGCCTATCAATTGTCTCAGTAGCCTTCAGTGTGCCTTCTTCATGCCCTCAAGGACCGATAGTTCATTTATAAGCCATTACCCAAGAAGCAACTACTAATGATAGCAAGTCTGCAAAGTTACACGATGGCTTTGTGACTTGGTCAAAGGCTAAGACTTCCAAACTCGTTTCACTTGTGACCCAAGAAAGATTTCAGTTTAGACCCCCAGGGGTGGCAGTCAGGAGCAAGAGGACACCACATCACCAGGTAGTGTCTTATTTATAAGCTCTTGTTGCACAGGATGTTGAAATCATTTAAAAGAAATCCAAATCTAGGGTTTTGTCTAAAAATAGTAGGTTTCATGCTAAATTGCAAATGCTAGGCCAAATTTTCTGTTTACAGAATTTTAGTATTTTATGTTTAATTACTTCAGAGTTTATAGATTTATTTATAAGATTATGGGAAGGGCAAGTCATAATTATATGATGATTGCGTACTAGTTAGTTTGGATTATACATAAATGTGTTGCACAAGCTTAGCAAAAATCTTTTTACCGAGCTGAATCAGAACATTCAAACTGTATTTTCAAATGTGTCTCTCTGCCTTATCTAAATTCCAACATGACACATAATAAATAGCTTCTCATTTACTATCATCATAAAAATTTAAACAGCCTTGAAATAGTTGCTACAATACAGGGGAAAATGATCAAATGTATGTTCTAAATACCCACTTAGAACAGTAAAACTATTTCCATATTGAAGAAAGAACACATAAAGATGCATAGCTGCAGTAAAGGCTGTTACCTTGTTTAAAAAAAAAAATCTTCCACTCAGTATAGTAGTATTAGAGTCAACAACTTGCTGTTTTACACTGCAAAAAAGGACTAACAGCCCTTAGCTATCATGTAGTGTCAGATTTGCTTTAAAAAAGAAAGTATCTGATTTGATTCTATACAGTGATTAAACATCTTTGTGCTCTGCTGAGTAGGGTATTCTATCCCCTCCCCCCTCCAAAAATGGCATCAAAGCAATCAAAATGGTAATGTTCAGCATGAATGGGGCCCCATCCCCCACCTTCAAACTCTGCAGACTTTTCTCCATGTTAGAAGAAACCAACACCCCTTCCTCACAAAATGGAAGCTTCCACCACCAAATTGAGAGTGCTGACAAATTCTGATTACAATAAACTGGGAGGAAAAAGGGTGGCATATAATAACCATCACCTATGGGCACAGATGATATATGCATGGATCACTTTTACAACTTTAACCGCAACTCCAGCAAAACAAAAACAACAACAACAAAAAAAAAAGGGGGGGGAAGGAAAATTAAGAAAAAAGAAGGGAAAAGAGGGGTGGAATGGCACACGTGCCCCCTCTCTCCCGGAGGTCCCTCGGCGGGGGGGGGGTGGCGGCGTTGGGGCTGGCCGCCCGCCGCCCCGCGGGCGCTGTCCGCGGCCCCGGTGCTGAACGGGCTGCTGCATTCCGGAGGAACAGCGCTCGCTGCCGCCGCCGGCGGGGCCGGGAGCCGAGGGACGGGGAGAGCAGCTCAGCACAGCCGCGCCGGCCCCCCCGGGGAGGTGGGGGGGAAGGGGAGGCGGAGAGGCAAAGTTCACCCCTGGGAGGGGGCTCAAGCCGGCAGATCTCCTGCTGGTTTTGTCAACTGCCCTTCCTGGAAGTCCTGAAAGTGGGGACGGGGGCCCGGGGGGGGGTGTAGGGTAGTTGGGCGAGGGCGAGTGCGCGGGGCCGGGTGTGTGCCCGTCGGCGGCGCAGCCGCTGTCCGCGGTGCTGAAAGCCCGCCGCCCCCCGCCGCGCCCGGCAACTTTCCTCCCGGGGGCGGAGGGGGTCACGGGCGGAGCAGCGGCCCCGGGGGTCACTCGGCACAAAAAGAGAGATGAGAAAGTTTGGGGAGAGCAGGGGGGAGAGAGAGGGGGAAGGAAGGTTTCTGGTTTGTTTTGTTCCCCTCGTCCGTTTTTTTTGTTTTGTTTTGGGTTGGTTTTGTTGGTTTTTGGGGGGTTTTTTCCCCCCTCCGGCAGCTGAAACAGGTTAATCTGTTTTTATTCGTATTTTTGGCAGGGGGAAAAAAGTGAAAGTGCCTAAGTGAACTCGAATCAAAAGCTAACACGTCAGATCAGACCAAGGGAAGAGAAAGGCAAGTGGGGGGGGGGGGGGGAGAGAAGAAAAGAAATAAAATAAAGTGATCAATAAAAATCAGTTTTGTAATCAAACCCAGAAATGGCTCTGAACTGGGCTCCAGCCTCCTCCCTCCCAACTCTTGCTCTGCACATTACACGGAAGTGCACAAAGTAGCCCAAGACAGGAGATTTTTCCATATTCCTAAAACATGTCGACCAACTCAAAATGGACGCCTCATTTTTTTTTTTACGTTTTAACTACTGCTTATCTTTTTACTACTAGTACTAAAATCATTCTTTTCCCCAGCAAGACACCCAAGAATCCGACCTCATTTTGAAAACATGCATTTTCTTACTTTACCCTTAGGAAAATGGATGTTATATTCTCTGCTGTCGGCATTTTTCAGCTAACGCAGACACTTTTCGGATGTTTAGAAAGTGCATTGTAAAAACAAGAAGAAAAATCAAACACAACTGAATCGATCTGTTTCTTACTTGTTTCTCATTAAGAGCTGCTATTCTTGATTGCCTTTCATGGATTTGTTTCTTAAGATCCCCGTTCTGCAAAAACGGCAATAAGATGCATATTAAAGGCAAAGTGTAAACTAACCCCTGTAATGAATAAACTTGCGATCTAGAAATTGTTCAAAGGCAAAACCGTTCCACCAAAGCCGTACGAAAGCATGCACACACAAAACACCCTCCTTAGTAAGAAAGCTCAGTGCAGACTACAAAATGAGATCTCTTACTGATAAAGTTTCTCATCCTGCTGTCCCAGCACAACTGCGCTTATTACAGCAGGGATAAAACACTGAAGAAGAGAAAAAAAAAAAGATCTGCATTTACCTGTGGATCTTGCTTCATCTGTGCAACTAGTTTCTATAAAAAAAAAAAAATCACCCCCCAAAAAGGAGGAATTAGAAACTGTTTCAAGTTTAATGGATTTTTTTAAATGTATGTATGTGTGTGGACGGGGGAGGGAGGGGGGTAAGGAACAAAGAGGCAAGTAAACACTGCGAGTCAGTTTCAAGCAAAGCTCATAAATATTCAAGTCTCGTCCTAATCTCTCCAACACACACACACACTCGCACACACACACCCCACACACACTCACACTCAAGCACACTCACACAAGCACCGACCTCAACGTTAACTCCGCATCTCCACACCACACACAACGGAGGGGAGGAAAAAAAACAAAACAACAAACAAAAAAACCCACCAAAAAAAAACCCAAACCAAAAAACCCCACAACCGAACCACCAACAAACCAACCGCAAAACTCAGCCAAACAAGCCGCAAAACTACTTTGGCGAAGTGCTGCTCGCCATTGCCGCGGGGGGCCGGGGGGTCCGGGGGGGCCCCGCCGCGGCCCCGGCCTCCCCCACCGCCCCGGCCCCGCTGCCCCCCTCCCCTGATCGATAGACCCTGCGACAAGAAGCAAAGGCTACTTGGTAAGCATGCAACGCTGGCTCCCTTCCGATCCTCCTCTCCCTCTAAAAAGCGCCGGGGATAGAAGAGCATTTTTTTTATTTGCTTAGTATTTTATTTTATTTTATTTTATTTTTACCTGATGACACTGGATTTCCACTTTTAACGCCTCTTGCAAGCTGTGTAGCTCCATCCCTGCAACTTGCCAGGCACTTTCCTGCCACTTTCAGATCCGAATGAAGTTTTTTTGTTTGTTTGTTTGTTTGGTTTGGTTTTTGGTTTGGTTTTGTTTGGCTTGCTTTTTTGTTTTGGTTTTTTTTGTTGTTGTTGCTGTTGTTGTTGGGGTTTTTTTCCTCCCTTTCTTTTTCTTTTTTTTTCTTTTTTTTTTTCCGCTTTTTTTTTTTTTTCTCTCTCGCTTTTTGCAACCGACCCGCCAGGCAGCCAGGCAGCCACCCCTCCCTCCACGGAGGAGGGGGAAAAAGAAAAAAAAAAAAACACAACCCAGGAAAGAAAGAAAGACCAGGAAAAAAATTAAAATTAAAAAAAAAAAAACGAACGGCGGTAACAGTAATAATAATATTTTTAAAAAGCGACAACAACAGTCGGAAGAAACAACTACTCAGTCTGCAAAGCAAGTTCTTTGCCTCTTTGCTGGGGACACAGACTCATCACTCACTTTCCGCCAAAGTAGGGGGGGCCCCTCCCCCCGCGCCCCCGCCCGCGCGCCTCCCGCGCCCCCCCCCCCCCCCGCCGCCCCCGCTCCGCCCCGCAGCCGCTCCGCCGCCTCCCGCCGCCCCGCCACTCCCGCCAATGGGGACGGCGAGGGCTTGAAAACGGGAGGGACTATATTTTCCTCGGAGTGCGCGCCTTGATTTCACTTTGCCTGGGGAAAAAGTTGTGCCTCGGCTGGCCATGCTAATGCGGCGGTGCCCGGATGGAGCGGGGGGGGGGGGGCGGGAGGGGAGGAGCGCGGGGAGTGAAGGCTTGCGGCCTGCGCATGCGCCCTGCCCCCGCCGCCGCCGCCGCCGCCGCCGCGGCGGTCGGCGAGAGAACAACAAAGTGCCGGTGCGCGCGCGCGCGCTCGATCGCGCTCCCCAGCGCGAGAGCCCGCGGGGAGAAGGGCGGGGCGAAGGCGGAGGCGCGGGGCGGGGCGACCCTTCCTCCTCTCCCCCCCCTTCCCTCACCTCCCCGCCCCATCGCCTGAGGGGCGCCGCTGCCGCCGGGGCAGGGGCTTCTGCGCGGCGGGGCCGCACGGATTTCCCTCCCCGCCCCCGTGAGTGTCCGCTGCGGGCTGCCCCGGGAGGGGGGATGCCCCCCACCCCCTTGCTTGGCGAGAGGCAGGTCCCAACGGCTGAGGAGGGGGAAGTTTTTTACAGTCGTGTGTGTGTGTCTTTCCCCCCCCCCCCCGCCATCTTCTCCGCGCACTCCCGCCCTGCTTCTCCCCTCGCCGGATCTCCTCTGCCCTTCCCCGCCGCCGGCGGCAGAGGATGAGCCACCCGCCGGGGCAGCCGGCGAGGCCCGGGGCAGCCCCCTCACCCCGCCTACAGGCCGCTGGCGCCTCCCGCTGCCGGGAGCGGGAGCCGCTGGTGGGGGCTGTGAGGGGCCCTTGCCCACACCCTGGGCGGCTGCGCGGCGCTGTCCCGCGGAGGGGCCGCCCTCAAAAACTTCCCTCGACAGCCCGGGCTCCTGCCCCGCTCCCGGCAGCCTCGGGGAACCCGGGCGGTGCATGCGACACCCGGCACCCACGGCAAGCGCGGGCTTCGGCACCGAGGCGGGGGGGGGGGGGAGGTCACGGCCGCTTCCACATGCGGCGTCTTCGGCCGCCCGCTCCTCGCCGGCAGAAGCTGCTGCGGCCCTTGGGTCCTGCCGAGCCCACCGCGCTGACGTGCACGCACCCCGGAACAGGACGTCGAACCGGAGTCGCGTTAAAAAGCAGAGACAAAGTATTTTTAGGGGAGCTGAAGTTTGCTGGCGGGTGAGCGCCTTCCACGCCTGCAGCTAACGGCGAGCGGCGGCAGCTGAAGGGGAAAGGGGTGGGACCTGCGGGCGCTTGGGCACGCACCCGCTCAAACGAACTTGGTGCCGAGGGATGGCAACGCGGAACCATGGCCTCAGTTTGGCTACTGAGTAACAGCTGCAAGACTTTAAACCGGCACAGAATCGCAGACTCCTAGAATAGTTTGGGTTGGACGGGACATTTAAAGGCCGTCTAGTCCAACCCCTCGGCAATGAGCAGGGACATCTTTAACTAGATCAGGTTGCTCAGAGCCCCGTCCAACCCGACCTTGAACGTCTCCCGGGATGGGGCATCTACGTGGCATCTCTGGGAAACCTGTGCCAGTGCTTCACCATCCTCATTGTGAAAAATTTCTTCCTTAGATCTAGCCTGAATCTACCCTCTTTTAGTTTAAAACCATTATCCTTTGAAGGGTTGGCTTAAGTGGAATACCCCAGTTCAAGCCACAGTTCCTTGGCTTTTCAGTAGCAGATACGCATTGCCACCAGGTCACCCTGCACCACAGATGTGGTCTCGATCAGGTGTGGACAGAGACATGTCACCTTTATTTTTATGTCCCTTTTGTTTCATAGATATGTGACCCAGCCTCAGGTCATAGAGGCAGGCACTACCTGATCCAGCATCAAGCCTCCTGTCAATTTTTTAAATACATTTAAACCAGCAGCACAAATTTATACAAAGTCAGTGTTTTGCCATGTAGCTGCAGTATTTTTGATGCCGTAATAAAAGCCGTGCAGTTAGATTTACTGTCTTCTTGATGCATGGTTGGAGTGGGCTTGGAAGCCAAAAATAATGCTTAGAATAATTTTATTGATGACAGTCAGAATTTAGCGCATGTTTTAGCTAGCAGTTAGATGATAAAGTGCTGGGGACGAGAACCTTAATACATACATACTCCCATTCCTGCGATGATTGCATGCTGATATTTTATGTAAACTGCACTAAAACACTAAGTTGAAAGTCACCCTAAACGATTAGTCAGTATTTAAAACACCACTGTGCTCCAGATGTGCTTGGATGCCAATTTTAATAACTAATTACATTCACCTCAAAACTAATTAAAGACACCAATGTACATCAAAACCAACGTACATCAACTATACTGTAATTAAAGCTGTTTTGCGATGTAACATGATGGGAGTCCAAAACATTGTGTCCAATTTTCATTAAACTTCTCAAATATATCCTGTCCAAACATAACTTCTTACAAAAAAATCATATAAAGATTCATGGTGAAATATTCTCAATCTGCCAAAATTAGGAATAAAGACTAAATTGAAAATTTCTATGAACCTTACAATTAAACAAATTCTTTTAGAAGAGCCTTATTCAAGTTAGTAAAGTTTGTCATGGTAGTGGACTACATGTACAACACTTGTTTAGTGTCTGCACATAGCTTGAACAGGTAAAATCAAGAAGCTAGTTTCACCCTGTTTCTAAAGATAGTGTTGAGGTCAGTTTGTTTTCCATAGTGTACTTGCTGTCTGGATTGAAAATATCAGAGGGGGTGTTTAATTCTCAATCAATAACATGGCTTAGCTGTATGGGGGATTTTTAAAATCTAAACTCTACTCACATTTGTAAGGACAAATAGGTCAATCCTGCAGATACTGATGAATATGAAACTGTTTCAACATAGAATCGGTGTAACTTCCCACGCGATCTGTATAAAGGTATTTTGTAGTGCTAGACCCAACAACCGCACGGCTTTGCAAGGTACATAAATGCCTGATAAGACCTGACATCTGAAGGAAGGTGTGTGGGTAGGCTAGGCTTCTAAGCAGTTATTCAGAAATTTAAAGTGTCTCTAAACAAGCCAATGAAGCATTTGCTCTAACTTTTGAAAAAGGAGAGCCTGAAGGTTTTTGTAAATTGGGAGTGTTACCTTTGTAACCTCTGGTTACACCAGTGCAAAATCCTGTGAGTTCAGAATCAGGCCATTGACTAACACTGGCTAAACTAGTCAAGTGTGATTTCTTCACGTATTAGTTGTTAATTCATTGACATTATGCTGGTCGATTTGTTTTAATGCATGTTTCATTGGTAGAGGAAAGAGACTTTTTCTCAGCTTTATAAAATAGTCACTTGTTCATCAGAATAAAAATAGCGATTACTGTTAGCCTAACTTCTTGCAAAGAAGTGCACAGTTTCATGAAGTGTGCAGTTTTATGACATTACGTGCAAGGGGCAAGGGTTATTGTGTTGTCCTTTCCACATCAGTGAGATGCCAACAGGAAAAGTTTAGAAATTTCTTTCAATCTGCCCGCCATTCAAACATTGGTTTGTATGTCTACAGTGTTATGATGGGTCATAGATTTTAATATAAATATAAGTTATAAAACATAATGAAGTACATTGTTTTTCATGTATTGATACTGCTTGTATTGTTTTCTAGGGAAGTTGTGTAAAATCCATTAATCTGTCAAATACACTTATGCAATAACATTATGCAGTCGCCTATAAAAATGTTAACAGCTTTATGCAATTTACTTGGAGATGATGGTGGCAAAAGTCATCCTGCTTGCTGGAGGGACATGAGAGCTCAGTGAGCTTCCCTTCCACCTATGCATCTGCATAAGGGACACTTACAGTTTAGCTGGAAAATGCAAGGGGAATGGGAGACCAAGTAGAACAGCAGGCAGTGTTGCAAAGGAGTCTGCCTAAGCATGGAAATCCATGGTTGGTGCTAATCAAAAGAAGTCATGTTATATGTCGAGTGATTAAATAGATTTTTCATTGGCCCCTGGAAAGATTATCCTTGCTCATAGAAGTTGTGGTATCTTCAAAAGTCCTCCAGAAGAAACTGTACCCTTCCTTTCTCCTCGCAGTGGAGATCACATAGCCTGGATGGGGACTTCTACATATAAAAATACTCTGCAATCCTGGTGTAAAGGTGTGTGTTCTACAGTGAAATACAAACATGACCTCTCTGTTGCCAAAAGTTCTGTTGGTTTCTATATGACATTGTTTGGATGAGTAAGAACCAAGATGCCAGTTTTACAAATACTCTGCTCATGAAAAGCTTTATGCATGTGAATCGATTTGATAGTCCTTGGTAATAAAGTTACTTGTGTGCACAAGCTTTTCTAAATCAGATCCTTTTTCTGCAAAAAGTTATTGCAGAAATGTGTTTGACAGATTGACTTACCTTACAGGATTACCTAAAAAAACACAGTACAATGTCAATAGAAGACCAATAAATGACACTCTTTGTAACAATATTTCCTGCATACAGAGACTCAGGACCAACCAATTGTATCAAGAAGACAAGACACTCAAAAGTTCTTGCTTCTAATGCATCTCGTTACAGGTAGCCAGGAATCCAACACCTGGGAGTTGAATCTCGCACTTTAAATCCCCACAAGAGGTGATGATGTTCCTCCCTTATCAGATATTATTACTGATTCAGGAGAAGACTTGCAAAGCTACAAAGGAGAACAAGGCACTTAATTGCTTTTGCTAATGCCATGTTTCTGTCACAATTAACTTGGAAAATCCACCTCCCCACGTACCCTTGACTAATGTGCTCTCTCTCTTTCCTACAAAGAGCGCTACAAAGATGTGGAGGAATGAAGTGCTGGACAGTGATTTGTAAAGACAATCAATGCCTTATTGCAAATTCCACGCACTTCAAATTCCTCTTCCCAAACTGGCAAGGAAAAGTGTCTGCAGACAATAAAGTCACGGGCAGCTGAACAAGAAGGGAGCAGCTGCTCAACACAGGCTGCCCTGGGAAACTACTTGAAATGAATGGCAATGTACTGTGCAGGTTCATCTTTGTGCAAGCCAGTATTAACTTTCCTGCAAGAGCAAGGGCTCTTGCTGCACATGGGAATAGCCAGTGGTAATAAAGCTTAGGAACCAGCCAGGTAGCAAAAAGACAGAAGAGTGGAGCTTGAAGCCACCTTGAGAGGCATAAGGTTAGCTGATCTATCCTAGACGTGTAGTTTGTCCTGTATCTTTTGGATATCTCCATCCTGCAATGTGTTCCTTCCCCTTTTCAGATCATCTCTCTAGCTTAAACTCAGAAGATGCTTTAGAGAACAGGAATTGTTTTATTGAAGTAGCCAAAATCAACTTAATTGGGGACTAGAGACAATGTCAGTGAGATTGAGAGATGTAGCCAGCTCATGTCTTTGGTGGAAAAACCTTTGGGAGAGGCAAAATGAATCAGGAAATTCATTAATTCCCCATGATTATCAGAGGGAAGAGATATGAAGAACAATGAAATGCTGATGTCTGAGATATGCAGGAGGCTGCAACATTCATCTAAAGATCTGATCCTCTGGGTTCATTTCTAAGTCTTCGATACCTTCACTGTCTCATTACCTGGAGTGCCTCTGTCCCCACAATTCCTTTGCCAGAGTTGCAAATCATTTACTCTTCACAGGTTCGTAAGTTAGCCCTTCCACGCAGTCGCAAGAAGAATTGTGTCCTTTCCTTTACTTGAGTAAAATCAGGGTCACAGGAGCACAACTTATTCTCCTGTGATTGCTTCTGCATCATGCATTTGAAAGCTTAGAGGGCCCCAACTATTAGTGATGCATTGTTAGACAGCAACAACATCAGACTTCATTTCAATTCCTTTGGAGATTCCGTGTGGGAAAAAAGAGCTTACCCTACCAACGTGATAAAGACCTCTGCTGAACTTTGACAACCCCTACTTAGCTGAAATTCCTCAAGCTATTATTCCTTGTGTGCAACTTTCTTCTTCCTCTTACTGTTGTCTTCGGCTTTTTTTCAGCGCCCTTTCAAGTCCCTCCAGCTGCTGCTCAACTCACATACTTTATCCAGTCTGATCCTGCTCCCTCAGATGGTCCTGGAAGTACAATGATATGGCAGTATCAGGTGCCCGCAGATGAGGCAAGCATTTAAGATACTTCAGCATGCCTCCAATGGCGGTCTGACATCTAGTGATCTTCTGTCAATACAGACAAATCATTTCACCTACTCCCTTCCTCACTGCCTACCAGAAAATCTTTGACTCCAAATAACATTTACTCCTCTAAGGTGGAATGGAACAGAAGCAGCAAATCAGCATCTTACCAGATTTCTCTAGCTGTTGATTATGACTATCTAATATTGTCATTTATGAACATGTCATTATGATGTAATGGTGAGTATTACATTTGGAGATAATCTGAAGTTTGGAGGGCAATATATATGTTAAAGGATGGGATGAGATTTCAAAATGATTGTGGCAAATTGGAGAAATGATCTGAAAGAGTAATCTGCAATTCCATATGAACAAGTGTTAGAGATTAAATTTAGGCAGATATCATCAACTTCACAAATACAGAGAGGAATTAACTGCTTAGACAGTGGTTCTGCAGGAAATGGGTTTGAGTTTATAATGGATCACAAGCTGAATGACAGTCAAAAATGTCAGGTTGTTGCAAAAAGGCCTTAGATGCATAAACAAGAGTGAAGTCATTAAGATACATTAAATGATCCTTCTGCTCTACTCAGCACTGGCAAAGTCTCAGCTGGACAACTATGCCCAGTTTTGAGTACCACACTTCAGGAAACATGTGGCTGAATTGGAGAGAAAGTAGAGGACATTAGTAAGAGCAATCAGAGATCTGGAGAATGTTTAATCTGCAAAGAGTTAGTTAAAGGCTTGGAGTTACTTAGGCTATCAGGAGGACTGAGGTGAGACATATTGACAATCTTTGGACATCTAAAAAGAGGAAGGGAATAACCGGTTCTTCTCATCCAGAGGGAGAGAACAGGAAGGGTTGGATTTACATTCCAGCAAGGGAGGGTCAGACTAAACATTACAAAAACATATGTAAAGGCAAAAGTAGGTAATGCTGGTACACATTCCCTTTGGAGATGCTGAAATCACTGTTACTGGAGATCTCTAACAAGAGGTTAAACAACCAACCTCCAGAAGGGATGGTAATATTGCTTGATACTCTCTTGAAGGAATGTGAGAGACAAGAAGACCTCTTAGGACCTTTTCTGGACCTGTATGCTATTATCACTCGTATAATACAGCTGACGCATCGTATTAGGATACCTTAAATTGCAGCTACTGCCAGCTCTCCTTCTTTTTCACAGGGTTCCTCCTGTTCATACTCAGTTGTCCTGTCACTTTCTAACTGGCCACATACAACTCTAATTCCCAGTTACCCGATTACAATAGTTATTACCTTACAACTTACAACCTATTGATTCTGTTGTTAAAGCATCATAAACACAAACTTCCCACTGATTGCTTGAATAGTAAAAGGAGAAAAAAGTGACTCCCTGTGCCCATATTCCAGTCACCAGGATTTTTAGACTTCCAGTCACCTTAATTTGGGGGCGGAAGGGGGGTAAAAGAAAGAGAGCAGGGACACATTTTCTTGGTAATAATTCCAAATGTAAAACACAACTTGTAAGAAGTCTAAAATACTTCTAGTCTTTAAAGAAGTATCAAGATTTTTTCTGAATATGTTTATCTTCTTGCTTTACTTTTTCCACATCCACAGAAGTTATGTACACATACTGACTTCTCAGAAATACTCTTAGTATCAGTCAGGAGAATCACAAGATCCCTCCTAACTCAGACTCTAGAGGCTGGTAGATATAAACACATTCTCCTGGCTTTCTTTGAGAGAGAAGGATCGCATCAAAAACTGTGGAAGTTATGGTATCAATATGACAGAAGACGGGATGTTGTTGTAGGGTATTGTCATAATCTGAACGCAGATACACAGCAATTTTAGAGTGCAGCCAAAAGACACGAATACTCACTTTGGCCTGTCTCTAAAAGTTGCTTCTACGAAACTGGCATCCACAATGGAACATCCTGAGGCTTTTCCGCAGCCTTTGTTCTACCCTTATAAGGGCAAATTTCCTTTTCCTTGCTCTAGGAAGGCATTCAGGATTTGGCTCGTGGGATTTTTCTGTCGTGCTACCTGCATTCATATCAGCTGCATCCCAGTTCTGGAACACAGATTTCCTCAACACAGGAGGTTTGAGCACCCAGAAGACCAGGTTTGTAAAGGTATCTACACCTCTGACTGGTCTCCCAAGCACCTTTAGAAATCTGACTTGTCCTGCAAAGCACCGATTTGTTTGATTTCAGAAGGTGTTAGGTGCCCATCTACCTTTAAAATCTGGTTTTTCCTTTGAGGTAGAAGCCCTTCATCTTGTAGTCTCAAGTCCATTGGTTGCAATTAAATGGTTTCTTTTCCATTATCAGCTCTGAGCATTTCTCTAGTTGTAACGATCTCCCTTGTTCTCCCATTGTGTTATAAGCACTTTCCTGTTCTGCCTTTCATCCTGTCCTTCCATCTCTCTCTCATATTTCCCCTGATTTTTCCCAGCTATCTCATTTTACCTTTCTATCTGCATCACAGGGTCAGACCAACCAAGCAGACTATGAATCTCAAGATAGGATGAAATTCTATTCTACATGCAGACAACACTTACTGACTTCAATGGAAAAGGCCTGATTACATCTGCAGAAAAAATTGGCCCTTTAAATGCAAAATGCCATCCATTCTTTAATGCACTTGACAAACTATCAGTGTGTTACATGACAGTGTAAATCATCAACTGGGTTTTTGCTTTCATATTGGTCCTTTGAAAGTCCCTCCCTGTGCTGTCATACCCACAGGTAAAAGGACTTCCGAAAAATGCAGACACTCCGATGCAAGAAGAAAAATCTATTAAAATCAAAACTTTTGGCACATTTGCAGGTCTCAGCAGCACTGCCCCCATGCTGTTTTTATGGAAAATGGCTGCATCAGTAAGCATAACACAGAACTTCAGGTAAAAGGGATAAACAATACATTTCTCTCTCTTGTTGGGAGTGATCATGAAGAATTGACTTAAGTTCTGTTACTCATCCCCCCAAAATCACAAGCTAGGTACACACACCCTATTTGGGGGCAGAGAGGTAAAGTCAGCTCCATTTTTTTACCCAATTTCTTTTTATTCTAAATACCAAACTTAGTTTTTGTATGCTGCTTCTCACATATCACATACTCTATAGTGCCTGGTAAAGTAAATGAGCTGCTTTTTGGAAGCATGATTCCCTATAGGGGATTTTTGTGTTCTTTTGCCCTGGGAAGAGTTAAAACAAATAGTTCTCTTCTCAGCTGATTTTTTTGTTGTTGTTTTGAAAGAACAACATTTTGAGTCTCTCTAAATAGACTTTTGCATCCATGTAAGTGACCATACAAAGTGTAATACTGTGAAAACCCAAGCTCTAGTACTGGCCCCATATTGTAGAGCAGCCTGTGTGGAAAGGCAGCTAAGCTCCACATGGTCCTGGACATTTGGGAAAAGCTGATCAAGAAAATGTTCTTTCTGGAAAAGGCAAGGAATGTCAAGGAATTGTACAGTGCAACCAGTGAAGAAAGAACGTCAAGTGTCCTACTGAGAGGAGATGTGCTTGGGCTGAACTGCTGAAGCAAGTCCCGAGAGTGTAACACACACCAGGTTTACACCTGTGGTGTCAGTGCAAAGTATAATAGCTGCCTGTGAGATTTAAATAAATGGAGTATGATTTTTAAAAGCTCTCAGACTGGACTAACATCACAAACTTTGAAGTGAAGGGTAAAATTCAAATGAGGTTGAATAATGCTGAGCACTGCTGAAAATCCCTCCCATGACCTTGGGGCTCAGGGAATACTTTAAAATTCAATCAGCAAATTCTGGGTGTTTCTCTTCTCTTGTTGGAAAGGGTGCAATCTTTTTTTTCCCAGAGAATCAAATCACTTTGAGACGCATCATTACAAACCTGAAAACAAAGAGTAGCCAAATTCACTAGCTTGCTTTTTTTTTTTTTAATTTAGGCTAGAAGCATAAGAACTGGGGCATATAGCTAGTAAAGCATAACATTGTGTCAAAGTTTAAAGGGATTAGAAAAGGAACTTTCATCCTTGTCACTTGGACTTATGATGCTCTATCCTTTCCAGGATGTGTGCATTCACGCTTGAGTCCCATTGAGTCATTGAGATTTGGCTCCTACTCTCCTTTGAGAAAAGAATCCTATCTCTGTTCAATATCACCTGCTCCCAGATGTTTCACATTAAGGAAGACTTCAACAGGGTATTGGAGTTCATTGCAAGTTCTCTCCTCACTTTTAGTCAGTCTCTTTTCTTAGGAATGATCAGTCCATACCTTCCAGCATCACTCTCAAGAGCGTGCCTTGACCTCCTTTTCAGGCAGGAGGTAATGAGCCAACTGTTTCTACAAAATGCTTTCTGAACAGGTTCAGCTCCAAGTAGCACATGAGAAAACTTGGGCAGCCCGATACGTGAACCTGGCTGAAAATCACGGTAATACAAAAAACATCTCACACTAAATCTGAGGATTCCCAGGCTGCCAAGGAGTTTTAGAAGCCTCTTTCCAACAAATATTACAGATTTAAATCTCTTGGGCAGTTAGTTTGGAAAATCCTTTATTTAAGCTGTCTAGTAGGGAAATACAGGAAGGAATAACCAACTGTCAGCACAAGACTACACACACTTCATCTGTACTGTTACAGAAGAGGTACCCGTGCCACTAGTGTCTTCACTCTACCGAACAAGTCATCTGTCATGGGGGAAATTTTGTGGTTTTCCTAATATCCTCGACACCAGGCCTGACTTTGCAGAGGCCACAAACTTTCTGATCTCTGTCGTCTTCTCATGGTCAGTGTGGAAAAAGCCTTGTTACCTGTCACTTTGGCTCCATCCCAGTTGACTTAGCTGCCCGATGCCACATTTTGCTCTTACACAAAGTGCTTGCAAATGTATTCCCAAGGTTTTGTTCCCCCATGCACAGGCAGTGGTTTAACCCAATGCCGCTTTTACTTCAGATGAAAATATTAAATTAATTTCTGTGGCAGAATGCAACGGGGCTTTGTAGTGCGATGAACAGACAGTGACCCAGCAGGGAGTGAGAGGAGTGTTTCAATGAAGCCTTCACCTCTCTTTGGCTCTGTGCAAAAGTCCCCAGCAGTACTGAGAAACATTTTCATGGGACAGTCAAATTTCTGCTGAATACGATGAAAAGATGAAGAAGCCCATTTCACTGTATTCAGCAGGCTCCTGCACACAGAAGCCCTGGTTAACATTTCTACTGAACAGAGCCCAGGGGCAGAAAATATATTGAACTCCCATAGTGGAGTACCAGTAATGGCTTTTTAAAACTATATCAATTTGTATCATTTGCAAAGCACAAATATTTAATCTGGTTTTAATTACAGAAACCTCCTAGATATTGTATTTCTTTTTCTCTCTTCCTCCCCACCCCTTTTTCAATTTTGTTGTTGCTGCTGTTGTCCTGCACTTCCAGCCTCGCTCTGTTTTGCAAGGTTGATCCAGTCACCAGAATCCTTTTATCACTCTGCTTTGAAAAAAGAATTGAATTTCTTTTGTACATTGGGATAAATTTGTAAATAACACTCGTTCAACAAATTTTGCTCCAAGGATCACTCTGGGAATATATTCAGATCAATATCATGCCTGTTAATATCACTTGAAAGTAACACTGCACAGCACCACAGTGAGGCTATGGGAATATCATCTTTAAAGCAGGGGGTCTGAGAAAGCCAAATGAGAAGTGTTGAGCAACAGGATATTGTTCATGCAGTCCATGCACTCATTCTCTGGAGCAGGGTACACTAATTATCTCCTAGTATTGCAGCAGCACACAGATAGGCTCCCTGATATGACAACTGTGCTAGGAGCTGTACATGCTGAGGTTAAAAAAAAGAAATGAAATTATATAAAATAAAATAAAATAAAAAAAATAAAATAAATAAAATAGTTATGACACAAAGTCCTCATGTTCAATGCAATTATTTGTCATTGTGTCTTAACACATAATCACGGGGAACAGCTCCAAAGAATATTAAAAAATACATTCTGCATTCTCCGGGTTTCTTTCTTTTCTTTAAACAAACACATTGAGGTTCTTTAAATAGTCCTCTCTGCACTAAGCATAAGTGCAACAAAAGATGTGCAAAGGCTGCAAAACACAACAGAGCACCAGAAAAAAATAGATTAAACCCCTGAGTGAGTAAGTCTTTCTGTCCTGCCCACCAATGTTCTGGTAGGGTATTAAAGTGCTCTCACCTCACTCATAAGCTCTCCTCCAAAAGCTGGTTAAACAAAAGGCTTCTGAGCACTTTCTAAAAGTCACCAGGGCTGTCAAAATAAAGGAGGGGGTCTATGCACTAGGTATATACACCTTGCTCATTCTCCTTTCCCAACTGAACATCAAAAGACTTTAAGTGTCTCTGCAACTCTCAGGTATAATGGTGTCTCCCGCGAGAAGATATTGTCCCCCAGCCATGGCCACGCTACACAGGTAAGAACAAACAAACTGAATTACACACAGCCTGAAAGTTGATGCAAATCTCTGAAGTGCAGTTCATCCAAGTTGAGCAAAAAAAGGCTACCAGTGTCCTGATACTTTCTATGTATTTTCCATGCTAAATTCGCAGTCTGTATGCTTTCCCTGTCTTTTTCTGGGCTAAATGTCAGCCTCCCTGTCCTCGTCCCAGTTAAATACTAGGTGAGTTGTATAAGGATGCTATGCAATTCATCCTACAACGTTCTGTAATACCTGTTTTACTCTGTTTATGTCTCTGCAGAAACCTTTTTTACCATTTTGCCCATTCTTGCAAGACTTAACATTTGACTTGCTTTTCTAAATGCCCTTTGTTCTGGGCTTAAATCCCCTTCTAGTCCTTTCATTTATTGGGAAAAACTTGCAAACCTATCCCAGGCATATGACAAAACCAGAATCAGAAAGCGAGCAAAAGGAAGCCCAAATTTACTTTGAGAACATCTCATGATTTTTTTATTCAGTCTCATGATTACCTAGGAACAGGCTGACTCATGACGTTTGAGTGCCCTGGCTCAGCAATACTGTTTTTGCTGTCAGAACGTCTGTGTACGTCCTCTGGTCGCCGCGCTCCTTGATCTCACCCTCGGCTGATTTGCATTGCTGGGGAAATACATGATTATGAAAGTTAGAGGAGAGTAATGAATAATTATTTGGATCTAAAAAACAGGACTTGGAGAGGTCTTTCCTGTACTGGCTGCCTTCTGTTCCTAAAGGTTTCCCTTGAAATTCCCAGTCATAAATCTACACTGCAAAAAGCTATCATGAAAATATCTGTGATCTTACTAAAAGGACTGGACCAGTGACTTTCTGTCCTCACTTTCCCTCAGTGATGAATCCCTTTAGGACTACTTTGCAGCAACCAAGTTAAACAAACAAGTTTTGCTGGGATCCAAATTTTCCCTCACTTGATTCTGCGGGACTGGAAGTGAGCCCGTTGGTCTCTACTCTTCCCTTCCATTTCTCAACTTGTGTTGGTTTGTTACTATGCCAGTGATACAACGCTTTGTGTTAATCTTTTTTTCTTAATTATCGTTACGTTAGGCTCTGAAACACATGACTTACCTTGCTGAATGCATTCCATACACATCTGCTCTGAAGTGATAGGAAAATACAGAATGTATTTGCCACTAACAGTATTTTTGTATCTACCTGATGTAAAACATCCTCAGTTATTGGTTCAAATGTTATACATAAAATACTAACAGGAAACCAGCAGTAATCATAAGCAGAATAGCAACAAGAGATCCAGCTTCAGGTCTGGGCATCTGTTTTACAGTATGAAATACCATCAGTTTTGAAACACGATTCTGCAGCTCACATGAATAAATCTTGACACATGAGATTAGAACCACTGAAATCAATGAATTCCTTTATTCAGCCTTAACGCACATTGACTTCAATGAGGCTTGCCTAAGGACATGCAGGGTTTGTTCCAGTGGTCCAGCTTGTTTGAGTGCGTGAACTGCAAGACTGGGCTTGCAGCTTGCCTTTCATGCAAACGGTACTCCTGATCCTTCTTAAACCTAGGAGATCTTTATTTTCATCAAAGCCAGATCTGGGCTCAGTACCCCAACAAGGCAGTAAAATTAGATTTTTAGCTATATGATCACAAGAATTATTAATAAAATAATAACAGATCAAGACAGAAATTCAGCAGGAACAAGGTAAGAAGAGTAATGTTTTCATTAGCCACATGTTGAAAGGGAAAAATTTATATTTGGGCCCCATCTTGAACACCTTAGAAACATCGTATCCTCACTGAGCTTAGGAGGAATTTGATGAGCACAAATACGGGATGGATGTCTTGACAAGATGTAGCTACACAGAATGAAGAGCTGCAGGAAAAAACATACACGGCAAAGGTGTTAAACAGGAGGCCACAAAAGAAACTGTATAAACCAAGTTCACCTAACTCTTGCAATATAGAAGGTTGCAATGGAGAAAGTCCACTTCTACTCAATTCTGCATTCAGCTTTGGGAAATCAAAGAATTCTAGAAATGAGTCCACTCTAATCAACAAATGGTTTAGAAAATGTATCCTCCTTCCTGAATATCTGAACACAGAATCAGAATCATAGAATAGTTTGGGTTGGAAGGGACCTTTAAAGGTCATCTAGTCCAAACCCCTGGCAATGAGCAGCGACATTTTCAATATCTTCTAGCAAATGTGGAAAAATTTTCTTCATCTGGCTCTAATCCATAGTTCCTATACCAGAGCTGAAGGAGGCCTCAAGCTTGTCCTACAAGGGAGGGTATATCTAATTCTAGCCTCAAGATGGACTAAAAGATGCAGTGTAAAGGTTCGCCATTCAAGCAACATCCTGGCAGACCTTGGTCACCACTAGATGACTAGACTGTGACTCATACTACAGCTCAGCCACAGAATCTGAGCAAACCCACCGTAAACACCACGCATGCACACAAAACACACCAGAGCCTGGAGTTCAAACAGAAAATAGGAAGTTCAAATATGTCTCTACTGGAGCAGGTGGAAAGGTGAGGACGGGGGAACAGAGAGAACCTGCCACCATCCCTCCACCACTCAGTGGATGGGACTAGGAGGTGTTTGGAAAAGGAAGGATGTAGCAACAGGCTGTTGGGGGAAACTGGTACTTGTTCTCAGGAAAAAAATGGACAGAAAATGTAACCCCAAGGGGCCCATCTGAGACTTAGTTCCTCCTTACCACCTCCTTCTCATGGCTGTGGCTTGAAGTCACAAATCTGGCTCAAAACTCTGTTTGTTACAGTATGTGTAATAAAAACATAACAACCATCTAAGCCCTACTCGGTTGATATAAAAATACCACCTTGATATCGATTTTAATTTCAGTGAAAACAATGCTGGTTGTTAATATATTTTAGGAATCCTCAGTAAGGTTGAAACCCAAACTTCAGAGACAAAAGTGAAGGTATAATGGAGTGAAAGAGCTTGGACTGTTACCTTTTTTACAATTAGAAAGTGAACAGAAAATACTAATGTGAAAACTATAGATTTAAAACTCTTCACTCCTGAATGGTTATGTGCTATCAGCAGCACAGGCAAATATTTTTTTAATATATGCATGTTAAGATCTTCAAAATAAAATAATCTTGACAAGGTATCCTAGGACACCAAGGACAAAATACTGTGATGAAATCTACAGCTGAACAAGAATAATTTGCTCTGCCAAACCAACCAGAAATGTTAACCTAACTTACCATTTAAAATAAAACTCAATCTCACGTGTATTGTCATTATATTTGTCTTTTATCACACAGACAGTTGCGTATATTGACATCACATTTATCTCTTATCACACAGACAATTGATATGCAGTGGATACATGGTATTTACAGCTCTATATATGTCTACGCACACGCACACACCTATGTAACTACCCATACACTCACACATATATGCACACACCCATGTGCTTAAATGTAAGGTCTACTACAAAGGCTTTTTTAGTCATTCAAATGTGGCTTCTAAACACATGTACACGCCGGAGCACACGACTGCGTGAGTTGAATCAGCTCCCCAGGGAGCAGAGGCTAGGCGAGCAGCTTCCTTAGTTCATTATAATCACCGCTTCCCATCTCTTGTTAGAGGGAAACTCTGTCACCAGGATTCTTTAGAAACCTGAGGCCAACATCTCTTCCCTTAAACTGGCATCACTTTGCTGAAGTCAAAGGTATAACTGGGAGGGCAGTGTTTATAGGAAGACCACTTAAAACCAGCCATTTTTAACATTATTTTTTTTAAAAGCCTTGATGAGGTTTCGGCTTCCACCACATCTCTGTTAGCACTAACCACTCTTACACCAACAGGTTCAATATTAATTAAACAAACCTCTTTCTCCCTAGCGTAAAAACACAGGGACTAAAAATAAACCTGTTACAAAATACGCATTTTGTTTATACATATTTATGCAGATCTCAGATCTGAATATATGCAGTAGCAGAAGGATAAAGCCATCTGATGCAGAAGATCAGTAAAGCAATCTGTAGGCTCTACAGGGGCCAGAAAAGAAACCAGTTTGTATGGTGGCAAACAACATTATGCAAGACACGCATATGCTTCAGTTTGCAGTGGAGAAATAGTTGCGTAAGTTGTGTGTCAGGAGTGACTGGCAACCACCCTGTCCATCCCTGCACACAAAAGAGCGAAGTGTCATCTCTCTTCTATGTATTTATTAAGATTTCAAAGCTCAGGGCTACGTCCTTCCTACTTCAGGATTTAACTATTTTAGCTTCTCCCGCCCCCCGCCCCCCCTTTTTTTTTTTTTAAATGTGGAGTTTGATTTCAGAGGCAGCAAGTTCCTCCTTATTTTCTGTGATCTGCCCCCCGCAGCCCTGCCCCTCTTGCACGCTCAATGCACACGATGTGTCAGCAAAATGAGTATGTCGTGGGTTGGGTTTTTTCCCCCTCTGGCTGAGGAGGAATGTGATGGGGGAGGAAGAAGGATGGAAAAGCCTCCCCCCCCCCGTAGAGCTGCTGGGAAATGTAGTCCAGCTGCAGGTGCCTTGGCACAGAAGAGAGCGGGGGGGCTGTGGGGGGGGGCGGGGGAGCTGCTGTGTCCCTTTCCCTATTTCCCTTTCAACTTGCCAAGGGCATCGTGGCCAAGGGGGCGGGGGGGAGGAAGAGAGGAAGCCGCAGGGGCGCTGGCTCCCTCAAGTCACCTTGGCTTCACTGCTCTTGGGCTTCGGCCAACTTGGGGGTGAAGGGCCCCGTCCGCACAGGCCAGCGGCTGCGGGAGGCTGGACCCGGGGCAGGGGACGCGACGTGCGGCCCCGCTCGGCGCGTCGGGGCTTGAGCGAGGGGGATTGCCGCTCCTGGTCCTAGGGCTGCCGAGCGGGAAAACTCTCGCCCTGCTTTTTGGTTGTATAAAAAAGGTATTTAATTTAAACAGGAGCAGGAAAAATTCTCCCGTGGATTTGGTGCCTTTTTGTGCCTTCAGCTTTGAATCTTGCTGGGACAACGCAACATTCTTCTCAGCTTTTAACAAGTTCGCCTAGATATTTCTAAATGAAAAATGAAGGGAGTGTTTTTTCACTATTGTTGTTGGTATTTTTAACCTACACCCGGTTGCATGATTACCCTCTACACCACTACCAGCACCCGTCATCTCCTTATTTCTGTATTTATTTTCTAGTTATTAAAAAAAAGAAAAGTAATGTCTTCCTTTCAGCCTCCTGGGCAAGCAACTGTGGGAGTAGAAAATGAAATCAGGTGCTCAGCCTTGTGCTTTTAAAGGCAGCGGGGCATCAGCTCTCAACACCGCAAAAGCTTTTCCTAATGCTTAGCCAGGAGTTTTCCTGGCGGTTCTTTCCCAGCCATTGCAGCGCATGCAAAGCAATAGCCCAGATCTCTTTCTCTCACTCTCTCTTTTGCCTTGGTAATTACTTTAAGTTTCAGCTCCCCACACTCCCCCCCACGTTAACCTTGGATCCACAGTTTCTGCTGATGACTCCCTGCTCCTTCCCTCCAGTTCATCAGCTGTTACTTCTCATTTCATGGCTGACTGGTGAGACTCTTGAACTCTTTTTCTCTTTACATGTCCAACCTGTTTTCTTCCCCAGATGCTTTTGACTTTTCTCAAGGTCTCGTCTTTCATTGCATTAAAGCCACTGGGTGCGTGGGGTTCAGCAGGGCAAGGGGAGGAGGAGGAGGAAGGACGAAGGACAGTGGTGTGCCCAGCCGGCCGGGGCTGCCAGATCCAGCCGGGGCAAGAAGGGGAGTGATGCTCCGGTCTCTCCTCCCCGCCGTGCTGTGGGAGGTGGGAGAAGAGGGGGCACATGGCCACAGGCCGGGGGCTTTGTGCCAGACCCGGGGGGCTGGCAAAGCACGCCCAGGTTCAGCCCTCCTCTTCGGCACCCGCACCGCATCCCCGGGCTCGCTCGGGACTGCTGCAACTCAAAGCAAGCAGAGAAAAGAAAGCTCCACTTCCTCCAGGTCCACAGGAATAATTTTACCACCCCCACCCACCCCCTCCATCCTTCGGCGTCGGCCGCAGGGGTGCGGGTGGCTTGGGCGAAGAGCGCCCAAGGGCCCGGCTCTGCCCCCTCCGAGGGCACTGCTCCAGGCAGGCAGGTAGGAGCAGCGATGGGCTTGCTTGGCTTTGGGGTTGTTTTTTGGGTTGGTTTTTTTTGTGTGTGTCTTTTAATAACTGAAGCAGCAACCACCAGGCACTCCCCCATCGTCACCCTGCCCGCCGGGGAAGGGGGACATGCCCAGCTGAGTGAGTGACTGGCTGGGGAAGACGGGCTTCAACCCGGTGAAGAGTCAAGGAAGGAGCATCTGCCAAGGTGAGCAGGCAGCCCTGGAGAAGCAACTCTGCCCTACAGTCCCTCAAGGGGGGCTGCACAAGCACCCCCAAAGCTGTTCTGCCTCTCGGTCGCTGCTCAGGGAGAGCAGGGGCCATCCCACCACAGAGGCCCTGGATCTCCAACTCAGAAGAAACCTTGAGGGCTCCCACCGACTTTGTTCATCAGACAGAGCCCTGCTCGCTGAGAGCTCCTGAGAACACCCAAGCAGGCAGGGTGGGTGGGTGGGTACCACCTCCCATTCTCACTTCAGGACTGCCCCGATTTTTACATGAACTACAAACCTGGTAGTCAAAAATGAGAATGCTCAATTTCCAACCCCATCCTCCCAAAAAAACCCCACTGCTGCCATTTTTAGTGTGTCCTTAGGTATTTTTTCTGTTGTTAACCGCTATCCTTAGTCTTTCTTCTCTTTCCCAGCCAGCTTCAGTGGCTCAGGGTCACTTAGAGATGCAAGCCAAAGCCATGGCCTGGCCCTGGAGTGCAGGGACATGGCAGCGACCACGTTGCCCCCAACCATGGGCTTTGGTTAGGAGAAGCACTGAACACACAACTGGGAAATCATCTCCCTGTGGGGCAAAAGCCCTATTGCAATGGGGGAACAGAGCAGAAATCTCTGGGACTATGGGAGAGGGTGGGTCACAAATCCACAGGGAGATGGACTGCAGTATTTCTATCATCCACAGTTTGCTGAAAGAGAGACTTTAGATCTTTGCCCCAAGGAGACACTTCCAAATTGAAGTCCACAGGGTCCTTAAAGCTGCCTGCGACACCCCAGGTTCAGACAGGAATGGGATTTTAAGAACTGCCTTTCTCCTCAGAGCTTCTTGTTAACCTTAAGCAGATTCTGTTCCGCTTGCTGACTTCCGTGGGATTTATTCAGAGGCTCCCTAGCTCTTCCAGTCCACATTGCTTTTGTAGCCCAGCGTTGCACCTGAAAGGCTGCAAGACCTGTAGCTGGCCCCACAGAAATGGGGTATGGCAACACTTCCCATCGGAGAGCCGCCTCCACCACAGAGGTGGGTGCCGTGCCACGGCAGCATCTTAAGCCGAGTACCACGCTCTGCTTTCTCTCCTGCTTCCCTTCACCCGCTCCTGTTGCCCCCACCACCTTCCCTGCAGCAGCGGCACTCCCGGTTTTGTGGTTAGCCGGTTCAGAGAGCTGATCCAGCCAACCACTACGCTCTCAGCAAAATAAATTGCTTTTCAAAGCAGATTTCCCACCCCCACACACACGTTCTCATCCCTTTAATGTGCCTAACATTAACACTAGCCATGGAAAGGTGGCCATCTGGGGAGTCACCAACTACAGGAAGAAATTACCTGTTACATTGAAGACGACAGTTCCCTTGCTAGTGTTAAAGGAATTTCAATCTCTCTTCCTTGTTTGTTCCTTTTACCCAGATGTGTAAAGTAGCACATTTCCACACACCAAGGTGCTGCTAAGTGTAATGCGTATTAGCAACCTACAGTACTTCATTTACACCCTATTCTAATTCTGTACTGCCCTTAAGATACACCTGTACTTTAGTGACAAAAATAAGAATTTTTGAACACAGCGTTCGGTACACATGGCCACAGTGTTCCCAATGGTGACAGCAAGTGCAACCTTTTCGCAGGTTAGAACGATAAGAAAAACAGACTTCTCATGATTATAACTTAGAGTTAAGAAGAAACTAAAAGGCTTGAATTCACTTGTCAAGTAGGTCCCATAAAGAGTCTCTGACATTTTTAAAAGAGGCAGAAAACCATCTTTCAACTAGTGGACCACCCCTCTGCATGCTGTGGAAATAAGTGCTTATATGATAGATCTAATAATAGGTAGCTGTCATGGTGATGGGTGCTCAGAATAACTAGTATACCCCCTCTGCCCCTCTGCTTTCCTCTCAACCTCCCACTTATTTAGCCCATATGTGCCCCCAACCTCTCATCATCGGACTCAGTGGACACCCACCTTGTCTGGCTCTATTTGCACAGCCGGATCCTAAAGGGTGATGTACTGGCAGCAAGCCTAGGCTACCAAAATAAACTGGGCACGGGCTGTCCGTACAGAGGTAACTCATGCTGGCACGGTAGCTGAAGAAAATCACAGAGCTTGATGAACACTCACTGGATGCAAAATTGGTGGGGCCCAGGTCAGGGTGACCAGCCCAGCCTCTCGCTGGCGTTAGAGCGAGAGAAGGAACACGTGCTGTGGAAATAGGGGTGGGGAAACAAAAGAGAAAAGTGTAAGGGTTCCTCTGGCAACCTTAAGGAAATGTCTTCCCTGTGCAAAGACAAACTTCAGTGTAATCTTTGCATTTTCCTACAAAATTACCCAACTCCTACTTCTCTCTCTCTTTTAAGGACATCAGTATTTTTCCATCGTAAGAGTCTTTGTAATGTACTCATTTTGTGAGGCCTTTTGTTACCTCCATATAATTCTCCCAGACAATTATTATCACAGCCATTGTTACACAATCCAGTTAAAGTAGTTCTTCTGCGCCTCCGTCTCTGTCTCCTGCTACAAAATGAAATGTTTGAATGAAGAGTTACATTCCTTGAGATAATGAGCTCTCCAAAAGGAAGGTAATGGAAAGTACATATTAATAAACAATGGTAAATTGTGGGATGGTATTTTATATCACATTGAGAGATTAGGAATGGAGAAAAAAAGAGTTTAGTTTGTTTTCTGTGGCACAACCATCTTATAAAAAAGAAAGAAAAAAGAAAAAACCCAACCCAACCCAGGAATACACAAATATTTTCTCCTATTCAGCTCCTCTGCAGAAATGAGTAAGTATACGCATTTCCTGTCAGTTGATGACTCCCTAGAGGATGCTGCGTCACTGACCACCGACAAGTGAGAAAATTTCAAATCCTCTCCCAGAATCACAGAATCATTATTCTGTGATTCTGGGAGAGGATTTGAAAGCAGAATTTGAAAGAAAAATCATAATACCCTACCAAGGGCATTTTATTTTGCTCTCTGCATCACTGGAATAGGCAGGAGAATTACAAAAGCTTCACTGCATCTAGGTTTGAGGCAACACTGTCCCTCGTGGTTAGACTTGTAGGGCAGAAGGTACGCGCTTCCTCCATGTTCAGATACCGCTGCGCGCAAAAAGTGGTCCGAAACTGGCTCCAGGAGCAGCACAGTACAACCAGGTGCAAGCACAAGCCTTTTCAAATCACATTAATTATATATACCTGCCATTTTCACTCCACGTTTTCCAGGTGTCCCAGAAAGTCAACTGCACCACTGCTGGCAAAACATCTTCCTCTTCCTGTGAGAGGAGCGGTCCCTCCAAGGAGCACGTGAAGGGCGTTTCAGGCTGTAGTCCAAAAGAGGCTGAAGTCAGTGCAACTGTTAACTTCCAGACATTTAGATCAGATCAGTGCTTGAAAGCCTTGTCCACACCACAGAGCATTTTTTCATACTGCTCTGCCAATGTAATCGTGTTGCTTGTGCTCCCTTGAGCAGATACAGCAACCTGCCAAGAGAAAGAGCTGCAGCCACAACAGTAGTGGTGTCAGCAGCCCCCGGCAGGCAAAGCAGCATAAAGTAAATCTGAATAAATTCATATTCATTCAGCAAATTGAAAAACTTCCAGAGGTCTTCAGAACCCAACCGTGTCAGTATTTAGGCCATTTTAGAGTTTCCTTTCAGGCTGCCATGAGTTCTTACTAACCATCTCAACCTATGGGCTTTTTGAACATGGGGAACTTTGCTACTCACGGTGTCTCACTTTGGGACACATCTTCAGACATTTCTTTTGATTCAAGTTTGGCTGTTTTCACTAAGTTCTAAGCAAGCAGCTATGTTAAAACATAACTCTAGCAAGAAAAGCTTTAATGACTTCCACATGTAAACTCAGCAGTTTCTTAGACAGAACTTTTATCAAGAATTGAGGAAACACTCATGTGCCAAAAACCTCCCTGTTTTTCCAATGATACCAGTCATTCTGAAAAAAGATTCCGTATCAAGTTTGTATTCCCATACCATGCAACAATGCTATAGCTATAAAATGGACAGAAGCCATCTTCTCCATGTTCACAAACCAGGTAACTATTTGTGGCTATACGTTAAAAACTGACACAGTTTCAACCTGACTTAAACTCTACTTGAAGCCTTGTTTGAGCAGCGGGAAAGCAGATACTACTTTGTTAAACCAGGCAAGTTCTGTGATGTGGGTCCAGATTCAATCCAGCAGGAAGCAAGCCTCTGGTTTGTCTGAATGCCGTAACTGCCGTTTTTCTGAGGATGATCCTGATGAGTGTAGCTGCTATAAACATCAATCTAAATATAGACAGGCTCCATGTGACTGTATGGCAGATGTCAGTTTGCTTTCCCTGTGACTTGCAAAAAAGAAATAAGTGATCAGAGGAAGACTCCAAGACCTTACCCATTTAATCGTATGCAAAGCTAAAGCTCCTTGCAAAAGTCGCTAAAAATCAGTAACAGTAGTTGAATGGCATGGGGAACGTGCATCTGAAGACCGGAGTGGAATTACGAACCAAGGCACCAGTGAATGCACTAGAAATGACTTTGATCGCATCGTCTTCGTCTTAAAAGCATATTTGCACCTCAAATGAAAGGAAAGCAGGATCGTGTGCAACTTTGTCCACCTGGCATTTGTGTGGACCAGCTGACAGCTAGTGCCACTTAAAAGAGGAGCTGCCTCTCTCCTGCGGCATGACAACGTGGTTCAAATAGAGCAGAGACATAGTATTGGGCCAGAAATGAAAATAGAGATAGAAAGTTTCTGGTTTCACCTGGCATGGTCACCGCTGTTATCTACAAGATACAGCGCAGCGCATTGACCTAAATTAAAAATAAGTCTAACAGTAAATGAGCAGTAGGTTAAATACTGAAGTGACGTGACCCTAAATCTGATGCAATATGATAGAGCATACCAGTGATTTTTAATCTATATGCCTTTTAACCTGAATTCCCAAAAACAAGGTCTCTTTACTAGAGAGAGTACTAAGGCAAATAGTAAAAGCCTGTTATTGATAATCTTGATTTTTTTTTTTCTCCTAGGAAACACTGCCCTGAAGCAAATGCCCTCCGTAAAAGACACTGTATCTGCAGGTCAGTTTTAGAAAGAAACACATTACTTTGCTGTAGAGAGGCAATTTTTGCACTGCCTTATATTTCATTCAAATATATTAATCTCAGAGGGACACTAGACTGGCAGCATTTTCTAGAGTGATGGATCCCAAATCAGACTTGGCAAGAGGAGCGGAAGAGGGAATGATATGGGAAGCCCTGTATCCCCTGTATCTCTGTGGCGAGAGCTGTGACCACTTAGTTGAGACACCACGGGTAATAGTAGCCACAAAATCATGGAGGTGAAGCTTTAATTCCTCCTTACAAGAGTCCCATGTATCCGCAGGGCCTGGGAAGGTGGGTGCACAGCTCTGAGATGGTGCCTGCCCCGGCTTTCTTGGGAAACGTGCCCAAGAGCAACACCCACCCGCCCAGGTACCTCTATGGACGGTTCTTTCCCCTTGCCTTTTTCACACAGGTAATGGCGTTGGTAACCAAAAGGGTTTCATTAGTGATGTGCCATTCCCCTTGACAGTGTTGAAAAAGAAAGACGAAAGACCTTCTGCTTGCTGTTTGTTCCCCAAAGTAGTGGGAAAAAAAGTGTAATAGTGTCATGGAAGCTATTTCAGGTTTACATCCAACAGGAAATCAGTCAGAATCTGTCCCATTGTATCAGATAACCTAATAAGCTACAGCCAGTGTTGACATTTGTACTGCTTATTGTTTATAATTTTTTTTTATTAAGTTACCAGCCAATAAAACAGTTCCTCCACTGAAGAAATTGCCCCAAATTGTTTTTACTGATGACTCCATCTTTTAAACTTATTTTCCAACGCTGATATAAACTTACTATTTTCATTCTGATATAAAGTATCTTCACTACTTCTGTATAGTGTCATAACCTTAACAGTTTTCCTTGTATGCTAATGCATCATACCTGAGCCTTGCTCAGCTGCATAAATGCCAAAGCAAGAAACGCTTCTCTACGTACTTGACTCAGCTTTATTTCAAAGACTTCATCTGCTTTCTTTGACATGCCTGGAACTGCAAATTTTAACAGGGGACTTGTTATTGAACATGCCTTAAATTTTAATATATGCTAGTAGAAAATGAACTTAAATGAAATTTTGCCTGTGAGCCTCTTTTTCTAAGTACAGAAGTTATGTCACTAGTGGGAATCAACACCATCAGACTTACAGCTTATCTAAACATGGAAGTTCAATCACTTCAACTTAAAAACCAAGTTATGGAAATATAATCACAAACAACTAAGTGAAAATATCTTAAGATGTTACCAGCACAGTAAATAGGATAAAATCATTTTACTTTGCATTTGAAATCGGAAAATACACATGGTTAATTATCACATCTCAACCAAAGGGTGGTAAACTTTCTAAAGCACTTGAATTCAATCATTGAGGACCATCTGACCATATCAGACTGATTTTTTAATTTTTTTTTTTTTAGCATGATAGATAAGAGGAAAAATCAGGTAAAAACTTGCTATGTGTTCTCCCAAACGGACACTATTTATTCGTCAAACTGTGTCTCCAGAAAGACAAACCTAGACTGCACAGAACTGAAAACTATATTTTAGGTACCAAACTAAATATTTAACTCAACCTGAAATATTTTGTTTTCCCATCCTATTCATCTTTAAGAATGTGTTTAACAACATTTTTAAAATGAAGCGTTATTTCTAAACACAAGATAGTAACTTTGGTAGTTAAAAAGATCCAGATTTTCCTACTTTTTCAGCCAAAACCCCACTTTTCAATGAGTAAACTCTGTGTTTGAAAATTTTACCAGTTCTACCGCTGAGAGATCTTCTATAAAATACCATTTTTCTATGCAAACACTTTGCTTCATTTATAATCAAAGGAACACTGGCCTGAGCTGTCAGTCAAACATAAAAGGGCCATTTGTGATAGTATTAGACAGACCACATGGGAAGATTTTGTAATTCCGGTAACAAAGGCCTTGAAGCATGACTTTGCCTTAAGAATGGGTACTTTTAGGTTTGAATTTGGGATATGCCGTCTCTCAGATGCATTTATCAGAAATGCTTTGTTTCAGGCGGAATAATCTTGGTTTCTATTTCTGTAACTAAACAGAATTTATAGGGTCCTCCAACAATTTTTGCTATTTGCATGTCTACTTTCTTAAAGGTATTTTTGTAGGGCTTTCAGTAGAGAAAAGCTAGGGAAGATTTAAAAGCATTGACGCTGAGCACGCTGGTCATTATTCTTAAATTGCTTACACAGTTATTTAAGTGCTTAAACGCCAACTATCAACATGAAAATCGCCTGAAACAGATTTACGTAGCCTCCCTCCTTAGTGTTTACAAACCTGACTTGCTCCGTGAGCCCCATATCTGTTTTTTGCCAGGATACTTTTCAGTCAGAGCATAGGGAAGTGGCAGAAAAGAGGAGAGGTTGGAAGGAAGGTTAGTAAAATTGCAAAGACCCGTCATCTAGCCTATAAGTCTTACAGGCTGCTCTTCCTCTGAGGCTGTGGTAAACCCAGGAATAAGCAGGCCACAGTTGTCAGCAGTGGGGAGAGAAGAACATTTCCCACAGCCCGGAGATGACAAGTCCCTTCCCAGGGTCTGGAACAGGGGATTCCTAAAGCACCTGTCGGGATCAGCAGTCTTCGAGTCCCCAGGTGACATCCTCCATGGGAGAAACGGGGAAGTGTCTTACACCATCTCAGGGGGTGCTCAGCATGCCTGAGGACTCCTCACAAAACTGAACGAGAAGGTTCGAGAGCATCCTAAATACAACAAAACCACCAGAGAGAAAGAAGAGGCTTCAGACAGCACCAACAGGAAGAAAGGGAATAGCCCGATCTGGCCCCTGCACACTCAGCTGCCAAAACTCCTGTCGATGCCAACGGGAGCAACACGGGACTCAAAGGAGAAGAGTGACTCAGAGCACTCGCCGCTTTATGAAAACATTTTCCCTATCAGCAGTTTCACGGCCCATTTGCTTTGCCTTGTGGGGTGGTTTTTTCCCCATCTTCCTTTCTTTCATGTAATTTTTGGAGTTTTTCCTACTTCAGCTGAATGGTACAAAGAGCTGAGGTTGCATTTTTTTCTTGCTTGCAAAACAGTTTAATATATTGCAGGGCAGGAGCCAATCAGAGCAGAGGGCTTACACCAACCAGTCGAATGACCGAGATTCACATATTTTCCATCTCATTAAAGAAACAGCAAATCCCTGCGCTCTGGCTGTCTACTAAAGGTGCCAGAGCACCGGACTCTCACTGGGAGCTACACAAATTAAATGCAGAGCTACCTGCAAGGAAAAACCACCAGCCTCAATGCCTTTGGTAGCATCATGGTCCCTGGAAGAGCCACAGCAATTCCACTTTGGTGCAGTCCTAGTTGTTCTCGCCTGTCCTCTTCGTTTTGCCTGGGAAACTGTACTTAGCCGAACTCCACATCTGACAGTCCTCCTACCCCAAGGAAGTTTACGCAGTGGTGGCAGCACTGCCGCCTTTCCATCTCCCTGCAGAGCTGAGAAACGACACATCATCTGAGGTGCTCTGCCCTTCCAGTTGGCCCTCACGCTACTGTCATCTGCTTAGATTGCAGGCAACCGGCAGTTAACCTATTCCTCGATTTTACAAATACAGAGTAACTTCTTTGTGTGCTGCTACAGAACATGCAGTGAAGTTGCACGGGAATCTTCAAGATGACTTTTGGTCATAAAATGTCAGTCATCAAAATCAAAACTTTTCACAGCAATGTGTGGGTTGCAAATGAAGGGGAAGACTTCTCAACTCTACAAGAAAATCCTGGGAGGACTCTGGCAAAGCCAATAACCTGGCAGACACCTCGTGGGTGAAGGAGGAGCAGAACCAGGCTGAGCTCCAGCCTCCCTCTTTCCAGGGATCACTCCAGCTAGTGAGATGTGGGGAAACACCAGTCAGACCCCTTGCCTTTGCTCTCCCCTCAGGTACGGACAGGAGTTTTTCCTCAGTCACACTGAAATCTCAGACACTGTTAAAGTGAGAAATGATAGATAAGACCAGAAAAGCCAAAAGACTGCCAGGGGGAAAAAAAAAAAAAAAAAACCCACACAAAAAAAACTGGGAGTAAATAGAGAGAGAGGTGCAAATCTTTTGGAGACAGAGCTGGCTAGGAGAGGTCTGAGAGCTGTGACTGAGGGTGTAGTTGCTCATAACCTCCTATTGTTCCTGGTGTACTCAAAGAAAATTAGACATGGTTATAAAATTATGTAATGGTACTTTTGGTGTATAAACATACCTATTTGCACAATTTCACTGATGGAGAAACACAATAAAAGTCTTCAAATACACTATTAAAGTGTACAGCACAGTCAAGGTCTCTTAAAAACAGATCCTAAAGTACATCTTCAGTTTTGTTTACAGTGGTCTTTTTCTTCTGCACAGCTCTTGAGGACATCTATCATTAGTTACATCTATTAAGAATTTGTACTTAAGTAATCCAAAAGAACCTATTTATGCCAGGTTTGTTCAAACTCACCATGAAATCAGTTTTCCCTTAAGAAAGCTCCAGTGAGTTTAAAAAGTCATATACTCCCCAGTCAGAGACTATTTGAATGGGAGATTTCTGAAAAGATGTGTCCCCCAAAACAATCTACAGACAGTCTAACTGGAGACACCTGGGGCCACAAATCCCGTGTTGCTTCCAAGCCAGCGATATTGCCTACCTAGTCGTACAGGTCAGACCCCACACAGGGCTGCCACTGCGGCACTCTCCCTGCAAATACCTTGAAAATAGCACCCATCCCCATCCTGCTCTGCCAAATGCATTTTCCTACCCCTCTGTTGGACTCATGCTTGCACCAACCTCCTAGGGAGGCACTGGAGATAGACAGCTGGTAATCATCTTTCTAAACCCCCTCAGAGCCACCTCAGTGACGTGAGTGAAGAACACTGAATTTGCCACCCCAGTCATTAAAGACAACTCATTTTTCTTCCTCACAGGCAGTGAAGGCAAAGCTTGGCATCAAGGCTACAGCACAGCAGATCCCAGGGGCAGGCTGAGGTGGTTCAGTTGGGCTCCTAGGGTGGAGCAGTGGGGTCCCGGGAGGTGTTGCTGGGGGCTGTGCATGGGAAGGGCTCTTTTTCCATCTTGTCCCCTTCCAACACCGTGTCTTTAGTGGAGAGACAACGGGATCTGCTCCTGAATGGCTGACACTGTGCTTGGCTGTCGGGGTAGGTAGGGAGAGGTACCCACTGCTCCTGCTCTCCTCAAACACTGCTGCCCCAGCCCCTTCCCTCCCATCTTGTCATCTTCTCATCCTCAGCTTTCCCTCCGCTCACAGTGCGGAGACCCCCAAAATTATTGGCATTATTACAAACCACCTGCTCTTCAATACATTCCTGTAAGGCTGCAACACCCTTTACTATGTGGACTCCTCTCAACTTTTTTCTCTGTGTGTCCCTTACATGGCTTTTTATTCTCTCCATTATTATTTCTCTTTACCTCGCATTTCTCTGTTTTTTTCCCCATCATTACTTCTGTGTTCCAGGACTTCTGTACAGTTCTAAATTTGCCTACGCATGGTCTGTTTAAGCAGAGTATTTTTAAGGTGCTAAAAATCAACTGAGTTCATTATTAGAAAGGTAGGGGAAAATAATCAAGAAAACTTTACCAGCTGCTCATACTTCTGGTCCTTCCAAATAATTTCTACTTAAAATAAATAAATACGCTTGTCAAGATTTTTTTTTTTTTCCTCTAAAAAGACTAATAACATTTAGTAGTTTGAAAGTATCTTCCTACAGCAAATGAAGAGCAAATGCACATGTGATAAAATAATTTTTCATATTTTTGTGACTATTATTTTTGTGCCTAAGGATATATTTACAGGACTGATTCTGTGGATCTGAAGCCACTAATAAGCCACAATTAAGTATGTATTTTTGTGCCTGTGTGGGTAAATATACACAAATAATTAGGATAGAGGGGAACTTCCTTACAGTGACATTGTCTCCCCTTGACAAAAAAAAAATTAAAAAATATTTTCAAAACTGTGATTAAAAATCCTGTCACTGGGAATTGAATGGAGATTGTATTCTTCCCCAGACCTCTTTGGTCGGGCTTAGAGAACCGACCACTGGGCAGGGACAGCCCAGTGCCGAGGGACCTCTGTGCTGGCTGGCTGGGTGATTTGGAGAAAGCCATTTCACCTCATTTCCCTACATTTGAGCGACATGTTCCCTTTAGTGCCCTACTGATGAGGAATGCCATGGAGGAGATGAGTGTTCTACTGAATATCGCTAGGCTTGGATATCTCAAGAAATCTTCCCCATCCCCCAGAGTTTTGGCCCCCACACGCTGTTGTGTGATACTGCTATAAGCAGAAAGTCCCAGCCAGCCCGATCTTTTCCCACAAAGACAATAGCAGAAGCCTCTAGTCTCCTACAGCGTGACGATCAGATCTTGCCATCTGAATTACGATTTGTTCCCCATATGTACTGGTATGTGCCCTGCTTCTTCCCCCGCTGCGGTGCACGTAACCACAGGGCTTCAGCTACAGCTCCTGGGGACAAGGCAGTTTGTCCACGAGGCTCCCTGGGACCCTTCAGTCTAGACTGGATTTTCTTTGTGTTTGGTTTCCCACATATTGCTTCTTGGCACTAGCTGAGAGCTGGTATGGACACTGAAAGCACCTCGTCTTTTATCCCTTTTGACTCTGGTTCATGTTGTTTAAATGGCACGGGCTGCTCCTGGGATAAGAACTACCAGGAGCCCAGTCCAAAAGGAGAGGCTGTTTTGATTCCTATATTAGGTTCATACTGCAGTGTAGTCTCTGGCTTCTCGAACCTAGGGCTTAGACCAGACTGTCCGTCCCATTTGATTACCCCGTTGTGAGGCAGCTTCTTCCAGCAAACGCACACCCCAGGAACATCACCTTTTGCTTGGTGGGTTCTGTTTCCTCCCTCAAGGCCTGATGCTGGTGAGACCAAGCAGAGCATCCTCAAGTCTGACTGGTGAGGCTGGGACAGCAGTTCAGGGCCAGCTTTGTCCCCTTGCTCCTCTGGGGCTGGGAACTATAAAAGAGAGCTCTCTTTGAAACACATTTCTGTCTTCGATAAGACCCAGCGCAGTGCTTGCACTGGGGGAACGGTCTAGGTCAGCTCTTGGGAAGAAACTGCCATCAGCGAGTTTGCACGTATGCTGTATCTGGCATAGCATTGCCTTTCCTAAGTAAGCATGTTTTCGTAGTGCTTGATGAAGCACAGAGGACTTTTTAAGCATAAGGATGATGATTACACATTATGGATAAAATCTTCCCTGTATGCAGAGCCGCTCCAGTGCCCAAGCACAATTCATCTTTTACTTAGACCCCATTTTGAGGACTCCGCTGGCACGCAAGCTCTGCCAGCTGTTGGCACAGGGCGATTTCTCCCTCCACACTGAGTTTCTTTACCCATGCAGTGAGGACCTGCTGCTCCGAAAACACAAATGCTTGGAGCCCAACCCAGGGAAAAAGCAGATGGGGCAAGCAGGCCTCCCCCAGAAACACCACGCCTTCAGAGGAAAGCTTGTGCCCCTTGAGCACAGAGACAAGATGGGGCGAAAGGCGCGCTAACCGAGGGTGCTGCTTTCACAAGTTCCGCTGCTTGGGAGAGGAGCGGGGAGGCACTGGTTTCCAGAGAAAAAGGAGCCCGAGGCCCAAAACCCAGGGCTGAAAGTGGAGGAAGAGGATGACGGGACAGGCAAGCAGCAAAGTCATTGCAGGCGCCAGCACGTATCACCCTCACACCTCAGTTCAAACCTTGATTTAGCACAGGGCTCATTCTGCCCCTGTAATAATTTAAACTTCTCCTACCCTTATTTTGAAGGGGAATCAGCTTCTCGCACCGTGAGGAAGCCCTTGCAGCATTACAGACCTTTCACTTGACCTGTCACACTTTTTTCCTTCAATATGGGCCCATTTTTAATAAGGCCTGCAATCCCAATCCTGCAGCCTCTGTACAGTAAAAACACCCACTGATCCCTCTAGGATCAGGCTGCAAAACTAATACTTTCAGGTGCTTTTGTGAGTAGAATAGAAAAGCCAAACCTGCAAAGCCATATGGGATCCCTTATTGACCCAAATACATGACACAGATGAACAAACACTCCTGTTCATTTAGACTTTGCATGGCACGCGTAAATAGAATTGTCACTGGCTAGGTTTATGAAATAACACCTTAATAGCTCTGAAAAAGTCAGCTTTTTTCTTTCCTTTTTTTCCTCCCAGTTCATTATGGCCCCAATACTGCCAAGACTTAAGCAGATGTATTATTTTAATTCATTTGACCTCGATGAGACTGTTCACGTATGTAAAGTTATGCACAAGCTTAAATCTTTGCAGAATCAGGATTTGTGGGCTTAATCTAAATCCTACTGAAGATTTCAGTCGTGTTTGGATCAAGCCCCTTTGCTTGCGACAGAGCTGCCTTTCTACCAAAACACACCACACCTGAGGCGGGGGCTTGGCTGGGGACTCGGCTGACCTGGTCATGGACCTCGGAGAGTACACTTGGGGAACACTCACACCACAGAACAGAGCCTGGTTAAGCAGCACCTGGAGCTAACGGAGGGCAGGATCGTACCAGCTGGGGTCTGCCAGCATTGGGCTGCCTTGACTCCTCTCGTTCCCACCCAGCTCTCACCAGTCAGCCCTGCAGCAGGTTTCCCATTTTTCCCACAGCAGAGCCGGAGCAAGCCCAGGTCTCTGTGTGCTCCAGTGCGGGTGTACCTCGGGTGTCTCGCAGCAAAACAAGTGGGGTGTTGCTTTTCCTTCAGGGGGAACTGGAGAACTTAAAACCACGAACGACTGCAACAGACATAGACCAGAGGCAGGTCTGGAGCAGGAGTGGGTGGTCAAATAGCATATCACAGTCCCTAGCTTGGGATCAGCGTATCTATAGGAATGTCAGAGCTATTCCTTTGCCCCGACACTTCAGCAAGTCCATGCGCATGCCAAAAATCTTGTGCTTACGTATTTCCTTGTTCTTCAAGATCTGTAACCGTGTGTAAAATTTGTGAGATGTGAACTCAAAACTAACACTAATTATGCAATCCAGTCACTGCTATGTTTCATTCTCCTACCACTCAAATCCTTTTTAGTGGGAGATTAGAGACACACACCCCCCCTTACATGCCACCTAGGGGTGTTATAGGCACAGCAGTAAAGTTCGGCTGTAGGACTTTAGGACCAGCCACCACCATCTCCCCCAGGGAGCTGTGTCTCATGCTCTTGAATTCACCAGGATGCTACCCTGACTTAATGTCAAGAAAACTCTTCCAACAGGATCCAATCATAGTCCACAAGTCAGCACCCTTCCTGCCTTCATAAACCATACACCAACCACTACTAAAAAGCTGAAAAAGGGGCAAATTACAGAGATAGCTCAGAAGTCAAAAGATGAGAGTGATTCTCTGCAAGAGTCCCAAAACATGCCTGTGGGCCACAGCAGCTCTGACTGTGCCTCTTGCTCCCATGGCAATACATCAGCGTCAGCCTCTGGTGGCTTGTGTCCTCCCAGGAGCGAGGACATCCTGGCAGCCACCAGCCCTCGAGTCCGCACAGCCCTGCTGCCAGCGATACGACATAGGCACAGCACAGGATCCATATGCGAATTGCTTGAGAGCTTGAGAGCCACCAGATGGGCACCACACCTGAGCTAGCCCCACTTCTGCACCCGACACACACAACCCCAAATTACTGAACTGAAATAAGCAGCAAATAATGGCACTGTACCAACAGGTGTGACTCAATTCAAAAGCACAGACAACCAAAGGAGATCTTCTGGAGTTATCTGCAACACTCTTTGGAGGTACAAAGGAAAGTTCTCCTTAACCTGGGAAAGTCCCCATTGGTTTCAGTGAGAAATCTACCAAAATAAGGTGTGTTTAGACAGTAAGGCACTTAGGATGTGATTTAAAGGCTTTGGAAGTCAATGCAAGAACTCCAGTTTATTTGAATAGATTTGGATCAGGCCCTGAACAAAGAGAAACATCCTTTTAGAGTAAGTGTAGAATTCATAGGTGAGATTTGACCTTAGAATATTTAGGAGGATATTCACATCTCCTCAGCAATTCCTTATGTTTCCCATAAGGCATCCTGACTTTCACCAGCAGTGAAGGCAATAAAGACACAGTGTGGTTTCTATAAAACCTTATGTTTTCAAATGCTCAAATCTTTACAAAAACACCTGTCTTTTACAATCAAACTTTACAGGCATGGCCCTTAGCCCACAGCTGAGTTTTTTTATTGTTTTTAAAGAAACATCACTGCATTGTTAATGAAGTATGACTTATTTTAATTTGTGGTGACTTCCCCCCCCCCCACCCTTGCTTCTGGAAAAAATATAGTCATGGAAGGATGGCATCCATTGGATCACAAAGGAGATCAAGGAAGACCTAAAACAAAGAAGTTTACAGAATTTTTCATTTATTAAAACATGCAAAAGAGCCAGCATTATAGAAAAGAAATGCAGAGAGAAGCATACACAGATGGCTCAAGAAAGCTCAAGCATTTATATTAAGACACTTCAATAACATTAAGCACTTTGCACAAACCTAAACTTTGATTGTGGGAGTTTTTCGAAAGGGACTATTGTCCACAAAAAATTGTTGACCTATAATAAGGTCTTTATGTCTGCTGGATCACTTAGGCCAAGCCATCTTTAAAGGGTCTCTGCTGTATAATCCCATTAGTTAAAGACTTGACATCTCATTTCTTTAAGTGTCCTCATGCTTTAACTCCTTTTAAGCATTATGAAAAATCCATCTGCTTATTAAAGCAACAACTTAAAATGAGCAGTTACACTGTAAACGGGGGGAAACGTGGCCTTCTGACTCTGTTAGCACTATTGGCTTCGCATGATGTTGGCAAAAAGGAAGGAAGGATCATCCAGATAATATTTTCTATTCCAGCTGACAGGGAAAATGATCTTTTCTGACATCCTCTCTTGCACCTATGCTCTTCAGAAGAAACAAACAAACAAAAAACCATGAAGGAAGTTTGAAGAAAGTGCCCAGTCTTTTATTTTATTAAAAGATGGGTTCGACTGCTTGCTCCTGAGGCACACACCACTCCCCCTTCCTCCCTGTAGCTTTGCACCTGCAGAACTCAACTTACTTTGCAGTCATTCAAGATGCAACATTGAAAATTCCAAACGTACAAAGATTCATTAGCTGGATCCCTAGGACAGCCAAAAATAGTTTACCAGGGACAGGATGAAAGAAAGGAAGAGGGAAAAAAATCCAAACGCACATTCTTTTTTCTCTGCCTCCTTGTTACTCAGTTTGGGCTCACTCTTCATGTGCTAGAGTTTTGATATTAGCAAGGGACAAATTTACAAGCACCTTGGTGATTTAGGAGCCAAAAATCCCACCAGCTTTTGATTAGCTCAGGGCTCTTTAAGACCTTTTTGAAATGAGGCTTTTAATTTACAGAGGCACACTTCTGAATTTTTTTTCCTTAAAAGTTTTTGAAAGAATGAGAAGCGCAGCCCTGTAACACCCACATACATTGGAGCTAGATTTTAATAACAGGATTGTATTTGTGGCTTAATCCACAATACATGAGTTATGAAGACATTTTAGAAGCTGTGCAATTAGTCTCAGCCATTGAAGTAATGAATTGATTAGTCTTCTGCCTTCTCCCCTGAAAGGGTACACAGAAGAACAAGTTCTACCGGGATTTGCCACATTTCTTCGCCAACACTGACTGTTCATCCCTACCTACATTAAAATACTTAATGCACATGTTCACCTCACCAACCCTCTTGATGATCTTTGTGCTTCCCTGCAACATAACCTTCCCACTGCTCTGTGTCCGAGCAGGATCACACAGAAGTGGCCACATGCACGTGTTGGGCTGGGCCACGGCAGAGGAGAAAAAAAAAACCTGGGCGCTCAGTCCTACAGTACTGCAACAGCCATCAGACTCCACTGATGCTTTGCCTGGGCACAGAATACAAACTGATGCTTATTCACCGTTCTCCAAGAAAAATTAAACCTGTTTAATTCTATAACAGCCACACAAATTAAGAACATACTGAGGCTGCATGACAGTGTCCATCTCAATCAATGCACTGGGGGTTGGTCAGAAGGTCCCCAGAGCTCACCATAGACTTCTAGCCTCTGCACAAACTTAAATATCTTGCAGACTGACTGCAGAGGGGGACTCATAACACACACACCTCAGTGGGATGGAGGTAGTTTTGGAAGTTAAAGATACAAGCAGTTTGCTCAGAGCACCACAGGCAATTGCACAGGGCTTTGTTATGTCACTTACATAGGTGGAGGCAGGACAATACCGCAGGTATTTTAGTTGTTCTCTGCAAGGCAGAAAAATTATTGTGCAAACATAAAAAGGAACATGCACAGCCTGCATTGCATGCAGTTATATTATGTTTTTCTGAAACCCTGCATTACTGTCACATTTTGATGCCTCGGTGGCTGTTTTCCTAATAAATATGTACCTCCAGGTGTGGATTCTGTAATACCTTCTGAAAAGTTTATAGTGCCAGCTCTGAGAGCAACAGATGACAACGTCTGAAAGTATTATCTTAAAGAGTAAAGTGGACCTTAAACTAAGGCCTCACAAAGCAAGTACTCATTATTTTTGTTCATTGACTGAACTAGAGAACACAGGAGAATTTGGGGTTAATATGAAGTGGTTTTGGTTGATTGATTGGTTTGGGTTGGGTTTTTTTTCCCCCAGGGTAAGTAGAAAAACTGCATATGGTGATCAAGTGAAAGCTGCTGTCCAAAATCTATGGTTTTCAACTTTAAAAATTATATGTAAATGTCAAAACATTTAGAATGTCAAAACAAACATTTCTGGTTTTAAAATTAAGTTTTTTGCAGGATAAAACAATATTAAATTCAGCACTAATCCACAGAGCATATTGGTGAAACAGGGTTTACCTCCTAACAGGTGCAACATGCCAGCAGGAGTTGTTACTCCACTGTCATATGTGCATCCCAGGCACAGCTGGGGTGACCCTGCTCTCGGTGCTCAGCGCAGGCTTACACACCTCTTTCAGTCCGGTTTTTACTTGAGTCACTTCGTTTCTGGCAGTGTTTTTCCAGACCAGACACAACTGTTGGTGTCCTCTGCTGTTCACCATTACAAAAATTTGTCACTGGCAACCTGACCTCTTCTGCTCAGGTGAGTCATCTCACTTTACTTGTCCTACTCAGTAGAGACCAGCCCTCTCCATCCTCCTCCACCTTTTCTCAGGAGGGTAGAGCTACAGCCCTGTCAGCACATAATCTCCTGCAGCGTGTACAAGACCTCCATGATGGCTAAAATCCTGAACATGTCAGTGAGATGCCTGCAAGACCAAGTGTAGGGAGAGGTGGAGAGAAGTACCGTGACCACTAGATGGCTTTCTCTGGCAAACCTAGCCTTTCCACTTTTATATTTGTCCCCACTTCTGATTTCAGTCTTAGTATGGGAAAAAAAAAGCAGCAGAATAAGTTTAACCACCCTCTCTGTAAAACATCACCCTGAAGTTTCAGAGCACCCTTTGCTGTCCTCCTTCAGCGAGCTGCATACAAGTGAAATCTTCCCAGGTGTTTCCTTCAGAAAAATCTTCCAGTCAGCCTGGAAACATTTTTTACTCTCCTGACAGCCAGACGACTCATACAGTGACAACCTGGATGTCAAGATGGGGCATATGGCATCAGCATTCAATATCCCCCCCTCTTAAATCCCTTATCCAGCTCTACCTCCACTTTGCATGATCAGCCCACAAAATTAGAGTAGACAAATTGCAGACATGTGGCTATAACTATCAGACCTGCATGAAAGAGCAAGAAGGATCTTAGTCCATGCAAAACCCAGGTAACTGTTGTGAAACACACCGCAGGAAGGGCAAAGACAACAACCTGATCTTCCCAGAGCAGCTTTATCCACCACTCCGTTCTCAAGAGGTGGCAACCGCACTTCATGCTGCAGCCGGCTCTGCTGCAGCCTTGCAGCTCTTCCCGGCAGCCGGAGCGTTTGCCTGCGTCACGATCGCCTTTTGCCTTGATTAATACCGTTTCATTTACTCTGATGTCTGTTCTGATTTGCTTTTGGCTCAGCCAAACTGCAGTTGTCAGAGTTACAATCCTCTCAGGTCCATGAGAAGAGGGAGGAAAAACCAGATGTCTCCTCTGCACCAACATCTTGCTGGTGTTAGTGTTGGCAATGAGAGATATGTATTCAAAAATAAATACACAATTTAAGAAGACTTACTGCAGTAGGACACTGCTGCAGACAGAGATAAGTCTGGAGAGAAAAGGTAAAGGATCACAGTATTGTTAATACCACGCCTACTCTACATGGTATTTATTAATTCTTTCTTGTCTTTAAAGATTAAATAGTAATTTTTAAAGATTAAAAGGAACAGTTTCTGCAAGTAGGCAGAAAAGTCAAAACCTCTGGAATCTAAAGTATATTTCTTTATGTAACATTTTAGTATGAGTTCCCCAGTCCTGCAAGATTTTATTACTTAACATTAGCTGAAGTGACTGATTGAGGTGACCCAGGTAACTTGGCTGACCCAAACTACCTCCTGGAGTCAGGAAGAACAGCCAGACCTGTGTAATCTCTACTGTCTACAGGCAAACACTTTTAGCTACATACAATTTAATAGCCCACGTGTCCTATACTAGCAGGAGAGTGACCCAAAAATGGAGGTGGAAATGACAGAAGATAAAAAAAATTGTGTGCCACTTCAACTGTTTCTTTGTGCCAGTCTTACAACAAGGGACAATAAGCTTTTACACGGCCAATTCCTGCTGCTCCTAATCCTATTTTCCATAGCCTGATGCTCCACCCTCTCACCTAATTTCAGCTGTTTCAGCAGAGATATGCCAGTTTCTGCCTGCTAAGATTTGGCCCAGTAGGATTATTGCCTGAGAAGACAGAGTAAACCTGGAGGATCAGGCTGTGCTGGTATAAAATAAATGAGCAACAACAGCAGCTTGGGTAACTTCCAGGCAATAAATCCCCACCACCAGACAGCATTCATCCAAGTATTCTCAGCGCACTAAGAACCAGAGTACCTGAAGGTACCGGCAGATATCGAAGCCTCTCGGTCCTCAACCTTGTAGGCACCTCCGTGAGAAATTAGCTGAACTCGTGCATTGTGTGGAACAGTTTATAGGCCCCGTTATGAAACTATAAAAAGTCGCTGCAGGGGCACCGTGGTAAGCATTATGGAGAAGAAAATTACTCCAAATAAGAACAAATATACCTTGGCAAGACTGTGCCTCTGCATATTTTTCTGCCAGTGACACCGGTTTAAGTTGCCCCAGTCCCTATTTCTGCTCTTGTGCCTTTTCTTGAGTAGTGGAGGTAGCCACATCCACGCTCCGAAACAAACCAAGGAGCTGCTCCTACCAAAGAACCACCCAGGTTTTTGTCAGGTTATTTTCAGCTTGGATCAGTTCCCTGAGCCAGAGCGCTTTACAGCACAGACTTTTTCGCTGCCAAAACTGAAAGCAGAACACAGGGGCCGAAAGGAGCTACTTGTACGCAGGGGAAAGGCAGCGTCTGGCAAACGGCTCTTGAGATTTCTTTGAGCAAATGTATTAATTGGTAAAAGAGACATGGGGTAGAAAAGGTATTAGGGTCTTACAAACAGCTTTTTCAAAGCTGCTCAAAAGAGCACCTATCAGATGCACTTTTGCTATCTGTAGCTAAAGACACAACAGGATTTGAATGACAGGAATGATAAAAAGATACACAGCAAACAAACAAGACTAAGAAGTTTATCCCAGCATTTGTTAGGAGATGATCAGCATGCTTCCTCTGTGGAAAAACGCTTGTTATATCTATTTCATATCATGTATTCCTTTACTGCCAAAGGATTAAAGCAGGAAAATCTTTGGTCTCTAACAGCATATTTAACATTTGCTGCTGACTATTCTGATTTTTTCTAAAAAAAAAAGCTGTCTCTGGCTTGTACCTCCCAGCCTTCCTCAGTGCCTCTTGTTCTCACAGCCGCTGCACTGAGCTGACTGAAGTAGGTACCCAAGCTTCATCCAGCCATTCGAATTTCTGGCATCAGCTCTGTAACGTGCAGCTTTTCAATATGATAATAAGCAATTAGCCAAGCATTTATGAACATGAAGAGTGGAAGATGTGTACATAGTGCAAGATTTTCTGCTGAACGCACCAATAGATACTATAGGGATAGCAGCAGGCCAGGTACCTGAATCTCCAAATGTTCCAAACAGCAGCAAAAAGGGAGAGACCACTCAGTTAAGTAAATTATCAGCCACTATTTCATTGCCCAGTAGTTAACAGGAAGCAGAGTGATGTTTATTTGCCTCTCCAGATTTATATAAACATCAACAATCTTAGGTTAACTTCCTTTCATGTCACAGGCAGAAGGCTTAAGCATAAAAGGTCCATCATATATTGTAAAAACAACAGAAAACTATTAAAAAAAGAAAGCCAGAGACATTATTCTGTTAGATATGCCCATCCAAAGCGTCCTTTAGAGCTGAGCAGTGCCAGCCAAGCCTACTTCATGATGTTTTCCAGTCTGAAACAACTTTTGTCCCCAATTTCATCAATTTACAAAGAAAATGGGGGCTATTGTTTATATATAACCATTTTTTTTGGTAAGTGTACTTGTGCGCTTCAGTCCCCCAGTAACCTTATGGGTCCACAATGATGAACTTACAGGAACACCAGAGATGACCAGCCTGTCTCCCAGGGACTTCAGACTCATACATAGTATGAGGGCAGGAACACTAGCACAGGTCCCATGAGCAGAGAAGCATTTTCATATAGTCCTGGCCCCAGGGTGATTAGCTCTACCGAGAGCACCACAAGGAGCAGAACAACTCCCAACACAGCAGTACAGCACTCGAGCTGTAATGGTCTTTAGGTTTGCAAACTCACTTGTCGTCAATCAACCAAGGACACTCCATACTGCTGTACCTTGCTCAGTATGGACATGCCTACAATCCCTCAAGAAAACACATGTGATTTTGCCCCCCAACATAACATTTGCAAGCCTGTGTCATCTCCATTATTCTACCCTACTTACAAGATGTGGAAGCCAAAACTAGATACAGAATTCAAATACTGCTCCACAGCATGGAGAGATAGTATCACCACCCTGCTCCTACTCACTGCTCTCCCTTGCTAGGACCATAAGGCCTCTGTTTTCCCCTCTTACAACATCACACTGGATGCTGGAGTTCATGCTTTTCCATATCTCCTGTAAATCCTTTCCACAGTTTGTCCCATGAGGAAACGGGTGTTATCCCCATTCCCTGGTCTTACACATTCAACCTAGTGTTTGCCCTTGGATGAAGGCTTAGCTCATTTAAATAAGCCCTTGCTACACAGAAACTCAGAGGAACCCAATTGCCCTCTAGACTGTGTACTGCTGGTCCAGTCTTTTTTGCTACATGCAAGTACAAAACTAAGCATATTATATCAGGTTACTTCTATGAATCAAACTTGTAGTCAAATCAAGGACTACATGAGATTTGTTTGATGAGATGGGCTTGGCAAAAAGTTTGGTTTACTAGCAGTAATCATACTTGTATCCATAGAACTGTATTCTGCATAAACTGAAGTCTAATTTCAATAATTTCTCCTGGAATTCACCTTATTTTAACCATCTTATAATCTTATATATTGGATGTAGATGTCAAGGTGTTGGGGGGGGGGGGGGGGGTTGCTGCAGGGGCAGCCCCTGTGAGAAGAGGCCAGGGGCTGCTCCGTGCCAGACATGGCTGCTTCCAGCCGGCTCCATAACAGACCCACCATAGGACACAGCCAAGACTACCAGCCAAGCTGGGGGCACCTCTGTGAAAACATATGTAAGAAAGGGCAGAAAACAGAACAGAGAAAGAGAAGGAAGGAACAAAAAGCCAGAGAAAGAGGGAACATGATGTTCAGAGGAGGCGGTCCCTCATGGCAGATCAGGTGTTCCCAAAGGGACTGCAGTCCACAGAAGACCCAGGCAGAGCAGAAGAGTGGAGAGCAAGGAGCAGCAGAGAAAGAGCAGTGTACTCACTGCAAATCCCTCCGATAGCCCTTGTGCCACTCATCTCCACAGTGAAGAGGCTGAATGTGACCTCCAGAGATGACAAGGTCAAAAGAGAGGAGTCTGGAGTGAAATTGAACCTGGGGAAGGGGGGGGGAAAGGGGGAAGAAAGATGTTTTCACCAAGGGTTTTAATGTTTGTTGTGGCAGTGTTTTGCTTGAGTTTTTATTCCCCCAATACCCAAATCAGTAATTAAATATATATTAACTGGCAATAAATTCAGTTAATTCTTCCAAGTTGAGTCTGTTTTGCCCATGATGGTAACTGGTAAGCAATATTCCTGTCATTACCTCAACCCACAAGCATTCTTGCTCTTAACCTTCCTATTTTCTTCCTCCATCCTGCTAAAGCAGCAGGGGAGCAAGTAAGCAGCTGGGTGGGATTTTGTATGCTGGCCAGAGCTGACCTGCCACACCTTGCCTCTCCCACACCCTTTTTATTTTTTTTTTAATTAGCACACTGTGCTTACTTTTTCCACTCTCCTGGAGTTTCTTTAGGGTTCAAGGTATATTTAAGACTAATCAGTTGAGTTGTCCCTTCAGAAGTCCTGGGCAAAAGGTATTTCTACCAGAATTTATATTTCCTCCAGAACAGAATAGCCACAGCATGAGAATTGCTGGCACAGCTTTACTTCCCATGTGCTTATGCCAGTACTCCTTACCTCAGCAGAAAGCCAGCATCTTCTCTTGCACCTGAAACCACACAGAGGCTGTTCTAAAAATCACTGAGGTTGACAGAAGGACCCTTCAGGTTTGCTTTAGGTGGATTTAGGAACTGGCACATAGCTCCAAGCTCCTGCTTGTTCCTGGGGTTTCTCACTGCCACTGACCATAGCACATACCAGGGAAAGTGATAAGGGGCTAATTTACATACTACTAAATAATGTACGTATATATACACATATGCATACACACACTAAACATAACTAGTAAATTTCTTCTAGTGATAGAACATGCACCGTTCATGTTCCTAGGGAAAAAATTGTCCTAGGAGCTTGAAATCTCCATTACCATAATTGTAGCCAGAAAAATATATATTAATGCACCCAATTTCAAATTAACTGAAGGAAAACATGTGCTTAAGTGGCTCTAGGATCCCAGACCCAGGTGTTAAATAACACCAGCACAAGGCTATATTGTAAGGTTTAAATGCTACACCAGTAAACACAAAACCTCCAGTCACAGAACTTCAATTAAGGAAACAATTATTATTGATTTATAAAGAGATGTTAGCATAGAACAAAACGGAACAACCGCCAAGAGGAAGTGTTGAGACAGCGGCTCTGCCTGCTGTCAGAAGAGCACGTTGGCAAAGCAAAAAGCACCCTCAAGTCCTAGACAGGGTACCTACAAGAAAGTTACTGTATAATTGAAGCATAGCAAATCCAGCAAAAATAACTATTCTGCCATGGAGGAGAAGTGGTGGAGCTGCTGGGTAAGAGGCTGATGCTTTAAATTGACTGGATGAGTGTGGGCCCTGGTGCATGGTCATCTACCAGACAGTCCGACAGGCAAAAGCAGGGGCCAGTTATTGGACATGGTCAGGCTGGAAGCGAAGCTGCTGACTGGAGCAGAGACTCCTCCAGTCACTGAATTACTATTAAAAGCAATCAGAATATTTTGTAACTGTGATTAAGTGCGAATGCTTCGTATCTTATTTTGGGAACAAAGCTGTTTTCATTTCTCCCAACGGAAGTTGTTCCTGTGAGTTAGCGTGTATTTCCAAGGAAGACACAACACGAACAAAACCTTTCCTTTAAGAGAGCTTTGTACTGTTTTATTTAAGTGATTTTGACATTGCTGTGGAACACAATGAAAGCTTTTAAAGATACTTGGAGAAGTATGTTCTTAGATGGCCAGCCTCTTTCCTGTCTTTAGATCATATCACAGCATTGATTTTAAACTAGAAATCAATTGAGAACTTAAAAAAAATCAATGCTATCATATGGTTTGTGAGCTGCTATCTTTTCCAATGTTTTCTCAGATAGTCAATGCACTATTTAGAGTCTATAAACTCACCTTCTTTCCAGGGATTTCATGTTATTAACAAATAAATTAACATCAAGACAACAAATTAACCTCAAAATCCTGCTCCGTTTCCTCCAGGGTGGCTCTACAAGGGCTCATTTATCCACTCAGTTCATGTCTGTCTTTTCTAGCATGATGTTTCCTCACTTACCTCTCTCCAATGTGGGACTAAAGCTGGGTTGTCACCAGTATCCCCAAACCCCTCCCAGCCAGAGCAATGCTTGTTAACAGGGTGCCACATCCAAGGCCACGACCACTGATTCACTAAATGGCTGTGACATACTCAGAAAGCAAAATGTGGCTTTGTTGAGCAAAAGTTGGTCTTAGAATTTTATTCCCAAAGTGAATCACATCTTCAAGTGTGTCCTAAAAGTAAAGCTTTAAAGGCAAAGAAAGGGTTTTATCACTCAAAGTCTACTCCAATGCAAAATTTTGTTTGAGATACAACTTGAGCATTTTGATGGTTGTAGCCTCAGCTGCTAGAATCATGTGATTATCCAAGATTCACAGCTTCCATTTCCTAGCTTAAATTCACATCTTCCTGTGTCCAAGCTTGCCTGTAGCAATGGTATAGAAGCTCCAGAATATTAAAACTTGTGAGAAAAAGGCATTTTTGTTGTTGCTTAAAAAGCACAAACTAAGCTAATAATTTGACTTCAAATGCTTTTAAAATTATGTTTGTTTCTGGTTGAAGAGTACTACATACAAGTTCAGAAAAAAACAGTAGTCACCCCACTTTATCTCAGTTTATTGAGCTGGATACAGCTCAAAAATAATTATTTGCTGCTTACACAGCATTTTGAGATACTTGGGGCTGTAGGAATGCACTATGTAGTTAACAGTGCTTCTCTTCTGTTCTCATAGGGCAATTCTCATTTATTCCGAAGGTGCTGTTGTACTACTCATAATTGAAAGAGCTTAGAACAACTGTAAATGCAAGTTATTTTCACTTTAATGCCCCACAGCAAATTGGCAACATCTGTCCCACTCTTCTCAAAGGGGTTTGAGAATAAAGGTAGAGTCCTATATCTGCCAACAGTTCAGACTACTCAGCTTACTGCCACATAAAATTCAAAGTAATATTTTAACGTTAAAACTCCTGCATATCTTGTGACCTGGATGTTGGTGAAAATAGCCTTATATCTCCCGCCACCCTAACTGAACCTTCTGGTGCAAGCTGGGGGCTTGAGTTGGGATTTTCTTATTTTTGGCATGGTAAGAAAGCATCATCCCACAGGCCTCAATTTAAGAACTTGTAGTATAATCACACTATTTAAATAGAGCTACTATGAGAACTGTGTTTCCTGAGCATGTATGCATGGCATTTTAAGTTCCTTAAACATCTATCAGGGTGGTTATCTAACTTTTCTGCATGGTCACATAAGACATGTTCATTATCTCCATCAACAACTGACACATGGCTACTCATTTAAGATCCAACTGAGCTTTTACATCCTCTTCTGAGGTCCATTCCTGCATGTCTTTGTCACTTTTGACAACAGGGTTAGTTGGTTTAAAGCTAGCATATGCATGGCTACCCATGGTGTAGCTGCCCCTTTGACCTCTGCAGAGCTCTACTTGATCCATTTAAACTATAAGACCTAGCAAAAAAAATTTTAAAAAATATATAGCAGATTTGGCTCCAGAGTTTCTCAGCAGTCATCTCCAACTCCTGTAATGGCATATTACATTATGGCAAATACTCACATATGTATCTTGACTCACTAAAGGGAGGTTCAAGTGAAATACAGAAATAGCTCATGAATGCAGCCCAGGTGTCTTGCATGTCAGTAGCAAGAAGCACATAGAGATGGCTTAATAAGTCACCTCTGCAGGGTCAGAGAAGCAATCATAATCAGCCTGTTTTGAATAATGTCCTGAAATGACAGTGTTATAGGAGGATCCACATACAAAAATGCTTTATGTAACTGGCTTTTTTCTCTGGCAAATGGAATGCTCCAGGGTGTGAGAAGGGGAGTCATTAAGGTCCACTGGATGTTTAAGAAGAGACATCTCTAGCTTTCTACTCTGAGCATCAATGTAACTGCACTGGCTCCCTTTCAATGGAATGATTTCTGCTCAAGCTGTTAAATCCTTCTCTGATCTTCCAGCCAGGGAGGGGGTTCAGAGCTCCTTTGTCTCCAGCAGTTTAACTTAATTCCACTGATGTCTTGCAGTTAATCAACTACCACCTCTGATCCAATCACCTGGATGAGCGATCAGAGCAGAGTCATCTAATTTATACCAAGAGTGGGAACAAAGCCAGAGGTAGATGCTTGCTGAGTCCTTACTACATAGAAGCTATTTTGCTAGCGCAAAGAAGAGCTCCACAATCACTCAGATGCAGGGTCACCCGGGTTCAAGATCGGACTCTAACTTTGCGTTCATGTTTGTCTTTTAAAAAAAAATTAATCTAACATTGTTACAAGAGCTGGCAGCAGTTGCTGATACATGAGAGCATCAACTGGGAATAGTAACCATGGTTATCAGTCAAGTTTCCAGATCCCAGCACTCAAAGGGAAACCTGGAAGTTAGAGAACAAGCTCTCGCATTGTCATAGGCTCAACTGCAAATAGCTCAAACCACCCCCAAATTTAACCCAATCCAGGCTATTAGCAGGTTCCTCATCTAATAACTCGGGAAGATCACACCTGTGGCTCATGAGAGGGCTCCAGGAGCCCACCCCTGAGAAGAACAAAGCAACAGTCTGAGAAGGTACCTGGCTACAATTCCTAATAGACCTTGTTGCTGCTAAGATACCCAATATAACCAAGGTGTGATTTTGAGAGATGACAGCCGCAACTATTGAACTTTGTAGAACAGCACTGCAAAACAGCTACATGCAGAGATCCTTTCCTGCGGTAACTGGTAAGCACAGGTTAGTCCCCATCTAGAAGGCTTACAGACTTCCTTTATGGTAGAGAGAAGAAAGGCATCTTCGCCACGACCAGGGTTAAAATAATTGAAATGAATTTTACTTTGCTAACTGGCCACATTTCTAGCATGCCTTTAAAAATATATCTATCTATTTTGCTTTGGGCTCAACAAGGCTAAGTTCAAGTATGTACAGTGAAATCAGGGAACATATGAAATGGAAAGTGCTTATACTCTGGCATTAATGAGAAATAATAGTTCTCCTCACAGGACTTATTCAGGAAGCAGAGCCTGGCAAGAACAGAAGAAAGATGTTCCAACTCTTTAGCAGCTTTCATGGAAAAAAATGTACTTTTCTTGGGGAAAATGTGTTTTAATTAAAAACTAATAAAAGCTAACAAAAATTGCTTCCTCATCTCAGCATCCAGAAATTTTCTGCCTAGTTTAGTTTTTATCAGAAAAGGAAGCATAAATTATAGAAATGTAAAGGAAATCTGGAATTATGACCCTCAAAAGATGTTAGAAAATTCTTGCTACCAGCTCACAATGATCAAGCAAGAGTTGAAGGGGCCTGAAAGGAGGAGTCTGGAACAGTCTGAAAAGCTCATACAGCTTTGAGAAAGTCAGAACAGCATTCATGTAAACTGAAGCTCATTGAGCTCATGAGAACTGCTAATCAATATTTGTTTGCATTTTTCTATTGAGCTTTGCAAAACTTACTTATTAAATTTAGCAAAAGCTGAAGATTGTTTTATCTTCCCCTCTGCTTTCCAGGCCAGCAGAAAACAATCCCATCCTGAGCCTTCAAACTTGGGCTGTGCCAAAAAATAAGTAACAAGAGTTAAATTCATGTCTGTTTACTGTTTCTTCAAATCTGTATCAGGAAGCTTGGGAACATTCAAAGTATAATGAAAAGAGAAATATGCAACGGGAACATTGCATTTTTCTTGCACTGGTAGGTCCTTCAGTCCTAGAAGGAGATTTCTTATCATCAAATCCAACCTAAAAAACAATTGGCCTGACAGCCTTGGCAGCTGGAGCTGCACACGTAGAAATACATACACAATGCCAAGACGGGCACATGTGCCAATTCAGCTGATGCCTTTCCCATACAAAAGCTAGAAGGGCCACCTCTGTGTACAGAAAACGTCACCCAAATTTCAGTCCATCAGTCATTTGCCACTCTGGGATTGGGATTGGTTGGGGAACCCACCTCAGGGTGGGGAGTGGGACTGGCTGATGGCATCCAGAAAGGGACAGAAGTGGCAGGCTGGGCACCCCAGGCAAGGCTAAGAATAGGACTTGTAGGCACCTCTCCTCACCCAATTGTGTCACTTATAACTTTCTATGCCCCCAAAAAAACTGTTCTTTTTCCCTTCAGCCATCACTTATTTGTATAAGCCACTTGTTCTACTTTGATAATTGAAAAAACTCTCCAGCACCATGAGCTTCCTAGCAGGCCCTGATTTCAAATGACTCTCAGTCCTAGTCTAATCACTATTATCATTTGTGCCATTCTTGTTGCAATAATCCTTGCTGTAAACTGGATTGAAATTGTTAGTTTAATTTGTTACAGGAAGCCAGGAACAAACCATGCTGCAAGAGCTACCAGTTACTGCTAACCACGGTGGTCCCTGCCAGCTGCAGACCACCTCCTGCTCTCCCAGGCACATATATGCTACCAGATCACATCTTTCACATCCTGCAATGTGCCTGTGCAGCTCCTCTTGCCCAGCCATGATTCAACAAGGAAACAGAAGTTAAGACATATCCTGGTAACCATCCCTACTCCTGGTCTCCATCAAATAATTGCTAGCCTACCTTACAGGTCAAACACAATGTTTAAGCCTTTAACATCAAGGACAGGGCTCCCATTTGCTCCATTAGGGAACAGGGCTTTACCTTCTAGCTTGAACTTCAAACCATTTGATTTGCCAGTAGAAATGACTTTAACTACCAGCCGTAGTACCGCAGCAGTAGCTGCTAACATGCCTTCCTCTTCTCCCATGCCTCTATTTCAATGCTGGGCACATTTGCCCTTGTACATGTCAGTGATGTGTTTTGGAAGAGCAAAACGAAACTTGAATTAAAGAGGTTGCTGCTTCTCCTCCTCCCCCTTCCCTTTCTGCTGTTCCAAGAGTTGCTTGCACTAATCACCACTGAGATCTGTTAGTTTATACAGCCATATTTTAAGATTCATGCCTTTGGAGGTCATTTTACTCATTTATACATCCACAGGGATGGCCTGATTTGCTCAGCTTCACAGCTTTCACTTACAGCAGGGCTGCGTAATCAGCTTTGATGAGCTCATGAAAAGAGACAAAGCAAAAAACATACAACATTACAGATACAGAGAAAGAAAAGTTTCTGCTGGAATGAATCAGAAAGAGCTGACTGCTGCCTGCAGTTTCTGCCCTGGTTTCATTACAATTTAATGTCCCAAAGAATTTTTTTTTATTTCACACACACCCCACCCTCCCTCCCAGGCCACTGCCACCTTATGGCCACAGGAAGCTGTTTCAGTGCAGGAAATACATGTACTGCTGCATCCTAATATTTAGGGAGCCAACAGATACTAGGCCGTACATTTTCCAAAGCACTCAAACCCTTCACTCTAAGAAACATCTTAATAACAAATATTTTGAATGTATTGTAAATGGGAGGTTGCAAACAACCTTTAAAAAAGCCAATGCAGACAATAGAGTGTGTGCTTATGTGATAATCACATCACCGTTTGCAGTCAAGGTGATTTGGTTAAATTAGCAAGGCTAAGAAAGTTGTTAGCATAAAGAATTATTCTTTTCTACAAATTTTCAGTCAAAAAAAAGAGAAACAGAAAAGTGGAAAAAGAACATTCTCTTATTTTGAAGAACTTGGCCACAACATGTTACATTTTAAAGCAAAACAAAGCCGGTGGTGGGCAGGAACCACGTTCATTGTACGTCAGAATTAAGAGTATACCTGCAGCTACAGGTTAAGTGTCACCTTCGTGGGAAAAATAAAACACCTCATTTGTGTCCCTCAGATGGCTATAGAGTTCCCATGGCTGTATCAACCAAGGGCCTTGCAATTTTAACATTTAAATCCACTGCACACCTCAGTGATGTGAAACACGGTCATTATTAGCAGTTTTACAAACAGGGAACTCCGCCACAAAGGCCAAATCCTGTTCGGCATTGCCAGGGCTAAGCAATTCAGCTGAACGAGACATTGTTTTTCCCAGTCAGTTGTTATGCTGGATGATGGAAGACTCGGAGCTGACACTGGGAGCATGGCAAAAGCCCAGGTGAGCAGATAAAGCTGTGTAATGGGCACCCCTTTGCAAAACCCAGCCTGGCCATCACACCTGGTGGAGAAGTTTCTCAGGAGGTTCAAGTTACTGCACAGATCACACATAATTTTGATGTGAGCTCATTCCAACTCATTTTGGTGATTCCTGGGGCAGTTCCAAAACTGGGGAGGGAGGTGATGGAAAAACAGCATCAAGCCCTTCATCCACCTCTGCAGGGGTAGACTGAAATCTAATTCAGGCAAGGCTTGCTGAATCCAAACTAGCAAGGGTCGATGAAGTAGCATGTTGCTGTCTGGGTGAGCTGTATTGAAAATAGAATTCCCACTCAAACCCAGCAGAAGCTTTGGTGGTGGTGTTTAACACCAAACAAGTTTAACATAATTTTTGTATACAATTTTAATTTCCCGCTACTTTGCATGTCCTATTTCTATGTAGAGCCAGGAAGAGAAATGGGAACAGACTTATTGTGCCATTACTGAAACTAAAGGTAGAAGAGATCATATTCTCAAAGCTCTAGAGCAGCTTGTAGGCTGTAAATGCACATGCAATTTGCAAAACCATCAAGGTTTTTAGGTGTCTATTAATCCTGGCAGTTTCACACATTAGAAGTCAAACAAAAATAGAAACACTTCAGTTTTGCAGTGAGCTATTAATTGCCTTATGGATACAGTAGGTTTGTCAGCATACAGCAAGTAAATGGATTGCATGGCTTTGTGTCTACCATTTTAGAAGATTCCTCAACTGTGTGCTTACAGCATCTGTTTGTCATCTATTAATCCTTAAAAAAAAAAATCAGCTAATAGCATCTTAAAAAGAGTCCTACATTAGAGAGAGTCCATGGCCACCCATTAAAATGGAGGCTCTTCCAAGTAGTCAAAAAGATTGTTCATAAGCAACAGCACTTGAGGGCTAGCTCTTATTCTGGCCAGCACCTTAATTCTCCAGGCACCTCAAGGGATAAAGAAGCAACAGTCTTTGGCACAAGTAAGAAAGAAGATTCAAACACAGTTCTTGATTCAGAACAAAGTGATGAAATCGCTCTGCTTCCATGCTAAATAAAACCAGGATGGTAACTGCAAGGTCCATGGTTCAGCACACACTGATTTCCCCTTGAAAATTTTTTAGATGAAAGTTTCCTTTCCTCATTGATTTTGTATGCTGGACAATATGACCCACCAGCATACCCAATAGTTCCTACTTGGGCATTTACAGGAGTGGCCAAATTTTTCAACTGGGGACTTCAAGAATTAAGTTGTTTCACAAGTTTAGGCTTACAATCCAAAGGACTCAGGAGAGCCTCCAATTGAATTTGGTGAGCAGTCTTCATTGAAAGCTGATTCTTTATGCTGACTACTACAATAGTATAATATTGATACTGTAGATTAAATACTCAGATCCATCACATGCTCATAACCCCCTCAGAGCAGCACTACACACAGGTTCTGTGTATGGATACCTATTTGGGGATGTAATTTCTTTCAAAAGGCATTATCACACTGGTGTACTCTCCATTCTAGGATAAATACAGTTAAAGCAGCATTAAGGCTATTTACACCAACATACCTTTTATTCTTTTTCTTTCCTGTACGGGACTCAACAATAATTATAAGGAACACTTCCACTAACACAGCTGTAACAACAACAAAAGACTTACAGGCAACCTTCTAATAGGAATTACCTTGCTGTTTAGTTGTTGAAGGCTATACGAAGAGGTCTACTCACACATTCAGCCAATGCAGCAGAAAAAATCCCACACAACACCCTTAACCAGCCACTCATATATTCCCTCACTACCTCCCAGAGTAGGCTTTATAAATGCTTCCTAATTGCTTCAGGCAAAACTCACCTGGATCAGCCTAAGCAGCTTAACCTGGTCTGAGTTATCAGTCTGATTTTGCCTGAAGCATTAGGGACAGCTGAGTGCAATCAAGGTATCCACCCTCCCCTGACAGAGGTCCTACGGAAGGCCCTGTGGCTGATGGCCTCAGCACGTTACCTAGGCCACAGAGAGAAGCAGCAATCTTGCCTCATGGCCATGGAGAGCTTCTCTCAAACCCAGTGCTACAAAAGTCTTACTACGCACGTCAGCTGTTCAACAAAACCAGCTATGCTGTGCACAGGATCGCTGCATCCAGCACCTTTGCTTTCTGTCTGAGAGAAAGTTACTAATGGTGGAGTGAATCTTTGAAACAAAACCACCAAACTGCTATTTCCCTGTCATTTGAATGGTTTATTTCAGAAAAATGTCAAAAGAAGCCCTTATCTCCACCACAGAAAGTACATTCTTGTTGATATATTGAAATCCTAAAGGAAATTTGACACAGATAATTTCTGACAATGGTTTATAATATCACAACCAAGAAGTCCCAAGAAGCTTCTGAAGGAAAAAAAGCATTAAGTTACAAGAGATCTTCCATTTACTATGCTACATACTGGGCCCATGCAAACCCCACATAGCCTTTCCCCCTGCCTGTACCATTGAAGGCACTGGGATTCCTCTTTACTACTCAAGCTTTGACTAAAGTCAAAACCCTTGAAGAAGTGACAGTCTACAACATTCTGTCACATAAATGTTAATTAATTTTTTGGCTGTTTTGTTGTATTTTTTGCGTTGCGGTCATTGCACTTATGTTTTTCTGTTCGAAACTCTCATCCTGATCATGTTAATTTAATTGTGCATCTGCTTTTGAAGTCTGTCAAGGATTTAAATGTCTCTGAATCTCTGCTAAGAAAGAAGCAAAAAGACTTGTGATGGTATTTTTCAAGCACGTTTGGGCACTGATGCCTTTGGGTAGCCTCTAAGCTCCCGCTGCCCTTGCCTGCCTGTGGTGCTGACACAGCCCCTACTATCATGGTATTGGCTTGACCTTCTCTCACGCACACAAGCTCCACAGAAAACAGAGTGTCAGCTGTAGCTTTTACTCAAAAACATGGCCACAATGGAAGGGCTGAGCAGCAGTATCACCCTCCTTTTCTAATCGTGACCATTCAGTATTTGGAAGTGCCAATGGAGTATTACACCATACATGAAAAACCCAGGTTTAGGTTTCTGTTCTGAACTAGAAGGAACCTTTCCAATCTTCTACAAGACAACCTTTCCAATCTTCTACAAGACAACCTTTCCAATCTTCTACAAGAGTCCCGTGAGTGTTACATTTCTACTCACTCTCTCTCACTCCCCACGGATTTTTTTTTTTCCCAACACCAGGTAAGTTTAAAGGGTTGCAGAAAAAAGCCCTGCTCGTTCCTCAGGCAAGTCTCTAACTTAAGGGCCCCTGCAGAGGTGGAGAATCAAGCCCCCATTTACAGTGAAAAGGGTTAATGCCACTGGTTTAAAACAGAAGTTTCTCCTTGAGTTTTGATAGAAAGTGTGGGATTTCAGAACCAGCCCTGATCTCAGCTTATCATCTTCCTTGCCGTGAGTGGCAGCATGTGAGCTGGTCCTAGCCCCCGTCTCTTACATGGACCCCATGAAAAACACCACCACTTATACATATGTACACAAGCATATATATGCACAGACATATAGCCATGCATATATACATATGTATTACCCACACACGTAGCTAGCATGTCTAACTTAGTATAGGGACATTGCTCTGGAAAACTGCTGCCTTACAGGTTAGGCACTGGAAGTCAGAGATCAGAAAAAGCCTGTAGTCAAACAGAAAGGCAATGCCAGAGCTCATGAGGACGGGGCAAACAACCTAACATGTGAGCCCCTCTTTCCCCTTGAGTTGGCAGAGCTGGCTGGTAGGCTCAAAGAATGGTGCCCTGTCCTGTGACCACAGGAGGTCGGGGTGAGGACAACGTGCTGTTTAGTGTAAGGCTGAATGGCTTGGTTCCTTTGCCTCAGAAAATTAAAACCAAGAAAAATAACTAACACAAAAAACGTCAAGTCTCTGAGGGAGAAAAAGGAATGAGATGTGAGAAGGAGGCTCTACCTCGGTTTCCCGGAGAATATATTTATACTGTCCCGCCGGCGGTACCTGTCTTTAAATAACACAAGGCATGGCACGTTGTCAGAAACCTGCCCCTGAGAGCATCCACACCCATCAGAGGACAGCAAGTTCAGTCGGAAAAGACCACAGCCCTACAAAAGTCTTAGCAGCCACAAGTGAGGCCTCTCCATCCCCTTTGCTGTCTGCCCCACCACCACCACATCGTGTTCCCAGAGAGGGAGGTTGGAAGGAGACCGAGGAGCCAGAACACAATAATTGCTAGCCAGAAGGAAGGACTCTGACCTGCAAAGAGGTGCCTTCAAATCATGCACCTTGGGGCCAAAGCAGCTTCTCCCTCTCTGATGTAAAGGCACAGAAGAGGGCTGCACTCAGGCTGGTCCTTCAAAACCCAGATGAGATCCTTGCGAAGCAAGGTAATCAAGGTGATGGGAGAGCCATGCAATGGCAACGAAAGATGAAAAGGGTTTCTCAGCTTGAATAAGCACAATGTAAACTGAGCATGAGGCAAGGAGCACTTTGGTGCTGAAAGTACCTACGGGGCTCTGTGACTTGAAAAAGGGGGCTTCACTGCGAGACATAGGGTCACACACCCACAGGACAAAGGGAGGTTTTCTTCACCCTTCGCAGCTGGTGGTCACATTTTTTAAGTTGTCCACATAGTGTAACCCTGTGTTCATTACTTATTAAAACCTCCCTTTCATGTATTTTGCCACCAGTGCCGAAAGTCTATAATTACCCGATTTCTAAAAGGGTCTTTTAGCTGTTACAATGCCATTGCTTGGCCCTAATTACAGTTATTAGCAAGGACCAGAACTTGACCTGGGCTATATGGCATGGCTGTGCAGAGAAACACCTTTGGACTAATGGTGTCTGCAATACTCCTAATATTTTTCCAGCATACATCCTTTTTAATTTGCATCACAAAGACTATAAAGTACTTATACATGACACCTCTAAATCCTTTATAATGCATCGTGTCAAACAGCTCATTTAGTAGCGACTCTGTGGTATAAAGTAGCACAATACATTGAAGTTGCTATGCTGAATTGTGTCGGAAGATCTGCTTGCTTAATTCCCCCATAATCTTACGGATGGAAATAGCACATTGTAGCAGTTCAGAAGCTGTTCCAGTATGGCATGTCAAATGTTACTGCAGCACTATTTTGACGGTGAGTCATCATGCAAGACGATGGATTGAGACAAATATTGACGTGCCACAAAGTTTTCTTTTTTTTTTTTTCCCTCTCTCTCTTTCTCCAATCACCACGGTGGAGAAAGGAAATAAAGTGAGTGGGAGCAAAGTGCAAAGTACAGTTCGGAAGCAGCTGACCTGCCATTGATAAAATTGGGAAAAATTACAGACGCATTAAAGCTGCGACTTGCAGCAAGTAAAGGAAGAAGAGTTCCCACTGAGCCGTCCTCTCCTCTCACCCCCTTCTTGCGCTTACGCAGCGTCTGCTGCAGCGTGGGGGAGTTAAGCTGGAAGTAGCAGAACAGCTTTCGTGCAGGATTTCCTCACCACTGTTAAGCCAACGGAGACCTTTGGCATTGCTTCGGGATGTTCTCTGCACGTAACCTGGAAGACTTGGCAGCTTCCTGATGAAGACGCTGAACCGGGGTGCAGGAGCTCTGGGCTTAGCTCCCAGTTCTTTCGCTGGAACTGTCCTGTTCCAAGCCAGTGTCCGGACTGGAAGCATGCTTTCACCCGGTAATCTAGAAAAAATGCAAAAGAGCAGAAACACAGCACTCCGCCTCAGAGACTAAAGGGAGAATGAAGTGAGCGCAGTGTATCCAGACAGCAGCCCCGTCACCCGCAGAAAAGATGCAGGGTAAAATCTTCGCTCCCTTCACAGGAAACTCACATTCTCTTTTATGTAGATTATCACAGTTCAAGTTGGTTATGTAACCGGCAAACAAATTCACATGTTAAGACCCAATTCACATGTAGGCACAAAAATAGAGCTGGCTTAGTGAATTCACTGATTCGAGAGGTACGGCGTGTATGCAGATTCCAGTGTTTTGCATGCGAGTCCTACCAGCAAAGGGAATAAACTAATGTCCTGCACCTTACCTAGTTTCAGTGAGAATGGGACTACTCTGGTTTACGTGATAAAGCTGTCTGAAGAAAGTCGTGTTTCAGGCTAAACCCAAGCTAGTTACAGAACTACCTACAAAGGGAAAGCAGAAAAACAGAAGTGACTGCAACATGCTCATTATACTATTAACTAATGCTTCACATCCAGTTTCTCTTCTGCTTCTCTGCCCTTCTTTTCTTCAGCAGAAGGTGATCGTTGCCTGTTTGTAGCTAGTACAGTCAAATCTGTGCCAAGTGAAAGCAATCTAATTATATTTGTTGGCATGCAAATACAGCCTATTATTACTTAAGCAGGTTTTAAAAATATAGTCATGTTAGTAATTAATATATGCTATAAAGCGAGATAAAAGCCATATAACAGAGAACCTTGCCCTTATTACATATCATATGCATTACTGGCACACAAATCTGAATCCTGATGTGCACAGCCAGGTTTCTAAATCCCTTCCAAAGGTAAGAAATTAGCTACCGTGTCCACTTTTACCACAGGTGAATAGAGTTAAATTAAGTTGAAATACCTGAGCAGTGGTCTAAGAACGTGCATCCAGTCAGTGACTGTGACTCAGCTGGCGCAGTTATTTATTGTGGTGCAGTAACTGGCTCACATCTTTGAAGACCTCACTGGAAATACAAGACCAGCTCAGATTTGCGATCAAAGCCCCTTTAACAAGAGTAGCTACCTGAACAAGAATGGCAAGAGGTGTCTCTAGTGGTTGTCAAAGAATTGGGCGTTGACACCCTATTGCTGTTGCAGGGGTGACAGTAGGATGTCATGAGGGATGGGTAGTGCAGTGGTGCTTGTGTTCCTGATCTAAAGGGCAAAATTTAAGCATTGAGTGGAAGACCTGAATGCAAGGGAGTTTTTTAAACACATAGGACTTCCCCTCTCATTCCAGGACTGGACTTCGCTAAGCAATTACCTTTCTACAGCATTAGCAGGTGCTTTTGAACATAAGCAGCATATTTGTCCTCACCAATTACCAAAATAAAATACATCTTACAGTACTGGCTCAAGATGACCTATGCTGCTGCCCAGAGCGGCAACAGAGGATGATCTCATCCATCACTATGCATCATACGCTAGTACTGACATAATCTGTAGACATGGCATCCACATCTCAATTATACTCCACCATCTGATTGATGCAAGCCAATTTTTTCAAATCATCTGAAATATCCAGAATGAAAGTGTGAGAAGCACAAAGCCAGCCTTTTGTAGAAGTGCTTTTTTTCCCCGAAAGGCATGCAAGTGACTCTCTGGTTTTAGGCGGTCTCCTGCAAAAGCCACTGGCCTAGCTGTGTAGGACGATTGCCCTTCTGATGGCTAAGAGCCTCTGGTCAAACTGTCCACCCGAGGGTTACTATAAATGCCTGTTACACGAATACAATGCATGTTACCTTGGGATTTGTGTGTGTGTGTAACTTGTTTTCCTACTAACTGAATAGCTGTTAATACTGTTGCATCTGTAAGATGTCCTCTTTTCAGTTTAGCATTGACTTTGCTCCGAGATAGAAGACTGCTGTCTCCTGTGCTGTCAGCTCAGTACTAAATCCACTTCCTGAGAACACAGGTATTTTATGTTTTTCTTTTCATTCACAGTGAGTACTTTATTTTGTACTTATGTCATGCATTAAACTTCTTTCTAAGTACGTTCTCTAGCAACATGTCTGTCCTTTTTCAGCTGAGACATTTTTACTATGACAAGATGCATATCGAAAGCGCAACTAGACTTTGTACTCATTAGGAAAAAAAGTTGATAAAAACGTATGACCAAAAAAAGGAAAAAAACAATTAAAATCTACAAAATAAGGATGAAAGAGCTAAACTATGGATCTTTATTTTCTTCTCAATAAACCTGCCCAATGAAGCCTCTGACCGACTCTACCAAATCATTTTCGTACTTGATCAAGACATCAAATGATTGCGAATTGAGAGTAGCAAACATATTTCCTTCTCTCCCATAACAAACCACATGACTCTCTAAAATCAAGTGATCTTTCAGGGACTGCACACTTTTGAGTCTAATTTCCTCAATAGCTGCTCTCAGTGCCATTGCCCTACCTTTATCAATATTGTATTTGCAGTATTCAGTAAAGAGATTGGTCCCTGGTCTGATGTGTCGTCTTTCTCTCCTCTCTTGTAAATCAACGTGATTAGCTCTTCTTGGCTCATCGATCCCATCAGCTTGCTTTTCCACAGTGTGCTGTTATAAACTTCCAGCAGCTTCTTCCCCAAAACATCCCCAAAATTCTGGTAAAAATCCCTGGGAAGCCCATCGTTCTGCCACTCCTTGTCAGCTCCAAGGCACGTTAGAGGCTCTCAGGCTGTTTTCTGCAGCCCACATTGCAATCGCCTCACTCGTGCAGAACAGCATCCTCCGTCGCGAGTAATTCCTACTGAGCCAAATGGGTCTATTCATCACATATAGTGTTATTGTGATATACAGCATTATTCAGGAGGAGCCACAGTGTCACAGTTTGGCTCCTTCCCCAGTCTTGGTTCCACGATAAACCCAACGGCAGAAGCTCTGCATGTTTCACTGGACTGGGGAGCAGGAATTGGGTATCCCAACAGAGCTTATTTGTAGGCATAATTCACTATACTGTGAATAGTTTGGGAGTACTCACTTGTACCAAGTTTCTCACATACAAAAATTTTTCTAAAATTTGGTGGGGTTTTTTTATCAAGTATGTCCTGGTTTTGCTGGGATAGAATCATAAAATCAGTTTTCTGTTCAGGAAAGCTGCATTTCTAAGATGACTGCAGTACCCATTACTGTGAGAACAAAGTTGATAAGACGCTTTGTTTTAGTTCGTGGCCAGCCATGGTATGTGGGTTTCCATCGTGATTAAGGCCTCTAGCAGTCTCAGGATAGCCAGGTGCTAAAGCCAGGAGGAACGGAGGCCAAGGCAGCTGACCCAGGCTGGCCAACAGAAGTATTCCATACCATAAACATCACACCCAACATGAACTGGGGGGTCTGCTGGGAACGTCTCTCTCTCTCTCCCTCAATGGCTGCCATCCCTGGAGGGTCTCACCCGTCACCCCGCTCCTGAGGTCAACTCTCCCTGCGCCGGAGCCGCGCTGCTCACGGCGTTTGCCGACCAGCGTTCGCTGCTGGGAACGCGCAGCTCACGACCGCTATCTGGGCTGAGTATAACTCTGTGTACTTTATATTGCTTTAGCATTAATATTAGTTTTACTGTTTTATTAAATCTGTTTCTATTTCAACCTATTTCAACCCATGAGTTTCCTTTCTTTCCCCAATTCACATTTTTTGGCTGGGAGGGGGTTTTCAGGTGATAGAGCAATTGCTACTGTTTAGCCCAGGGGTGGGCTAAACCAAGACAGAGTGTTAACAACTGAAAGCCAGTACTATTTTTCCAACTCCTCAGTTTTCCCTTTCTTCAAAATACTGATATTTTTATGGTAATTTCAATTACTCTTTTCAAATCACTTGTAACCATGGGCTTTTCCTCACAGAGACAGCCAACTCTTTCCACTGTGGAAATTAATGGCAAAATTATTGTTGACTTCAGTAGTACCAGATGAAGTGTTTAAAGTATTGGCTTGTTTGTAAAAAGAACAACTGGGTTTTGTGTCAGCTCTAATTCATCCCTACTGTTCTGAATCAGATTTTTTAAGTGTTTAACTTCTGTTAATCACGAACTTTATTACTATTGCTGCCTTCTCCTTTCATTCCCACCTTTATCAAGAGTCTCTGTTGACTTTTGGCAGCATAGACGATGTACTGTCTTCTCTAGAGGCCAGAGGGTGTTCCTCGGAGGAGCTGCTCACAGATGAAATGAAGTTAAGGAAACCTAACAAGCAAAAAGGGCTTTAAATGAGTAGAAATCATTAGGGCTTGTCAGAAGTGAGTAAATTAAAGGAAATTATGTGCAAATGGGGCCCATTTAGGGGAACCATGAAGAGCACTTAGGAGAAGCGGTGCTAGCCTTGTCTGTGTTTGTTGATAGTGAAACCTGGGGATTGCTCACTGAGACATGCCCATCCCAGAGTTCTGCTGGACCAAGATTAAGTTCTGCAGAAGAGTATCTCCCTGTGCCCATTTCAAATAGACTTTCTCCTGAACATCATAGACACTTTCATGGTGACCTCTGCTAAGGTTGGCTCCCATTTTTAGATTTTTCTTCAGTGAGCAGCCACTTTCCAGACCTCAGCATATTTTTCACCAGGACATCCCTACTCCCCCACCCCAACAGCCCCACCACTTTCTCATTTTTTAATGAGAAAGCATTAAGAAGACACTACAACGCCTTGGCCACCCCTGCTTTTTCCCCTTTATTCCTTCAGACCCATCCGCCCAAGTCAGACAGTCCCATCGGTGGGGCATTGTGTGCAGGACGCGGTCATCTCCATCCATGCTGCTCCTGCTCTCTAGTTAAATAGAGGCTTTCCCCCTCCAGGCCTGCCAGCGCAGCTCCTTTCGTGATTGCTAAGTCCATACTCACAAAAATGAATGACAATTAGAAAAGCCAGCTTGTCTCGACGGGAGGGGATTTAGCTCCAGGAAAAGACAAGCAAGCCACATGGAGCAAGAGCCACCGGGCTCTGGCTGCCAGGCAGCTGGGAAGCGGATCCGGTGCGGAGGGAGAGTGGCACGTTCTTGCTCCTTCTCTGGGGCCAGAGCAGCACCCCTGTGCCACCCCTCCTTTGAGACACTTATGTGCGCTGCAGGGAAAAGTAGCCTCCTGGGGTGGTTCTTAGCCTTCGAGGGGTAAATACAGATTATCAGCTAATCACCCTAAACCTTGAGGATTAGTGGATGATCTGATCTCCAATGATCTAATTCAACGTGGAAAGGCCATCAGCACCTGAAGCCTGGAGTGCATATATCCTCGCTGAATTTTGGCTCCAGTGGAGTATGGTAAATCATTTTGTATTTTTTGAGCAGAGCTGCAAGACAGCAATAATGCTTCCATTTTAAGTGGTCACTACAGCACCAAGTAAATATTTTATCAGTGTGTTGCAAACCGGACTCTATAACGGTACATATATTAACAGTGTCAGCAGTGCAATTATTAATTTTTCATATGCTCTTAAAGTGTAATTAATAAAGCCCTGCTTCTTCCCAGACCACAGCAGGTGTAATTTCATGCTTTAGAACAAGTTTCCTGCAGAGGATGGGAGGAGGCCAGCTGCTTAGGGTCATCTCCACTTCCAGAGCTTGCAGCGTAGCTGATGAAGAGCATTGAAACCAACCCTTGGCTGGGGACCATCAGACTATAAATTAGGTGCGCAGGTAAGTTGATCTATCTGACTTGAGGAAAAGTGCTTGCATGAGCATGTGTCACTAGCATCAGCCAAAAGGGTTGCAGCTTTTTCTTGTCCCATACAGACCCTCAACTCCCGCTGCCCCACACCCCAACACTTGGCTGGCAGTGAAGTGAAGGTCAGGCACAAGTCTGCGGCTTGGAAACCTCCCATGTGGTCATCGTCCTGGGTAAAATCCAAACCCAGAAGAAGCTGCTGTGCTAAATGTGTTTGCAAATGTTGATGGTGGTACAGCGATGGTTCACTCCATGAGTGCTCAGCACCTGCTGGAGCAACAGGTGGACCATAAGCCCATGCTGAGTGGCCTATGAAGCAGATGCTATGTGGAAAACAGAAAAGGTAACAAAAAAATATTTGAAAACAGTTAAACTAACTTCTCCTGCATTGAGACTTTCCTAACACTCTCCTTCTCAAAAAAAAAAAAAAAAAAAAAAAAAAAAAAAAAAAAAAGAGGGAGAAAATGAGAATGCAAACAAATTGAAAACAGAGTTAAACCAGGGCATCGTAACAAACAGAAACACAGACAGAATGAAGATTGGCTCAGACCATTTTTTTAATCTCAGAGTAAAACTGAACCATTAGTTTGAACAACTTCTTGACACTGGATTGGAGTAGAACCAGGACACAGATGACCCTAAGTCTGATCTAAATAAAAAATGAAGTGATTCAGCTTCCAACATTCACATGGAGATTTTCAGAACCACTTAAGAAAGCTACATGAGTGAAATCTACTGATTCTACAAAGGATGTGAGTCACAGATCCTAAAACTGATTAGGTATTCTGCTAAGTGAAGTGATAAACTCCTATTAATCTAAAAAAAAAAGCCAATAAGAGGGAGACGTGTAAGGATACCTGAACATCTGAACCTGGATGACTGAAGTTCTTGGAAGAAAATTTAATTTATATATATGTGTATTTGTTCTGCTTGTCCTCAGCGGAAGTGGAAAAAATCTTTGCTCTTCTCTAACATTTATTTCCTTTTGTTAGAAAATTAAAGTTTTGACTGAAAAGAATGGTTATTGTAGCAATCATCACTTTAAATTTTTTTTGTCAAAAATTGCTAGTAGTTGTTTTCCAGGGAAAAAAAAAAAAATCCTTTTTTTGATCAAGTCTGCTCTTGAATTCTGTACCAATGATTTCCTGGAGAGCATTTGCAACACCCTACAGCTCCCCGTCCCTCTGTTCACCCACCTATAAAACCATGCTAACAACAATATTTACCTCCCGCACTCAAGTTTTGTGAAGCTTCATTAAGGAACATTTTCAAAGCACTTTGAGATTCTTAAATGAAGGCTGCCCAGACAGTATAAAATTCAATTACACCAGAAACTAAAAAGCCATGAATTAATCCTTAGCATCTGGGTAAAACACAAATCTAAAAAAATACATATTACAACTGGAGACCAGAAACGCAAAACACAATACGAGAGGAGGAGCTGTGAGCACAGTTGATATAACTGCTTTCATATAATTTAGCTCAAATAAATTCGTTATGGCTTGTCAAACCAAATCTGCAGCTCACCCTGTGGATGACAATGGAGAAGCGAGCCGCTAACATGCCTGATTACAAACCGAGCCGCTTTTCTCAGCTAGAGGACTTGAGCTCAGCAAAATCCAGCACCTTGTGGCAGATGATGGAGGGTTAGGGAGCAGGAACAGAAATTTGTATCTAGGCAACATCAGGAAGCGTATATTTGGAAAAAACATATTCTTTGTTTCTTTAATGAAAAAGTGTGTTAGTAAGGACATGTAATTTGAGGTATATTTGCCTGAGAGATGTTAAAAACCTTCTCACCCCCACGTAAAACGTGACTTCTGGGTGATCATCAGACAAGTAGCAGGCAAGACGACGACAAACGTACCTGCGCCAAAGCATTACCAAAGCGGCTACCGCCCACTCAAAGCCTGAAGCCCGCTGCTTTCCTTCGTGTGTCTTTCCACGGCGCTCCCAGGGAAATACGTGACTGCAACACACAAACCATTCCATTCAAAGGTTTATCCCCGGCTCCTATCGCTAGCGCAGTCAGTGGGTGCAGGGTCCCCGTTCAATAATTTACCGTGAATCCGGCTTTTGGTCTTCTAACAGGAATCAAGCCTGCCCTGGCCGCGTGACACAGCGGTGCTCATCTCGTACCGGCTCACCCCTCTGCTTCACAGCGTTTGGGGGTTAACGCTGCCGTGGCATCTAGGAAGGATCTTTGACTCAAACACAGCATAAAAGGAAACAGCCTGCAAAAGCTCCAAATTTTGTGCATTTTGGCTGATTCAACAGAAATGTGACCGCTTGCCCTGCCTGCTCCTGATGATATATCTGTCTCGAGCTGATGTCTGAGCTCACGGAACGGGTGTTAATAGTCCTGGAAGTCTGGTCTGAGGTAATGGGCACCTCGACACAACAAACTTGCTACCTACCTACCGTCAGCACGGGTGGAGCTGGTGAACTCAGCGGTACCAGTTCGGTACAGTAACAGTGGTTACGCTGGTAACAGGAACAGCGTGGTTTTCTATGCAGTCTAGGGCCGGATCCGGCAAGCGCTTACATATACAAAGGGGGCTGCTGCCGTCCTTTAAGTTACTCAAGTCTATAGGGGTTTCCATGACTGAAGGATGAGCTCCTTGTCTTTCAGAGATTTCTGAAGGACGAACTCTTCATGGCTTCTCTTTCTGTTTTCTAAAGGGTTGGAAAGAGCAGCAGAGGCAGCCTTCCACATGCCGAAGACTTAAGTTTGTTTTAAGAACGGTATACAGCGATCTGCTAGATGGACTTCACAGCATGTCTCACGAACTGCTTGTCAAGTGGCGGAATAGAGTACAATTCAGCCTCAGCAAATTTCAGTTAGTGTTATGCATGAGATAACAATCATTTCGGCCCTGAAATAAGTTCAAATCAAATAAAATCAAATCAATTTTTTCCTTGATACTCTTACTTTCTGTTCCTCTGATTTTTCAGAGCTTGTTGATATTTCTTGAGTCTACAAAGTGGAGAGCACGGAGCTTTTTAAGTGTGTGTTGCTAATTCTTGAGGGACCTGGGTTATTTTTCTTTTCAATGGTTTTTGCGTTGAGCCCCATCCAGGACAGAGGAAGGGGAGTGTCACACACAGAGCACAGGCTACAGCCCAGCAAAAGGACTACAGGCAAAGTCATCCTGTGTTATGTGGTAGGGTTTGGCTCTTCAGTGATGAGTTTTTTTCCTATGCCTTGACTGAATATTTTACAAGTTAGTGGCTGTTTTTGCTCTTGTACCCCAGACATTTATTTCTGAGGACTGTTAGGTACCGTGTGGGTTTTCGTGAAAAGGAGTACTTAAGTGATCATTTCCTGGTGTCCTATCCTTAAGCATGAGCATTATGAGTATATAAATACTCATAAAGCTCAAAATTTCTGATGCAGTCTTAACCCTTCCTTATCAAAATGCTTATACCGTAGCTTACAAGCTAACGAAAGCTTCCTGTGAGCATGTGATATTTATGCTTTCTTTGGTTATTGTCCTATTTCTATCAGGTTATTTATATGACAGAAGCCTGCACAACTGCTTTTATTTAACCTTGAAACAGGAAGACTCAAGGGCATATTTATGATCATACTTATACACAGAAAAAACTACTGAGTTCCTCTTTTTTAGACAGCAAAATACCATAATAAAATATTTTCCTCCACAGTATCCAGATAGAGATTAGGCAGACAATTCTTCCTCCCAGCCATAACATCATACAATTGTCTAAGTACATTAATGCTTGGTTTAGGGTTTTTCTCTGCAAATCCTTACGGACCACATGACAAAGCCAGTGATATCAGACATGAAGCTGATCATGAGTTCTTAATTCAAGAACAATAATTAGCCAACTTAAAAAGAAATCATAGTGGAACTAGGCTTGCAATGTCTCCAATTTTCTATCCATTTCAATGCTAAGCTTGTCTTGTCTTTTATCAGTGGGAGGTGATATTGAAGCTTCAGTTCATGGATTTTCATGAGAAGTGGTCCCAGTTATCTGCCTAGATAGGCAACTTGTAAGACATAAGCTCAACGTTTTAATTCAAAAGAGAAATTAATATCAAAAACACTGTAAGGTACAATTTTTTTGAGAAGCCCTTCTCACTAGAGACTTTCCTGTTGAGTTTGATGAGGAAAGGCATGGGTACCGCAACTCCTACATGACTTCGAGATGCCTCTTAGCAAAAGTGTTTATGGAGATTTACTGCCCTAGCAGCAGGCTACTCAGAGGAAAGAGTTTCTCCTTTATTTTACCATGGTTTATGGTGAATGTGCTCTGTCACGGATCTTAGCAAACAACCGGGTGCCTCCTGATGCCCAGGAGCCAGGTCCATGGGTCACCCTTTTCGCTCCTCAGCTGGGCTGTGCACAGCAGGCAGAGAGGGAGCAGCCCTACCCAGCCCAGAGAGCAACCCTTTGCCCTACCCAAAACAGGTAGCTGTTGCTGAAGGACCACAGATAGTCAGAAACAGCAGGGGTTTTCCTCACAGTAAAGGTTGGCGAGAATGAAAACAAGTGTGTCCTCAACTTTTTCCATGGAGAACTTCAACTTTTCACAGGCCAAAACCTGAAGACTCTCATTTGAAAAAACAGAGGCATCTACAATCAGCTCTCCACTGTCCACATCTCTCACTGATGGAGTGAATAACTTGCATAAAGTCGAAATGTTACCCGCAGCAAATTAAACAATACAGTGGCAGCATTAAGGGTAAAAGAAAGGCTGGATATCCCGTTGCTGCAATGCCTGAAATTTTCTCCGTCAGGACCAAAGCAAGCAGCTGAGCCCATGCAATGCAGAGGCACTCAGATGCAACCGTAGTGCTTGCAGAGCCAAGATGCCTCACGCCGACCTAGTTTAAGTTTTCAAGGCACATTTAATCCAAATATAGCCATCTTTTGATTATTTACGGTAGGACTCATCTGAGCTTTGGAAAGGCTGCAAGGAAGCATCATGGGAATAATAGTTCAGGTGTTCCCATATTGCTGTTTTTCTCTGTGGGACAGACTCTACGGCCCACCATGCAACATGGCCAGAGAATCCCATGACAACCATCAGTAAGTTGGTCAATAGAAAAATACCTCTTTTTTTTCCCTCTGTTAAGCTTGTTCTATCAAGTACGTGGTATAGCACTAAACTGAATTCTAAACTCAATCTTCTGCAGGAAAACAGTGGATGGTAATTTTAATTCTAATTTTTAGCCAATCCAGAGTGAGAAGAGCATTTTGCCCCTGAAGACCCCATTTTCTGATGCAAGCTCACCAGAAAGTAGCGATGATTAAAAATTTGCAGTGTAATTAGCAAGTACTCAGATGCAGTAAAAAACACATGAAGTGTTTCTATGGTCTGATAGGGACCTAGATGAAATAGCAGCCAAGAGATGCATAGTTTTTCATATGACCCCATCCCTGGCTCTCACAATAACCAGTTCTGTTCTCTAGAACCTGCCCCCAACTTTGCAGCCATTTTTGAATGTTAACCTTGAACCTTCAATCATTTTACAGTGTGCCAAGGAAATTCAGTCCTTCCCAGTTGAAGATTGGAAGAGCAAGACTCGCTGACCCTTTTTGGATGCAGTTACATTTTGATCTTTGACTAATAAACTGACTCTTGGCTCACAGGTCATCTGCCCACTTTCAGACATCCCTGGTTTCTCCTAAGTCATCTCTCCATGAATCCAGGTGAACCTACAAATCAATACAGTTTTTTATCCTAAATTTTGTCATGTAACTGTGCTAACAGTTTCCTTTTGTCTCAGGTTCCCACTTCCACTTCAGCAAGAGTTTTGTCCTTGTAAAAGCAGTAGGCATAAATGAGTTCTTGTGTTTTTTATTTGTGTATTCTATAATACTGTGAGATTACTTGCTAGGAGATAAAGATTTGAAGAGAGATACAGCATTTAATGTTAGGTTTGGATATTTTGGTCACACAGACAAACAGATGTGATCAAACTTAACACTCACTAAATATATATCTTGCCTTGAATAGTTGTTAAAGTCTAAAATCAAATGAAATAAAAGTGGAATCTGGAAGCTGTAGTATTTCTTCTCATGCAGTAGTGAAACGGTTAAGGATTTTTTCTGAAGAACTTTAGAGGCACAATGGGGAAGCACAGAAGCATAAATCTGAAGGTTAAATTTGTATTGGCTTTGCTCCTCCTTCCCATAGGAGCACAGATGGTAAAAACCTTAAAGCTACCCCTGCTATTATCATGGAATAAATGAATTATCAGGTTTCTCCCTCACAGTGCTAACTATGGAAGGCACCTTCCTACTCACATCATGATCAAGATCATTTAAATGAGGAACTGCTGCTTGTTTGATCTGAAAAAAAAAGAAAAAAGGGGGAGAAAAAAAAAAGAAAAGAGATGTCTAAAAGACCTGGATCACCCTTTGGACTTGGAGCACTCACTTTCACACAGTTGCCTAAAGCCACAAAGCCAGCCAAGCCCACTGGATTTCTAAAATGATGCAAGGCGCTCTTTCCTCAGCTTCTGCTTCAAAGAGATGCTGTTTGTTTGTTGTGGTGGCTGCAAGAGATGCGATACCTGAGAAGTGGCATTCCTAGAGGGAAGGCAAAGAAAAAACAGAAATCAGCCTTGCATGCAGATTCCTGGGAAGAGAGGAAAGCAATGGGAGGGATAATGAAAACAAGGCAATGCTAAGCACTCAGAAATGTACTGGAGGGAAATATTCTCTCTGATGCTATGATTAAAATTGGAAAAGACAAACCCCCCTCTGCTTGTGCTTCGTGCACAACTTAAGACCACTTTAACTAACATTAAGACCCTGATAGGCTTCAGGAAAGCATCTCTCTTCACAGAGCACATAAGCAATTAAAGTAGATGAAACTGGGATTTCAGCTGATGTTCCAATGTTAAAACATGGATGAAACACAATCAGGATTTAAATCTCTACGCCAATATTTTTTTTCAAATTCAGTGAGAAAAAGGAGCAGACTATGAGAACCCAGTGACATGGGTCTTAACTAAATAACATTACCAGCTGAACCCCAAAGGTTGAAGTGAGCCCTAGCTCTTGTGTGCACTACCTACAGTTACTTAGTGGTTCTTACCACCCACTCGCAACCCTCTATATAGTGAAATTAAAAAAAAAAAAAAAGAAGAAATGTTGGAGTTTCGCTGCTGGTTTTTTTTGCTCTGGATGTCTCGAGGTTGTATTTTCAAGCTATTTTCCACCACCACAAAAAAACCACAAAACAAAACAAAAAAAGGCTGTGGAACCAGCCAGCTAACCTCAGCTGAAATTCTCAGTAATCACCTTCTTCCAAGAGCTGCGGCTTCATGAGTGACTTGATGAACCCCAGCTAAGCAGCAGGAGGTGGCAGCCAGGAAAACCTGCGTATACGTTTGCTTCTGTATGTTCTGTGAAGGTGACTGTTCTCAGTGAACACTGAACTTCATATTAATAGTGACAAAGAGTAACAGTTCACTCCTCTTCAACTGCTATTAGTGTGCATGCCTGCAGATTACTGCTGTGGTACGGTGAGCGTGTGGGTAGGGCTGTAGCCTGCTTTCTGGGTAGACCTGTGCCTTGATATGTCCTAATGTACGAAATTAAGGGGGTTGAGTTATGCAGGTAATTTACAGCTTGAGGTGTCAATGAGGTTGGTATGAACTTGAAGAAATGTAATTTTATTTTAAAAGGGGGGGATGATCTAAAAAAAAGATTATTTTTTTCTTCAGTCAAATCATATATAGGTCCCTTTTCCCTTTAATTGTCACGGTATATAATTTGGAAAATATTAGTCATTCGTCTTTCAAAAATACAAGTAGGGAAATTACATGGGCACTGAAGCATTCAGATGTAAGTGATACCATTAAAAAAAAAGCAGAAATACAGTAAGGAGAAAATTAACAGTTAGTTGTTCTCTTCAAAAAAATTCAGCAAAATTGTGAAATACTTCCTCTCAGTTATGAATTTAGTCATTTGTGCTGCATTATTTGTACAGATGAAAGCAAGTTATTGCATGATTGAATAACACAATTAGATTTTTATTGTTGAAATCTACCGAGCCATTTTACAGCCACTGTCTGCAGCACAGCAGCTGTCCCCACCAAACAGGGCTGCCAGGGGACTGGTACTAGGAACTATCGTCAAAAACCAGCAGGACTGGAGGGAGATCATCCGCTGATGACCAGCACAGGTGAACTGATGTAGGGAAGCTAAGGACCTTTAGCGCAACACAGACTATTTTTTGCATTGAACCCTCAAGTAGTAGGTTTGGGTTTTGGCACTAGTGTTTTTTCCTTTGGGTGCTTAGTATGGCTGGCATAAGCTTTCGGCCAAGGCTTTTGCAGCCAACTGCTTATGCATGCCCACTGCCTGCTTTATTCAACACTGAGGTTTCCCTGGCTTGTAGAAACTGTCCCTCTGGTCCCTTCAAAGTCCCAGAAGCCCAAAAGGATGCTCTTAATGGAGATAGCAAGAAAGCTACTTTTTCTGACTTTTTCTGTCTTTTTTTCTACTTTTGACACTTTTAGATGTCAAAAAACATCTACATGTTTTTTGAATACTTCCAGGGATGGTGACCCCACCACCTCCCTGGGCAGCCTGTTCCAATGTTTGGTCACCCTCTCAGTAAAGAAGTTTTTCCTAATATCGAGTCTAAACATCCCTTGGTGCAACCTGAGGCCATTTCCTCTCGTTCTGTCGCTAGTTACTTGGGAGAAGAGACCAACACCCACCTCACCACAACCGACTTTCATGTAGTTGTAGAGAGCGATAAGGTCTCCCCTCAGCCTCCTCTTCTCCAGACGGAACAACTCCAGTTCCCTCAGCTGCTCCTCATAAGACTTGTGCTCCAGACCCCTCACCAGCTTCATTGACCTTCTCTGGACACGCTCAAGCACCTCAACATCCTTCTTGTAGTGAGGGGCCCAAAACTGAACACAGTATCTGAGGTGCGGCCTCACCAGTGCCAAGTACAGGGGCATGACCACTTCCCTACTCCTGCTGGCCACACTATTTCTGATACAGGCCAGGATGCTGTTGGCCTTCTGGGCCACCTGGGCACGCTGCTGGCTCCTGTTCAGCCAGCTGTCAACCAGCACCCCCAGGTCCCTTTCTGCCGGGCTGCTCTCCAGCCACTCCTCCCCAAGCCTGTTAGCGTTGCATTGAGTTGTTGTGACCCAAGTGCAGGACCTGGCACTTGGCCTTATTAAACCTCATACAGTTGACCTCTGCCCATCGATCCAGCCTGTCCAGATCCCTCTGCAGAGCCCTCCTACCCTCCAGCAGATCAACACTCCCACCCAACTTGGTGTCATCTGCAAACTTACTGAGGGAGCACTCGATCCCCTCATCCAGATCATCGATGAAGATATTGAACAAGACTGGCCCCAGAACCAAGCCCTGGGGAACACCACCTGTGACCGGCCGCCATCTGGACTCCATTCACCACAACTCTCTTGGCTTAGCCATCCAGCCAGTTCTTTGCCCAGTGAAGAGTAAACCTGTCTAAGCCACGAGCCGCCAGTTTCTCCAGGAGAATGCTGTGGGAGATGGTGTTGAAGGCTTTACTAAAGTCCAGGTAGACAACAGCTACAGCCTTGCCCTCATCCACTAGGTGAGTCACCTGGTCATAGAAGGAGATCAGGTTGGTCAAGCAGGACCTGCCTTTCATGAACCCATGCTGGCTGGGCCTGATCCCTTGGTTGTCCTGCACATGCCCTGTGAGTGCCGTCAAGATGAACCGCTCCATAATCTTCTCCGGTACCCAGGTCAGGCTGACAGGCCTGTAGTTCCCAGGATTCTCCCTACGGCCCTTCTTGTAGATGGGTGTCACATTGGCAAGCCTCCACTCGTCTGGGACCTCCCCTGTTAACCAGGACTGCTGATACATGACGGAGAGTGGCTTGGCAAGCTCTTCTGCCAGCTCTCTCAGTACTCTCGGGTGGGTCCCATCAGGCCCCATAGACATGTAGGTGTCCAGGTGGAATAGCAGGTCCTTAACTGCTTCCTGCTGAATTATGGGCGGGTTATTGTGCTCTCCATCCCTGTCTTCCAGCTCAGGGGGCTGAATACCCTGCGGATACCTGGTCTGGCTGTTAAAGACTGAGGCAAAGAAGGCATTAAGTACCTCAGCCTTGTCCTCACCCTTGGTGACAATGTTCCCCCCCACATCCAGCAAGGGATGGAGATTGTCCTTGGCTCTCTTTTTGTTGTTAATATATTTGTAAAAACATTTTTTGTTATCCTTTACGACCGTGGCCAGATTGAGCTCTAGCTGGGCTTTTGCCTTTCTAATTTTGTCTCTGCTTGACCTGAAGAGATCCCTGCACTCTTCTTGAGTTGCCTGCCCTCAAGGTGATAAACTCTCCTTTTATTCCTGAGTCCCAGCAAAAGCTCCCTGTTCAGCCAGGCCGGTCGTCTTCCCCCCAGCTCATCTTACAGCACATGGGGACCGCCTGCTCCTGCGCATTTAAGATTTCCTTCTTGAAGATTGTCCAGCCTTCCTGGACCCTTTTGCCCTTTGAGACTGTCTCCCAATGGACTTTCTCAACCAGTGACCTGAACAGGCTGAAGTCTGCCCTCTGGAAGTCCATGGTAGTGGTTTTGCTGACCCCCCTCCTAACCACACCAAGAATCAAGAATTCTATCATTTCGTGGTCACTAAGCCCAAGATGACCTCTGACTACCACATCTCCCACGAGTCCTTCTCTGTAAAGAGCAGGTCAAGCAAGGCACCTCCCCTGGTAGGCTCACTTACCAGCTGTTTCAGGAAGTTATCTTCCACATACTCCAGGAACCTCCTAGACTGTTTCCTCTCTGCTGTGTTATACTTCCAGTAGATGTCTGGTAAATTGAAGTCCCCTACAAGAACAAGGGCTAGTGATTGTTAGACTTCTGCCAGCTGCTTGTAGAATGCTTCATCTGTCTCTTCATCCTGGTTGGGATACATGGAAGAAGGAAGCATCTTTGTCCAAGATAACTGAGCAGAAATTGTTCAAGCTGTTAGGTGCACCAGCACAGGAGAAGGCATAGGCGCCTTTGAACAGCAACAGCAAGGTAAGATAGAAGGTATGGGGTACTGCAGCAGAAGCAGCAGTGATCAGTTCCAGTGTGGAGCTGAGCTGTATCGCAAATTTCACACACAGTAGACATTTCATAGAATCAGAATATCCTGAGTTGAAAGGGACCCCCGAGGATCATCAAGTCTGACTACTGACTTCACACAGGGTGACCTAAAAGTTAAATCATGTATCTAAGAGTGTTGTCCAAACACTTCTTGGACACCAACAGGCTTGGGACCATGACCCCTTCCTTGGGAGTTTGTTCCAGTTCTTCACCACCCTCTCAGTGAAGAACTTTTTCCTAATATCCAACCTGAACTTTCTCTGACGCAGCCTTAAGCCAGTCCCTCACATCCTATCACCAGACACCAGAAAGAAGAGATCAGCATTTACTTCTCCTCCCCCTTTCATGAGGAAGTTGTAGGCAGCAATGGGGTCTCAGTCTCCTCTTCTCTAAGTTGAACAAACCTAGTATCCTCAGCCGTTCCTTATAAGTCATGCTCTCTAGTCCTTTCACCTTCTTTGTTGCCATCCTTTGGACACATTCTAGTATTTTTATATTCTTGTATTGTGGAGCCCAAAACCGCATGCAGTACTCAAGTGGAGGCTGCACCAGTGCTGGGGCAATCACTTCTTTCAACCAGTTAGCTATACTGTGCTTAATGCACCCCGGCATACGCTTGGCCCTCTTGGCCGCCAGGGCACGTTGTGGGCTCACATCGAGCAATCCATCAACTGAAACCCCAGATCCATTTCTGCCAGCCTCTTGTCCCCCAGTCTATATATGCACCCAGGATTACTCTGTCCCGGGTGCAGAATCCATCATTTGTTCTTGCTAAATTTTGTACGGTTACATTTGTCCACCTTGGACCCTTGCCATCACCCATTCCTGCAGGATGTATGGATAGCCCTACTCCCATCAGCCATACCTGCAAGGGACTGTCTGTGATGCCTAAAATTCCCTTCAAACTTAATTCTGGACTCATTATTCAGATACTTCTATAGCAAACACTGTTATTCTCCAGCATCTAATGACAACTTTTTCTCTGAACAGTCAAAAATTAAATTCCCTCTCTCCATGACTAATCAACATGTGAACGGCTGCATGCTTTCATTTCCATAGTCCTGAGGCTGAGCTCGCATGGGAGAGGAGTTTTAAGCCAATACAATCAGACAATAAAAGCCGAGGGGGGGGAAGCACAGGTTCCACCTGAGGACCACCTTACTTTGTACAGAAGCACTCCATTATGTCAAGCTGGGGGAAAAGAAGGTTAATCCCCAAAATGGAGATAATCTATCTTGAGCAAGACAGAGTATATCGTGGGTGATGAAGGTTTCATTAATTTTTCTTGAATATTAAAAATAAAAAAGTAATAACCATAATAATGGCTTGTGGACAAAATTCCAGATAAATGCTTTCAGAATAGCTGCACTTTGAAACAATCTGACTAGAAGAGATTATGTTCAAAATAAAGTGAAGGTTTGCATTAGGGTTGGTCAAGTAACAGAACAAAGAAGTATTCAAAGCATACCAAATTCTATGGAATAGGTGAAATTATTTTTCCCTGAATATAATTCCCTGAAAGACAGAGGGGACTCAGCACTGTAACGTTCACTCAACATCATATTTGTCAAATGCTATTTGTCTGGTCCTTTGTTTCATGATGATGTCTTGTCCTGTCTGATTTTACGCTTTCTGTTTAATTAGCTTTCTGTGATAACAGCCCGAAAAAGTATTTGTTGAGCGTTTCACGCAGACGTTCCTCACCTGCCTCTCCTACCAGGCTTGCACCACTATGGGTCTCTGACTGGCACCATTTACTTTTCAGCATCCACTTGAGTATGCTCTGGCATCCACGGCCTTAATGACAGCTATTATGTAAGAAATTGTTTTAATTATTTGCTTGTCTAGAAGAGGGAAAGATGTGATCTAATAGGATGAACACTAGACTGGGCACACTGATTGCTCAACAAAACACTAATATCAAATTCCTCTATATATAGTCTTCAGCCAGTTATTTTGGTGCTTTGCTTCAAGTTTCCCATTTGTAAAACAGAAATGATATTTCTTTACTGCATGGAGGTGTTGTGAACTGCATTCCCACTTCACCGTGCTCATCACTTGTCGCTCCAGATTGAAAGCTACAGTTTTTAAAAGATAATGCTCTTATTTAAGGAGGAAAGGGATTTCAGATTACTGGAAGTGATGGCGCTCTGAGGTTGAAAGCAGGCTCTCCTTTTAGCTCCTGGCAGTGCTGATTTACCCTGGCAGCTTGTAGGCTTTTACCTACAAAAAAAAGGGGATGCAGAAACCATGACAAATTATTTCGCTGACAGATCTTGGGGCAAATTGTCAGCCTGGCTGGTGAATACCCATACCTCATACCCACCAGTATCCTGAGCCCAAAAAAGGGAAAGAGTGTCCATATTCCTTCTGACTGCTGATAACCAGTGAGCGTTTCAAAACCCAGGGGAAGTTGCTGGAGCTTGGAACGACCCCACCAGAAGTCTCGGTGTCTGCACACATAAGCTGAGGCAGCAGCAGAACCTCCCAGCAGCAAAAAAACAGACTTCAACTTGCATGTGCATTCACAAGTGAGGGCCTGTGTATTTTTCAGGCTACAATACTACATGTCTCAGAAGAAATTTTGAATCCTTCTGTTCTTCTTTCCCCCCCTGGCCACAGTCAACCTGAAGTGATGTGAGGTCCAAACAGGAGGGCTCTGTACGTTGGACTGAGCAATTCACTTTATCAAGGAGAACTGAGCTTCCAGCTTCTCCCTCTGCTGCATGGAGTTATTTCACCTCCACCTCAATCAAAGGCCTGATCCAATAGACCATTGGTAAATATTTGTCATTAGGGATTCATTACTGGGACTCCCTTGAATATACATGGAAAAATCACTTTGCCCACTCCTCCTCCAATAAATTTGATATACAGTTTTGGTTGAGCAGGCTGTGAGCCTCATTGGCCTGATGCATGAGAAGTAAGGTCACTGCAATTATTCAGCTGCTACTTAAGCATGGTAGTTTTCTGATTTTTCCTCCCTCTTCTCCCTAAGTTGAATCTCAGAAAAGGTACAACACCTGAAAGTGCTTGATAATGATCATCCATATATTGGATTTTTTTTCTGACTGGTATCAAATGCATTGACCTCCTCTTCATTTTAGTCAATAGATCTTGATTTCAGTCTCCAGAGAAATTTAGGTATGCTAATTATGATCACCTTCCCCACAACGGAGACCTTGTTATGACATGCTGAAACATTGACGTCCAAAGAGAAGAGTGAAATTGTGCACAGGCAGACAAGGCATTCCCCTTTGAAAACACATGGTGTGGATTTTCTGCAGATTGAAGGGCAGCCCTAGCTGGAGACGCTTGCCTGGAAAAAATCAACCCTGTATGGCTGTCAGCAGGGAGACCCACTTCCAGAGGCTTTCCTGCTCCTCAGCCTCAAAACTGACCTGGACAGACCCAGAACTACTGCAGCTGCTAACAGGCTATCTACAAATAGCAGCTCAGGTGGGAAAAAGTGAAGCCCAACTAAAACCCTCACTTCCTTTGCCGCTCAGGTGCAAGAGTCCCACGGGGTCCTGGCTACTGGGCGAAGGAGGGTGGGATGTTAACCAGAGGCAGATGGGGAGTACATTGGGTAGAACTACATGGTAGAGTACATGGGGAGAACGGGACGTGCTGCAGGTGGATATGTGCATGACAGTGGTGGGCTCAGGGAAAATCCGCTTGTCGCATGACGCCGGGCCAGATGCACTCAGACGGCTTCGGTACAGGCAAAGCTCCTTAGCATCTGCTTGCAAAAGTCATTAAACATGCTCTAACATTACCCATAGATGTCCATGCATCTGTGACATGTCTATGCGGCATAATTCAGGGCTACGAAGACACCTGGGGTAGCTCTGGAAAAACCTGCCCACTAGTTGGAAGGACTTGGTTGACACTACACCGGCGCCGCTGTACTACCTCTGGCACCTGCACAAGCTCACTTCAATCTCACTTGGGTGTGCACGGTCTGGCGTTGTGCTTTGCAAAAGCATGCTTTAGGTTATTCCTACAGAACAGAGGGGAATCTAGTTCCTCATGGGAGCAATCGGCTCTTCCAAGCCATAAAAACTTTATTTCCCTTCCTAAATCTCCCATCCAAATAACAACTTGCTATTTCAATAGGAAATGATATGAAGGTCCTATGGAAAAAAGCTTTCTGCATTATAAAGCCCTGAGTACACCATTCCTAACATCCACTGTTGGAAGGGTCCCATGGAAAAACATAATGCCCAAACTTTAATAAGTCTGTGTTGTATAGACAGGAAGGGCAACCCTAATACTGACATTTCACAATTTTTTTATGCTTTACTTTGTAACCTTCATGTCATTCTTTTAAATACAGTCGTTTGTAATGTCATGAAAAATGGCAAATGTCTTGCTCGACATGAGAAGTACCCTCTTAGCTTAGGAACACCTGTTTTCTTTCCTGGAATTACTCTTTCTAGGAAATGACAATGAGAGATGAGTGGTAAACAAGGTTTTTTAGGATGCCCGTGATCAGTGCCAAAATAGTGAACCCAGGTGTCTTGCAGCTCTCACCCCTCTCCCAAGGCATCAGCTGGTCTGGGCAGCACATCCAGGGGACGCATGGAGAGCCTGGGGCAAGCTGGGGACACTGGCCAGGCACCGTGGGGAAGGAGATGCCCATGATAATCTCCCCACTCTGTCCCTGCAGTACTTCACTGAGAGGTTGAGGTGCGGTTACCTACGGCAGAGTAAGAGCAGACACGCAGAAATTACGCAAACTCGTAACTTGCGGTGGCTGGGGTATGCCCCACAGCCTCAGGCAGAGTGGTGATACCTGCCTGGAGCCACGCAAGACACAAAGGCGGCTGCTGAGCTTTGGAGCTGGCTGGCACCCTGATGCAGATGTGTGTAACGAGGGCTGCGTGAGAAGCGTTTCACTGACGAGCTTGATCAAACCATCTGGCACCAAGGCCCCTCCCTGCCAACACCACTGCAATCGGTCCCTAGCAAAGAGTGAAGCCATGGCTGCTGGTTCAAAGGCGAAGACGTTTACCAGGAGAACTTTTGCCCCCATCTATCTTAATTATACCGAATACAATAATTTCTTTGATGAAAGGAAATGATGTTCCCTGCCCCTCTGCATACTGAGTCACCTCCTCAGGTCCAACCCCACGCTGTAAGTCACTTGCAGATATTCCTCAGCATTTATTACAGGAATTACACCTCTGAATAGATGCACATGAATTCATTTTGGACAAATAAAAGAAAAAGCCCTCTCTGTGCAATCCTGGTTTTGTTCTGTTTGACTAAGGAATGGCATTTTGTACTAAATTGTTGCTTGTACTTTTCTCTATGGACATGCAGCTTTTCCCGAAGTGTAACCTTAGCAGGGAATAGAGTGACTCTGACACAACTGGCTGCTCTCCAGCATTTCCAGGCTGTAGAAAAAAAGCCTTCATGAAAGAAAGAGACACGTTGTTCCTTCCTCCCAAGGTCTGCTAGGTAGCAAAGGTTCACTGGCAAAGGGGTTTTTGGACATACGTAGTGACTGAGAATAAAACTGTTGGTTAGACATGCCTGGCTACTGAAATAAGTGTTACTCATTTCTACCTACAGGCACTCAACAATAACTTCCAGTTGGTGGGCTACCTAGCTTTACTTGTAAGCTGAAAAAGATTTGGGATGAGGGGGCTGTCTTTGAACCACTTAATAATTAAACTAAGACTGAGCAAAGGAGGAAGAACTTGAGAAAAAAACTAATTACAGCAAATTTAACCTTGGCATAACTCAGCTCATAGCAAGATTCAATTTAGTTTGGTATTTTTAGAATCATAGAATCATTAAGGTTGGAAAAGACCTTTAAGATCAAGTCCAACTGTCAACCCAACACCAGCATGCTCACTAAACCGTGCTCCGAAGTGCCACAGCTACACATTTTTTGAACACAAATGTGTGTTTAAAACTTGTTTTTTGGAAAAAATATAAAAGGAAAATAATAACATATCAGATTGAGAGGGGAAGAGATGAAGTTATCCTACAAGGTGAAGTTGCGGTTGCAATCTTTTTTTCCCCTTGTTATTTTTCCAGTGAAGTTTAATTTTAGTTTCTACCTCAGATGACAACTGTGCAGCCCTCTGTGCCCTAAGACCTGAAGGATGCGAAGAAATGACTGGTTTCAAAAGATGGAGCTGTTGAATCCAGCTGAAAAGGAAACCACAAACACCAGCCCTACTGACCCACCAGGGCACCGTCGTGGTACAGTGTCCAGAACAGCCTGCTGCGGGTGCTCAGGGCAGCCTGCCCCATGCAGCACATATTTTACCTGCTCAGGGACCCCTCCAGAGAGCCAGGCGAGCAGCAGACCTTCCCTCCTCCTGAACCCAGACAGAGCTTAAGCTTCATGACATCTATAAGAATATCCAAAACCAGAGACAGTGTCCCTTGGGTTCCCCTGGGAATTCTTTCAGTTCAGCACTTTGGTCCACATCAGGCAACCAAGTTGGGCTCATGGGAAACACCAGCCACACCAGGTCAGCCCAGTGGTCCCCCCCTTCCACTTGAGAGCGGGCAGTCAACGTGAGAGCTCAGTTACATCCTCGGGACACAAACCCTCCCCAAGCTCCTCTGGCTCATTCGCACCAAGACAACACCACCACACCTCAGGGGCTCCACCACCAGCTGGAGGAGACCTCTCCTGGAGTAAAGATGGCTGAAGGTTGCTCTGTATCACCTGTACCATCTTTTTCATCCATGTTGATGAATTGTTAACCTCAGTTTTAGAGGTTAGTGGGTTTGTCTGTTCTTGTTTAATGTTTAATTCCTCTAAAAGCTCATATCAAACCGAGAAAAAACTTTAAAAATTTGGTTTCTTCCAACCCTGCATTCCTGAGTTTCTAGAATAAATAAAGGACAAAAAAAGGAGGAGGGAGGCAGGAGTGAAGCATTAAGAACCAGCAAACACAGGAAATGGAAACAGATGAGCAACTTTAAAAAAAAAAAAGGCTCCAAACCCAGTTTTCCACACAAGCTGTGACACAGTCCTTAGCCTGGCGATGTTGTGGGTATACCACCAACCTGCGTGACCAACGCGTCCTTGCAGTGCGCAGCACTTTCTCAGCCTGCAAATACATGCTCAGACACCAGTTACATTTTATGGCCTGGAAACAATAGTAATGATGATAAAAGAAATGCCTATAATATAGCAAATTAATATTGCTAGGAAACTGTTCGATATTACCTTTTCCAACAACGTTATAGAGATAGGAGAGAGCCCTAACAAATTATGTGCAGAGTATAAAAATAATAAATTAAATTACAAGTTAACAGCAACTCAATATTTTGCATGAAAAATCAATTTTCTCTCTCAGCTCTGTTATACAGCCGGCAAAAGAAAGAATCCAGCATATTATCTCCTCAGACTCCAAAACTGCCCAAGTAGGGACCTTGTTGTTATTTCTCTAAGCCATTAAAGCTTCTTCCTTTTGTACTGGGTTTTGTTTTTAGTTTTTCCCTTCACCTTCTGCTGAGTCTGTGATATGGTAACTTTATAGGTAGAGTTGATAGAGCTGCTTAATTTTTTTGTCAGTCGATACTTGATATTGCAAAAACAAAGATATTTTCTCTGCTCATAACTTTGCCAAACTTGGAGCGTTTCGGGTGAATTTTACCATTCTGATTATCAGGCTGAGACAGACTGAAAGGCGTTTGCACTTGTTTGATTTCATTTCAGTCCAAGTGAATCTGCTCTTCCTGTAAACAAAATGATGGGAAAAGATATGCCCCCCCCCGGTAAAATTAAACACACAAACTTAGTGCTCCTTTTCTTGAGCAGTGCATCCCTCCTTACAATTTGTACACTGACATTCATGGGAGACTGCTTGCTCAGTGAAGGAAAAGTCTTTTGCTGGGGACATGAAATTTTGGCTAAATTTGGCCGAGTTGCAAGACCATTAAAAAAATCAGTTTGTACATACACAGAAGACTCTTTGTAGGCTTCACAGCTTATTTCTTTAACTACTTTATCCTCACTGAGCTTGACACAGGAGAGATTAAGCAGGACATTTCTTGAAACTGTAAGTTTAAACAAAGATCTCAGGAAAGGCGTTTGGAAGTGGCAGCCTGGAGCACGCTTATCTAGCACGACTGGAAACCCAGGTGGGAGAAGACACTGGCTGGGGAACCAGGAGGTGGGAGCTGGGGCTCAGAAGCTGCCTGTGGCTGCATTGTGGTGTGAAGAAAACAAGAGTAATACAGGCTGGGAAATGAAAATTGGGTGTAGATGGCTAAAAGGCTGAGAGACTGGTGACCCAGAACCAGGAACAAGAAAGGAGAACGTGCATGACACTGTCTTCTAGGATGGGACAGGGCTGAACAACGATCACCTCCCTTGAAAACCAACCAGGAAACGCAGATCAAGAAGTTTCATCCCTGTTTATGATCAAACTGAGTGTCAAAATGCTGAGCAATGGGATTTTTGTTTCGTTTTAATTTCCTACTAAAAAAACCTTAGGCAATTTCATAAATGCATTAAAAGGACATTATTAAGGTTGAAAAATCTACCATTAAGAAGTCAGAAAAATGCCCTTGAGTATACAACAGTGACACAGAATTATACCACCTTTGTTTTGCCTTTTCATATGTCTTTATTTGACTTTATAACCCCAGCGATGCTTTTTAATGCAGCCTATGTGTTTGTTTGTGTGTGTGCATGCAAACTTCCAGAGATATTCATCAGTGCAGATTTTACGTGGGTAGACTCAGAAATATCCTCTGCCAGCGGAGACAGCAACCAGACTGCACCTGAAATTCCACTGCTGGGCTCCGGCAGGTTGGGTACAAAAGAAAAAAAAATACAAATGAAAGCACAGCAGGTAAATCATCTCCCACACAACTGGTCCCTTCAGAGCTCCATCCAAAAATCCAATTAAGTCTTTGCAAAAGCATTGTTCTGTAGCTCTTTCACTAGGATTCATTTCAATTACCTTTGGATCAGGTCATTAGTAATTTTTTTATCCAGTCAGGTAGTATTTTTTTAACCAATGCAGATTTCACATAGAGAATATCAGAAAGCCACTGAATAGCCATTGAGCAGGCTGTACAGGGAAAAGGGGCCATGCTGTAAATCAAAACTTACTCGGAGTCTTTTTTTCTTTGGATCTTTCACATTCCAGCTGAAGCTTTCATCTCATCACTGGGAGTGCAGTGCTCCCCATTTTTCTCTTGAAAGTCAGGAATAAGTTTACCAGCGCAGTCTTGACAAGTTTTATTTTCAGGGAAGCTAATAAATGACAGCTCCAGTTGAAGGCTGTGTGCAGCTGTAGGCATACATTGCTGCTACTAGTTTTGGAAAGTTGCCTTTTAGGGGTCATGTAAACATAAGCTTAGTTGAAATATGTGTATCTGTCATTCTGAAGTCAATGGGATGTAAGCCCAGTTCCTATAAGTGTGGTATACCACATATAAGGTTCAGTATTTGGGGGAATCAGTATTACCCACTTCCTTACCTTGATAAAAATTGGTAAGCTACAAAAGCTTCTACCCATACCCCTGGATGAAGAGCAGCAATGAAAACACTGCTGTCATGTTCATGCCAGAAATACCCTGCTGTGCGAGATGAAAAAAAAATTTGGAAAATGTTGAAGACTCGCTGATTTGAGCACTAGCTCAGCTTCTTCAGCAAAACAAAAACCACAGAAGTGTTGTGGAAGAGGACTCACTGTGAGCAAAAGTATTTGTCCTGACAGAGAGTGTCAGATGAGCCGCTTCTAGAATCTGTGTTGGGCCAGAACATAAAGGCCCATTTATCCTGGCACCTTCGAGCATCATACTGCCTTGATGCTGCTTCCTCTTCAGTGATGGCAGCTGTGTCCACCCCACTTCCTGGATATTTTTAGTGACAGCCACAAGAGCAATTTGTCCCCTTGGGAAACTTGCATTTAACAAGTACGGTTTTCTGGCCCCATCAGTGTTAACATGCTCTCTGCAAAGGCAGGTCCGTCATTCCAGGGCTGCTGTAAGAGGCACTCGCCCCTTCAGCCTGCAGAAGAAATGCAAGTTGCCAACCCTCTTCTGGGGCAGTAATGAATGCAGCATAGTAAAACCACCATTACCTATTTGCAAAGGTAACGGTTCAGTCTCTGCCATCACACTCCGGGCCACCAGCACCAGCCGGGTTGTGCCAACTAACACCAGGCAGCTCCGTGGCTGTGCGGAGGACGCGCGCGAGAGATGAGTAGGGATGTCAGAAGGAGCTGCATGCCCAGCTGAGATGCCCTGCTAAGAAGGTAACAGGGAGAAGCTGAACTTAACGGAGAAAGGTTTTTTTTATTGCCCAGTTCAAAAGCTGGCTGTGCGTTACCTGGTTCTGTCAAATGCCCTCCAGCACAGCCCTAGCCCGTTCCTCACTAGGAGCAGTACCTCTTCCGCTCAATATTGGCAGCAAGACGTGGAGAGGGAAGTGGGAAAGTGCCTGTGCTGTTGGCATCATGCCCACGCTGCGGTGATAGGCGTGAGGATGACAAGTACAGTCCTGCTGCCGAGCCAAGGCCCCAGAGGGAAGCCCTCCCAGGAGGCAGGGCTTTCAGAGAGTCCTTCAGCAAAGCCACCCCCCAACAACGCCACGCTCGGAAGCGGAGACCAAAAACGTCCTGTGTCCATTCCAGAGCACCTGCAGGCTTGGGACAGCCCAGCCAGTGATTCACATCCAGCCTTTCTACTTATGCAAAAGCACAAATAAACAACTAATCACACTTTTCCAAAAGCAGCGTTTTTATAAATACCCAAGACAGATGCTTCATCTGTTCTGCAGCAGTGTCACCTAGCTTATGTAAGTGGGCAGAAATGCCAGCACAAGAAATTTCCAAACAAAGGGACTTTGGGGCCAACATCACTTGGACAGTTCCCCCCTCCCTCACAGTATATGTGGATTTGGGTTTTGTTACATTTTTCGGGTTTAATTCAGTTGAACTGCAAGAAGAGGTGTGAACTATTTTACAGTGCTATGCCCAAGTCTCTGTTTTGAAGGGGCCGAAGTGACCACCTGTGAAATACCAAGGGACCAGTAGGAGCACATATCTTCTCCTCACAATTAAGTGCCCCTTTCCACGTGAGAAAGAAAAACCACTTTTACCTCTCAAGGCAGCCAGCTAAGGCTTAATGAACACTCACAAGCCAGAATAAACTCCATAAAGCCTGAACTGCTGAAGGTAAAGATAATCACAAAAGAGAAAGGCTCTTCTCCTAAGGTAAGATGAGCCCAGGTGGGAGCACCGCAAAACCAGCATCCAGCCAAAGCCGGCAGCAGGGAAGCCTCTCCCTGAAGCATCCTGTGGGCTGGAGGGGAGTCTTGCAGCTCTGGAGAGTTACAAGCTCCTCAGGCATGCCCTAAAACAGGTTGTACTCAAGCAGCTCACAGCCCACCTCAGTGAGAACAAGTTTACTTGAGTTTACAGTTCAAGTTATAAAACTTCACGCTTCTGACAAAAATATTCTTCAGAATAATGCCTGAGGCCCTGCTACTTGGCAGGCCTTGGGCGCACATCCAGTGAAAACAATTTGTGGATATAAGGAAAGAGAAGAAAGAGGAAATCTTTTTATGATTTTTTTTTTTTTTTTTTTTTTTTAAGGTGTCGATACCCCCTTCCTTATTTTAAGTTCGTTTGATTCCCAAACGGGCAAGGTGCAAGTTTAAAATACCAGAACAGACCAATGGCCCATCAAAAAACCACTGTGTGATAAGACCTCCTTGACTTTTACTTCTCTCTGTTTGTCTTGCTCGAGCCCTGGTCAGACCCATTGTTCTGCCTTTTTATCCTCTTGCCAGCTGTGAGAAGAAATAATGAGAAATAATGGTATTTCTGAGAAAGATCTTCCTCATCACTGATGGAGACAAAGCTTTGGTTTGAAAGTTTACAGATCTTGGATACAGGAGGGTAAATTTCAAGGCAGTAAACAGTAGTTTGTCACATCATTTTTTGGAGGATTGGATTTTCTTTGAACGCTGCCTATGTATTGGAATAAGTTCCTGAGAGTCACCAACAGTAGGACGTTTCCTCACCCAAAGCGAAGAGTGTTGACACACAAAATAACTAGTAGCTGTGGTGATGCAAACATAATTTTACCTTGTCCACTATAAAATCTTCCACAAAATATAAATTTTATATGTTTTCATGCTCGATTCCTTCACTTTGGACTTTTTCTTCTCATGGCCAAAACCAAATACATTCCCAATTTTCCTTAGGGAGGAAAACTTATTCTCTCAAGTCACACCAAAAATACAGTTGACCCAGTTACCACTGCATGCTTTAGAGCCACTCAGTCAGAAATCAGCTGGGGGAAGTAGGATGAATAAATGACATTCTGGATCAAATACATAATGAAAGGGTACTAAATACAGCTGGCCATAATTTTTCAAAGGAAGAGAATTTTCTACAGTGTTCTGTAAATCAACATCTTTGAATGTTTTTCAGGTTGTCAAAATTCTTTTTTTTTTTAATGTCTCACATATTTTGAATATATCTATTTCTACTAAAGCAGGTAGGAACTATTATGGAATGTAATTCCTCTCCCCTGAAATTGCAATTTTATCAAAAAGTGAAAATTGGAATTTTGCTCTGAAAACTTTTTACCTAAAGGTATGTGCATTTTTTTCTCCCAAATACACCTGTAAAGTAACAACTACTTTGTTGTTATTAATTGATGATATCAATTAAGCACAAATTATTGATCATATCGTCTTGCAAAGAGGTTATTTGCAATTTTGAGTTGATCGTCAATACTTTCCTTTCCTCAAAGCTCTACATTAAACTCTACTCTTCTGATTGTTATTTAACGACTATTTTCATAAAAACGTGAAAAGAATCCTCTCTATTTCTCCATCCACCGGATATAAGGACACATTCTGAATGCTGCAAAATGAAACAACTTTAAAATTTAAAATATATCAGCCTTCTCCTCATGAAGAAATTACATAGAACCTATTTTTCAAGGGAACCAAGTGTTTGTTACTTCCTTCTGTCAGCTTAAATCAATTTAGAGTAACTATACATGCACTTACATTGCTGCCTATTATATTATTTTTATTTGATCACATAGCAGCTCTTCCTGTTCAAAGTCTTAACTGCTTCCAATAATAATCAGGAAAAAGTAACCTCAGAGCTTTCTCACAGAACCTCTCTTCTCATTTTTCTTCCTCCTCTGACCTTCCTCTAAGCCTCCTCCCCCCCGAAAGATAAGAGGGGTGTGAAAGGCATGAATTAATTTATCCATCATACACAGTTGTGGAAAGTGCATACCCTGAACTGTTTCTTTGTTAGGAGTAAGTGCCTCATCAATCTCGAGCAGATCAACCCGCGTACGCAATTAAAGCCAAACCGAGTCATGACGGCTGCGATTTAAGGGCACGCTGCACGACATCCCAGGAACACGCACAGCCATGGCTCGTCGGCCATGAGCCTATGCACCTCCTCGCCTCCTGCACGCAACCTTACGGAACAGAAACCTTCCTCTAGCGAGCCGGGGATAGCTTTGGCCAACTGCCATAACCATCACCCCCTTGGGGAAAGATGAAGCCCGTGAGGGCAGGAACAAGGGAGGTGAAGACAGGGTGCTGGTGAGCATCTTCCAGGAGAGCTTCCTGGTCCCGCTGTGGGAAAGGGGCCATAGGAGGTCACCTCCCCCAGCGAGCACCTTACTCCCGTAAAGGCGGCTTGTCAGCTCCTCGGCTGATTCCTGGGGATCCTCAGACTAATTAGTACCCCAGGCGACTGCTTGATGCAAACACAGCCCAATCCCTACCTTGTACACCCCGTGCTTGTTCACGTGCCGCAGTAACAGGAGGGTGATAGTAAGACGTGCCAAAATGAAATTGGAGAAATGAGCATTTTGTAGCATTTACCACGTGTTTTTTCAATCTTTCTCTGGGCATAAAATTCGAATTCAGGAGTCTTCCTTGCCCTCCTTTACCTCTGGTTGCTATTCAGGTTTCCTTTTCTGTGTTTAGATCTCTCCAAGTCATGCTTTGCAATTTGATTGCAACGTGAACAGAGTAGATTGCTTTTACTAATTCTTTCACTTAAGAAACAAAAGTTCACATTGACTGAAGTGCTGATTACAGTTGTTTAGTCAGAACATTCCTGATAGAATTTCTTTTAATCAGTTCAGACCCATTTTACCGTTTTGTTAACGTGAAGTTCCTTGCAAATGTTTTATATTGTTTTGACTACAGTATCTTCTCTTAACCTGGAAGACAATTAGTGCCATCTTGGTGTCAATGTCATTTTGATTTCTTTTACTCCAAACTATTCTTTTTCATAGTTTGTTGGCACTTTGAGAAGGAAACAGGTTATTTGCAGAGCTCTACGCTCTGTAGCATGTGTGTCTCTGCATATCTGTGTGTTTATCCACAAATGTTCATCTATCCTGGGAACTTGATCTTGGGTCAAATCACAGAAATGCACGCTACTGGGTATGTGGCAGCTGGAATAATTATATTCTTGCTAAGTTTCAAATTAATTTGGACGGGCAAGTCTTTTCCATCATTACATATTATTGCATCATAAGAAAAGAGATGCTGTGTTCCACCCCAGAGACGATGGCATTTAGATCTAAATCTCATTAATAACTTTCATCCAGTAGGATGAAAGATATTAAATATTGAATTATCTTTATTTGTTTTATGGTATCCCACCAGAGCTTTATTTCACAATGAAGTTAGAAGAAAGGTAAGTAAATCTTAACATCTTACACTTCCTAATGAAGAAGGCAGTCCCTGAACAGGCCAAACCAAAGAGGTTATAACAAAAGCACACACACAAAAAAAATCTGTTGAGGTAACGCGCAGTAAGGGACACAAGCCAGAAGAATGGTGCAGTTCGTGCTTTGTAGGCACCAAAAGCAGAGCCCTTCTCCCCAGGATGTAGAGTTTTAATATTAAATTTTCTTTGCCTGATCTGGTGAATCCTTTAAGGGCAGCAGAGGTAAACAGACACTCAGAGCAAAATTTGTTTTAGACATCTACCTTACACAAGTCATTGTACTTCAGTAATGCTGCTTTCTTGCTGTTGACTAGATGAGGAATCCCAAGCATACATCTAGACTGGAGAAAATGCAGATGTCTAAATGTGGACAGACAAAGCTCACCCAGATGCCTGCATACAACAGCAGAGATGTTCCAATACAACCAACCAGGCTTAAACACAAATCAAGTCTTTAAACTTTACAATTTATCTTCATATATCCAAATATGATAAGCTACAGTTTTTATTGTAGAGAGTCTGGTTTCTAGTCAAACTGTACACCATCAGCCTCATGGCGGCCTGTGTTGAGAGTTGGTAACATCGGAAATAAGCAAAAGTGGGACATACTTACACAATTTGATCCTAATTTATCTGAGACTAAGCGTGATATCCAAGCTAAACTTTTTCAGAAGACTTGAAAAATTCCACCCGTTTCTGTTTTCCCCTCTCTTGGGTGCAGAATAAGCATTCTAAGCTTCAGCAACGGATACAACAGAGAATCCGTTCAGAGGCTCCTTTAGTGCACACAACATCGCTGAACACAGACCAGCAGAGTCTGTGGAAACGAAAGCATTCCTCTAGTGCTGCAAGATGGATTGAAAAGGAATTTGGGAAACTGAGCACTTGGAAGCAGAACAAGGGGACTAGGCAGGCTAAAAGGAATGAAGTTATCAAAACACAACAGTAAAGTAACACAAGGGATATACACTAAGCTGATGAAAAACGATACAGAAATAGGAATGAAAGCTGCTTGTCAAATTTAAACTAATCAGTAGGCAAGCATTTGGGCGGAGGTTCTCTAAACAGCAAGTATCTGTTGAAAGAGTATTTGAACTTCCTAGCGTTGCTGAAATCCCTTTGCATTAGCCGAGATAATTTGGCTCCGAGCTGCACAGGGAGTGCAGGATTGTCAGTGTTAGCTGTGAATTTTCTGGCTTTTGCGAGTTCCGTTATTTTAATCACTGTAGGTTTTGTTGTTGGGGTTTTTGCCACGCATACATGTGGATTACAATTCTGCTCACAGAGCTGCAACAAGTGAAGAGAAAACTGGCTGCCCTGGCAGTATTCCCCAACATACTTTGTGCAGCTACTGATTGCATTCATGTTTCTCCCACAGCAGCCCCCGGCACGCAATAAGGAAAACGTACAGGCAGTAGAAAAATCACTGTCAGAGCAACAAGCTTTGACTAGCCTCTATTGCCTGTGAATGTATGTGAAAAGAAGAGAGGTTGTGGGGAATCTAACCGTGACTACTGTTTGCAAGTGAATACAAATTTCATGTCTGGGTGACCATCTCCTAACTGCTGCTGAATTATTTTTTTTTTTTTTTTCCCCCAGCAGAGATGACTTTTGAAGCTGGTTCTTCCTGAGCAGCCTGTGCTGAGCTGGTGCCTGCTAGGAGGCAATTAGCAAGAATTAGTGCAGGTGCTTCTCTTGGCTCCCATCCACGGGAGTCAGCAGTGCAGCTCGGAGCTCCTCACCCTCCACGCCAAGCCGAGAAGACTCGTCTGGCACAGATGCACGGTGCCGCTCGGCTCCTCTGCACAACACAACCGAGACTCACTCACAGAAAGCAAGTTTGTCTTTTTTTTTCCTGGGCATTGGTTTATTTAAAGCTGAGTTTTCATTCTAGTTACTGTCTCTGCATAATGGACAAGAGCACTTCAGCTCTTAGCCTTGTTGTTGCTGATCAGTATTGATCTGAAATGTAGGTGTATTGTGTATCTAGCATCTTTGGGAGCCAGAGCGGAAAAAGTAACAATTTATACATGTTTCAGTTCCATTTAATGGAAGTTAGTCATGGGATAAACAGATCTACCATGCCAGTAATTCTGAGGTGAATTGGTAAGGTGAACAAAATGATTTTAGAGTTTAGCAGCATCACTCTCCCTGTTCAGCATTAACAACTCACACTCATACTATCATTACCCGATTTTGAAGTGGCTTAAGAGACAGGTGCATATAGACGGAGCAGCTGAGGCCAAGTGAGGTGCAGCAACTTCCAAAGTCATTCAACAGATGCATTGAGAAAGCTAGGAATGAAAACCAAGTCTCTCGAGCTATAACCCTCTATGCTCTAGTAACAACCCCTCACTTTATGGCCCCTTCATTTTCATCTCCCATTTTACTGTCTTATTTCTCCAGTGTCAATGTACACAGAAATGGTTCGGTCAACAAAAACCTCAACTGTCCTCTAAGTGCAAGAACTGGAGAGCCCACAGTTGCTGAAGAGTTGAACTTCATGAGATTAGAAAGGGCTTGAGGAAAGGGACTGAATTAATCCTATGTATTTACATGGTGCCTTGCAACTATGACTGAGGTCCTTAGGGCTAACACTTACAAATGCTAGAGATGCCACAATTAATATGTTGATTCTAATATCTGATTCTTCAAAATGTTACTGTGTGGAAACTGAGGATCCCATCCATAAACATAATTATTCTTTGAAATACTGACTTTCACTTACACATGAAGTACAACTTGTGTCTTGTTTTCCACGCTTTGTTCCTAAAGAGAGACATCAATTCACATTCTAAGAAAAAGGTTCCTTGCCATAGGGAGAGGGCTGCCCTAGGAATTACGTGAAAGATGTTCTTAAATGGCAGGTGGTACCAAGTGATGCAGGGGTTGACTATACAGAGTCCTTGGTTGTTTACAAGTCTAAAAAGAGAAACTAGGGTAAATGTCCACAGCTGAGATACTGACATTGTACTGGTGGGCTAGGAGAGTGTGTTAGGTGAAGTAATAGCAAGAGCAGCAGCAAATCTCAGACATCCTGGTAAACTGGGGGAGAAATACAGCTGTTGAAGTCTGGGCGCTCTCTGTCACTTGTGCATGCACCAGTCCAGATTCGTCACCCTCCTACCCAGGCATCGCCATTCCCTACCACAAGACACATGCTGGCTGTGCTACGTCATGACGACTGGCAAAATATAGGCACAAATTAGAATTTATGTGAGAACTACCTTAACTGTGACCCCAAGTTTCCAATATACAGAATTTAATACAGTGCACAGAATTGGATGATGCAGTAGGCACTTCTCTGTTCTCACCCTTATTCCCTCGCTGTATGTAAGCTACAGAATAGTTTCATTAACGCAATGGATATATCAGAAACCACTGGCACAGTAGAACTATATTCCCACACAGCATAATTGAGGCTGCAAGAAAAACAGCAGGTTGTCCTTCATAAATATTTTAAAATTAAACTGTAGAAAAGTCTGACTTACACTCATTTTGTGAACTTTAAAGATGACTATTTCTAACTCTACACCTACATATGTTCCTACACAAAATACTGTACTAATTTACAGTAAAAGAACACAGAGGATTATATCCTGACTGAGACTCATACCTTAAAACACAATGGAAATAGTAATATTCAGAGATGCAGAAAGTGCAGAAGTAGAAAGATACTCTGGGGGAAAGGAATAAATTCACAAAACCCACAAAAAAACTGGGGCTGTGAGGACAGTTTCAGCTCCGTTGTTGCAGCTGGAAAGGGCACCAGACAAAGGAGAGGCCCATGATATGGCCAAATTTTGGTTAATATGATCATAATTAAGACTGATATGTGAGTGTAACTTTCATATATGGACTTGTATCTGATTGTCTTCATTTAAAATATTACATGAAATGTGGAAGAAGTGGGTCACAAAGATTAAGGATTAATTCCATTCTTTCACAGTGTTTTTTGTTTATGATACAGCATCCATTGCTCTAGGTTATTTTATTTTTGGGTTACTGTTTGCAACCTTAGCTTTTTGGAGAGTAAATTCCAGATTCAACACAATGCTTAGGTACAAGTAAGACTTAAAATAAAAAAATCCTTCTCTAGGTTGTGTGCATGTTTGCATCCTGAGCTGCACAAGTAAAGTCAGTAAGGAAGTCACTAGGCATTTTTCCACTAACATCAGCTACATTACTCCCTCCAGCCAAACCCCCAAACCAAAATGCCCAGGACATTACAGCTTGGTCTCCCCACTTCCCCATCTCTTTTGGGATTCGTGGGACTTTTACTTCTGTTCTTCCCAGGTCTGCCACAAGACTGGAAGGCTTTGAAATGCTTCCATTTCCCAATGCATAAAATGCAAATAATGATACTCCCTTCATCTGCTGCAGTCCAGTAAGGAAAAACACAATTAAAAAAACGCAACAAGTTGTTATAATTAGGAGACATTTTCCATGCACAGCAGTTGACTGAAAAAAAAAACCAAACCCACGACAAAAAACTTACCTGCTGCATCTCACTGCTCCCAGTTAAGACTATCTAATATTCACGTGCTTAGAATTAAGATAGTTCCAGAAAAAAACAGCAAGGCAGTAGCTTCAGGCTTCTGCCCCAAGCATCACAAACCACCACATAACTCAAAATACTGACTTAGTATACATTCATTCACTTAATTTCAATATGTTCAGAAAGCAATGACAAGAGAGTGTGGTCCTGGCAGGTTTTTATACCCAAGCAGGTACTACAGCTGGTAGAAAGCTAGAATAAGGTGCTCTGGCTGATTTGGGGAAAACAAAGTCATGTCCCCACACCTGCTCTGGATCACAGTGGTACCGCAGGTGGTAAAGGTGGGCACAGTATAAACTGCTGCGGCACTACGGCCTAATACCCTGCGCAGCGTTACGCGCCAAGGCTACACCCGGTTTGGTATCCGCCACGTAAGAGGGGCCAGTGCTGAGGTCTGCTGCGCACAACTTTCAATATATTGCTTTGACCTGCCGGTGGAGACGTACAGTTTGAGCGTGGCCTTGGCATGCAGAGCGGCACTGAATGAAAACAGGATCAAAGGGATCCCCTTGTTTGATTTGCTGCAGGTTCCTCCAAGGCGGTGATTACCTCCAGTCTCTACTGAGCAGGAATTTTAGGCTTGGGAAGCTCAGCTGCATCACGTAGTATAAAAGACAAAAAAATACCGAGTAAGTTTCCCGCAGACGTTAAGGGCTGCCTGCCTCTGCTCCCTGCAAAACTGCTTTCCGTGCAGCCATCTAGTGGAAGGCAATCGAAATGTTCCCAGTTAGGAAAAAAAAAAATTGAGAGGGTTATTTCAGGCATTCAGAAGACCTCGGTACAAATACCTGGTGAATCAAAAGGAACAGCCACCCCACTGGAAGTCTTCCTAAAGCATAATATTCGGTTGTACAGTAGCAGTTTTATTAGGCAACGTCCTGTCTTAAAGAAAACATAATAGAGGGTCCCCAAATGTAATGGGTTATTCCTCCTATCAGGCTGGTTCTACTTTGATGTAACTCTGTTCTGCATTAGATGCGTTTGTTTCTGATTACATAAAGGTAAATGAGATGGGAATTGGGCCTATTAAGTGTATGTTTAGCTGCTTCCCTAAGCAATCTATTTTTTCAAATTTTTTCAAAACCAGGCCTTGCTTATTTGAGACAGGTGTAAACAACTAATAGAAGAGCTAACTCACTGCCTGAAGAAACCCCGTTTTGTTCTTACCATTAGCACAGCCACAGGTGACCCCAGAGGACTGAAGTTTCACTGCAGCTGTGAGCATGTGTGTACTCCTCCTCCATTCGGTAAAATACCTTGGGGGAAAAATTCCTACTCTTTCATAAGTGTGAAGCAAATGCATGAAGCACTACACCAACTTAATAAGGAAACCATGAGGGACAACTAGGACATTTCTTCAGCTACCCTAGGAACTAAGTGAGGAGACAAACGGAGTCAGGCTGCACTTTATACCAGGCAAATCTCTTTGTTCTTCCATGTATTAATAAAAAGAGCATGCAGAACTGCACTACCTGTTCTTTTTCCCCAGTTCCTTCTTCACTCCAATACTTTCATTTTAATTGCCAGCTGGGTTCACAAGAAACAAGTTACTCTGGAAGACTGAGAGGTGCTTTAGTAAAGGGCAGTAGTGGTCACTGAATGTTAGTTCTGCCCCCGATTACAGCCGTGTTCCTCCCTCAGTTTCTCCACCTGTAAAAGAAGAGAAATAGCAGAGTGAAAAAAAAAAAACCTAGACGTTGGGATTCTTTTACTGCGAGGTTGGTCTCATCGTGTAAGTTTTTATATTAACAGTCGCGTCCGGCTGAAATACTTCCTCCGTAAGAGAAATGCTAAGGACTAATCATCTCTTCCTGGTTTTACCTAATTTACAAGTGCTGTGAACGCTAATGGTTTCACACCTAGCTCTGGGTTATGCCAAGCATTGATTAAATGACAAGACAGTCTGGTTTAACATTTGCAAAGCATTTTAAGGATTAAAGACACCAATAAAGTGTAAACTGAGTATTTACTGGGTCTATGCAGAACTGAACTGCAAAGGTGAAATTACCAGCATTGCCAGTATTTTCAAATCATAACGTTGGATAAAAATGCACACCTGATGCCTCATGTTGGAAAGTATCTTTCTGACTGAACAAGAGGGTAAGAAATGTATATGAAGATTTCAGACTGGGGAGCAAGAGGATCATACTGAGCTAGACTGTTTTATTCTGAGTTCCCTCTTACCCTGTGAAAAGCTAGGATAACTGGACAGCCTTAGGTTGTCTGAAGGGCAAGTTACTATCTAGGCTAAATTTGGACTGTAGAATTTGTCCTTACATGGTTGGCTTTTATTTATAATTTGAGCTCTTTTTCGCCTCCAAGATAGTCCTGTAATAGAAATAAACAATTACAGACTCTGAGTTATTCTAGGCTTTCGGTTGCATTTTTCCTAGAAACAAAAAGTTCTCATTTTTTTCTGAATTCCCAGGGTTTACTTGCACAACATCCATTAATATTGATGGAGTTAGATAACTTAAAAATCCCAACGCACACAAAAAAGAATAGACTCCTAAGTGAATGTCTATTATAAAATGACAAAGAGCTGTAGTCTTTGCAAAAGCCGGCAAAGAGTATTCTTCTGTTTAATGCTCTAATAAGTGTTCTATTATCCATTTAGTTCAATTACACTGAATGAGTCTGGTTTTTCCAAAGCCTTTCACTTTGTCAGAGTGAGTACGGGGAGGCTGACAAGAAAGATGAGCCACTGCTAGCTCTTGGGTAGCTACACTGATCTCTCACTATACCTCAGTGAGAACCAGGATCCACTCGTTAGCAGAAAGGAAACAGGCATGACAATGGCCCCCAGTAGAGCCCTCGAGGTACAAATCTGACAATGATCCCATTGTAAACCACTTATCATCAAAATGTTTTTATTCTCATCCATTACCCAATCTTTAGGGGCTCAGACTTAGAAAACAAGGAGGAAATGGTTCCCTTCTGAACTGCTCAGAAGAATATAAGACTGCGCTGAACAATTTAGGCCAAGAGATACATGTTTTTTCATATGCTTATTAATTCTTAGAAATTGGTTTTGTTGTTTTTCCTCAATAGTGACTTCTTCTTTGAAGAGACACCCATTTTCTTTTTAGGAGAAGCCCTCCACAGGATGGGACACAAATACACAGTGCTTTCAAGCGGAGAAAGTATAGAGTGTCAGTCACACCATCATGAGTTAGTTAATCTTATCCTATCAACAAGGTCAGTTTTTGAAAATAATGCATGAAAAATAATTACAGACTTAAAAGAGATTTCATAGTATTTTAGCATATACTATATATTTAAAGGTGGAGTGTATATGCAGGCTTCTTTTTTATCCCACCTTTTCTTTTACATTTCATGTTTTAGCAATTCATCCAACATGCAGAAAGACTAGTAGCAGAAATCTTATAGAGATGTCATTCAGTATATAATCCAGTTTCTTAAGTTACTGAAACATATGTATGCAATGGAATGTCATTGTTCCACAGAAGCCCTTATAATATATTGTATAACAACACATTTTTTAAATTAGCTACCTTTTTTTTTTTTTTATGAGGTACACCATAACAGTAACTTGCAAAGTATTACAGCATGTCTGGTAAACCATACACAACTGAAAAATTATATTGATAAACATACACATACATAAGTATATACGCATTGATATATGTGTGTGTGTGTGTATATACACCCTGATATGGTTATTTGAATCTATTTCAGGGTTTGGATTAAAGGGTCAGGCAGATTCCTTTTCTTTCCACCATTCTTGATGGGCTCCTGTCAAATCATTGCTCATTTCCACCTACCAAAACTTCCTAAAAGGAATGGCAGTTGGCATCTCGATCGCTTCTGTCTCTGTCTTAGTTTTGAGTTCTTCTTCCTAGACAGGTGATGCTACTCAGGTGAATAAAGCTCTGTCAGCCCCATGTGGAAACACTTTTCCCTCTGCTGGGCATACCTGATCCCTAGCACTGCGTCCCTTGGCTGTTGCTGTTGCCTGCGTGCTACAGCTGCTGTGGGCTGTACCAACCATTGCAGCCTGAGGAGCTGTTAGGGTGATGCATTGCCCCTGGCTTTCCCTTGTCCAGCCATTTAAACAGAACCAACTAAGTTATACCAACACACGCCAATTTTATACCGGCTTAAAGATTTCAACTGGAAGAGTGCTTCCACCGATGTAGTTACCGGGCTATTGCCCCTACTACAGATACAGTTACAATGACATCATCGTGTATTCTGCCAGTTACTACTGTCATACACCACGCAATAAGCCTTGTTTGAGGAGCTAAAAACTATTTTAATATAAATAAATATTAAATAAATCAATAAATTAAAACCAAAACAACTTCTGTGTGGAGATACCTCAAGTGTGCTGGTTTCTTTTGCCCGTTAGATGAAGTTCGGGTTGTCCATGTCCTTTCGCATCTCCTCGTTGCTGGCACACACACCAGCCCACAGCATACACACGTGGTCCTTCTTGACTTCCCCCATGAGAAGTGCTCAATGTTCTCATCTACCCTATGGCACCAGCTTGTGAAGGAGAGAAATAGACTGGCCTTCAGCTTTTTTTGTTCAAAGAGAAGCAAGTACTTTTCTCATCCTGACCCAATCCAGCATGAACAGGCAGAGCAGCAGGTGTGAGGTCTCCCACATGGATCATTCATGTCCTTGCTTGGGCTTTGCAGAGAAAGTTGGAGGACCAAAAAATTACAGAAGTCTGACTTCTGTTCTCACGGAATTACGAGTACCTTTGCCCGTAGCTGGCCAGGATATTTGACTACCCTGTGGCAGAAATTGTGTCCTGGTTTCAGCCAGGATAGAGTTAATTTTCTTCACAGAAGCTACTGTGAGGCTGCGTCTTGGATTTGGGATGAGAAAATGTGGATAACATACTGACGTTTTCAGTTGTTGCTGAGCAGTCAAGGACTGTCCGGCTTCTCGTGCTGGCCTGACAGTGAGAAGGCTGGGGGTGCACGGGAAGCTGGGAGGGGGCACAGCCAGGACAGCTGACCCAGGCTGGCCAAAGGGATGTTCCATACCATACGGCATCATGGTCAGTACATAAAGCTGGGACAAAGAAGAAGGAAGGGGTGGAGGGACATTTGCAGTGATGGCGACTGTCTTTGCAAGTAACGGTTATGCGTGATGGAGCCCTGCTTCCCTGGAGATGGCTGAGCACCTGCCTGCCCATGGGAAGTGGTGAATGAATTTCCTGTTTCGCTCTGGTTGCGTGCGCAGCTTTTGCTTTGCCTATTAAACTGTCTTTACCTCAAACCATGAATTTCTTCACTTTTCCCATTCTCTCCCCCGTCCCACCATGTGGGAGTGAGTGAGCAGCTGCGTGCTGCTTAGTTGCTGCCTGGGGCTAAACCACGACAAATTGTTAATACAGAGATACATCTAAAGCTACTTCTCACAGGTTTGGTCCGATACTACAGAATGACCAAACTGATGGATACATGGGTCATTTTTGGTGCACTGAGGGGAAAAGACACAAGGGTGTTGATCAGAGTTGTGGAGGGTCAGGACTGAAGGCTTGCTCCTTTAAAGCCTATTAAACAGCATCTAGATTTCTAACAAGGTGGTCAAAGGACATTATCCTAACAGGAGAAAATGTCTTGGTGGGTTTAAAGAGGTGGCTTTGTCAGATCGTAATACATATTTCAAATGTTTTACAAAGTATGCAATAGCAATCAACATTTGACGCTGCACTTGAACATCAGAAAGAGCTTTCTAGAAAAATGTTCTTTTTTTCTATTGATGTAAATTTTAATTTTCATTCAGAAGAGAAGTTGTTAATAAAAGAGTGAACATGACCAAATCATTCACTCTGTGATTACAGAAAAATGTCCCTTTGCAGTAAACTCAAGATGCAATTATTTATGGCCTCACTGATCTCAGCTCTTTATTGCCTTTAAATCCTTTTTCAGTATATCTTCAGTGATTCAGACCAACTCTTGTCTTTATGCATACGGTAATAATCTAAAAATTAGAGTCTCAAAAAAAAAAGTTAAAACTTTTTTTAAGTAAACAAGTTGATAATGAGGGCTAAAATAACACACAGAAGTATGTCAACATTAAAAAAAAAAAACAAAAACGCAAAACCCAAAGCCATCAGCAGATTTTCAAATACCATCCCAAGTCTGGATAGCCATAACACACTTTGAAGACAGCAGAAAATCTGTACAGGGAAGACATGCCAGGAGGACACTTTAATGAGATAAAAAAGTGTCTCTGAGGAAACTGAACTCACCAAATATTGAAATGAGTGCAAAGACTACCACTGTCATCACTGGGCATTGTATTGATCTGAAAATTAATTGCTGTCTCACTGTTGTGTATTTAAAAGTTCATCCTTCCCAATGTGTATTGGCCAATTCAAAATCCTGATTTTCAGAATAAATATATTTGTCCAGCTTCATGTTCCTTTTTTTTTTCCCAGTACCTACTAAGAGTAGGTAATCATGCCTTGTTATAGCATCTTCTTCATAATACTTTTAGCTGATTAAAATAAAGAAATAGGGCTTAAATACAGTATGTCAATAACATCAAAAGACTGGAGGCCCATTCGTCTTATCAGCCTGGACAAGGATTATCAAGCACTAACTGACATTGGTTAGGGCTGAATTTATACGTGTTTGGATGAAAACTTTTAATTTCCTTTTCTTTCTATGATATTCCAGGAGTGATTGTACTAGTGGTGTTTATTACCAGCAAGTTGTGAAAAATATCAGAAGTATTTTAGAAACGTGCTGAAATAAGGATTCACTTTGTTCCCTTGAAATCTCATTTTCTTCCACTTTTCCATAAAAGTTTCAATAGTCCACTAAAAGAGCAGAAATAATGCAACACTGACCTGGGCTTCTTAATACACAACATAGAAGGCAATCAAGGGTGCCACTAAAACAAGCAACTTTCACGTGACCCTTGATTTATCATGAATTTGAAAAAAATTATTAAAACAATTTTGGTTAACAAGCAAGCAAAACCAACACAACATATTTTTGAACAAAATTCTGACAGACTAAAGGTAAATGACCTGCCAGAAGTGGTTTTCAAAGTTCTAGTTAACATGGTTTTAGATGCAGGCAAAATTGCTTTGATAGAACTGCAACTCATCTCCCAGCATAACTTCAGTATTATTATTTGCTGAAAGAAACAGAGATCCAGAAATTAAATTCTGGATCTCAATTCGGACTCAAATTAAAAACAAACAGCCAGGAATTGGGGAAGGTTTATAGACATAAATGTAAAGTGTTTAGAAATAGATTTAATGATTTAACACCCATGATACTCAATGCCAATTTTTCAGGAGGCTTTAGAGGACAGATAGAAATGAAGGCTTACTCATACATAGTCCTTGGACAAATGCAATGCCAGACCCAATTTGCTGTTCCCTAAAAGACATTTTAAATAACTGCAAAAGGCAAATTTAACTACACTTACAGCGGGGATGAACTCGGCCCATTGTTTTCTTTCCTGGAGGCTGTGACATTGAGTAATTATTAGAACGTTCCTTATTGTCAACATTTGAAGGGAATAAATGACTAGGTACAAGTGTTTACCTGAGCACCATTTATTGATTGGTTGGCTTCCAAATCATCTTTGGCAGAACACCACTTCCAGTTTTTCAGTGTGCAGCTGAACACTAGTTATTTGGCAAATATCTACATACAAGCCTCTTCTGGCTATGCCTATGGAGCCTGCAGGTCTCACAGCACTGCAAATATATTTTGAATAGTGTTTGCAAGCTTGTACTTGGTATGGTCAGCATTGTACCTAAGATTGCATAGAATTTAGAGTTCTAACATTGCAACTAACAGTGGCTATTAGCCACCTAACGCTCGCAGTTCTAGTCTCATGAAAATGTGATGTGCCATCAGTGCACAAGTTGAGAAACTATATAAACTTTATGGAACATATGAGAATTTCTGGCTAAATGGAAGAACTTGGACGGCCTCTGAAAGGCGCTTTGTGGCTGAGGATTCAGGCTGTCTGACATACTCCAGCAAGCGATCATCTCTTGGTGATTTCCCTTCTTCTAGAACAGTGAATGCTAAAAGAAATAAGGCAATTTAAAAGCTTTTGCACCTTTAGAGTATTAATAACATGTCCACCTCCTCTTTCTTGTCAGTGCCCCTTCCTTAATTCCATCATAAAACAAATGAATTACATTTAAAATACTGTGGGCAGGAGCTCCCCTCAGTAACACCTGCTGCCATTAGGACATCAAAGCCCACCTGCCTGCACTAGGATCTGGTAAAGTTCTTGCTGCCGTTTGCACTTACATCCAATTTTCAGTTTGCACATGGATGGTTCACTCTAAATCTAGAAACACCTAATTATGTGCATTGTCGCTGTATTCCTGGAAGTTTTACTATCTGTCCTCTTGTTATGTAATCCATCTGACATTCCCTTTAAAAATGCAATAAAATAGGACTAGCATAAAAGATGCGGCTGTAATATGGATAAAGACACCATCTCACTCCGTGTCTGTCTTCCCTGCAGAGGAAAAAAGGGGGTCAAATTCTACTGCTACTCTTGTAGCACGCCCATGTATGCCTGAGGATTTTCACCTAGCCCTCTGGCAGGGAGAAAAGTAAAATTTATCATATAATTTTTGCCTCCTAGAAGGGAACAGTCTGGAACAAGTCTCTCCAGTGTGAAAGGTCGATACGCCATAGCCACAGATACGCCACTATATGCAAGTACCCCTGATGATCTGTCCTAAAAAAACCTGTAGCACCCACTTTGCTGTGTCACAGGGGTCTTCACTAAGTAAAGTATCTGCTGGTAGCATCTGAAGTATATATCTGAATATATCTGAATATGCTGAAGTATCTTCACTAAGTAAAGGACCCATTACCTGCTATGGTACAGGAGTGGCCCTGGGAGGTACTCGTTATAGCCTTCCACCCAAGTGCTAACAGCACAGAATTATTTGCTCTAAATATCTTACCAGCTCAATAAGTTGAAACTCTCTCTAATGAAGTAACATGATTATCAGTACACAGTATTGCAGGAAACTGGTAATAGAAAAAATTGAATTATACTAATGGGATACTTAAATCATTCTTTACATCTGTTCCCAGAGCAGTTGTGGGAAAAGCTGCAGAAAATGGCTGTTCTTCTTCGACCAGTGGATTTGCCTTTGTTTGGTTAATTAATGAAATTAAAAGTTTACTTGGGAAATTCCTGTCATGTTTGAGGGAAGAACCTATTTCATAAGGGCAGTTACAGCACAGTTATACTGAGGATACGAAGTGAGAGTCTCTGGGCTTTCTAAAATTAATGTGCTTGTTTTTCAGACAGGGAGAAGAACTTTCCTCTGTTAAGAGACAACGTAATGTAACCCATAAATCTATACACTATACAGGCAAAGGACTCAGTTGTGCGCTAGGCTGCAGATACTTTCTATCATCACAGTGGTATCCAGAAAATTGGCAATCATACATTGAAATCTTGTCTCTAAACCTTCCAGAACAGGACAAATAGAAAGAAAGCAGCATTTAATACATTTCATGTCACCATTATATTATCACTTAATCTCTGTATAGGTACATAAATGGCCATTTGATTACATATTTCCAGGTAGAAAAATGACCACCATAATTTCGGATGATGAAATGCCCAGGAACCCATATAACACCTTGTGTATTGGAAAAATGCTCCTTAAGCTAGCCAAAAGCTGGCAGGAATAGCCACAACATAGTTAGCAACTGATGAATACATAAGCCCTAGCCTATCCACTTGCAGTTTTGGCCTCTAAGACGATGACCAAAAAGTTACGATCATGTTGTTTGTTCTCAACTTCAGATCCAAGTCCTGGGTCCATTTCCCTTAATACACTAGATCTGTCACTCCACAAGAAAAAAAAAAAAAAGATTTTTTTCTTCCAGTCATGCAGCTCAGTGGTGGCACAGTACAGCACATAAAAAACTAGCAGCTATGGAAATTTTTCTTGCATGTGGACTAGTGAAATTTGCATTGGTAGGAAACATATTCCCTACACAAAACTCCCTGTGGCTTTCAAACCTGCCTGTGGACTGATGAGGCACACTGCCAATGACTTTGAAAATTTCACATTTGCTGCAAAAATATAACATTTTTCAGCAGTTTATTATGCGATATTTCCTTAAGGGAAAAAATGTCATAAAAAGCATTCTGGAAGAAACACCTTGCCTTGAGACAGGTGTTTATCAAAACATAATAGAACCTCCAAATAGTCCTTTCTCACTGGCACTCAGCTACACATAACAGAGTAGGAACGAGATTAGTCAATAACCTTGAAGTTTGCATAGGCTGCAAAGGACACAAACTTAATTGTAAAATATTGGTTATTCTGATATTGTATTATATAGGAATGTTTAATATACTTGTAAGTTCATTTAATCAATGACGGGCTGGCTACAAAGCTGACTTAGGACTGTTCATTGGCTTCAAATAAGCAGCCTCCTGCTAAACAGAATGGAGGATCATTGAAAGTTCTTTGCGCTTACCTTAGAAGATTCTGCTTTCAAGACATGACCAAACACATTTCCTTTCTGGAAGTGGCAGAGATGACAGCTAAGAGATTAGCATTCACTCCTCTTCTAACCCTTATTTATTCCTCTCAACATTGTTTCATCAGTTTTAGAGGTTATTGCCACTTCAGTAGTTTTGAGACTGCACTCTAGGCCAGGTCTGGAGAAAGATCTACCTGAAAATGAGTGCTAGTGAGGGCCCTCAGCCTGTTGCTCTGAGACGTGCTGGCTACACTGCAGCACACTTGAAGTCTTATGGGGATGACACAAGGGCTCCTGAGGTAATAGGAGCCAACAGGGAAACACCAATGAAATATCTCAAAGGAATTAAGGGGTGTTCCTCTGAGAAGGTGACAGGGCCGACAGCCCAGCTGAAGTGCCTCTACACCAATGCACACAGCATGGGCAACAAACAGGAGGAGCTGGAAGTCACAGTGCTGCTAGAAAGCTATGACCTGTTTGCCACTACTGAAACTTGGTGGGATGAATCCCATGACTGGATTGTGGCTATCGGTGGCTACAGGCTGTTCAGAAGGGACAGGCAAGGAAGGAGGGGCGGAGGCGTTGCCCTCTACATCAGGAAATGGATAGAGCATGAAGAGCTGTCTCTGAAGAATAGCCATGAGCCGGTTGAAAGCTTATGGGTAAGAATCAGAGACCAAGGCAACAAAAGGAACCTTGTAGTTGGTGTGTACTACGGGCCACCCAATCAAGAGGAGCCTATTGACAAAGCCTTCTTACTCCAGCTACAGGAGGCATGGTGCTCGCAGGCTCTCGTCCTGCTGGGGGAGTTCAGCCACCCCGATATCTCCTGGAAAAACAGCATGGAGAGCTATAGGCAATCCAGGAGACTCCTGGAATGCATTGAGGATAACTTCCTGTGCCAGCTAATAGACAGCCCTACCAGAGAGGATGAGATATTGGACCTGTTGGTCACCAACGCATGAGATACTGGACCTGTTGGTCACCAATGCATGTGAGCTGATTGGTCATGTCAAGACTGGAAGCAGCCTGGGCTGCAGTGATCAAACACAGTTGGACTTCACAGTCCTGAAGAATATGGGACACGTGAAGGGTAAAGCCAGGACTCTAAATTTTAGGAAACCAAAATTCCAGCTCTTCAAGGAGTTAGCCAGTAGGACCCCCTGGGAAACTGCCCTCAGGGACAGCTGACAATTGAGCCATTGACCACTGCCCTCTGGATGTAACCATCCAACCAATTCCTCATCTGACAGGGAGTAGAACAGAGCTGGCAGATGTTTAAGTATGCTTTCCATAGAGCGCAGGAGGTCTTGATCCCCAGGTGCAAGAAATCAGGAAAGAAAAGCAAGAGACCGGCATGGCTGGGTGGAGACCTGCTGGCCAAACTAAAGGGCAAGAAGGAAATGCACAGGCAGTGTGAGCAGGGACAGGTATCCTGGGATGAGTACAGGGATGCTGCCCGGTTGGGTAGGGATGAGATCAGGAAGGACAAGGTGCGGCTGGAGCTGAACTTGGCAAAGGATGCAAAGAATACTAAGAAGGGCTTCTACTGGTATGTCAGACAGAAAAGGAAGGTCAAAGAAAGGGTACCCCCCGTGATGAGCAAGACTGGCCAACTGCTAACAACGGACGAGGAGAAGGCTGAGGTACTCAACGACTTCTTTGCCTCAGTCTGCACTGGCAGTGTCTCTTCCCACACCTCTCGAGGGGATGGATGGCAAGACAGGGACTGGAGGAATGAAGTCCCTCCCACTGTAAGATGGGGAGGGTCAGAGAAGAGAAGATCAGGTTCAAGAGCATCTGAGGAACCTGAACGTGCACAAGTCTATGGGACCTGATGAGATGCTCCCCAGAGTCCTGAGGGAATCGGCTGACATAGTTGCCAAGCCACTCTCCATGACATCTGAAAGATCATGGCAGTCAGACAAAGGCCCTGGAGACTGAAAAAAGGGAAACATTGAACCCATTTTTAAAAAGGGTAGAAGGGAAGACCCTGGGAACTACCGACCTGTCAGCCTCACTTCTGTGCCTGGGAAGATCATGGAACAGAACCTCCTAGAAGCTACGCTAAGGCACATGGAGGACAGGGAGGTGGCTCAAAACAGCCAGCATGGATTCACCATGGGCAACTCCTGCCTGACCCACTCAGTGGCCTTCTGTGATGGAGTGACTATATCAGTGGACAAGGGAAGAGCTACTGATGTCATCTATCTGGACTTCTGCAAGGCCTTTGACACGGCTCCCCACAACATCCTTCTCTCTAAATTGGAGAGAGATGGATTTGATGGGTAGATGAGGAACTGGTTGGATGGTTGCATCCAGAGGGCAGTTGCCAATGGCTCAATGTCCAGATGGGACATCGGTGATGAGTGGTGTCTCTCAGGGGTCCATGTTGGGACCAGTACTCTTTAATACCTTCACCAATGACATAAACAGTAGGATTGAGTGCACCCTCAGCAAGGTTGCAGATGACACCAAGCTGAGTGGTGCGGTTGACACACCTGAGGGATGGGTTGCCATCCAGAGGGACCTGGACAAGCTCAAAGAATGGGCCCGTGTGAGCCTCATGAGGTTCAACAAGGCCAAGTGCAGGGTCCTGCACCTCGGTTGGGGTCACCTGTGATATCAACATAGGCTGAGGGATGAAGGGATTGAGAGCAGCCCTGCCGAGAAGGACTTGGGGTACTGGTGGGTGAGAAGCTGGACATGAGCCGGCAATGTGCGCTTGCAGCCCAGAAGGCCAACTGTGTCCTGGGCTGCATCCAAAGCAGCGTGGCCAGCAGGTCGAGGGAGGGGATTCTACCCCTCTACTCCACTCTGGTGAGACCTCACCTGGAGTCCTGCGTCCAGCTCTGGAGCCCTCAGCACGGGAAAGACATGGAGCTCTTGAGCGGGTCCAGAGGAGGCCACGAAAACGATCAGAGGGATGGAACACCTCTCCTGTGAGGACAGGCTGAGACAGTTGGGCTTGTTCAGCCTGAAGAAGAGAAGGCTCCAGGGAGACCTTATTGCAGCCTTCCAGTACTTAAAGGGGGCCTATAAGAAAAATGGGGACAGACTTTTTAGCAGGGCCTGTGGCAATAGGACAAGAGGTAACGGTTTTAAACTAAAAGAGAGCAAATTTTGACTAGATTTAAGGAAGGAATTTTTCACAGTGAGGTTGGTGAAACACTGGCACAGGTTGCCCAGAGAGGTGGTAGATGCCCCATCCCTGGCACCATTCCAGGTCAGGTTGGACGGGGCTCTGAGCAACCTGATCTAGTTGAAGATGTCCCTGCTCATTGTAGGGGGTTGGACTAGATGGCCTTTAAAGGTCCCTTCCAACCCAAACTATTCTATGATTCTATGATTCTATGATTCTATGAAAATAATTCCCAGGGAGAAAGTAGTCACTACTGAAATAAGATCAAGCCCTGACAGTAGAGTCCTGTGACAGACTACGAGCAATGTTAACACAGCTGGTTTGGCAATCTGAGAGCAAAGTGATCCAAAAGAATGCTAACAGTTAAAAAAATGAGATAGACTAAAATAATCTCCTAAAGAAATTCCACGGTGAATAAAGTGCATTACTGTAGGATCTGAAGAAGCAAAACTTCTGTGGCTTGGTACCACAGGGTAAAGGCCTTAGGGTAAGAAAGACCGGCATGTGGCTCTTTTATTGCCTTAACATGCCTTTCTCTTGTGTTCTGTTTTCTTTGGGCTATAAAGATTAAATGTGCTGGTTTAAAGAAGCTGTTGGGCGCTTGCGCGCAAACTCTGGAGGTTTTCCGATCTGCAGGATGCTGAACTCGGAGAGGAAGAGAATCAGCAGGCTCTATGCTTTACCACCCAAAGTCCTGGCCTCCTCATTACAGGGATCTGTGGAGACAGCAAATGAAACAAAATGAAAGGTTTTGCCTGCAAAATACTCAATATATAGTTCAGCTATGGTTCAATACAGACAGCCCCCCAGCAGTAATGATCCCTTTGGTTAGCATTAAAATCTCCTTTAATCTTCATAAATACTCAGAAAATTCAAAGTATTTGCAATCCCAAATGCATTGTACACAATATTTTAGCAAGATTATTAAAGTTGCCATGCACTTCACACAGGGATGACTGACCAAATTCAGGTGACCACAGTGTATCAGCTGTCAGAGATTTCTTCCTTCTTGTGTCACAAAAAGCAGCTGGCCATAGAAAATACAGCTTTCTGAAGACAGGCACAACTGGCGGGTCAGTCAGCCACATGCATCAGCTATCAACGTATAGATTACCACTCTCTCGAGGAAAAAGCAGTATCAAGAGTCCTTTAGAAATAAGAATATTACAGCACTGATGTAGTCATGTTAATAATCACAGAATCACTAAGGTTGGAAAAGACCTCTAAGATCATCAAGTCCAACCATCAACCCAACACCACCATGCCCACTAAACCGCGTCCCGAAGTGCCACGTCCACACATTTTTTGAACACTTCCAGTGATGGTGACTCCACTACCTCCCTGGGCATCCTGTTCCAATGTTTGACCACTCTCTCAGTGAAGAAATTTTTCCTAATATCCAATCTAAACCTCCCCTGGTGCTTTTTTATTAAAGCCTATTATTTGGTTTATTGAAAATAATAATAGCTTAATTGCTGTTCAGTCTGTTTCCCCCCCTGAAAAGGATATTATTTCAAGTATTTCTAGATGTGAAATGAGGGCCTTATTATTTTCTTGGATTTTGAAAAATGAAATAAAAGATGAGAACAAATCATAATGTTTCCTGACATTTTTTCTGTACATGAATGACAAGGACTCAAAAAATATCTTGTACAATAGCTCTGAGTACCATTTTCTTGGAATATTTGATTCTGACAAAAGCAAATAGCAGTTTCAAGTAATTCAGATATTAAATGTAGCCCCCTTAAAAATGTTGATCCTCTGAGAGTCCTCATTTTAACATTTATTGCAAAGTTATTTTCCAAACATGCTTTTTTTTCCCAAAGAAGTCTGAAGTTTATAATTTGTCTCGTTGCTGACACTCATTAATTATACACACTGTCATGAATCTTCAACTAGCTCAGCTACCAAAAAAGCATCTCTCCTCTCTTGGGGAGAGGCAATGGAATCGCATCGCATCTACTGTGCAGCAAAAGTGGTCTCATTGCTATGGAAAGCAGATGGAGAAAAGGTGACAGATTTTGCAGCCAACCTTATTTTAATTATCTTTAATTCAGATGAAGTCTATTCATAGCATAGCTCACATTTATTAAGATAAGAACATAAATGCAATGGCTGCAAACCAAGCAAAACAAAGACACAGTATCGGGCTTTCTTCCTGGCCGGTGTTAAATGAGCTCACTGCAGTGGAAAGATCCAGTTAGTCAATGATGTTTTTAAGAACTATGATCGAGCACGTTTTATAAGAGTATATGATATAAACTCCCTTATATTCTGCATCTAGTTTAAACATCTCTGATGGTAAGGAAAAGATTACTCTTAGGAGTACAGTAATTGACAGCAACAAGTATGAGTTGGTATTCTTTGACACAACTACAGCATGTCAAACTTCCAGTCATCTCTTCTCTATAATGGAAATTTGCAACGGTATCTCCTTGCTAAGAGACAAGCAAGCAGAAAAGTTAGCAAAGTAGTACTCGAATGACTTTTACTTGCCAAGATAACAATCAAAACATATCTTACTAAATTTAGCACCAGTGTTTTCCCATCCCATAAATATTTTAGAGATGTCAAATCTCTCCCCGTTCTGTGGGAGGGCAAATAGGAAGACTTCTGAATAAGCGAAAGAGCAACAGACTGACTTTTAAAGTCAGCATAATGAAACAAAAAAAGAAAACCAAGCCCCAAAAGAGATACAAAATACGCACCTCAGCCATCACCCAGCCATGCTAGTACAAAATACATCTACCACAGTGATGTGTCTGACAAAGCAATAAATTAAATTATTAACTCTTTCATTACTATTTTTGGCTCCTTGGGCTATCATGCAATATGCCAAATTAAGAAACTACTTTATGTTAATGAATTTAGAAAAAAGCAATGCCCAGTAAAGGGGGAAAAAGGCCCACGGTGACAAGTTGTATGCAACAGTCACAGAGCACAGCAGTGATGACGTGTGTGCTGAGTTGACCTCGGCTGGATGCCAGGTGCCCACCAAAGCCACTCGATCACTCCCCTTTTCAGCTGGACAGGGGAGAGAAAATATAACAAAAGGCTCATGGGTTGAGATAAGGACAGGGAGAGATCATTCAGCAATTACCATCATGGGCAAAACAGACTTGATTTGGGGAAATTAATTTGATTTATTGCCAATCAAATCAAGAGTAGGGCAATGGAAACTAAAACCAAGCCTTAAAACACATTCTTCCCCACCCCTCTCTTCTTCTCAGACTCAACTTTACTCCTGAATTCTCTACCTCTTCCCCCCAAGCAGCATTGAGGAACAGGGAATGGGGGTTGCGGTCAGTTCATGACATGTCGACTCTGCCATTCTTTCCTCCTCACGCTATTCCCCTCCTCTAGTGTGGGGTCCCTCCCATGGGGACAGTCCTCCACAAACTTCTCCAACATGAGTCCTTCCCATGGGCTGCAATTCTTCACAAGCTGCTCCAGCCTGGGTCACTTCGATCGAGTGCCATCCTTAGGAACAAACTGCTCCAGCCTGGGTCCCCCACAGGGTCACAAGCCCTGCCAGCAGCCTGCTACCTCATGGGCTCCTCTCTCCATGGGGTTACAGGTCCTGTCAGAAGCCTGCTCCAGCGTGGGCTCTCCACAGGGTCATAGCCTCCTTCGAGCATCCACCTGCTCTGGTGGGGTCCTCCATGGGCTGCAGGGGACAACCTACCTCACCATGGCCTTCACCGCAGGCTGCAGGGGAATCTCTGCTCCGGCACCTGGAACACCTCCTGCCCCTCCTTCTTCACTGACCTTGGTGTCTGCAGAGTTGTTTCTCTTACATAGTCTCACTTGTGTCCTCTGGCTGCTGTTGCACAGAAGTTTTTTTCCCCTTCTTAGATATATTCCACAGTGTCCCATCAGAGGGATGGAATGCCTCTCCTATGAGGACAGGCTGAAAGAGTTGGGGTTGTTCAGCCTGGACAAGAGAAGGCTCCAGGGAGATCCTATTGCAGCCTTCCAGTACTTAAAGGGGACTTACAGGAAAGATGGGGACAAACTTTTTAGCAGGCCCTGTAGTGATAAGACAAGGGGTGATGGTTTTAAACTGAAAGAGGGCAGATTGCGACTAGATAGAAGGAAGAAATTCTTCACAATGAGGGTTGTAAAACACTGGCACAGGTTGCCCAGAGAGGTGGTAGATGCCCCATCCCTGGCACCATTCCAGGTCAGGTTGGACGGGGCTCTGAGCAACCTGATCTAGTTGAAGATGTCCCTGCTCATTGCAAGGGGGTTGGACTAGATGGCCTTTACAGGTCCCTGTTCAGGTCCCTTCCAAAACAAAGATTCTATGATTACCACTGTCGCTGATGGGCTTAGCCTTGCCAGTGGCAGGTCTGTCTTGGAGCAGGCTGGCATTGGCTCTCTCAGACATGGGGGAAGCTTCTAGCAGCTTCTCACAGAAGCCACCCCTGTAGCCACCCTGGCTACTAAAACCTTGCCACGCAAACCGAATACAACATGAGAGGTACCAGGGATCCTTCTATGTAGGTGCCCTCCAGGTATGCCCTACTTAGGGCAGCCATGGCTTGCTGCCTGTGTGGAAAGCATGAGATCACTGAAGAAGAGCAGGGGAGAAGAAGGGAAGGGCAGTTTGCCTTCAGCTGCTTCTCCCATTTCTGGCACAGAAGAGAGAGGCCGGAGGTGCCATATGTGGTAATTTATCTCTGTCCTCCCTCCCCAGTCTTCGATCAGATTAGGGTTTTTAGCACAAGTGAGATGGACGTGGAGGCAGACAGAGCAGAACCAAATATCCATGCATATTCAGATCCTACATTAGGATGTGAAGAGATAACAGGGTCTCTAAATCATGGAGATAGTTAAGGGGAATGGACTGGGAGAGCAGAACCTGTATCTGTAACCTGCTTTGCAGAGTATGGCCATCTACAATCAAAGGTCATGGACCAAAGAAGTATAATGATGGCCACCATGAAGTCCCTCTAGAAGCAAGTTGCAGCCCTTGAACTATAGTGGAAGAAAGAAACTTCTCTTTCAACAGTTTCACAGCCCTGCTAGGATCACTTTTCCCACCCTCTCTTCTCGACAGCCCAAGCAACCTACTTCAGGCCTCCCCATTATTTCCACCAAGCCATGACCACAGAACTGACCTTCGCTGCTGCCAGCAATGGGATCACACAAGCTACTTTGTCCCTTACCCCAAGGGTGGTAGAACTTTATTTCACCTGTACTACTCAGAAACACTGAACTTGCTGCTTATCTGCATAGCAAAGTTTTTCCTCAAATGCTTGCTATTGAGAAGAAAGACATTTCAAAGAAGTATTGTAAGAGCGACAGCCATGAAGAACACTGTTTTCAATAATGTGAGAAATGATCACTGTTTACATATAGACTACGAAAGCTAACACTGAAAATCAAAACCAGCCAGTAGTTCACTACACATAATAACCAGCAAATCATTATTTGAATACAGTAGGAGATTTCTTAGAACAGAGAGAAGACCCACAAATTATATCCACACAACCAATACATCTGTACTCAACAGCACACTTCCCGTAAGGAGGAACTACACACACAATTAGGATATGCGAGATCACTGTTCATCTACCAAATCATGAAACATGTAGCTTATTGCAGAAAATACTATCAACTACTAACAGTAAGGAAAAATGGGGCAGTGGAAGGTTGTGTTGTTTCAGGACTGTATTGTTGGTGACAAAAAAAGGCATTATATAGGGCTTTTACATCTACATCTCATATACGAAAAAGGTAAATGCTCAGATGCATTTAAAACTAAAATAAAACTCAACAAAGGCTGAGTATTGTTATCATTCATGTTTTCTACTTACAATACAATGTATGCATATTTCTTGTAGACAAGGCCTGGGGGAAGAGAGAATTCAAATGAGATATGCCATAGTTTGGCTGTCTGAGTCAGCCTGATTAGACTTTCATATATTCAGGAAGATTTACAAATGGATTGTGTGCCTTTATTTTGAAAACATCCTTGTCTACATGACAATCAGCAAATCCAAAATTGCTGCCCTTTCAAGGACACTTGGCCTGAGCGTAGGAAGGTGCAAAAAATATTGATAATGGAGTTCAAAATCTTTCCAGCTTCCTTAAAGATGGAAAAGAAAGACAGTCTGGAGGCTTTGAAGAACCACAGCTAAATATTAAACATCTATTCTGTTGGCTTTGAAAATGGATTCAGTTTTAAATATGTAATCACAACCAAACATTCACCTTTGCAACTTCTTCTGTATCTCCCTTGCATCACTATCTGTCTTATCCTAATTCAAAGTCTTTCTGTAGCCTTCACATTTTACATAACTTTACATCCCTTCACATCAGCAGCCACTGACAAACTCTAGGATCTTTAGGTCCATCCTCAAGATGGTGGGGCAGATGTGGACCACGGTGCAAGGAAGGCAGGAAGGACTCTTGACCAACTGTGTTCACTGCCACTCCCGTTTTGGGAGCCTGGCTTCAGCGTGTGCCAGAAGCCTGTGAGCTGCTTATAGTCACAGCTCTGTCCTCTTACTCATGGCCCAGTTGCAGCCATGAAGGTTTGCCCTGTGTTGAGCCTTCTCACTGAACCATTTACTCCTTGCTTTGTTATAATCTTTCCAAATCCTGCCAGAAAATGTGCTGCCTCACTCGTCTTAATGACTTCATTTCTTTTGTCCCTTCTTCTTAAGTCAGTCACCTGTCTCAGCACTTGAGATGTGTGTTTCATACTCCACACCCAGGCTCTGAAAGGTGCCAAGTGGCCGGAGGCTCCCTGGGGGCAGTGGGGGGGTCCCTGTCGGGCAGCAGGGCAGGCTGGGGGCGAGGGGGGGCCAGGGATGGCCACAGCCCTGGATGTGGGGCATCTCCCTGGGGACAGGACAGGACATTGACTGCAGAGCTGCAGACCGGCACTGCTGCGGGGTCGCTGAGGCAGGGCCTGACGGCCCCGGGCTGGGCTGAAATGGGATCTGGGGCCATGGGCAGGGGTGGGAGGGGGTCCCAGGTGGGGCTGGGCAGGGACACTAAGGTCTGTTAGTGCCCCCCATTGCTCCTCAGGCAGCTCATTTGTACCATCCAGGTCACTGGGACACAGAAAATCCTACGGTGTGCTGTGATGGGCTAAGACTGGCTAATATTTCATCTGCTTTTATAAGCTACTATACCTTACAACTTTGCTCTTAAGTAAGATACATCCACAGAATCCTGTGTACTCTAGTAACATCCTCAGTGAATATTTCTTTCAAAACTATCATGTTACAGTGTAGAAGTCATTTGCCACAGTTGTTAAAATTTTCCTTCCTTTGAAATCAGCAATACCCAGACCGAAAGTTTGTTCTTTTCAACTTTGTTTCATATTAAACTTTTCATTTTAAAAAAAAAAAAAAAAGGCTCATTGATGAAAAAGCTATGTTATCCCTCCGGGTTTGACCATTGTCCATGTGAACTGAGATAGCTCTTACAAATATCTTCAAGAATTTATTCTACTGCTACCTTAGTGAAGATTTCAGTTATGTCCAGCTCTGTGGGGCTTAATACTTGAAGCAAGAATCATAGCAAGGCTGTGCTCCATCTGTTTTATTTTCATTAGTCAGGACTACTGTGACCCTGGAAAAATCCTGTGTGCAGTTGACTTGTGTCCTATGTTGCTCCTTTGCTTATTTGCTGGAGCTGTTTCCAGTGACATTTATTTTTGAGATAAAAGTTCTGTAGGCCAAAAATTCCAATAAACAAGGTAGCATAAGCAGTCATGTCATGCTGAAATCTATACTATCTCCTGACTTTTTTTAGCCTGTTCCATAACAGTAATTTTTTGTATACTTTGTGGATTATTCAAAGTGATGTGCTAGCCTAGCTTCTTTGTCCCGTTATACAAATAAAACTGGAATAAAAGGTTTTCAGTGAGGCTGAGGGAATTCTAAAATTCTTCTTCCTGGGTCTTTCCTCACTTTATTGCTCTCTGCAAATTCAGACAAAAAAAAATCTTCTGAACTAATGCACACAAACATTGCATGTGTTGTGGACAGTTTCCAGCTTCTTAATGAATTTTCCTACAGTCTTACTCTCCGTGTCTGACGTACATGCCACGCTCTGCTGTGGATCACCTCAGTTTATCCTGTAGGGTCGTGAGAGCCGTAAGCCTGCCGTCCTCGGCAGCTTTCGCCAGCAGCAGTACGGAGCACTGCCGTCAGTGCCGAGGAGCGGCTAAGCGGCGGCTGCGGTGACGGGCCTTGCTCTTGAGTGCGATGATGTGGTCACCGAGGACGGTGAGAGAGGCAGACAGGTTCACGCTGGAGAAGCCTGGATGTATGATACACAGGGGTTTACCAGACACCTTCGGTGCTGTAGAGCACTGGGATGAGTGTGCAGAACAGGCGTGACCTATCCAACCCAAACCAGGGTGTGCAGCTTGCCCGAAGAGCCACGGGGTGATCCTCACTGCGCCTCCCAAAGCATTTATATTTACACATAGCCTCTGCTACTTGTCCAGCTGCAATTTGTGGATTCATAAAGTCCTACAGCAACTAACCAGGGTTGCCACTAAACAAAACCAGCTTCAGTCTAGAGCTTTATTCTGGTCTTTGCACTGCCGTTCCCTGGAGCTGGCAGAATCATTTCTGCAGCCAGGTGGTGAACTTGATCAGGAAACTAATCTAAGCAGAAACCATCCTGGCAAAGAAATGTTACAGTTAGTTATTAATCCAAACCAGTTCTCTAACCTCAGCTATGGAAAACATCTGCCAACACAGAGGAAACAACAGCTTGAACTGGGAATGGGTAGTAGGACTACTTTTTCTGGCAGTGGTACCAGTTTAAGTCTTTGTAAAACTATAGCCTGCCTTATTCAACAAGACTTATAAAGTTAGCTGCAGACAGACAACTTTTTACAAGTTTCTTCTTGCAATAAGCTCCCAGAAGAGAATTATAGCAGTGAAAGATCAGGATGAATGATCTTTTCTCATTATTTTATGATCAACATTTTGTACTTTGTTGTGTTGTATTTTTTTTTTAATAGAAAGACAACATTACAGTCTGCTACCTAATGTTCTAAACGAAGCAACATTGGGCTAAATCTTTATTTGACTGAAGAAACTCTAGGGAAAAATGGTGTTACAGAGGGTAACACCAGTAATATGTAACCTTTGCATCAACTATAAACTTCCTGTACGAAGTCCTGTTTTAACCTCCTTCCCTCCTCAGCTTGAAAGAAGCACAAACAGAACTGGGGGCTGTGCTTTTGCAAACTATGAAACCGCACTATTGAGTCATTAAATGATTAGCATAAAGAAATAATAAAATATTTTTCTTTCTTACCCATCAATTTAGAAACACCTTGTTAATGCTCCTTTCAACTTTCCCCCCATCCCATCTCAACTAAACCTCCTTAAAATCTCACCTGTCAGCTATAGTTGAAGACACTTCATAACACTTAAACAAAACTATTAAGGATTTTTTTTACGGACAATCAGAGACCCAGTTCAACTCACAGAAGAATTCACCATCTTTTTATCAGTGAATTCATTTAGAGGAGTATCATGCACTTCTGGCAATATCCTCAAGTGTAAATGAGGAGCATTTGAGCAATGAATACTGGATGTCTGCGGGAACACAGTCTCTCATCAGTTTAAGATAAGATTTACCCCTAAATGTGTATAAAGTTGCCCTCTGTTAAGTGCAACAATTTAAAGATAAAATTATTTTTTTGTATAATGACTAAAGTGACAGATTTTCCCTTGCTCTCTTAGCAAAAAAAACCCCCAGAATTTCTCAGAAAAATGGTCTTCCAGTCCCACAGGTGACAGTTTTTCCATTATTTTACATGTAAGGGAACTATTACAGAGATCATATAGGTATCCCAAGCACACACAGAGTTTTAACAAAAACCCCAAACAGCCAGCATGTATCTTCAGTACTGTGACAACTGGAGAGTGTTCTAAAAGCTTAATGTCTTCCTAAGGTTAAAGCCTATTACAATTCCTCTTCCTTTATTAATCTATTGCATCTGATCTTCTACCTATCCATTGGTGTTACAATGCAATCAAGAGTTAACCTGTATGTGTGTAAATGTGGATGTAGCTGAGGTATGTTCTTTGCCTGGGAACAAGCTGGGCATCCTTGAGTTAGTCTGGACTGGATAATGAAGGAATTTCCAATCTTGATTTTGCCTCAAATTGGTCCTTCCAGGTGGGAACACCCCAAAGCACGAGTGAACTGACTGTGAGGTTAATCAGTATGTTTAGAATCATCAGCCAAAAGCATGACTAAAAGGGAACCTTGAGTGAACTATCCTAACTATCATCTAATTAACATATAATTGGCATAATAGAAACCTGCCCCTGGGGAGGAAAAGCCCCGTCCTCACAAAAGCCCCTTCCTCACTGAGCATGCGCAGTAGAAAAGACAGATGCTGTGACTTTAAGTGAAGACAAGGCTTACGAGAACCAATGGGAACAAGCCAATTTTTAAAAATATTTTTAAAAAATAATTATTTAAAAAAAATATATACTAGAAATGTATAAATATGTTCTGTGTGTTAACCGAGGGGTGCTAGCTTTGTGGACCTACCACCTAGCACCCAGCTTTGCGCAGATTTGGAGTAAACTGCTATGTCACCTTGTGTGTGAACTTGGCTTACTGCACACCGGGTAACGAATCCGCCTTTTTTGGACAATATTGATATTGCAGCATGTCATACTACAAAACAGGACTGTACCTTGATAATGACGCCTAGAGGAGCTAGTTTCCCAAGCATGGATAAAAATGTTTTAAAACATCTTCTGTACTTCAAAGATTTTTAGCAAATATTTCCATTATAACTTATAAATAAAATCTGTTTACTTAAAAGAAAAAAAAAGGACATATCAAGATCTGATAAAAGAAATTTTACTTCCCCCCTTTGGTAACTGAGAGACTTGCTAAAAAAGGACAAAGTCAAAAAGGCATTATCCATTAAAAACATATTCAGGGAATTTATACATAGTGTGATGCATTTACAGTTGCTGAAATTTCTGCATTTATGCAAGCATATCACAAAATAAGTTAATAGCACAAACGTGAATTTTTCAAATGCATGGAGATCTTTGCAGTCAGGTGAAATGCAGATAAAAAAACTATACTGAAGTGCAAAGCACTGGTCCAGATCCCTCCCCTTATATCTGTGTGAACAACATAGTTATCTATCACCTCACTTAGTACCTAAAAGCAAGAAAATGAGTATTTAAGGACCCTATAAATCTTTAGACTGCCTACATCATAGACACATTATTATTTCTAGGTATAAAGAAATGTCTATTTCATTATAACAAAACAGCCTTCGCTACAGAATTCAGAATAAACATTATTCTCTATGTAAACACAGCATAAAAAGCCCTGCAAAAAAGAAGCATGAAAGTATGCAATATGAAACATTGTTTGGCCTCAAAAATAAGACTAATGTAAATAATTTTTCTATAAAACAGAATTGAAGACTGTTCAATGGCAGGTACAGTATTATTGTCAAGAAACAGCACACATAAATATTTTATCATATTTCTTGACAGTTAGAGGTGTTTTTTTTAATCAGCTGAAAGAACATGTCCATACTAGTCTGCTTACATGGTGTATTGCATCTCTATAAAACAGCAGACACTATCCACAAAAGCATTTGCCTCCCAGTGTCCTCCATGCCACCTTCAAGTTCATTGCCTTGTAGAAAATAGCTGTCATGCATCATAGGACAGCTGCTGTGTACTATGGATACCCTACATTTCTGTTAAGAAATGTTTTGTAGTTTCCCTTATATTTAACAGCATTTTTAGATCAATTTCCAACAGGAACCCACTTCATTCAGCACACAAGGTAGATGATAATCACGTAACACTTTTCTTTTTCCTCATTCAGTGACAGACTCAAGCCTTTCTTAGTGCATGCTATTCAAATCCTGCTCTAAAAAATAAAATAATTAATTTTCTCCTTGCCCCCTTTTTTTTTTTTAAACCCTTAAGATTTCTTAGCAAAAGTATGCCTGGTTGTCTCTTGAGTAGCGAATTTACTCTTACAAATACCTAGCAGGTACAAAGAGTGTTGGTGGTGGCAGTTGAAGACCTGAGATCAGAAGAATCCACTGATTTTAAATGTTAAGTTGAGGCATAGCTTCCAAAAGAGAAGGCAAGACCAGCATCTTTCTACTAGTTTTGGATTTTTAGGGACCAAATGCAGTTTCTGTCCAATCTGAAGTCTCACTAAACTACATATCATCTATGAAGAACGTTGTGGCTTTAAATCCATTTGAAAATTGGAAAATCTTACTCAAAAGTACAGATTTGTTACAAGTGATCACTAATAGCGTGTTTCTAATTTTTGCATCTCCAGATCCTGCATTACTATTTGCAAATATCTCAGGAACTCATGGCTGTAAATTAAATCAATTGTCATTATGCCTAAATATATGAAGTACTGAACAATACTAATTGCTGTAAAAATAACCAAAAACCCATTCTAAGAGATGCTTCCCTTTCCAAACCACCTTTCTTCCTCTCCCTTCCAGCTCCACGTTTCTTAATTCATCATCAAAACTGGTTGTTAGACAGCACACAGGGTAGAGCAAAACACAGATGACATGACACCTATGTACCTTAGGTGATAGGCGCAGATATTGCAACAAAAATATGAAAATATATTGCTTTTAGATGCAAAGAGCCTCATAAGCATGAATGTTGCACACCTGCAGCACAAATTATCCAGAAACCTGGATAATCCACTCACGGATGAATGAAAAGCTGACTGCACACCAATGCAAAGACCGCACATGATACCCATAGTTACTGAGAACCTTCAAGTATTCCAGAAGAAATGTTGTCTCCAGCCTCATCAAACTTCCAAATCTTTCACCAATTCTTTCAATGACTTTTTTTCCCCTATTTTTTTTAAACCTATTTTTACTTGCTACCCCTGCAATAAGTGAGTCTTAAGAGTATTTGATTTGATTCTGGCTCTGGGGGATGATCCTACTGATAGGATAAGTAGGTTACTGTTACTGTGGGGAAAATGTGTTCTTCTTGGACAACAGACAAAATATTGACTATCATGCAGAAGTTTAGTTTTAAGGTACAGAGATACCCATAAACACTTTACCTGCTTCTGCAGAGCAAAGTTAAATTAGAACAAAAATAAACATTCATTTTTAAAGGTAAGCAAAGTTTAAATGTAAAAAAAAAATTAAGTAAAAAACTTAATAGCTTGATTTTTTTAAAGCTTGTTAACTTCTTTCAAGCTATTTATTCTTGCTGTCTCAGCTTTGGAGGAGGTTTTCTTTAATAATGACTGAAAAACCCAAATTCATTTCTTGGATATCCCTTAAGCTCAGTAATTCTCTTTCCCTATATATTACTTTGTTCAACAGCTTCTTTTATAGTCTATTAAAAGTAAAAATATAATTCCTTAGGGAAAAGAACCATTATGTCTACCCTTGATTTCTGGGAAAAAAATTAAAAAATAAATCAAAGTTAAGAGATATATCAGAAATAATTATTTATATAACTGACTTGGTGTTTTAACTTGTCTTACTCTTGTCTTTACTCAGTTTCCCTGGAGATGAGATAAAATAACATTTTGAAAGCTGTCTGTCTTTTAGCAATTGTGGTCAATAGCACACTAACACTGAAGTTGAAGGCAGACTGTAACCAGTTTGTTAAAAGTCCCTAGAAACAGGCAAGGCTACAAATTTTCTAGAAGACCCAAAATAAGTACCACTGCAGATGGTACACACCACTTTCTGGCTTACATTTCCCCTTATGGCACAATGTTCCATTACCTTGGGAGACATCCAAGTCAAGCAAGACAAACCCCCAAAATGTGGGGGGGGGGAGAAGTGCCTGCTTTTCAAAGAGACCGGGTAAGCCTGGTTTCTCAAGGAAGAGATCCTATAGCAAGCAGCAGAAGGACCATAAACTGCTTTCTGCCAACACTAGGTGAAGAACGATGGTTTCCACTGTGTCAAATTCCAGATGCTTATCTTGAAACCTGTTATGAAAGGCTGTAGCAGAGAGACTAGAGGCAGGGTTCAGTTTTGAGATGAAGACACATAAATCTAGGTGCCTACATGCAGGTGATTATATATGCACTTTGTCTATAAGGTTGCATTACAATCAAACAGAGATTCAGTCAATATTACCTAGTGGCATCTCGAAAGCTATTGAGCTGACCAGCCATAAGGTGTCTAGAGTAATCAAAGCCAGTCTCTGGCCTCCACTGACTAAATTACACAGTCAGTGAGACCTTATAGTTGACAAGAGCTCATGCACTTCAAGCACAAGCAGAGGCCTAGGCAATTAATTCTTGAAAGCATTAATCCTATTTACAGCAATAAAAGAGAGATTCCAAGCATGAGGGAAATGGCTTTCTCTGGCTCAGGCAACCTCAGCGAGTGGCACCAGTCATTTTCACCAGTGGAAAAGTGAAACCAGGTGGAACCCCTATGGCATGAGATGGAGCGAAGTGACCCTTATCTTGCTGAGCAAAGCAGAAGACAGAATAACTCTGCACTACGAGAGGGGACTCCATTTATCCCATGTGCACTAGGTATGAAGAACAGGGAAATGCAACGTATTATGCCTGGACCTCTCCGATCAGTCGATATTCACACGTGCCCCACAGTCTAGACTGCTTTTGAGGAAGCCTACTGGGGTGAAATACGCTTGTTGAGGAAGTTCACAATTGTACATCTTCCTCTAACCTTTCATTAACACCAGCCGGTGCAGGGAACATGGAAATAATACAACTGGCCCCCTGTGAGCTTGGATTCACCAGGAATATTGCTAGGGAAAGAAGAGTCAGTCGCAATGAACAACGGTGCAGAAGGTGAAAGAGTGGAAGAAGAAAAGAGGCTGTCAGACTGTTTGGTGACAATGCTAAAGGTTTAGAGTTCTGGGAAATAGAAGAGGAGGAGGGTACAAGCTCTGTCAAACATGCTTACTAGAGGTGAGACTGATAACTGATTCCCTTCAGGTGCCCAAGTGCTAAAATATCCCTAAGTCCTCTAGAGAGGGTTTCACTGATTTAGAATAGTAGCTAAAATAGTAAGATGCGATTTAACATTAAGCAGTTGAAGATCAGGATTTATAAAATGTATGTAATGTGCAAAAAGCCAAGCACCAAAACCAGTTTTGACATAGACTTTCACAAGGTCAGCCTTACAGTCTGTTGTAGCCAAAGGAAGTTAGGAAAAGACTGGCTAAGGAAAAGCAGGTCTAGTAATAGGACTAGCTATGTTACATAAAATAAAAATGTCGTTGTGAAAGATACTCTTGGAGAAATGGACTGACAAAAGGAACCATTGCCATTCTCCCTCCCCAGAATTTCCCAGCATCCTGGAAACAAGGCCAATTTAATGAAAAATACCAACAGTTCAACAACTTCTACTGAACTAATTGCAAAGTATTTGAGGCTTCTGAAAGTTTGGCCCATGACAGCTAAGATATTTTTATGTATTGAGAAGCCCACTTTTGATTTGGCATGTCTTTACCTAAATGAATACACAAAGTCTGAATTTGCTGAATGGCAAACTTGCTGTCACTTTACAAAAACCTTTAGAAGTTTTATGGCTATAAATAATAATTTGTGGCAATAAAAAACATACAAACAAATGAAGATTCCTAATAAAATGTGCATCTGCCTTTTTGTCCACCAGGTTAAATCACCAGCTATCCAGAGTTCTTCATGCACAATGGCTAGAGATTTTTGGCTTGGAACTGGCAACAAATGCTGCCTAGCAAATGGGGTTTTCTGTTGATTTTCCCCCAGCTTGCTTCAGTCAATAGCAGATGGAATTTAACTTTTCTAACAATGACTGTAGGCTTAGAATAACAACTCTTATATTTCCAACAGAGATGATGGAAAGCGACAACAACAATAAAAAAATCCCACACAAACATTCTGGCCATCTGGACACTGAAAGGCAGAAATAATGCTTCTCTACAGCTAGGCTCTTGTAAGATGCCCACAGTCTCAGTGTGGGTAGAACTAGGCACTGTATTTCTACAAACTGTCATATGTAGATAATGACTCGATATTCCTAAAGAAATTGCTTTCTATAAATATAGAAAATGTTAATAAACTTGATGGTTTCCTAAAAGTTTATGAAGATGCAGCCAAAACTATGACATCTGTTTGCAAAATGAGAAGAAGCTTACACGTGAAAAATAACTCAAGTAATTAGTATTTTTTAAATTAAGACAGTTACTGCTGCAAAGATCTGCAAACTTGGTACAAACTGATCTTTTGTTTGAAGTCTGGTAGAGCAGAATTTACATTACAGTCAGAGAATGAGAAAAATTGACAGTCGACCTATTTTGCAGCTAGGACTGAGCAGAAGAGTGCTGTAAGCACTTTTGGATTGCTGAGATATGTTACTATGACAAAATATTCCACTCTTTCAGAACATGATTCACCTTAATGCTGGTGTGTTTGTAAATATTAATTAGGGCTAATGACCCCACTTTGAAGTAAGTAATTACTATTACAATGATGATAAAGTAGAGTTCTAATAATGTACAGAAGAATCTTGAAAATGATATCAGAGAACTCTCTTTTCACATTTTTCTAACTGAGATACAGAAACCAAACTGAACAGATATACCCCTGACTTTGAATTTTGCCTTCGAACCCGTCAACTGTGTCTTCTTCGGACAAATCCACTACACAGAATTAAGTGATTACATATTAGTTGAGGAATATTTTATTGAGATTTGCCCCTCTCCACCCAATATAGGGAGAGTGCAGAGAAATCCTACCTTCTCCTTTCCTTTTCCCAATTTTAAAAAATAATTATTAAAACACACACAAAAAAAAGAATGGAAACATTTAATTTCATTTTGGACAAAGCCTGTCAACTGGTCCTCAATTATTTGCATTTTTTGCCTTTCTTTGCCAAAAAAACCCAATAAAAATATTGCCAGTTAATATGAAATTTTAATTTTTAGAATATTGTAGGGAAGGAACTATTAATAATTCACATAGTTCCTCTACTGTACTGACCCTCTTTAAGATGTTGTAGAGCTCTACCTTCTTGGGTAAATGGGTGTTATGTCTTCCAGAGCTCTTTGATGCACAGTGATGAACATGCCTTATGCATCATCCCTTAGAAACCTATATAAATGTGCTAACCAGCCTAGACAGACATCTTTGGTACTTGGTAGCACTGGATGAGCACACCACATTAGAAATAGTTTATAGCAGGAACAACAGGAATGACAGTTGTGCTCATTCCCTCCAAGAGTATTGTAAAAAGGGTGAGTTCTCATACATTCTCAAGGATCTTCCTGACTGGGGAGAACAGCTGTGCTTAAGACACTTTGGTTTTAGCAGAACTGAAGAAAAAAAAAAAAGAAAAAGCAAGAAAGAGGTTTCAGGCCTAACTTTACATAAATTAATAGGGAAACAAGATTAACAACTGGAGTCAACACATCTTACAGTCCACTAGAAGAAATTTTCCCATTTCTTAGCCATATTAATGGAAAAGGTTTGGATATTCTTGTGTAAGTACAGTTTATTTTTAAAAGTAAATATTAATCCTTTTCTAAGAATTATGTTTAATTTTCATTCTTTTCATCAACTTTCAAATTTCTAAGTCAGTCAATATTTTGAAATGCAGATTTTGTAAAAGATCTCTCACATGACCCATGACTTTGCAATTATGATTTTTTTTATTTAGGAGTAATATAACCTTCATTTCATTTCCACTCATATTCTTTCTCACTGAGGACCAAGAGACAACACAGTATTCTGAGGGGCTAATTAAGAGATTGGTGATGACATTTTAGCAAATCCAGTTCCCTGCTGGGAGCTATTCATTTAATTCTCTCTTTTATAATTTTTGGACTAGAAAAAAACAGCCAAGAAAACAAAGTCTTTTTGTAGGTAGTTATTTTGAGGTACTCGGGGTTTTAACAGTTGATCAGGTAAGCACTGCAAAACAGAGACAATGACAGAAGAATACCTGTAATGACATTCTAACCCTGGATCAACACTGAGTTTGTTACCTGTCAAGAGAAGTGTAGGTGCTAACACCTATATTATCACACAGTGCTGAATATTTTCTAATCATCAAGTCTTTTGCATAGTGTAGATCAGGAGTCCTTACACAACGTAACGGGCACATTTCCAATTAAAATACTTGCTAGGAATTCCTCAGAAACCTTCTAGGCAACAATGTCCAATCATGCTGATTCAAAGAAATTCAAACTTAAGAAATTTAAACTCAGTAACATCGAAGTGTTACTAAGCAGACATCTTTATGGCAGCGCTGGACGCGTGGGGGATATCTCCTCCTAACATGCGTGCGCTGAAACAAAAGTTCATCCTTTATATACCTTAAAGACATGAATATTCACACATTTTCCAAGAAATCACCGCTTCCTTGCTTATCTACTATATTTACGTAATGCTGGTGTTGCAAAACTACACTACGCGTACGCGGGGGTCTCGGGTGGTCGTCGGTGGTTGTTTGAGGAGTTAGCCCCCTACTCCTTTTTTCCTGTTATGGTCACGGGTCTCTTGAGGATAATTTCTTCTCCTTGGATGTTTGTCCCTTCTGTTGTTCAGCCAAGCAGTTCCTTCTTATCATCCTTGTTAGAGCACTCCTGCTAGGATGTTTCTATTCTCAAGGTTAAGATATCTTCTCTGTACTCATTAATCTCTCAGTCCTTGCTCTTAACTCTTTTCCTATTGGTTCTCTCCACCTGTCTTCTCCATTTCTACTTGTGTTTTAATTTTCATGAGGCCTGCTTTCCTCGTGATTAACTATTTACACATAGTTACAACGTTAGCATTGAGGCAAATACAGCCTAAGGACTATGCTAATAAGCCATTAAACATAATCACACAGTTATTAGGCTAAAAGTTAAACTAATCACCTAATCAATAACCTTCCAAAAAGTATATATATTGAGCCTTGTTTCAATACAAGCATAAAAAACAGAATGAGGATATGCCCAGAATCCACCTAAGTGACTCCAGAAAACTCCTTATTCAAAGAACATTTTATAAATAGACCTTTTTTTAAGCACTATGAGTGCTTCAGTTACAATGAATAACAGTTGACAGTTAAAGCAATTTAAAAAGCTACACTTCTGAAATAATAAAATGTGTAAACAGTAGAGAAAATGTTTACTTAAATAAAAAAGGTATTTAAAAAAATAAGATATCTTTTCTTTTCCCATTTATTACATTTCAGGAAGATATCTGTATTCAACTTCTTGGCTTTTTTTCAGCAAACTACACCTGAAATGCCTCACCCTTGGTAAAAACAGATGACCTGTCAAAGCCTCATAACTTCAACAGACCTGGCATTGTGGGTGATGCAATCATGTGGGCAGTGACCTTTTCAATTTAAATCAAGTGTGTCTTGTGAGAGCAAAGCTGGATTCCTCTTTCAGTTCCTCTTTATGTTCTCTCTGCTCCCTACTGAGACAAAATGACAATCTTTATTTTCAGCGTTCAGGCTGAAGACAGAATTGGACACAAACCCCTGTCTCTGAGTGACTTTTTCCATGCCTCATACAGTTATTTCTGATGATTTTTTTTGCTGCTGGAACAAGACATTATTTAGCATTTTCTAGAATGGGATTTCATACAGTTCTAGTGTAGCTGCAAACAGAAGCTTGGTTTAACCTGGCTGAACAAAGAGCTCAACTGCAAGCCTTGGAGTGAATCCGTATTTCTCCAGAGCATGTTTGGAGTTGGTGTTTTGACTGGAGCCAGTCTGAATGTTTCCCAAACAAACTCTCTGGGGAAGTTTTCCTGCATCACTAAGACTGTATCTGCCTACTCATACTTTTTGATTAATTAGTTCAAACACTACATGGGCCAGAATTTCTCCTGTGCCAAAATCTGCTAAGGGTAGGTTACGGTTCCCTGAGTCTGTGGTGCACATGCAAGTCATGGGGTTGCTCTTGTTTGTGCCAGATGGCAGAAGAACTCGGAGGGGCAGCTGGCAGCCAAGGCTGGCTGGAGTGCAGGCACCCCCCAAACACTCCTCCTCTCAATTTCTGCCCACGGAACACTGGTGCTAGCTCCTACCTGCCAGAGAGCGATCAGATGTGATCGCTATCTGGCAGTGCTGGGTTGCCCCACAGGGGCTATGCTGGAGGTAGAGTGTGCTCTTCAACTGTTTAAATAATGAAAGGGAAGGATTTTCAAGCTGTTCTAAGGGGATATTATGATTACAACAGAACTGCATGGGCTTATGGACTGCAAACATCACTACTGCCTGATGCAAATGTTAAAATTCAGCTCCCTAAGCCAGCACAAAGTATTTTCAAAGTACATGTAATGTAGTTTGGTTTCTCACACTGGAAAATAATCAGTCATTACAAAAGCATAGGAGTGATCTCTGGCTTACATCCAATCTGGTTGATACTAATTATCAGGTTCGAGACCACTTGAGGAACCTGAACATCCATAAGTCTACGGGACCTGACGCGATACATCCCAGAGTCCTGAGAGAATCAGCTGACATAGTTGCCAAGACACTCTCCATGACATCTGAAAGATCATGGCAGTCAGACAAAGTCCCTGGAGACTGAAAAAAGGGAAACATTGAACCCATTTTTAAAAAGGGTAGAAGGGAAGACCCTGGGAACTACTGACCTGTCAGCCTCACCTCTGTGCCTGGGAAGATCATGGAACAGAACCTCCTAGAAGCTACGCTAAGGCACATGGAGGACAGGGAGGTGGCTCAAAACAGCCAGCATGGATTCACCATGGGCAGCTCCTGCCTGACCCACTCAGTGGCCTTCTGTGATGGAGTGACTATATCAGTGGACAAGGGAAGAGCTACCGATGTCATCTATCTGGACTTCTGCAAGGCCTTTGACACGGTTCCCCACAACAACCTTCTCTCTAAATTGGAGGGAGATGGATTTGATGGGTGGACTGTTGGGTGGATGAGGAACTGGTTGGATGGTTGCACTCAGAGGGCAGTTGCCAATGGCTCAATGTCCAGATGGAGATTGGTGATGAGTGGTGTCTCTCAGGGGTCCATGTCGGGACCAATACGCTTTAATACCTTCACCAATGACATAAAGAGTAGGATTGAGTGCACCCTCAGCAAGGTTGCAGATGACACCAAGCTGAGTGGTGCGGTTGACACACCTGAGGGATGGGTTGCCATCCAGAGGGACCTGGACAAGCTCAAAGAATGGGTCCGTGTGAGCCTCATGAGGTTCAACAAGGCCAAGTGCAGGGTCCTGCACCTGGGTCGGGGTAACCCCTGATATCAACACAGGCTGAGGGATGAATGGATAGAGAGCAGCCCTGCCGAGAAGGACTTGGGGTACTGGTGGATGAGAAGCTGGACATGAGCCGGCAATGTGCGCTCGCAGCCCAGAAGGCCAACTGTGTTCTGGGCTTCATCCAAAGCAGTGTCCCAGCAGGTCGAGGGAGGTGATTCTGCCCCTCTACTCCGCTCTGGTGAGACCCCACCTGGAGTCCTGCATCCAGCTCTGGAGCCCTCAGCACAGGAAAGACATGGACCTGCTGGAGCAGGTCCAGAGGAGGCCACAAAAACGATCAGAGGGATGGAACACCTCTCCTGTGAGGGCAGGCTGAGAGAGTTGGGGTTGTTTGGCCTGGAGAAGAGAAGGCTCTGGGGAAATGTTATTGCAGCCTTACAGTACTTAAAGGGGGCCTATAAGAAAGATGGGGACAGACTTTTTTTACAGGACAGCAGGGCCTGTAGTGATAGGACAAGGTGTAATGGTTTTAAACTAAAAGAGGGTAGATTTTGACTAGATAGAAGGAAGAAATTTTTCACAGTGAGGGTGGTGAAACACTGGCACAGGTTGCCCAGAGAGGTGGTAGATGCCCCATCCCTGGCACCATTCCAGGTCAGGTTGGACGGGGCTCTGAGCAACCTGATCTAGTTGCAGATGTCCTTGCTCATTGTAGGGGGTTGGACTAGATGGCCTTTAAAGGTCCCTTCCAACCCAAACTATTCTATGACTCTGTGATCTTTCACTGTACCTGGGGGAATCTTGGGCCAGTTCTACAAACTGATACAGAGGTTGGCATTCCCATGAAAATCAAGTGGCCTAATTGACTACGTAAAGGATTGCAATTTCTCTGACACACTTATCTCTTTTCTCAAAAGTGTATTATTTCTTGAATCTGGTCTACTTACACTAAGTTTCAACTAGATTATAGTACAGAATTGTAAGACTAAAGAAGCTGTGATCAAACGCAATAAGCTTATTTAGTTTTATTCTTAATTTCCCAGAAGAAGCATATAAACAAATACAGTGCTAAAGCCTAAAAAGGATACTGTCAATATCAGTGCTGTTTTGTTTTTTTTTAAGGAGGATTAAGTACTTAAGCTTTTTGGTTTTACTTTTACTTACAAGCTTAAGTCTATACACATGTATAGCTAGTTTACAGTGAGGTCTAACAACAGCAATCATTTTAGCAGACATTCATTTGGACATAGTGGACTATGCAGACTACAAATACAGAGCTCACTACAGTTCAGGGTCTCTCAGTAAGACCCTGAGCCTCTTAACACCCACACCTTTGAACAGGCCTACTGAGTTTAAGACTGCTCAAACATGTTAGCACTGCAGATTCAACACCTAAATTTAGCGCTGTTGCATCCAATGAAAAATGCATTACACATCAGGTGGTAATATTTCAAGACTTGGTACAAGAAAGCACTCTGGGAAGAAAATGGTATATAACTTTCATGAACTGTAACAACAGCAAAGTTACATAAGACAAAGATGACTCAATTTACACTAAAAGTTATTTAGAAAAAGATAGCTTTGTATTTTCATGTAAGGGTCTATCATACTGTACTACAAGGTGGGTATATAAATAAGGCAAAATGTATTAATAAATTAATGTTTAAAAGCTGACTAGAGACATCAGATGTCTTGCTTTGGGACAGGCCACTATCTCTCTCAGTTTTTAAGTGCTCAGGGTATCAAAAGTTGGGCCCCAGCAAGAGACTTGCACAAAACATCTTTGTCACTGACATGGACAGTGGGATCGAGCACACCATCAGCAAGGTTGCAGACGACACCAAGCTGAGTGGTGCAGTTTACACGTCTGAGGGACGGGATGCTATCCAGAAGGACCTGGACAAGCTCAAAGAATGGGCCCATGTGAACCTCATGAGGTTCAATAAGGCCAAGTGCAGGGTCCTGCACCTGGGTCAGGGTAACTCCTGGTATCAACACAGGCTGAGGGATGAAGGGATAGAGAGCAGCCCTGCCGAGAAGGACTTGGGGTACTGGTGGATGAGAAGCTGGACATGAGCCAGCAATGTGTGCTCGCAGCCCAGAAGGCCAACTGTGTCCTGGGTTCCATCCAAAGCAGCGTGGCCAGCAGGTTGAGGCAGGTGATTCTGCCCCTCTACTCTGCTCTGGTGAGACCCCACCTGGAGTCCTGCATCCAGCTCTGGAGCCCTCAGCACAGGAAAGACATGGACGTGCTGGAGCAGAGGCCACAAAAATTATCAGAGGGATGGAACACCTCTCCTGTGAGGACAGGCTGAGAGAGTTGGGGTTGTTCAGCCTGGGGAAGAGAAGGCTCTGGGGAGACCTTATTGCAGCCTTCCAGTATTCAAAGGGGGCCTACAAGAAAGCTGGAGAGAGACTTTTTACAAAGTAAGAGATAATGACTTTAAATTAGAAGAGGGTAAATCTAGATTAGATATAAGGAAGAAATTCTTCACTATGTGGGTGGTGAGGCACTTGAACAGGTTGTGCAAAGAAGTTGTGGATGCCCCACCCCTGGAAGTGTTCAGGCCAGGTTGGATGGGGCTTTGAGCAACCTGGTCTAGTGGAAGGTATCCCTGCCCACGTCAGAGGGATTGGAACTAGATGATCTTTAGGGTCCCTTCCAACCCAAACAATTCTATGATTGTATGATCAGGTCTTCTTTTCCCAATTTACTTCAGCTCCAATTTATGCTCCAATCTTTAAGACACAGAAGTTCAGTAAAAGCTAACTTCAACCTTTAGCATAACTTGCTGTGAGAAAGTGGCATCCTATGCAGTGCCACATTAACTGTGTTAAAAAGCTGCCCTAAGGAGTATGCTTGGCAGAGAATATTCCTCTTGTGAATACTCAGAGAACACAGAGTACTGGAAGAAAATTAACAGAAAAACAGAAGCAATTAGGAAGACAATACAGCAGTAAAGCCACTGCATAAACCACACGGGTGTTGTCCTTAGAAATTTGTTATTTTGTATGAAAATGCTGTATTTTCCCATGCATTTCTTAGTCAGTATGTTCATTCTGAAACAGAAGTATATATATTTTGGTGTAAGTTTGTTCATCTTAAAATTTGCATAGGCATTTTGCTTCTGACAATTGTTATGTTCTCACACACATCGTTTTGCTTTGCAAGCAGATTGGCCTGGAGGTGTACCTGTGCATCCTCATAGTACCTTGAAATTGCTCAAAGTACACCTTAACTAAATACAATAGAAGGATAACGCTGGAAAAGACCTCCAGAAATTATACAAAATGTAACTGAAAGATATTTGTCATTAATCCGTAATTAAAAGTTCTAATGAGTAATATCTAGGTATTTTTCCTTGGTAGTCTGTAACAATACTTAATTGTTCTTACAGAATTTCTTACATCAACTTCTATTTTCCCTGGCTATAAATAAAGTCTATTACTACTTACTCATCCCTTCAATTGACATAAAGAAGGTTTTATTACTTTTCTAACAACCTGCTACATATTGGAGGACAAATCATCCTTTACTTCCCAAATCTTCACAGTTCTTCATTAAACAGACAATCATTTTGACTTTGCTTCATCGGTCATCTGTTCTTCACTGTTATAATTTTTTATGGGGATATTTCACATCCATCTGAAAGCTTAGTGCCCAAATCTGGACAAAGTATTTCACCTGGGGGCTTGTAATTATTTGACTCATAAGTAAATTTCCAAGTCTTAATTCCTTTTAGAACATTGTAAAACAATGCTTGTTGTCTGCTATAAACTCCCAGACCTCCCCAGCCTGCTTCTGTTGTACGCTTATTCTATGCTTTGCATTTGTGGAGGGTCTGTTCATTTTCTTTCTGAGGTGACACAATTTTCATTTTCTTTCTGGAATTTATGAAGTTATATGCTCATTCTTAAAACTTTTTTTAGTTCCTCAGCTAAGTCACTGCCTTCCACCAGGAGGGATTTCCACTGTCCAATTGCACTTCATCTGAACAATTTATTTCTAAGTGTTCAACACCGACTGACCGTAGTATTTCACTAAGTCGAATATGTTTTTTCGTTATAGGTTGACATAAGAGTAAAATCATCCTATTCTGCCATGACCATCATAAACATCTCAAGAAAATGCTTTCTAAAACTTTCTTTTTAACTAAACTCTTTAAACTGTGTTTTGCAGCATCCTCCTTTTGTTCACTTTTATGTTTCCCTTTAAAACCCAACCAAGAATGGGGTTCCTCTGTGTGGAAGGCACTGCTCACACACAGAATACTAACCCTACAGAGCTTTGGGAGCAGTGCACTTCAGAAGACCACAGGATAGAGAACTGGGGTATAAAAAAAAGGAAAAAAGAAAAAGCATAATGGTTGTATGTGGAGGGAGAGAACGAGACAACTGGGAGGGGGAAATATCAATGGTGATTATATGGGGGGAATGGCACAGGAAAAGGTGAAAGGACAAGAGTTGAAGGAAACTGAGCTGAAGAGAATATGAAAGAAGGAATGGGGAAAAAATGTGACCTGGGAAAGACAGGACAGATGAAGTCTAGTTAAAACTGCAGAAGTCTCTGAATGTCTGAGTCTGCTTTTGTATTTCTGCAGCCATGCCTGCCTGCTGGAGTCTGCAGATATAGAACTTTGCTTCACTGACCACTTTATCATCGCTTTCTGCAGCTTCATTCTCATCTCAGCATTTTTGAGCACAGATAACCCAAAATAGCTAGTAAATAGTACAGACCTCACCCACAGACACCATTGTCTTGTACTACACTGAGCCTAGGCACAGCTACTAGGAAAGACAATTAAAAAGTGTATCTTTGGGAGGGACAAGAACTGGCCAACTGAGCCAGGAGAACAGGGAGCATTTCTGCATTTCTATGCAAATCCAGCTTGGTTAGGATTACCTACTCTTTCTTGCACTGCTATCTGTGTGGCCTTAAAGAACTACCTTCTGAGCAGAGTGCAAGGATCCTGGGAGGGGCACAAATAGAGCAGCCATTAACAGCTCCACACCAACTGTAGAGGTCAGGCAATGGCTGAATGCAACAGTAGCTACAGCCAGAAGGAAAGGCCTTCTTACCACATTTTAAAGGGTGGAAAAGCAAGCAGGAAATACTAGCACCAAGTTGCTGGTCAAGATAAAAGGAATTAGAATGAAACAACAGGGACTAGCAAAGCAAAGTAACCTTGAAGAATAAACATTGTGGTTAAGGCAAGGAACTAAGATAAGGAAAACATCTGCTGGCCCATCACACCCCAAAGCCTGGTATATGCACGTAACCTCATTATACTGTAATTACAGTGTTAAAGTTGACACCCACTCAGATGAAAACTCGAGCAGATAGCCCCCCCTGCTCCTATGGTGCATGCGCAGCATATGCAGTACTGTACAAGTGATATATTTATGTACTTTCTGGAAGGTTATTGATTACATGATTAGTTTAAGTTTTAAATATTTCTTTAGCCGAATAACTGTGTGATTATGTTTAACAACCTACTTTCATAGTCCTTAGGCTATACTTGCCTCAATCCTAACATTTCAGCTACGTGTAAATAGTTAATCACAAGGAAAGCATGCGTGTAGAACAAAGAGGCCTCGTGAAATTAAAACAAAGAAGAGTTAAGAGCAAGGACTGAGAGATTAATGAGTACAGAGAAGATATCTTAACCTTGAGAATAGAAACATCCTAGCAGGAGTGCTCTAACAAGGATGATAAGAAAGAATTGCTTGGCTGTACAGCAGAGGGGGCAAACATCCAAGGAGAAGAAACTATCCTCAGGAGACCCGTGACCATAGAAGGGAAAAAGAAGTAGGGGGCTAACTCCCGAAACAACCACCAACGACCACTTGAGACCCCTGCGCATGCATAGTGTAGTTTTGTAATGACAGCATTATGTAAATGTAGATAGGCAGGGAGGCGGGGATTTCTCAGAAAATGTAATGAATTTGTATAGCTTTTTTCAATAAAAGAAGTGCTTATGAAACTCAAGACAGGCACACTGGGTGGAGTTATCCCCTGTGTCTCCAGTACTGCAATAAAGAATGCCTGCCTCCTAAAACTTCAAACTAAGTGTTAGAGGGTTTTCTTGCTGACTTTTTAAGTAACACAGGAATCTGTAAGCAATCATGCATTAACGTTTAATGTTAATTCGACTAACATCCTGCTTGTAAAAATGTATATAAACTCCCTAGGGTAGAAACAAGGTGTGCTAGCTTCGTAGATTTACCACCTAGCATCCATCTCTGCACAGAAATGGAATAAAGGAGTATCTTGACTCACTGTGTGTATCAGGTTTTTGCACAGCAGGTATAGAACCCCGTTTTTGGGACAGCAATTTTGGCGACCCAGGTGGGACAGCCGTAAGGCCTTGCTCTGACTGCCTCATCTGACCTGACAGTGGAGGAAAGGGATAAGCAGGACTCCAGCCTCCGAACCTCCTCCAACACCAGAGTGGTGAGCGGCTCAAAGGGATATTCAGCTGTAGGTGAAGGGGGTGTACGCCTGGACTGGTGAGTACTCATATCACAATGGGTACAAAGTATAAAACATATACATAGATGCTCAGTGCCGAGGGGAACAAAGGGTGCCTTAACTGACATGACAGAGCTGAGTATAGGACTTAACAGGTATAACAGGAAACAACCAGTCCAGTGTTCCTCCCTGCCCCATCCCTTTGTGACACAGCCTCAAAAACTGGAACACATTTGGAGAGGATTGCATGACAAAAGACAAATGAAACGGTATTGTAATCAATGGTGGCCACAGTATAAATTAGACAATGGATAGAAATAACCAGAGAATAGATATTTACAATAGAATACTATTTTGCAGTTATTTGCCGTCTTTTGGGTAAATTGGATGAAGTGGCATACGTGGATGCGTTCATGAGTTTGTACAGGGACCCAAGTGCTCAGACAAAGTGTAAATTTGGGTGAGATACTTGTGTGCCAGAGAAAAAGGAAAATAGGTGCTGTTGGAGGTACATAAGGAACAGAGCTGAGGGTATTGTTTCACCTCTGAGTAGTTAACGAGGTGCAGCCTTGAGGGAAGGAACAAGATAACAACAAAGGGAATGCAACTACTGAACTTTGCAAGAACTATCCTAATTAACATCTAATTAACATCTAACTGGCATAGTAGAAACCCGCCCTTGGGTAGGGAAAGACCCCTACCCATAGAAGCCCCTTCCTCACTCAGCATGCGCAGTAAAAAAAAAAAAGGACGCTGTGACTTTAAGTGGGGATGAGGCTTGCGGGCACCGATGGGAACAAGGGTGTTGAGCCAACTTTTAGAAATACTGTTAACTGTTCCTTGAAGTGTAGAAATATTTTCCATGTGTTAACCAAGGTGCGCTAGCTTTGTGGGCCTACCACCTAGCACCCAGCTCTGCGCAGATTTGGAATAAAAGCAAGTATCTCGGCTCTCTGTGTTTTCAGCTCTCTGCACACCGGGTGAAAGAACCCATATTTGGGACAACAAATTGTGATAATTCTAATAAGGAACCATATGTTGTGGAGGAGAGGAACCGGAGGACGTACAATTACTGATGCCCACTGCCCCATCGCCATATGGTACAAGAGCAGAAGAAACACCAGATACTTCCAAAAAACCAAATGGGCGACAAAAATTTTAGCCCAGTTTCTAGCAGAACAAGGGGACAAGTGCAACGAGCTATTCAGGCGCCACTGAGACAAGCAGCAGGGGTTGAAGGCTTGCCAGTAACATGTACTGTTCACTACCTCTGATTTATTAAACTGGAAAAAATCTGTTGGGTCTTATCGGTAAAATCATGAGGGAATGTATCAGCTTTTGGAAACTATAATGTTGACACATAACCCTAACTGGGGGGATGTGCAAGCTACGTTGAATACTTTCTTCATGGCAGAAGAAAGGAGAATGGTACTAGACAGAGCCAAAGAGGAGGGTGGGAAAAGGAACAGACCAGAGGACCCAGATGATTATTTACCAATTAAGGAGGATCCCAAATGGGATCTGAGTATAGGGCTGGGTAAAGCTAAACTAAAACAATACCAACAGCTGATATTTTATGGAATCCAACACAAGGTACCTAAACCAAAGAACTTACCTAAATTGTGTGAGGTGAGGTAAGGTCCTGAGGAAAGCCTGTCTGCCTTTTATGAAAGGCCATGAGGTAGCTAAAAAGTGGACAGATTTGAATCCGGACGAAAAGGCTAATCAGAAAATATTTAACATGTTATTTATTGGACAATCATCCCAAGATATAAGAAAGAGATTACAGATGGCTGACAGGGTGGGAGTATGTCCCATTTCTCAGTTGACAGAAATAGCATATGAAGTCTATAATAACCGTGAAGAAAAGAAGGAGAGAAAGGAACAAAGTAGAATGAAATTACAAGCATCTTTATTAGTGGCCGCTATAGCAGAAAAAAATACAGGGAGAAGAGAAAGTGGCAGAGGAAGAGGAGGAATGGGAAGAGGCAGAGGAAGAGGAGGAACAGGAATGGGAGTTGGAATGAACCCACGAGGGAGAGTGTTGTGGTTAAACCAGTGTGCCATCTGCAGACAAGAAGGACACCAGAAAACTGAATGCCCCAAGAAAAAGGAACAGGAAGAAAGAAATCAGGCAGGGAATCATAATCCTATAATGTTGGAAGATTCAGATAATGAATAGAAGGGACCAAGGGAGAATATTAAGGTTTCCCCAGTAGATCCCCTGGTTCAAGTAAAGCTGAGGAATGAAATAATAGATTTTTTAATAGATAGTGGGCCTACCCATTCAGTAACAACTAGTTGTAAGGGACCCTTAAGTAAAACTACAATACCAACTGTTGGGGCAACAGGAAGGAGAACTTTACAGACATTTTTGCAAACTATGGAGCGCACAACTGGAAGTACTAAATTGACCCATGAGTTTCTATATATGCCAGAATGCTCCCTCCCACTACTAGGATGAGATTTATTATGCAAATGAATGCTCAAGTAACCTTTTCTGAGAACTGTACAGCTGCACATCCCACAAGAAAATCCATGGAAGGCACAAATTTGCTTGCCAACAGACCAAATTTCAGAGGAATCTGAAGATAATATCCCACACACAGTATTGAACGTGGTAATCCCTCTGGTGTGGGCTTTGAAGAAGCCAGGTAAAGCAAAAAAATGTAATCCCAATTAAAATAGAACTTAAGGCGGGAGCAAAACCCATAAGGGTAAATCAGTACCCCATTAAACTAGAGGCACACAAAGGATTAGAGCCTTTGATACTTTCAGGCAGTAGAGTCTGCTCAGAGAATGTCAGTCTGAATACAATACGCCTCTTTTACCAGCAAAGAAACCTTGTTCTGAAGAATACAGACTAGTGCAGGATTTAAGAGGAATAAATCAAATAACCATGGACATACAACCTACTGTACCAAACCCTACTAGCCTCAATACCAGAAACAAATGTTTACTTTACTGCTTTGGACTTAAAAGATGCTTTCTTTTGTGTCCCAGTGGATGGACAAAGCCAAGCAATCTTTGCCTTCGAATGGGAGAATCCCATGACAGGAAGACAGGTGCAGCTGTCTTGGACTGTACTCCCACAAGGATTCAAAAATAGCCCTACTCTGTTTGGTAACGTATTGGCCAAAGTTTTAGAACAAGGCTGAGGCAAGCAATGTAACTCTGCTGCAATACACGGATGATATATTGACTGGAACTCATACTAAAGAAAGCTGTCTGGAGGCGACTATTAGTTTGCTTTATTATCTGGGTTTAGCAGGATACAGAGTTTTCCAGAAAAAGGTCCAGGTAGTAAAAGAAAATGTTTGATATCTGGGCTTTGCGGTATCAAACTGACACAGGGAACTTGGAATTGAAAGAAAAGAAGCTATATGTAGAATTGCAGTGCCAAAGACTAAGGAACAACTGCAGGGATTTTTGGGCATGTCTGGATTTTGTCATATATGGATTCCTGATTTTGGGCTAATAGCTAAACCATTGTATAATGCCATTAAACGACCAGAAAAATACAGGAATGGACTTCAGAATGCTGGAGAAGCTTTGACGCAATAAAAATAAAAATAATGGAAGCTCTGGTCTTAGGCCTCCCTGATTTGACAAAGCCATTCCAGCTCTATGTACATGAAAGGCAACAGATGGCCTTAGGAGTGATGACCCAAACACTTGGAACCTGGAAAAGACCAGTGGTATACTTCTCAAAACAACCTGATGAAGTAGGCAAAGGATGGCCTGCATGCCTTTCAGCTGTAGCAGCTGCTGTTTTGCTAATCCAGGAAGCATGAAAGCTCACTCTGGGACAACCTATAATAGCATTAATCCCACATGCAGTAGGGGCCATTCTTAATAATAAAGGGTGTCACTGGATTTCTCCAAGCCAATTCACAAAATACCAGGCCATCTTGGTGAATCAGGAAGATGTGAGTCTGAGTGTGGTGTCCATCCTAAATCATGCCACCTTGCTGCCCATAGCCGAATGGGAACCTTTACAGCATGATTGCCTAGCCACTATCAAGCAGGTTTATGCCAGCAGGCCTGATTTGAAGGATAAGCCATTGAAAAATGTGAACCTAGAGCTGTATAACAATGGTAGCAGTTTTATACAGAATGGAGAAAGAAAAGCAGGATACGCAGTGGTGACCCTCTGGGAGGAAACAGAAGCTAAGCCCTTACCTCCAAATACTTTCACAGCACAGAAGGCAGAAATCATTGCTCTTACAAGGGCCCTGGAAATTGGGAAAGGACAAAGAATTAATATTTATGCTGATTCTAAATATGCCTTTGGGGTTGTAAATGCCTACGGAGCCATTTGGAAGGAGTGAGGATTACTGAATTCACAGGGAAGTGGTATAAAATATGGATCAGAAATCTTAAAATTACTACATGCTGTTTTAGAGCCAAAAGAAGTAGCGATAATGCATTGCAAAGCCCACTGGAAAGGACAAGGAGAGAGAACCTGAGGAAACAGAAAAGCTGATCTAGCAGCCAAGAGGGCTGCTTTACATGAGCATATAATATGGAGCACTGATAGCCAGCAGAGAAATCAACATAAAACCTCCTCAATATTCTGAGAACTGATTGGCAGAAATGCTAAAGTGCTTGAAGAATCCCGAACGATGTTGGGTAACTCCAAATCAGCAGGTCCTCACCACAGCAAAAATAATGGAAGCCCTTCTGAAAAAGCAACATGAAGAGACTCACATGGGAGCAGATGCTAAGATAAATGGTGTTAAAAGATATGCTGTAGGACCAAAGATGCAAATGAGTGCAGATGCGATAGTAAGAAGGTGACGAATTTGCTGTGTAAATAATCCCAAAATACAAAGAAAACCCCTGGCAGGGGATGTTAAAAGCAGAGTAACTCCTGGGGAGCATTGGCAAATAGATTTCTCTGAACTGCCAAAGTATAGACAACATAAATATCTACTTGTTGTAGTAGATCCTTCTTCAGGACGGCCAGAGGCTTTCCCTTGCCACTTCAATCCAGTTAGAGAAGTTGTTAGAGCATTATTAAAGGAAATAATCCCTAGATTGGGAGTTCCTGTGGGGTTATTCTCAGACGATGGACCTCACTTTATTTCAGAACTGGTCCATGGGGTATCAAAATTTCTTTCCATGGAGACCATTTCTTCAGTTCAAATGGTCTCCATGCCCCCTGGAGACCACAGTCTAGTGGAAAGGTCAAAAGGATGAATCAGATCCTTAAAAGACAATTTCAAAATTTTGCCAGGAAACTCAGCTTAAATGGGTAGATGTTTTACCAATTGCCTTGATGAGAGTTAGAAACACTCCACGGGTCAGAGAGGGAGTAAGTCCTTTTGAAATTTTATAATGAAAACCATATCCAGTTATGAATCAAGCAGACCGGAGCGATCAGATACATATTAGAGGAGAAGGAATGCTAAGAAATTATTTGTTTTCTCTCTTGCGGATATTATCTTCTCTTCACAGGGACCTTAACTAGCAAGCTCCACTTCCTCTGGACTCCCCAGTATACAACTTCAAGCCTGGAGACCTAGTTTACATCCAGACTTGGAAGGATGAACTGCTGAAAGAGAAGTATAAAGGACCATATTTAGATCTTCTAATCACATATACTGGAGTAAAGGTGGAAGGAATCAGTTCCTTGGATTCATTACACTTGAGTGAAGACAGCTCCCACTGAATAATCTTGGATGTCCACTTCGATGGGACCAGTGAGGTTAAAACTGACTAAAACTCATGAAAAATTGAATTGCTAAGTGGAGGAAGCACTTACTTACATTTATGCAAACGTAAATCAGTGCTTGTTTTAGGGTATATTTTTGAGTGGGAAGAACAGGGACTTAGAGATTAAAGAATTCTGCATTTTGTTGTTAATACTACCCAGATGTAAAACAATTGATACTAATATGATTTTGCAGCTCATACAATCCTTTGGAAAAATTGACAATGTAACTCCGTTTACTGCTTGTCTACCTACACCAAAGTCTGCTGCATCACCTGTGCCATGGGGAGTCTTGACAACAAATATGACATCAATATGGGAAGGTACGTGGAAAAAATGTAACTAATAGTACCATAACTTGGTATAACAGGGAAGGAAAATACACCTTGAAGTGGCAGGAGAAAAACAGCATGATTGACAATTGTAACATAACCAAGCCCCAAACTCCATGGGCAACAGAAATAATATATAGACCTTCAGGAGATCAATGTACTAATGCTCCATGGGGTTGTCAGGTGCCCATGGTCTGGGAAACGCCACAGGCAGGAGATTGGGCATATGCTCAGGAGGCTAAATGGTACATCATGTGGAACAGAGATGAAGGAGACCTTGAAGACCCCTTACAGGTAAAAATAATCTATCCTAATCTTAACAATTCCAGAACTATATCAAGAAATCAAAGAAAAAATTGGAATTGTACCAAAATATATAACTGCAATAGCTCAGACCCAGAGCTTCAGAGATGGCTCCAGTTGCCCAAGCCCTAAGGTTAGGGGGTGTGTGTTGAAACTATACTACACCCTTGAATGATACCTGGTCCCATTTAACAAATAATGAGACTTGGACAGACATAGATTGTACCCAGATAGGAATTCCATCTTTAGGACATGCTGTATGGACCAGCAGCAGAGTCAATTGGACAACTCACCTGCAAGTGGCAGGACTGAACATTAGGGTGGTTAACTTTATGTCCCCTGTGGAGAAAATCACCAGTGGGGTCCAACCCATGGGGAAGAATGAAACGAGATGAAACAGAGGACCCATGGCAACATCCCATTACAGGAACTACTATCACTTGGGTTTTATAACCAATCTTTTTGCCTCAAGCTGCTACCCTTGAAAATAGATGTGTTCTAAACAACTTGACTCTACAAATAGAAGCATTGGCTAATGCTACCAAAACAGGGATGGAGGAACTCAACCTCCAATTACAAGCTACCTCAAAAATGATTCTACAAAAACCGATTAGCATCTGATTTGCTTTTACTACCTGAACATGGAGTATGTCGTTACTTAGATCTCAGAAATGATAGCTGCTGCATGCATATTCCAAACATTACTGAAAATCTAGATAAACAGCTTAATCGGATTAACAAAAAAGCTAAAACTAGTCATGATTTGAGAAACAGTATGGAGAGTGGATGGCCGAATAAAATCCTTCATGGCCTAGGATTTTCCTTAACCGGCTGGTTGCAAAGTTCATTGCAAAATTTGATTATGTTTATATTGCTGATCATTATAGTTTGTATGATCCTTGGTATGCTTGCTTGATTATGCAATCTCTATCATGACGGTCGCATCAGATAATGATGGTGGGTTTAGAAAAGGAAAGGTTACATAGGGACATTGACATGAAAGAAAGAAGGAATGAGACTAATGGGACACATCAAAGAATATGTCCATGAGTCTTAAAGGGGGGAATTCCTGGTCAAGATAAAAGGAATTAGAATGAAACAACAGGGACCAGCAAAGCAAAGTAACCTTGAAGAATAAACACTGTGGTTAAGGCAAGGAACTAAGATAAGGAAAACATCTGCTGGCCCATCACACCCCAAAGCCTGGTATATGCACGTAACTGATCCTCATTATACTGTAATTACAATATTAAAGTTGACACCCACTGGGACGAAAACTCTCGGAGCAGATATCCCCCCCCCGCTCCTTTGGTGCATGCGCAACATACGCAGTACTGTACAAGAATCTGTAAGCAATCATGTGTTAAGGTGACTAACATCCTGCTTGTTAAAATGTATATAAACTCCCTAGGGTAGAAACAGAGTGTGCTAGCTTTGTGGCTTTACCACCTAGCATCCATCTCTGCGCAAAAACAGAATAAACAAGTCTCTTGACTCAGTGTGTATATTGGGTTTTTGCACACCGGGTAAAGAACCCCATGTTCGGGACAGTAAAGTCAGTCTTTAAAAATTACAGAAGGAAAAAAAGCTCACTAAGCAGGAACTCAAAGAGAGCTTGTCTGCGGAAGGAAGCAATTTTCATGTTTTGGAGCTAAACATGTCAACACGAAATTCTGGTAGAAACCTCCATGGCTTAGCGAAAAGTTCAGGAACACGGATCTGAAAATCTATAAATCTTCTGGTGTGACTGGACAACAGAGTCACAGTGTTTGTTAGTAACAGAACCTTGTGTATTGTTTATGCTAACAGAAGCAAAGAGCAATTATTTCAGAAATTTTCTTTAAAGACTGTGTCTCTGACTGGTTTTGTAACTCTGAAGGGGCAAACTCGAATGCATGCAAACTCGAATGCATGCAAACTCTGGGAAAGGATAACCTTAAGAGCCTACAGGAGAGCAAGTAAAGGTGGGATATATAGCACAGGTAATAGGGATATTTCAGGGGTTTTATTTTTTAAGCAAAAGAGTAGAACTTTTCAAAAGGACTACCAGATAGATGATGCAACAAAAGGCTAAAGCAGAATGTTTTTTGCCTTCCTACATTAAAAGGGGTATTAAAAGCACATGGAGTCACTGATGGGATCTAAACATAAATGGGATCTAAACATAAATGGGTTCTAAAGCAGCTGAGTGCCAGTTAAAGAAAAATTTTAATGGCACTGTGACAGTCCTATTTTTGACAGTAAGCGATACAAGATAGTTAAGAAACATTTAAAATTAAAATTCAAGACATTAACACTGGTTTCATGCCATCATTATGCAGTGAGATGCATTATAAAATAGTGTATCTGAAATCCCAGGAAAGCAGGTAAAATGAGTTTTCCAAATTATTACCTGAAGATGGTTCAAAATACTTGTATGTTTTACAAAGAAGAAAAACATATAGTGAAAATACATTGTTTGAAGGTTAAAACTGGGTAACACAACCGGGGGAGGAGGTTTATGCTTTAGGAATGTTAGGGTCCCAGATACAATAAAACATCAGTGCCTCTTACCTACTGCTAGAGGTGCCCCCCCCATTTAAGGACTTTATATGCTTTAGAAGAGCTAGGTTGTTATAAAAGTAATTTATTACCTTTTTTAAAAAAAATTTAGGTCAAGATGTTTCAGCCTACAAACTTTGCACCCTATGTCTTAGCTGTAAGCTAGCACCTAAGACAGGGCATGAGAACTGCAGCTTTTAGGTTGACTCTGATGGCCTTCATTTTTACAGTTCCAAGGCTGTACATGATGCAAAAACGCTTGGGAGTCACTGTTTTCAAGCTGTAACTACAGCAGAGGACGTCACCTTCTCTCCAGTCGCTTCACACTAGCACTAATCCCACGCACTATTATCTGTCAGGGAGAAAAGGCCCCGAACGAGGCAGCAAGCGAGTTTTGTAGGACGGTCAGGCTCAGAGCCCGGCAAACAATTCCTTCTCGCGCTGTAAGCCAGGCCGGAGCCTGCCCTGCCCCGTGAGTCAGCGGCAGCTGCGCCCGGCCGGGCGAAGGAGGCGGGTACAGCTAGTGCAAGATGCGCCCTGCCGCGCACGGTTTGGACACCCCTCCACCAGTGTACGCGGGCCTAATTTTGGGCCGTGAAGCACCTCAGGCCACAGCCGCCGCGGCGGTAACGGCTCCTGCGCCTCACGCGGGCCCGCGCCGCAAGGGGGAGCGGTGGGGAGGGGTACGGGAGCGAAAGCCACGTGATGAAAATTCGAACGGCCGGCGCGAGACCCATACCCTCCGCAGAGAGCACGCGCGGCCCAACCGGCCGTTGGGCAAGACGAGCCCGCCCATTGGGCTGCGGCTGTCACATGATCTGCGCCTCAGCGGCCGGCTGCGGGGCCGCCGCCACCGCCGGCTCCGCCCTTCCCCCCCCCACCGCAGCGGCGGCCGCGGGAGGAGGGGCGCATGCGCCGTGGAGGCGGCCGCGGGGACCGCGGCGGCCGGTACCCTTCTCTTTTTTTCGTTTTTTTTTTTTTTAAAACAATTTCTTCCCCGTCTTTCAGGAGGGACAAAATGGCGGCGGCCTGACGCCGCGTTAAGTGACGCCGGCTAGCCGCGGAGGCAGAGGGCCTGGCCGGGGGATGGTGAGCGGGCTCCGGGCCCGGGCAGTCTGCGACCAGACTCCGCCTCCCGCCCGCCGCAGCCTCAGCCCCGGCCCCGCAGCCCAGCGCCGCGGGGGACAGCCGCCCGCCCGGCCTCGCACCCACGGAGGGACGTCCCGTGGGGGTAAGTGTCAGCTCCCTCCTCCTCTCTCCGCTCTCCCGCCGCCGCCGGTCCCGGGATCGCCGGTTCCTTTTACGTGGGTGGGGGGACGGACACGCCGCGAGGGAGGGCCGAGACCGGCAGTCGGCCCAGGTGTGGGGTGCTTGGGGCGGGCGGGCGTGCTGGCCTCCCCGGGCGGAGAGCGTTTCCGTTGAGTTGGTGCCTTCCCCGGGGCGCCTGGCGGTGCGTGCGTCCCAGGGCGGACGTGTGCCTCCCCAGGGGCCTGCCCGGGCCGGTCACTGGCATCGCCTTCCCTGAAGAAACCGCGTGGAGATGAAACGGGGGTGAGGAGAACGGATGATCTGGCTGTAAATGTCACCCGCGGGCCTCAGACGGGAGGACTGCAAGCCAGAGGGACGCCGAGTAGGGAGGGAGTGCACCCTTGCAGCATGCCGGCTCCGTTGGGCCTGGTTCGCGGTGCCGGGGTGGGGGGGGGCGGTGGCGTTTTGGCGAACTGCGCCGAAGCGGGGCGGGGGGGCAGAAGCACATTCGGTCGCTTTAAAAGCGCGAAGCTACTCCATAAGGCGTGTGGGGTGGGAGGAACTTCGGCTATTAGAGGGGATTGCAGCTAGGCCTTTGGGAAAGGAGGCAAGTGGGACTCCGTATGTTAAACCGAAAGAGCCTACGCCGAAACCGAAGATCTTGGGAAAGGAGAACCGTGGCTCGGCCACCGGGCGACAGCCCGGCCTGCGCCCCCCCTGCCCCCCCCCCCAAGTACCACGGGCATCTTCCCTGCTCCGGTAAGACGGCTCGGCACTGGGAAGCGGCTGCTGCGCCGGGGGCGCGGCGCCGCCCCGCAGGGCTGAAGGACGGGGAGGTGCCAGGGACTCTTCTGTTGCCTTGGTTTTAGGTCGGGTGCTCCGATAGCGCAAGTTTCGTAGCCTTGCGGTAGGTAGGTGATGCTGTGGAACGCACATGTTTAAAGGAAGTCTTGTTGTCAAACGGCTGTGTTAAATAGGGCAGCTGTAGTTTATAAGGTGGATTTTAGTAGTTCAACAAAACATCTGTGTTGGTTTTGGGGGTTTTTAAGTAAAAAGAGCCGTTTCTCAAAATACCTGCATCTCGACCTGCTTCAGAAAATTTGCTACTAAAATTTTTCGAAGGTTGTGAATATCAAATAGAGGTGGCTCTGTGTTGCCTCGTTTCACAGGTTAGAAAACATGTCTAGGATTCTCTTGCTCCTGTCTCCAAGTATGTTAGATTCTGTTGACTCCCTCTGTTTTTCAGTATTGATGTAGATAAATCCTGTAAACACAGGTAGGTGCCAAGAACCTGGAGCTAAGGCCAACAGGTTTACCCCTCCCTCTATTAGCAGAGAACGGCCTTTCTAGCTAATGCGCTTGTCATGCTTCAGTGGCTGGGTTAAGAGTGGTAATTTGATCTTCTGTGGAATCCAATGGTGTAATTCTAGGTTTTACTAGTATTTTAGCTCTGGCTGCTGACAAAAAGATGCAATCTTGTCTTCCTTTCGTTGCAAGTGTTTATATACCCTTGTGGGAAACCCATCTGGGGAGCCAGTATGACTTTAAGTTTTGGTGTGGGGTTGTTTTTTTGCGGTTCCCCCCCCCCCCGTGGGTTAGATTTAAATAATTCCCCAATCTACAGAGAATCAAGCAGTGCATGGTAGGACCTCTACATACAGGATGGTGTGGATTTGGACGTTTTAAAGTGTTTAAACAAAACAGTCTTTTGTCACTGTACTTCCAAAAGTTCCTAATAACTTGTGTCAGACCAAAATTCATGGCTTTGACGTGTGATCTCTGTAAGACTGCTGTGCAGCTGGATTTACTGTTCTGTTTAAAAATATTTCCTTGGCTAAACAAGATGGTCTGTAACCATGTATTGTTATAATTTTCGGCTTTGAAAATCAACTACTCGTGGAATTTTTTTTTAATCTGGCCAGGTCTTAATCACAAACCTAAGAGGGTTTTCTGAAGAGTTTTTATAATTTTTGTGCTCGCTTGAGACTTAAATTGCTACAAAACTACATCTTTTCTTTGAAAAGTTTTCATATTCAGTGTCAAATGATATAATCATAATTAGTAAAAAAACTTTTTAATATAAAATTTGAGTAATGAGATTGCTTGACATGTCTTTCAGATACAAAATATCGTAGCTGGAGTCATTCTTTGTTTATGTACATAGCTGCTAAGTTGTACTTTGGTAAAATGGAACTCAGAAGTTAGAACTATTACAAACATTCCTTCTCCAGAGTTGATTTTCCTTTACATTGCAGAGGTAACTAGCAAAATGATGATTGGCTGCTTACAGTAATTTTTCTAAAATCCATGATAAGCTTTATGTGTCTTTTGGAGGAAAAATAATTGGATTCATTTGTAATAGAAATGTCAAATTTCTCATTAGTAATATTCTACTGCTCCTGCTTTTTGTAGGAGAGCATTGTCTTCATTCTTACCCAAACTTCCTCTCCGGTTTCTTCACTCAGTCCTCATCAGATTTTATTTTAGACGGTATAAAGCAACTTACTTGCTGCTTACATGGGTATCCTGAGGCAAGATGGAGTGGAATATGGAATGTTTTAACCAGATCTTTTTTCCATATTTTTGGGTTTTTGCAGCCCTTCAGAGTAAGTGGTGACCAGGTATATGGGTATGGGTCTGAAAGGAATTTCTCTAACCAGCATTGCTGCTAAAAAAAACGTAACCCATACTCGAACTGTGTGTTTCTGTAGTTGCTTAGATTTAAGATCAAATATGGCTTATCGCCACAACTTTAATCTCAAGTGCTGTTGATTGTTGTTGCCACAACAGTCGTTGGAAACACTTGGTTTTCAACTGTGACTCCAATTTTGACTTCTATATTAATATTTCCATTCATTGTTCTAAGTAATACAAATTGAAGACCACTGTTGCTTAGAACTTAATTTCTGTGCAATTGATGCTATGCATTTTTTTTCCACGCAGGTGTAGAAAAATGGCGAAGAGAATTGCAGAGAAGGAACTGACTGACAGAAACTGGGATCAGGAGGATGAAGCTGAGGAGGTAAGATATACATCGGACCCTCATCCCTGCCCATAGTAGTTATTTACACATGCTATTTATCTTGTGGGTGAAATCTGCTACAGTAAAAATGTAGTAAAAGTGTAGTAATTAAACATAATTTTATATAAATGATTTTTTTTTCTTTTATAAAGCTTCCAGTATATGCAAATCATATGTCAAAGCAGCTTTTAACAGTTAAAATGACATCAGCAGCTCAGGGGAAAGGAACGGAACTTTACGTTTCTAAAGAGAACCCCAGGCTTCTTAAAATGTATAAAGCTTTTGAACTCTTCAGATGTGTGATGGGTATTTATTGAGTTTACAAGAAAAGCGGTTTTGATTTCTTGAGGTAAATTTTTTTCATGTGGGGGTTTTTTGTTTTTTTTTTTTTTTAAGGTCAGTAATAGTTAATTTCAGGAATATGTTAATTTGGAGTGCTTAGCTGAATGTCCCTATGCAGAGAGAGGAATTAAGTAGTCAAATGATATATTTAATCTGATTTTAAAAACAGATTTTCACATTTAGTGTCTCATACATACTTATGGCTCATGTATTATCTCTCAACAAACTGTGCTGGCTTCTGTGCTACTAAAAGTGTTAAATGCTTAGGCCTATGAAATGTGAGAAAGAAAACTGACAGTTCGCTTCCAGAAATTTGAATATAAGAAAAGTTAATTTCCTCATTTATTACAGGATAGTAATTAGTCATTAGCTGCCTTTGCCAATGGTTGAACTACAGCAGACTGCAGGAGATTGACTTAGAGCATACATGTCAATATATCTTCTCCAAACTGAAGATTGTTTGTAACGGTGAAATACTGACAGATTACTTTCAGCAAAGATAGCTTATGACTTTTTTGTTTAAAAAAAAAAAAATCACGTAAACAAAAAAACCTTGAATTATTGTTGTAATAAAATTGAGATTGCACGATGGGAAATGTAATGCAGGATGAGAAAGATGGAGTTTTGAAAGTATCAACTAATGTCCAAGTAGTTGGCAAGCTAATCACAGTACTATATTTTCTGGGTTTTGTTTGGGTTTTTTTTTAACTTCTTCCCTCATTAGGGGGAGCTTTTAGGGAGCAGTGTTACAGTTATGTTAAAAAACTGATCTCATCCATCTTTTCAGACTATGACGACTTTATACATTCAGAGAATTTCATTAATGATTCTGTAACTTCCTCTTAAAGGTGGGAACCTTCTCAGTAGCTAGCGAAGAAGTCCTGAAGAACAGAGCTATTAAAAAAGCAAAGCGCCGAAATGTTGGATCGGAGGTAATGTAATCACCAAGCATTAGTGTTGCAGTTTGACTCAGTCGCAAAATTACATCCATGCTCATGTTTTTACTTACATGGGCTTGTTAATAATACTGTAGAAAGCTATTGTTCAGAAGGTATATGCAACTAATCAGCTCATACATGCAAAATAATTTTTGCTTGCTGTTCCATAGCAAGAGTAAGGCTAGAACGAAACGTGTGATACTAGTATTGAGTGGGTGAAGTGATGTGTATTTTTAAAGTATAAATGCAGGAGTGTTTCAGACAGAGTGCTACCTACAGATGGGTAAAATAGCATTCAAAATGCTCCAGTTTCATTTGCAGAGATGGAAGCCTGGAAATCAAAAGTTACTAGTTAACCCATAGCAGAGGGGCTGGGGGATGTTTCAGAGACTAAATAAGTAAAAGCGGAAATACTAAGCTGTTCTGAGAATGAAAAACATGTCTTTTGTTAAGAATGCTGCTACTTCTGTTTTTTCCCCTGTGAAGAGCTTTAGTGCCACCTACTCTTTGCAATAACAAATTGAAAATAGAAAGGAAGTTGGCCTGTTACAGGTTTTGTCCCTGTGAAAGTATTAACCCAGTCCAACCAAACTGTAGTCCTTTCAGAAATCCCTGATAGATGCTTTGTCGTATCTATCTTTCTATGAAACATTCTTTCAACAGGGCATGCACCTAGAAATAGGACAGAAACTTAACCTGGAACTCAAATTGCTTTTGGAGTGAATGGGACTAGGCACAATTAAGGGCTAGATAGTTTTCTGCTGTGCTTTTGATTTTTCTTTCTGCTGTCCAAGCAATATAAGTGAGGAAGCTGTCCTATCCCGCTTTTGCCTATAGTATTTTTATCCACAAACGTGGTAGAGGCTGCAGTTAATTAAAGGATTGTACTGGGAAGAGGTAATGCAAGAAATAAACCACAACTTGGATAGGAGGAATTCAGGGGCAAATGTAATAGGAAAAACAGAACTGGCTAAGAAAGGGGACCAGATCATTTTAGAAGAAATAGTCAGGAGGCTGGGAGTCAGCTAAGAGATCAAAGCTGGAAGAAGAGCTAGGATAGGCTGGGCAAAGTCTAAAAAGCAGAATAGATGGCAGGACAGCTGAGGCTGCATAAGAAACCTGTGCAGTACTTACAAAAAGATAAACTTTAAATTTATTGATGTTCCTAAATGGAGCAAACAGAATGCTGTAAAGAAAAAAAGACTGCAGTTTAACTTGAATGTCCAGAGAGAGAGAGAGGTAGGTAGGACCGATCAGAGACAGAATAAAAATAGCTACCTAGAAATGAGAAACAGGACTGCACTGGAAAAGGTAAAGCACAAAGGGAAACAAAAAGAGCCCATACCCGCAAGGCCAGATACTGGAATAGAGCCTAAAATTGCTAATTTTTGTTACTACTTCAGTGTCAAAAGCAGATGAAACTTAGAAGCCATTTTCCTTTTCCTCTGATGGCTTTTCATGGTGGACATTGAAAGTCCACTTCCAGTAATAAGTGCTCATTACCTCAAAAGACATTATATATAGTACCTAAAAGTGTCAGTGCCTATTTGCATGTTAATCACACTATATCTTTTAAAAATGTGTAAGAAATTATACCATAAAATAATAGTTGTAAAGATAGCATTCAGAACTAGGCAATGAAGAGGCTGCAGAAAGCATACATACTATGTTATGAAGTCAGTCTATCTTTGCTTCTCCTGTTAGTCACATTGGAATATTTTGGGTAAATCATTTAAATGTTACAGAGGTGACTACGAATTATGCTGTTTCGATGAGTAGCTTGAAGTGTTGGACTCTTAATTGTGGTTGTAAATGCTAAAAGTTGCTGAAAATAAGCCTGCAATTGTATATTGCTGTGTAATTATTTAAAGAAAACAAGATGCTATGAATGTCTAAATAGGTGGTCAAACACATCCGCTGCTCAGAACAACTTGTGTGTATCTACTTCCTAGATCTAGTTTATTTTCATACCAAACATCTGAGTAGTTTAAAAATAGTAGCAATATGTGTCATAAGGAAGCTATTAACTTTGTTTACATAGCTGACTTAGAGTAATGCATGAAATGACACACTGAACCAGGGTGAAATAAATGGAATATTGAGTGGGGATAGGGTTTTTGTGGAGGAGATGTGTGTAACTGGTTGTCTCTCTTGGTTTGTGTTTTTTTTTTTTTTTCTTCCCGTCTCCCCAGTCTGAAAGTGGAGGAGCTTTTAAAGGGTTTAAAGGCTTTGTATTGCCTTCTGGAAAAGGAGGAGGTGGCTTCAGCGGATTTGGTAATGGTGCAGGAATAAAGCCTTTAGAAGGACTGTCTAATGGAAGCAGTAGTGTCTCTAGCACTCCTTCTTTCAGCAGTTTAAAGACCACCTCTGAAACACAGTCAGCATTTGGTAAGTTTTAAATAAGCATACATATCGACAAATTCAGTCATGAAATCTGTAGCGCTAATTGAATAGTGAAAAACCACATTCAAACAACCGTGTAGTTCTGGTTTAAGATTTTGAAACTTTATTCCTCTTCGTAAGATTTCTTAACAAGATTTTAGGCTGCTGAAGGGACAAGTTATCAAATGCATGCAGTTTTAAGAGGTAGAAACTAAATTCATATTTGATCTAATACTGGAGGTAAAATCTTTATAGGCACAAATGGAAATGTAAGACATTGGCATAAGACACTCTCAGAATAGTATAAACCCGCTGATAACATGTTCTATTTAAATAATTGTCCCAGTTATCTGAATTTAATAATAATTAAAAAAAAAATCTAATGGAAAATGTCAACTTAGTACAACTGCAGCTTTTGTGTGATTACCCCTGCCCCGCCAAGGACATGTTTCTGTATTTTTTGCAGTTCCTGGTAAATACATGCTGCATAGCTAAAGTCTTAACCTTTTTTCCCTGTATGTCTTACATTGTAAGCAGTCTTACTAGAATCTTATCTGTTACATTTATACCTACATTTTAAGACACTTGAAATACTTTGGCAAATCTAACTCTAGTCTCATGCTTTGGTAGTCCCTGAGGAATATTAGTTCTACCTCTTTTGTGTTGGAGATGCAGAAATGTTAACCATGTCACAGTGTTTTAGAGTCAGCATGCCACAGAATAGAAGTGGTGGAGTTTGAAGTTTAGAGTAATTTAAGATTTCAGCGAGCTTAACTAAATTAGGAGAAACTTTAATGAGGGCTTTCTTAATCTTCTTATTATGGTTTTTATACAGATGCCACTCAAAAACATGCAAAATCATAAGCTAGTGTGTTCAGAGATTTTTAAAGCATAAGTAGCAAGAGATAACTGAATATTTTGTTTTAGTAACTGTTACAGTTTGGTAAAGCTTGAATTAAGATTTGGGGGGATTTGGTGAAATACAAAACTTTATTTTTTTAATGTTGTTGTGTACAATTTATTTGGTTTTTTTAAATACAGCTGAGTGCTCCATCTACTTTGTCTATCCCTGAACTAACTTTTCTAAACTTGTCGAGCTTAGGTCTGTTTCACAGCATTGTCTGTTTACTTGTACCACAGTATCTGGTACGTGGTGCTGTGATACAGGACGAGGTGCATAACTGAGCAAGAATGAGTGATTTGATAATGCAATATCGAGAATACTTAGTTTAGGTTTTTATGAGAACTGTGCTTTCTGGGAAAAAGAGTTCTAAACCATGTTTTTCTTCCAATAGGATCCACAATGTCAAATGGGCCTACTACTACTGCATTTACTGAGAAAAAGGCTGCAAGCCCAAAAGCTAATGGTGGCAGTCAACCGTCCTCATCTGGCTATGCTCAGAGTAAAGTTTGTAGCTCTAGTGTTTACCACAAACAGTTAGCAGCTTTAAACTGTTCTGTGCGTGACTGGATAGTTAAGCATGTGAACACAAACCCACTATGTGACCTGACACCCATCTTTAGAGACTATGAGAAGTATTTAGCAAATATTGAACAGCAGCACGGAAGCAGTAGTGACAGTGGCTCTGAAAACGAAAGCAACAAGACACCTGGCTCTCAGGCTGTTTCTACATTTGGGAATTCAAAGCTACAGCAAGGATCAGCTTTTTTGTTTAACAACAAAACTGAGGATACCTTGGACAAAAAACCTGAAGCTGCATCTGAGAAAAAAGACCCACCGTTAGGAGCTACATCAACTGTCTCATTTAATTTTGGCAAGAGTGTCGACAGTTCTGTTCTGGGTTCCCTTGGTTCAGGAACACTTAGTAGTTTCTCATTTTCTCCTGGGAATTCAGGTTTGTTTGGAAAAGATGCAAACCAGGCTAAGTCTGCCGCTGCAGTATCCACCAGTGTAGCAGAAGCTCAGACAGAAAGTGGCAATAGTGATGATAAAGGTAAATTCCATTTAAAATGATTATTTTAATGGTAAGCTGTGAATGTATGTGACTTAAGAATACTGCAAAGATGAAATAATACTAAGTTGAACTACATCATCATTGTTCTTGAATTTAAAAGGTGCAAAATTATACGTGGAATTTATTGAATTGAAATGTTTGAATTTAAAAATTGAATTTATTGAAAATATTAATCTGGAAATACCTTGGTCTTGCATACTGCTTAAGTAACACTAAAAGTATATCATTACTAAAACCTGTGTATTTCCGTGAGATTTATACTTTCTGTAATAGATTATAATTCTTTAGCTGAATATAAGGCTTGAAACAATGGAATTTAAATTGACTGCTGTGCTCGTCTTTGAGCCTGCAGGACACTTCAGTCCTGCTGCTTTTCCCAGTATGTTTATCAAGAGATCCCTCAATAAAATGTGTAAGATAGGGAACAATTTCATACATCTTTCTTAAAAGACTGTAAGGCAAATAAAGTTGCATGCTACCTGACAGTTTTAGTCTGCTATTTAGCTAAGCTGGGTACAGTAAGCTGATGGAAATCCTAGCAGTTGAGGGACTGGAAAGGCATAATCTTGCCCTTGTCTCTTGGCTGTCATTTCTGCAACTTATTGCCCTTCCCCCAAATTAAACTTGGCTGTTGGAAGTATTTATTTTGCTTTACTTGGACCTATTTCTGGAGACTATTCTTTGAAATGTTACAACTGTTTTCCCCCCAACAGAAGGTTTTGACTTGTTAAGCTTTATATGTTTTTTAGGTTTGATTTTTTTGGGGGGAGCTGGGTATTTTCATGCCATTTAAATTGAAGATGAACATAAAGTTGCTTGAGGGGTGTGGCTGAATGCAAAGAAAATAAGACTCTCTAGCTGAAGCAACTTCAGAGCCCACATTGTTTTAAATGTATTTTGTCAATCATTGACAGGCTACACATGCATATGTCATATAAAGCATGCATAAGCTAATTCTAACACAATGCCAGAAATAAAGTATTAACAGATAGAACATATTAAAACTTTTTATTTAAAGGAGGAGAAGAGGAGGAAGAAGAGCCACCAAAAGTCATTGTTAATGAAATAAAAGAGGATGATGCTTTCTATTCAAAGAAGTAAGTGACTTTAACTTGGAATAGTGAACAGCATTATAACGTCAAGAATAAAATTCAGACCTGCATTTTGCTATTTTTCACCACTGCAGTGCATAGTTAATGATGTATATGTTCGTGACTTCCTAGTTAATAAAGCTTGTTAGGAAGCCATACAGAATATGAAGTTCTACTGTAAAAAAGTTATTACAAAGAAGAATGTGTAAGATCTTTCTAAAATTCTCTGTACCTTGGACACAGCACTGATACAGCTAGTTTGTGTTCTACTTGTGCTCAGTATTTTACAAATGAAGATGTTTCTGCCTTCATCAGGTTTTGTAAGTTCAAATCGTAGGGCTTGTACCACAGAAATAACATACTGTGCTTCTGAAAAAATCAGACATGTGCTCAGCTATTTGCATAGCATTTCCCAACTGAAGAGTCTTATTTTAGGCTGATTGTTATATGAAGGGATGAACAAGTTGAACTTAAAGAGTACAAAATGAGACTACCTTTACTAGAAGCAGTTTTTCAAAGCACGTTCAATAGTCCAAGTAATTGTATGTCTGCTTAAACACTTAGCACAGAATTTGTCCTTCTACAAAAAGTCATTTGTGTTATCTGAAAGAAGGTATGTGCTAATTTATGAAGAATGACATTACGTTTATTAATGCCTCACTTAAAAAATGTTTTTAAAGCAAGTTCTTAGGGTTTTATAATTAGTGTTTAAAAACAGTAGCTTACAGTTTTTACTCTTTATAATTCCTGAGTACAGGTTGCTGTGCGATTTACTCTTCCCTGAAAGTACTGTTTGTCATTTCAATACTGAAAGAAATAATTAACTTCCTCTTTCTGAACTGGAAGTACTATCTGTTAGCATATGAAACAAGGTCAAGAGGAATAAAGATTTATGCTACTCACAGCATGTTAACTCCTGATTATTGTTAAACTATTGGCTTACTGTTAGTCAGATGTATACATATATGTGTGTATTTGGGAGATATCTTTGTACTTAATCTCTATGCAACTTGTACAAACAAGTTTGTTGGTTTTTTGCACAGGTGCAAACTGTTCTACAAAAAGGATAATGAATTTAAAGAAAAAGGTGTAGGAACATTACACTTAAAACCAGCAGGAAATGAAAAAACTCAACTCCTAGTCCGAGCGGATACCAATTTAGGTAAGTAAATTCTTTTAGCAGCAGGTCTTGATGTGAAATTCCTGCTAAGCATTAGGATTTCTTTGTTACACAGCATAATAGACACAATCAGTGAAAACCTTCTACTTTTTTGGAATAATTTCAAGTGTTGAACAAGCAATTGGATGCTTCTAAGGAGTATTACAAAATAGTGCACAAGAAGCAGTGCAAGGAAGTAAAATGTCATGGTGTATGTTTAGGTATACTCTCCTTAACCCCCCCCCCCCCCCCCAAATAGGTTTTCTCCATCCCTGACTTGTTGAGTGGCTTTGAGGTGTGGCTTAAGATCCACAATAAAGTATACATGTATCAGGTGTGATGAATGAAGAGGAACAAATTTTGTGTTAAGCTGCAGGCCAGCTGTCATTTGTCTGCAATTCATCCTGAATAGGTAAATATTTGACCATGTGGGCAGACATCCATTGTACTTGGGGGTAAAGGGGAGCATTATGTAGATCAGGCATGCAGGATCTTGCTATATGCCTTGCTTTTAAAATGGCATGCTGAAGTCCCAACTGTTGAACTGTGTTTTAGGCTAACTTCAGTTGGATCACAGGATGAGGGTAACCTGCACTGTGATAGTTCTCTGAATATCTTTTGAGATGAATGTTAACACACACAGCTAATGAAAGAGAGAAACCCCAACTGTTTCTTTGATTTTAGATGTTAGGGGGACTTGATGTACTAAAGTTTTTAAGGTCTAATGTTCTGGCTGAAGAATGTTTACACACTCAAACTGTGCAAATCAGTATTTTGATATTCATTGTTGAGAAACTTTGCTACACTTCAGTACCTAATTTCAAGAAACTTGCATGTGGGATTCACATGCACTTGCCAACTTTCATAAAAGAGAATAAATGATATGCTTATAGAAGACTTGAGGACTAAAGCCATGCTGCTGTAGGCATTGCCAAATCTCACCTTTCAGTTTATAATGCACTCTAGCAAGTGTATATGAAGCCTCTGGAGGCCCATTAGGGGCAGTTTTCAAATACCTGGTGAGATTGGGACTCCTGTGTTAGTCACTTCTAAATCATCAACTTCTTGTAGTGGAGACAAGGTAAAGGGCAGTTCTTAGCGATAAAACTGAAGGCAGATGTATGGCAGACTTGCCAGTGCTTTCAGCATTTCATTGGGGATTTGAATGTGTTGAATAGAGCAGATGAAAACTTGATTTCTCCAAGTTACCTACTCTTTAACACAAGTCTTGATTTTCACTCAGCTGGTGCTAATTTTCATGATGTTGATTTACATTCCCTCTACCTTCATCTGAGGTGATGTATTAGGAAATTTTTCCTTTTCCTTCAGCTCACACACTAAGACATTGCAGCTTGGTGTTTCCAAGCATTGGTTTCTAGAAGCTGCTGCAGTCATAGTGATGCACGCTTTCCTTTTTGCTATCTTCACACAGTGCTATAATCCTTTCCTAAAATCTCACTGTGTTGAAAAACTGAACTGGAAAGGAAGGTGAAGACTGACTTTTCCCTAAATACTACTACCGTGTTCTGAACTATTTACCAGGTTTACAAACTGTGTGCATCTTCTGTGGAAGGAGATTTGAGTTTGTTTGCAACTGTTTTAATAGACCACTAATACTGAAGCTACATAAGTACTCACTACATAATTTAACAAGTTGACATAGAGCTGTTATTAGTAACCCGGTGGTAGACTACATCGGATGTTTTGTATGGTTTGAGGATACAAAGTACATACTTACTCTACTATAGTTTGTCCAATTTTAGATTAATGTGTCTGTATGCTTGTTAAAGCTAACTCTGCTTCTGCACTGTTGCTTGATGGTCAGAATGAGTAGCTTGCGTAAGTGCTGTGACTCGAGTCCTCGTTTGCTGCTTCTCCCTTGTCTCCTTCCCTTTTTCCTGTGCATCCCTGCTATAATTTGAAAATTATCCTTCAGACTCTTCCTTTTAAAAAAGGAGGATGTGGTATTTTCAGAGATTTCCTCATTCCTAATGAGGAAAGAAATCTGTGAGAACAGTGGCCATGAGCAGATGCTTAGGGAGGAATAAGACAAGTATATATGACACTTGTGAATTGCCTTCCTTCCAAACACGAACTTAAATCCCTATTTAATAAGTATACTAACATCTGTATTGCAGTAAAAGCTGAAAAACTGCTAATTGTAACTTTTTTTCCTCCTCACATGCAGGAAATATACTGTTGAATGTTCTAATTCCACCCAAGATGCCATGTACAAGAACCGGAAAAAACAATGTTCTTATAGTTTGTGTTCCTAATCCACCGATTGATGAGAAGAATCCAGCTGTTCCTGTCACAATGTTGATAAGGGTGAAAACAAGTGAGGATGCAGATGAGTTGCACAAAATCTTACTGGAAAAAAAGGAGGCTTAAATAAGTTGCAGTCAGTGATTTGAGGAATTCTTGCCAAACTGCTGCTGCTCTTTTTTCCTTCCATCACTTCACTTGAACACGTAACTCTTTACTCTGATACTAAGAACTGTTAGAGGAATTCTGGAAAAAATCTGTGAGGAAAAGCTAAGCTAGCTAATAAAAGCTTTAATAGAACACAAGCGTTGGACTGTACTCCTTCATTTTTCAGTATCTAAATGTAGGACCTCTTATGGATAAAGCACATTGATTTAAAGCCAAGCATATGTTTTTAACACCAGTCAATTTGACTGAACAGACTGAAATCAGAGTACAAAAATATGGTACCAGAGCTTCCTCACAGACTGCAGTGCAATGCAACAACCTTCGGTTTTGAGAAGGGAGGATGTTGAAGTTTAACTGTTGAAACTGTTTCTAGACTCCAGATTTTTAATTGGTCTGTCATTCTGGTGAGACTAATTTTTCAAACTGTCGGTGACAACAATATGCCCCAACAACAATGATGATATATATTGTACTGTGTTTTAACTCTTACAGACTGGTGTGCTTTTGGGACTTGGAGACTGCATCTCCAGATATTTAAAAGAAAATTTGCTTGCGTAGTCTTGTTGACAGTAGTGTTTCTTAGAGAACAACTGTCAGTTCTGTTCTTACTGTAGCAACAAGCTAATGATGTGCAATAGTACAAGCAGACAACTGGAAGACTGTTTCTCTTGGACCAGAACCACAGCTGGCATTCGCTGACTTCCGACAAGTCAGAGGCACAGGGTTGCACTTCCGTGATGGTCGCTCCCAGGTATTCTTCCCTAGTCCCTTGGGCTAAAACTGAAAGCCAGCAGAGGCAGAGTTGTAAATGTTGTACTTGTCTTGCTACTAGTACTTTTTTCACAAACAAATCGCAGGATTTTTATAGATCTTTATATTGCCCCTGGCTGTTTCCAAGAATACACGCATAAATGTGTGTGTGTCTGTCAGTAATTATTTTTCCCATGTGCTAAAACTACAGTGCTTTACTGCATTACAGTTGAGTAAAGCAGTAGTTTGGCAGCTTTAGGACAAGCTTTCTGTCACAAAAGTAGGGAGCACTGGATTAATCTATACCTGATTTCTTAGCTGTGTTAAAATTAACCACGTGGCAATAATTTGTGGATGAGAACATCATTCTGTTCTCAGTTTCCTTCTCAACTTTATCAGACCTTGTTTGGTTATTTAATTCTTTTCAAATCTTGGTTGCTGGAAACTCCTTCCCTAATAATTGTTTTTCTGCTTCACTTCTAGCTCTGGAAACTATCCAAAAGCTAGATGCTTAATATTAAACTTGAACTGCTCTCCTGTGATCTGTCACACTGATCAGCTCTGGGGAGATGGAAGAAACATACCACCCTGTCTCTGGCTAATGTGGCATAGAGGAAAAATCCCATTTTTTAAAAAAGCAGCATGATGCAGTTTTCACAGGGCGCCTGGAAATCCGCAATAGTGGCATCCTGTGAGGGGGGGGAACGGAGTAGCACCATCTGATTAGATGGAGCATGTCTTACCTGCACCCTGCTGCTCTCCAGGAGGGGACAGATGGCTGCCTTTAGTCCTCATTCACTACACAATTCAGGTTATGGCCTTTTCCCCCCCTGCCCTCAACTAAAAGGAGGGAAAACTTTATCGGATCTGTAGCCCTCTTGACCAAAGTTTGAAAACAAAGGCCTTTGCTCATATTTCAGCTACACCAAGGTCACAGGAATTGCATTTTTAACACTTGAGTGTAAACGGAGCTCAGATACAATTTCAAACAGTATTTGAAATACAAATGGTGCCTTTGGTGGTTTGGTTTTTTTTTGCATCTGGCTCAGTACTTAACGATTAAAAGTAAGTGAGTGACATTATTTTGAGGAAAGTAATGTGCTTTTTTAAAAAAAAAAAGTCTTGCTGATACCTAAATTGGAGGCCAAAAGCTGAAGGCTTGCATGTTAATTGTGTACAAATGAAGAGCAGTACATTGCCTGAAAGTTTCTTACAGGCTCAGGTTTAAGGTCCAAGGGCTTAGTTAATCTTGCATTTGTCTTTTGCCTGTAGTGTCTTAAACATGTCTCCATGCAGAAGGGCTTATGGACGAGAGCACTGGATGGGGTAAGCAGATTTGTTAAGCGCGTCCCACTTGAAGAGCAACCCTGTAACCAATTGTACTGGTGGTCTTGGGTTTGCATTTGTTTATTTCTGAAAGCTCGTGGGTATGTAATCTCTTTCTTCATCCACTGAAATGTGGACCAATTAACTTAAACAAGGGAGAGACAAACTGAACTCCCTGTGTATCCTGATGATTTGCCTCCGAAATGAGGCACTCCTGGGGTTTTGCACGCACCTGTTTGGCCCAGTTCTAAAGCTGGCAAACTGAATAATGGCTAGTGCGTCTCTGTCATGTTTTCAAAGGCGGACAGTCTGAGGGTGAGCACAGAGCATAAGGAAAAATAAGTAGAATAACAATAATAAATTGTCTTAGAATAATTAAACCTTGCAATATCCATGGTGGCAAGTAATATCTTCTGTTAGCTGTGGGAAAGACTGAGATGAGACACCTTAATTCTTTAGCAGTGTATGTATTTATCAGTAAAGTTAGGGGAAGGTATATTATTGGAATCTCATTAATTAGAATGTCAAATACATGCATAAACATGATTTTAAAGACTTGACAGGGGGAAAGTTGCCACTAAAAGAACAGGAAAGAATTTTGCTGCTAATGAGAGATTTTAATCAAGGTCATTCATAATTGCAGGGTCACTATCTGGACTATGGTGCAGGAAAGTCCTACACTTTTCACTTGGTGTTCAAGTATAAAGCACAACCCTTCTCCAGTACTGTTGTAAAAACAAAGTTTTGATGATGTTTCAGTTTCTAGTTAAGAAATATCAAAATACCTAAGTATGGTAAAAGGACAGAGATTCCTACATAGAAATAAAAGCCTAAATTGAGTTAAAAGCAAAAGTTAGAGGAGAGCATAGAAATCAATATGCTACTGCCTTCGTAACAAAGTGGCACATGCTATAGAAGGGAGGAATTCTGATCAGAATTCCAACTCAATGAGGCATTCCTCTGTCTTGGTAGGTACTTAATGTATTTATCAGCTGGATATCAGATACCTGATGTTAAAGATGCAGATTTCCTCCCTAATTTGAGTTAATGCCTTCACTGTTTCAGCCATACATAGGTGTTGGGAGTATCTCATGGATCATGCATTCTTCCTTCTGTGATTTTGAAGTTTCAGCTGCTTAGAAATCTTTCCCTTCACTCTCACCTTCCCACTCCCCAAAACAGAAAAATCAAGATCTGCTGCTTTTAATTCTCAGAATCATCTGAAAGGGAGATTATTACAGTTGGTTTGAATTTTATTTTAAAATATGAAAATGCTATATGCAGGGTTTTGTTGTTTGGGGTTTTTTTAATGTACTTAGAATTACTTATTTGGGAGCACAACAGTGTGTTTCTGCAATCTCTTTTGGTTGATGGATGTAAAAGTTTAAATTAAATTTACAGTTCAAATGAACATGTTGTAGAACGTAAACCAATTGGGAGGTACGCTTTACTATTAAGTACTTTACTTCAGCTCCCTTTGCAGCACTGTAACATTTAAAATGTCCTTAAAGACTTTCTTTCCGATGCCTTAACTTATTTGCATTCGCTAAAATTTTGTAGCTGGTGCCTGTGTGCAGACATTAAACAATTTAAAGTGGCATGAGCTAGTATAAATCCAATGAAAATGCTGAATGTGATTTGTTAATTGTTGATAGAGTTTCAAACTGCTCTGAATTTTTCAGTGGATACTTAAGTTTTGCATAACTTGTAATGTAACAATGTTTTCATTAGTTCTGATACACTGAGGAAGTGTACTAAAATCCATGGAAAATGTGAATAAATGAATGGGAGTAAGCGTCTTGTGTGTATCACATTCACTCTGAGTGTATAATACTGTATTAATAACATGAATTCTATAATCAGTTGCTTGCAGGTGGACTCCTGCCTAGGAAATCCTGCACACAGCCTCACTGCTGCTAAAAGCAGCAATGTCTGACTCTGCCCCTTCCTCAAGCTGGCTTTGAAACCTGTTGCTAAGAGCCAGTTCAGCAAAAATGCTTTCTTCTTGCAAGGTCAGCAAGCTGAATCAGTTCAGAGGGAAGGGCTAGAGCTGCCTTTTACTAGAGAAACTAGTTGTCAAATGCTAAGAGAGTGACTGTAGAGACTGACCTCTAAAAATCCCTCCACTTGAAAGATTTGAGAGCACATTTAATCTACACTTGCCTGATGACATGTAGAATTTACTTTGGATGTAGCCTTAAAAGCACTATCCTAAAATCAGGCCACATTGGTCTCTGACCAGGTTTCCTTGGTTTATGACAGTTTGGTAAACAGAGAAAAAGAGTAATATCAAGAAATATTTGTCATGAACAGCATAGCTCATCTTTTCAATGCACCATGAACTGCTGAGACCATGAGAGTGCCCATCATCCGACTGTACTTTCTGCTGTTAGCCACTATGGTGCTGTGTAGCCCTACCTTAATTCTCTTCATAGCTCTGGAGCTTTATGCCCACAGATGTGGCATACTTCTTGTATGAGGATACAATTAGTGGTTAGCAAAAACTATCTCAACATCACCCCCACAATTACCATGGTTGGGAAAACCAAGAGCCTATGTTGCAGTTTTAGGGATGCAGTTTCTATAAAGAGAGACATTTCTACCTAAATTGCCCAGTATTAAAAAAAAACAACCCAAACACACAGAGGAAACTTCATGCACTGAGGATGCTGGCATTATTCCACATTTTGGACATCTCTTAAAAAGACAGCCAGTCTCACTATCTTTTGTCAGCTGTAACAAAAAGCAAGCAAAGTAACAGTTCTCAAGAGCAGACACAAGCTTATTATTAATTTCAGGCTGGGGCAATCTAGAACATCTAATGCTTAATGCTTTGCTAATCCCCCAAAGATTTTATCACTTGCACAACAGGCAGGGGTAAAAGTCACAATGCAGAAGACAGCAAGGCTTGAACACCCAGACTGAGAAAATGCAACACCTCCCAAGAACAGTCTGCATTCATCAAAATCTGTCTCCTTCCTAATCCAGCAGGAAAATGCCCCTCACAGCAGACGAATTATAGCAACCAGGTCACACAGAAGCCAGAACTGATTCACCTGAAAAGCACATCGAGTGTAAGCTAAAGGCTATGTCCACGTCATTGGCTAGAAAAATAGTGAAGGTGACAAGTAAACTTCAACCATGATCAAACAATGCATTGACAGACAGGTCACCCGCTGTAATCAATCTCCGACAGAACTGAAAGCCAAATGAAGAGCAACAGCCAGCCAAGTAATTTTGAGTAATGTGCCCTTACACATGACATGACATTTGAAGCAGATGCATCAGACTCAAAAGTTCAGTAAACAGCTTGTTTTGGAAAATCCTTGCTTCACAGAAAGGTCATAAGACAGACAAGACAACTAAAGTGTAGGCAGAGAAGAGCAATGAACAACTTTGGATATTCAGCAGATGACAGCTGGATTACAAACCTCTGCCCAAGTTAAGTGTGTGACTCTGTGAGCACCTGTAACAGACTGAACTGCATGAAACACAGGAGGAGCAGCACATGAGGCTGCACAAGATGAGGAAAAGAGGTAGAAGAAGAATTTACATTGTTTGAAGTAGCCCATATACTTATCCAAGTTTCTGTTAGGGTAGTATACTGCTCTTTTTTTAAGGCATCATACATGTTTAGAAATTCTTATTTGCATCTGAACATCCTGAATAAGTATTGTAATAAAAATAAATACTCATAATCATCAGGTTAGTGCATATTACTATTAGGAACATCGTAATCTTTACTGAGAGGTAGCACAGAAATGGATCATCTCTGGAAGTCTGCAGAGGCTTCAAAGATAGGAATACAATTTGCCTGCTTAGGCAGTACCACTGAGTAAAGTCTCTGACTTAGGTTTACTGCCTTATATCATAGATGACATAATACAGTACAATTTTTTTGTCTAAATTATGGTCAATGCTACCTGAACTCAGGGCATTCTTCATACCTGCAAATGGTAACTTCTGTTGACTGACTGCAATTCCAGGAAAAACTTGCAGATGGTTTCTCCATCATAAAAAGCAAATTCCTAACACTGAAAACTGTAGATCACATAACAAATTTAATTACTTTGGCAGTTTATGAAATAAGTGTTTCCTTACCTTTACAATGAAGTCATGCTGATGATCTCCTTACAGGCTGGGCAGGTTAACCATGGAGGTACTTACCAGGAAGCACATAATTCAGAATCCTTGCTGAGAAGGAAGCTTGAGTAACAAGAACTCTTTTGGCTCCTTGATGCTGTATCTATCACACTCATTTTCAAAGCAAAACTAGTCTGACACAGCAATAAGCAGGGATGGAAGAGTAGATTCTGCCAGCCTTGTCCTTTGGGAGCAAAGGAATGCCTCTAGATTTGGTGCAGGCTTAAAGCATTCTCTATTTCTAATTGACATAGGGCTTTGATGAACACAGTGTTTGCATCTGAATTAAAGGTTAAGTATGAGACTTTGAAGAGTTTGTAGACTAGTGAACTGCTTTTGCTGGATTTCCCCAGCAATATTTCTCCAGCAGGAAAAGCAGAACCATAAACACAAACACCCTTTTATGTCCAGGGGAGACGGGAGACGGAAGAGCATGGGTTGAGCAATGGCATATTGTGAAATACTAAGTTATGAATCACCAGAATCAACTGAACATTGGCATAAACAGGTAACAGGGAAAACATTAAAGCAGCTGGAACTAAGACTTCGAGACAAAGCTTTTTTTAAATGTAGGTGGTCTCCACTGATCTATGCAGGGTGTCATTTTGAAAATTATCAGCCAGCTCCATTCATTTCAATAGGGTTTTAAAACTGTTTATTCCCATCTTCCTTTAACCAATTTCTTTGAAGTGAATTCAGGACCATGTGAGTTAACTACTTGCATGCTTGTTATTCACAAATGTATATTATTGCCTGAAGTTCACCCACGTAACAGCAGCAGCATCTTCAGCAACACACCTCCACAGTCAGCCGCCACCCCAGTCTGCTTTGCTTAACAGGATGCCTCCTCGCCCTCTCCCACCCCTCACGTTCATCCTATGCTCCGACAAGGATGTTCTGCCAAAAGAATGTTCTTTTTGTGTAGGTGCCGTAGGGTAGACGTTGCACGCAGGTACGATGACAACTATGTGGCTGGCTGATTTTGTCTTCTGCAGTGGAGGCACAGTAGAGGGAAGAAGTCCACGCTCCTCACACATAAGTAAATCCAATGTGTGCACGCAAATCCTTGTTTTGTCTGAATAAGAAAATGGATCATCTACCTTGGTTTTCATACCATCATCTCAATCAACATTAACCCTACCAGGAAAAGCCAACTAGCTTGACTTGGGAAAGAGTTTTCTGGCTTAACCAATCACAAATTACTTATTTCCCATGACAAGATCACAAGATGCCATCCTTATCCCTGTGAGGAAGCAAGCTGGGGACAGAACTTGAATTAACTCGTATTTTCCTTGATGTATTTTGATATGTTTTCTTTACTGAGTAGCATCCACTACTCCCAGATTTTCATCTACACTGTTAATGGAAAATAGGACACAGTCTTCCTGCATTTTGTTCCTTTGCTTTCTGCAAACTTTTAATTACAAGTTTCATGAACAACACTTCCGACAAGACTACAGAAGTAACTATTTGCCAGCAAAGATGCATATTTTTTCTTCCATCTCCAAAGCATGATTTTACTTTGTAAAATCAGACCGTGATGATAAACTTGTGTGCCAAGCAATATTGCAGTATTTCTTAGGAGCATCTCTCCAGATAAGGACAGGCAAGATGCAACACACTGCAGGACAAAAGGACAGAAATTAACTTGGCTCCTGAAAGCAGGGACTTTGTTGAACAAGATATACTACCACACTGTTAAAACAATATTTTTCTTTTAGCGTATTCAAGTAATTAATTCATTAAAGCTGCGAAACCTTTTCAAAGATGTATGTAGCAGTCTTCTGCCCCGCCCCCGAATTTGGATTAAAAAACAAAACTAAAACCAGCACACATTTTCCTGTCACTAACTCTTGAAAGACTAACTAAAGAGGAGAGGTTTATTACCATGATTTGTAAGCTTCTGCTGTTCTTTGCCTTTTTGTACTGTTTCAAATAATGCTTTCTCCACTGTGAGAGCTTTCAACTTAAAGCATTCAAGGAAAAACACACGGTTTCTAAGCTATATTTTAGTATTTCCCAACCAGTTAAGATTCCTGCCCAGTTGCATGTGCACACACTGAACAACACTGCCGCCAATCTGCTCAAATATCCATATAAAGAACTAAAACATGCTGTTCTCCTTCCTAAGCTCTGTTTTTTAGTTTTGCCTAACATACCATGTTATCTCCAAGCTATCATGCACGGCTTAGCATAGATACTGTTACACCACACATGGGTTCAGAAAACAGTCCTGATCTGGGATTCTTTGAAATAGAATAATCAGCACGTCAACTCGTACCTATAGTTGGTAACATCTGTTTGATGAGCATTTCATTTTAACTAATTTAGATAGAAAAATCCCCTGAAGAAACCTACTGTGAAATGTTAGTCACAAAAATCAGGTGGAGAGGGAAGATGCAGTGCCTTGCAGGTCTTTAAACCAAAACGGACTCAATGTCAGTACGCACAATTTAAGGCAGTGTAAGCAGTTAAGAGCTAAAAGGCAATCCTATTTCTACAACATTGCACAAAACCATACTGAAGTTCTTCCTGAATTTATCAGGAAGAAATCATTACAGCCATCAGTCTCTCTGTATTATACACTGCACAAGCCTACATGTTAGTGACTACATAATTAAGTTTTTGTTTGTTTGTTTGTTTTAATGCTAGCATCTAAAGGAAAAAACATAAGGCCTTTCAAACAAATTCAGGAGTACATTGACTTTTAGCTTCTTCGCCCTTATACAATGTCAAGTTGTCAGAGGCTGATCACTGAAAGATTCAGCAAGCAGTCAGAAGTTGGGCTTTGCTCAAAGTGGAATAAGAATGAAGAGTAAAGAGGCTGCTTTGCCTCACAAGTGTCTACTTGGCAATGCTTACCATGAGCGCCAACAGAGCGTTATTCCGCCATTATGCTTGCCACTAAGGAATACGTTCAAACTCAAACACCACTAGGCACAGTAGAGAGAAAACAGTATTAACAGAATTCATGGTCTTTTAAGAGGTCTGTTTATTGGCTGCAGGGTCCAACACTTTCTTCACTGCTGCCATATGCAAAGTCAACTCCATTTTTGGTGCACAAAGGTTCTCCTTGCTCTTTGTTCAAAGGGCTCAGTACAGTACCAGCATGATTTTCAACCCATCATCTTTTAATCAACACTGATGATCAATGAGGCAAAATAAACCCAAACCATGCAACATGTGTTAGTCTGATAAAATTAAGCTCAGAATATTTATATATTTACATAGAGAGCGTTCAACATTGTAACCTACTTGCAGCCTTGTATTACCTTGACCAAGCATCCAAACAGCTACATTCTGGCGTAAAGTACTCTTTTGTTTAAAGTTTGGTGTAAAAGCTACTTATTTCACAATGCCTTTAACTGGATTCTACCACACCTATTTGACACAGAATTTCTACATACCAGCGCCACACACTTTCAGTCATACCTCACAAAACAAGATAAGGCATTCGCAGATACCTGATTGCTGTGATCACAAGAAATCCACTTTCCAGAGCTTTCAGCCACGACCTTTGGAGACCATGAGAGTCTTTCAAACACAAAAGGTGAGTCTGTAGGAGACAGACAGTTCTTCCAAGAACTATAAACTTGTCTTTTCTTGACACTGCTACACACAACACAGATAGAATTTAAGACTACTTTATTCATCTCCTAAATAAAAATTAGTTCTTAAACCCCGCTGGATAACAACAGGGCTTAGGCACTTCTGAAAATTTTATCTTATATCTATTTTTAATAAGGGAAAGCTTGAGAATACAAAATACAGGACAAGCTACCATCTAGGAGGGGAAAAATTAATAATTGGCAAGAAGCAGGTCAAGTCTGAAAGTGTAGACTATTAATGTGGACTCCACATCCATACAGAACTTCAGTGACCAGATGGGATTCTGTACATGAGGGTCTGCCAGCAGAAATCTGTTTGCAGAGCCAAGGACTTCACTGTCTAAATTGAAACTTTGTGTAAGAATATACTTTGGGAAAACTGTTTTACTGAGAAAATTCACCTGTGCAAACAATTCTCTTTTCTGGAAAGCACACTGTGCCCAGAAATGGAAAACTGAGTAACAGCGATCTAGAGCCCAACACGCTTAAGCCTTGTGAAAAATGAAGACCAGGAGAATAAAAAGAGAAGGAAATGAACACACACAATGGCTTTTTCTTTTATAAGGAGACTTGGAACCCACCCTGTGCTGGCTGGGATTAAGAGAATGCAACTTCACATACATGGTCTCTAAGGCAGAGCAATAATCTGATAATACAAAATAATTAAGAGCTTTCTTTAAAAAACAAAAAAAGGCTTTTTACTTGTTAAATTGATAGCCGTGAAAAAACCGTTAAGAGTGAAAAGATTTACATCCTTGCATTTGACATCTATCCGTATACATCATCTATGGAGAGTTCAAGTGGTAAGTCTCAATCTCCAGGGGGAGTGAATGGGCAGAAGGATGGAAGAAGTCAGCTGAGTAATGAGGTATGGTGGGATTCTGTAAGTAAAGCTGTTCTGCAAAGCTTCCCAAATTTGTTAACCGTGCTACATTCTCAAGCATCAACATAACTAATGAAAACCACTGTGCTCCAACAGTTAAGACATCAACAGCCATACAGCCTTTATGGCATGCAGAACACACCAGTTCATTCCTCAGCCATTACTGAAACAGCCAACAGAAGCTCAAAATGGTTTACTGCTTAAGAGCTACTGAATTACACCCCCACCCCCCACCCCACCCCCAATTAAAAGGGTGAGAGGTTCTTATTAACATTCCCTTTTCTTTTTTGGTATAGTGCAATAGCATGCGAAAGGCCCCGCTGTGCCATCTTGACCCAAGCAAAACTTTGATAATCTTCCCTGTCAGTCTATCTATAGAAGGACAGTAAGTTATAATTTTCAGGGCTTGTTTAAAAGCAGAACAATATGCAGAATTTGTTTTCCCCCACTTGGTAACAGAGTGGGAACCAGGGGCTATACATAAGAAGTCTAAGTCAGTTGTTCAGAAAAGGAGTAACAGAATCTGGCTCATCTACTTGTTTCCGAAAAGCACTATTGACATTCAGTAGACTTTTTGACCTCTGTTTTCTATGGATGTCCATCTGGGCATACCTGTAGCCCTTTTCTACTAAAAAAAGGTGAGTCTTCAACGTACTTATAGCACATCCACTAGTAAGATACAAGATATAAATTGACTTTTTTTTAGGACATTTACATTGCAGCCTTTCAAAAACTAGACGTCAAAATCCACCCACGTACATGCAACAAAGCAGACGATACCTCCTGCATAATAGATGTGGGATCTGAACTGTATTTTCTGTAACATTGCCTTTATATTAATGTACTAGTTTACAATCATTCTTTATTTGCTCTGAAATCTTATGCAGCAAGATATGCTCAGTCTTTCAGATCACATGAAATTCAACTACCTAAATCTAATACATGATACCAAGAAGGCATTACAAATTACTGTCGACTGAGAAGTATTCAGGCACCTACCACTCAGGTTCCAATCTGGATACATTTCCTTTTCTCATGTGTTATTCCCCTGACTGTTTGACTGAAAGGTATCAATTGTCACTAGTAGTACAAATATCAACCCTCTCCCCCTTCCCTCCCCAATGAATATTTAAAGGAAAACCAAGCACCGATTTGCCCAGCCCAGCAGTATGAAAGTGCAGAATAAGGAGTCTCTTGAGAGGCTTCAGAGCAGGACTGGTCTTCTAGCTGAAGTGTGCTTTAATTCTTGGCATGGGCACAGGGAGAATATTTGTACCAACCGACATTAGGCACACTACCTAGGGATCTCAGGTAAGCACCTAGGCTGCTTAGCAAGGTCCTTGAGAGGGCACTTCAGCTGCTGACTTAGGATTCCACCTCTCCCCCTGGCTCAGGAAGAAAGCCTAGGCACCCAAGTTACACGCCTCAGGATAGACCATGTGAACACCCTCACACCCATCACACCCTCCCATGGAGCAAAGTTCAAAGGCTGCAGTGTGAAAAGAGGCTGTGCTGGTAATGACAAAGTGAACTTTTTCCTAACTCTGTTGCAACACATTTGAAGCAAACTAAAAACTGGCCAGTTGTCCCTGTCATGCACTCATGCTGCCAGTGTTAGAAATTCCCATCACTCTGCACTAAGGTCACTGCTTCCAGGCCTAGCCTCAAAAAAAAAAACCAAGGACCTCCTTACCATGCTGGATTCACTATGTTGGGTTGAATGGTAAAGTCAGTCTACCTTTATGCTGAAGTGGAGCTATTCCCATGGAACCTGGCCTGAAGAAAAAAAAACAGAAAGTCCTGTTTGAGAAGTTAAGTCACCAGGTGCTATTGAGAGAATAGCAAAGAAATTTAGGAAAGGCTGGGTATGAGGGGGACAAAGGTCCAGGCTCAGAGCACATGCCATATTGGTAACTGCGGCAACAGCGTAAGTTTAAGTGCGCAGAGTCTGAAAAGTGACAAAAATGGCATCTTTGCTCTCTCTTTGTGCGTGTACTGGGGTCTTAGATCCTCTGAGCGACACGTGACCCCACCCTTTCCTGAGCCAGTCATGCAGTTGTAAATAAACCGAAGTATTGACTGGCTCCCATATCAAAACAGTGAATCAGGCTGCAGTAGTCTTAGTATTCCATCATCTAGCTTTCAAATGTCAAGGACAGCAGTTTTGCTATTTAGCGGAAGCTGCATTTTACCTGAAAGCATAAGGCTTTTTTTCCTGAGAGCTCCTGACACACAGTTTTCAGACGTCCCACTATGCTATTTTTAGTCACTTTTCAGAGCAGAATTACATTTCAATCTTTTGTCTTTCAAGAAAACTCTCTGTGCTTCGGCATGTAACACTGCAGCGAAACACCACCAGGAGATGAAGAATCTGGGCAAGCTGCCCAACCATTAATCAGCTCCCATGCCTTCCTTGGCTACAAACGCTACCACAAGGATGACTCTACATACTCTCAAGCCCAGTGCATGCAGGAGGATGTTGGTTATTGGTAAGGTTTTTAGGTTTTGGAGTCCAATTATAGCCTATTTTTCCACTTTAGACTCCGACTTGTATTGATTCAGCTAAGAGAGAGATAAGCAGCATTAGTACTGGATATGAACCTCGGCTTTACTATAGCAGCACATTTTAGCCTTCTTTTCACTGGCTCATTTTCTTAGCCAGTCCATGAGGATGAAAATGTTGCTGTTCTTTGGTAGATACGGAAATCTGTCAGCAGAGTTCACCTGTCCTAACACTGACACACGAACAAATGGGAATGTTTTCAGCCTCTTTTAAGCTCTGACCTGACCCGCTGCACATACCAAAATGGCCATGTATCTTTGTAGCATCTTTTTTCTTTTTCCTCCCTCAGTAGGAAATTATTCTCTCATCCCTTCAATCCCCACACGCACGCGCTCACGCACACATTAAGCCAAACCGACAAGGAGAGTGTATGGGCAAGAGTCCATGGAACGACGTTCATTAGTACATCATTATGAAATTCTCAGGTTGTTTCTCTCAAAGAATATAAAGTTTAACGCATTTTGTACATATTGTTGGTTTCCTAGTTATAAAGTAAACACAGTAACAAACTGTCCATAAAGCGTTGACTCGTTTTAAACACAGCCCCTTCTCGTTTTATCTTGCTGAAAGTCCTCTTCCAGTCAGAAACACTCAAGCGATGTACTGCAAGTGTGCATACGGTGTATGACGGCAGAGGAAGGAAGAAAGAGGCACTTTTGATCGGCTGGTATTCTTGGACTTCCCTTTTTCCTGCGGAGGTTTATGTTCCTGACACTAGATGGTAGTGTTAGCACAGAAAACCGCTGTGGTTAGGCACTTGGCAACAAGGCTCCAAGGCAGTGCCCGCTCTCTGCTATGTCATCAGAATTGGTTTCTGCCGCACTTCCAGGATATCTGGGGCAAGGGAGAGAAACAAAGAGACACAGCAAACTTAGAAGGCTCCTGAAAGTAGCCACAGTACCAGAAAGCATGAAGAGCCGGAGATGGCTGGCCGTTACGCCACCAAAGGAATTTAAAACACAACGAGCACGCGACTTTGCCTATTAACTAAGTCCAATTTAATTCCTCCCCAGCTGCATCCTAGCTGAGTGATGGTAAGCCACAAATATATCCCATCACCTAGAGATGACGGCTGCTCTACTAAGTATCATTTATAGTGGGATGAAGATGTGTCAGACACAGAGTGGCATAATCCTCCAGAGAAAACAAGTGCAAGTGCCATTACAGGAGGATGCTAAGGGTTTTCCCTTTCTTGGAGAAATGCACCATCCCCAAAGACCCTTAAAGAGACTTTTGTCTCTGAAGACACGGGCACAAATAATTCAACTGCTTCATCTATCCTACAGTCCAAAGCCTACATTTCTGCACTCAAAAAGCTGACACAAAAATGACTCCTTTTGTTGGCTCCTCAGCTCCACATTGTCCAAATGTGACAGAACATAAACCTGCAAAATATCTGTCATAATCATGGGCATCTTTCCAAATGTGGACAGTAAAACCAGCGTGCTGGTATGGCAGTACACAGAAATATCTGGAAACTGGGCTGCTATGTTCTTTGCAAGGCTACAGAGAGAATAAAGAACATGGGAAAAGGGAGTACACGCTCAATTAAGAGGCTGATCACACACAGCTGCACAAAGAGGATGACGTGAGTAAAAATTGATCCATAGCTCCAGAGGGCTCTAGCCACACTTGTGAAGAATGAACCACAGTGCAGTGAGTCCAGTGAAGGGCCACAAAGACGACTGAGGGATTGGAGCACCTGACATACGAGGAGAGGCTAAGAGAACTGGAATTATCTAGCATGGAGAGAAGGCTCACAGCGAAGGAAGCCTTATCAATATGTAAAACAGATATTTTTAAATGTACTTTGATCACTATCACTGGGATTTTAATTTCTTAGTATAGGCTTCTAAACTACACAAGGAAGGTGACCATCTTTCCCACTTCACCCTGCCCCACGTGTAATGCTCCTGCTTGCTAGAAAGCTGCCACTGGCACAAATGCTTTAATTACAAAAAGGCACTGGAAATGGGCTCTACTCGATGTGCCAAGCTAAAGCAAATGCGGGTAGTGAAAAACTGCAGATTAAAATTCTGCCTTTCAGCCCAGACATTTCATGTCCTATTTCTGTGCATCTCAATATATACACCAACTCCTGCAACCGTATGTTAAACAAATTAAGTCTCAGAAAGGATGTTTGAGCTCAAAGCAAATATTTGAGCATGGAGGCATTTATACCACCCACTTGAGCAAGTATTAAATGCCAGCAGGAACAATACATCTTATGTGAACTCCAAAATGTCTGTGGTTGGAGAGTGAGTGAGCCTGATCACTCCAGCTAGCTAGCTGTAAGATTATCAACACAATTATCACAAGGAATAATTATGTGTTTTGCTGAAACATTGTTCAAAATCCACCCTTAATTACAGAGGATCAATTTTTACTGGAATCCATAATTTCTTCGAAATTGAAATCAATCCATACATACAGTGAAAGGGCAAATGCAGAAACACCTCTTTGCTAAGTATAATTTCCATGTCTACTTTACCAGCTACAATTTCATTTTCTGTAGAGTAAGAGCCAGTCTACTTTTGCAATAGGCTCTGAGATCTTAGCCTGAAAATGAGGACAAGACTGCAGCTATTACACTAGCTTTGTACAACTGATGACAGTAACACCCATACTATCTTCTCATCTCTATTAGCAGCAGATTCACCCGTTTAACAACATTTCTCAACTCCTTTCCTCTTAGCTACCTTTCAGGAATGTTCTGGAAACAATCACTGTGTAATAGAATGGGTTTGTTTTCAGGTGTGCTCTCCTTTTAGACTCAAACAAGAAAAAGCTGGCACTGATCAAAAGCCTACAATCCAGACAAACCTATTCAGAAGTCATCCCATCTGCTCGATGGGAAGAGAAGAAAAAAGATTAAGTTCTTAGAGGAAGTAACAGTTTTCAGGGTCTTCCAAGGTTAGAGACAGGACTTTACAATGTGGTGGAATCATAACTTTTTTGCAGGGGATGCCAACTTTATTCCGGTCTAGATTTTGGAGTTCAGCAATAGGTTTGCCTGAGATACTGCTGTGCAGCTGGATCAAACTTTCTTCCTGCCCAAGATGGCCAATGTATGTTTTCAGTAGTAGACACTGTTAATGTCTATATGAAAGAAATTGCCACTACATTTAGACAGAGGAGAGCGCCCTTAACCACTGCTGCTTTCTCAGTTTTCAGAAGTATCTCAAGAGTCCCTTGGACACCCTCATACTGCAAGCTGTATCCCTGAAAAGCTAGAAAGCTTGCTGGTGTATAGAGTTCAAACATACCAGTTGTCTTCTCTAGTCCACCTGTATTTGTAGGCAGACAAGAGTTACCTGAATAAAAATCAAAACTTCATTACTGCCTGCAGATTGCAAAACCCAATTTATTGTGCTATCCTAGCCCAGCTGAACAAATGCAGACTTGGCCATCATCAATGCAGTAATCGGCATAGTGAGACTAACGACATGGGGGACTGATTATTCATGGTAAGACACACAAACATCATTATCTAGGTAAAGACATGGGGCACCTGACAGATTTACAGGCATCAGTTGTAGGCATTCTGATCAGTCCAAGCAACTTCCATGGAAACCAAACCTAAGAGTCAGAATTGGCAAAGGAGGTCACTCCAAATTCCAGAGCTGCCTTTCTGTAACTCTTCCAGTTACAGGCCTGTTACAACTATTGCTGTCAGTGGATGGGCTTACAATGAGTTGCCCTGCACTCATGAGGTGGATGGACTTTCTATTCCAGTATTAAGGCAACTAGTAATCCTGTGGGTGTTTGTTAGTACAAACTACCAACTTGTTTGAACCATCACCAAGCAAAACTGGCCCAAAGCCAGAGAACAAGTTGACACCATTCCACTTGTTCACAGTGATTTGCTGCTACAGTCAGCAAATGAGGTCCGTGAAGTGATGTTCCCTCATGGAGAAATACTTGTTCCTCTGTCTTAACAGCAAAATCCCCCAACACAGAAGGCTGTCAGGGAACCAAATGACCCTCTGTTTATGGGTAATACACACTAAAACTCACCTGTTAAAATTCGATGCAATGGCAAAGTGATGTAAGTTAAGTGTGCATAGAGTAGAAAGTTTTCATCTGTTCTGTTCAGCTTCAGCCATGAGCCCACCAGAGAACGTCCTGTTCCAGATAAGGACCGCGACCTCAAATTTGTCGCATTGTGCAGATCTGTAAAGGTAGAAGACAGCAAACTTAAACTGATTATACTTTCTGCGCTTTATTGGAACACTTCCAAAAGTCAAAGAGAAGGAAAACCTGCTATTCATTGTCTAGAGACAAGTCACATGCAGGTTACTATTATTACTATTTTTATTTTTTTTTAAATCAGTCAGATCTAAAATCAGCACAGAACTAACCATCTACATTGAAGCTAAAATGTAAATGCTGGCAGCATATGTAAACAATTACCTGCTAATAGACCAGCCAGGGGAGGGAATGAAGCCTTTGCTACCACACTGCACAGGCAGAATCCCAACCCAGCCTTCCCTCATGCACAAAATAGAATATCCCTAAAATTAAGTAGTTACTCATGCAGACATTCACAAGTGTAACAGAAGAAAAATTGTTTCTTAAGAAGAAAACTGACATCTACCCAGACAGAGGGACAGTCAACATTAATATGCCAGTTTACTGCAGATCACCATGCATGCCCCACGCCAAACCTGGGGCCCTTCAGCACTGCTATGCTTCTCATAATTAGTTTAGAGGTCCGCAAATAACTTTTAAAACAAAAGGATACCGAGTCCACTGTAAGGTAGAGGAGTTTTTTATAGCTGCAGGTCTCTCCCACAGCCAGGAATACATATGCTGCATTTTGTGAGTGTTTCTAAACTTTCCCTCCGTTCCCCTGGAAAACTCATCCCTGTCCCACAGTGCTAAAAGCAGATGTTGAAGTGAACATAACAATTATGGACCAGAGTGATCCAAGCTCTGGGCTCATTTGTTTAAAAGCAGGTCCTGATCCAAACAAAGAGGTCCTAGCAAAGGAAGAATATGTACTGGCAGCTACTGGAAAAAAAAGACATAACACGGGAGAAAAAAAAGAAAAAAAAACCCAGATATTGTTTTCCCTCATTGCCTGTAAATATGTCTAGCCAAGAAGTCTATTCCTTCTCCCCACACATTACCACTATGCCAAGAGCACTGTGGTGATCAGGTCAGAAGGACCTGGAATAAGTACAGTTCTCCTGCTGTATCATGCTTGTACACAGCAAAAGTAAGTGAAGTGGGCCCTCACGGGCTGTTCCTGCCCACAGCAGGTCTGTCTGCACTGGGGGCAGGTCTGCAGCAGCGCTAGCCAGACCAAGGACACTGCTGATCTTTAGGCAATTAAGTTTTTCTCCACCCACAAAGCCAACATGCACTCAAGGATCTCTGCTTCTACAGTTCACCCAGTGATGGGCTTTTTGAAGTCAGCTTTTCCCCCTGAAACAAGAGAAATTCACCACTGCAGCTCCTGAGCAAACACTGGTTTCTGAAATTTGTAAAGAAATCTCATTTTAGTTACTTTTCCTTGTAGAAATCCCATCTTTTAATAAATTAAACTTCCTAGCATAAGCTGTTAAAAATATTCCTCTATTTATTTTTAAGACCAGGAACAATAAGGTAAAAACATGTATGACTAAGTGAAACCACACTTGGTATTTTACATGCATGCTAAAAAATGTCTGGAAAACCTGGGATATGTTTACTTCCGTAAATGTTATCAACCAGCACCCCCAGGTCCCTTTCTGTCGGGCAGCTCTCCAGCCACCCCTCCCCAAGCCTGTAGCGTTGCATGGGGTTGTGACCCAAGTGCAGCACCCGGCACTTGGCCTTGTTAAACCTCATACAGTTGATCTCTGCCCATCGATCCAGCCTGTCCAGATCCCTCTCCAGCACCCTCCTACCCTCCAGCAGATCAACACTCCCACCCAACTCCCACTCCCACTCCCGGTGTCATCTGCAAACTTACTGAGGGAGTACTCGATCCCCTCATCCAGGTCATCAATAAAGATATTGAACAAGACCGGGCCCAAAACTGAGCCCCGGGGAACACCACTTGTGACTGGACGCCAACTGGATTTAACTCCATTCAGCATAACTCTGGGCTCGGCCATCCAGCCAGTTCTTTACCCAGTGAAGAGTTACAACCAGTTTAAGTTGCACAGAATTTGAATTAAACATCATTTCAGCTTGTTTTTTAACATGCAATTCCTCATTAGCTAAGTTGATCCAGTACCGCTGACGAGTAATACCTTCACTACCACAAACAGAACTTGTGATCTGGAAATTACTTTTGTGTTTATCTATTAGCATGCCAACAGATAGTTAGATTTTTTGGCTTTTCTACTCAATTGTTTTTAAACATGAAAAGCAGTTTGGGCTCCGACATTTTTGAGTTTCCCGCCTAACAAATATTCTGAATCAGACACTAATTTTTTTTTCTTTTTGGTTGTTTCATACCAAGGAACTAGAATTCAAAGGAGTTCCACAAGGTGTTAAACCATTATATAAACAAATTCATTAGGTTTTCTTTTTAGAGAGTTCAGAACTGATCCAAAGCTAGGTGAAAAGGCATTTACTTCAACAACTTTAACCAACTGTGGATCAAATCAGGGAATTCGCTGAACTTCTCCATGAGAGCATGCTCTACCCCACTATATTGTGGTATCTGGAAAAGTGCCACCTGAGAATGTGGTATCTGGGAAAGGGGGAGGATCTTTCCTGCTCAAGTTTCTCTCAAAGCGGTCTATATAAAAGGGAGAGATAAGTTTTAGACATATGCAGGAATTGTTGGTCTCCAGCCTTCAAAAAGATGCTAAGTCTGTGAATAACCCCATTTTCAGAGTGGCACTGTTGTTGGACTTTCTGTGGAGCTAGGTTTTTCACACTGCAAACCTTTTGGAAAATCCATCATTGGGATCCCTTTCCATAGCTCTGTTGCCTCTCCAGACAAGTCTGTTTAGCTGATATTACTTCTCTCACCTCCACCATCATCATCTCTGAAGAACTCCTCACTGTCATTTGCTGAGTGGGATTTTTTCATCTCAGCAATTCTATTTCGGGGCACTTTTCTCTTGAGGGATGGGGAGAAAAAGGATGGACGATTGTTGCGTTCTGGGGTTGGTGGTGTGCTGAAAGAAGTGACCTGAAAGGGAAATAGAAGCAATGGCAGAGAAAGTTTTTCGTAAAGAGTTCTATGCTTCTAGTAAGAAATAATCAGTCTCAAATATGTGCCACGAAGCAGTCACAGGTGTAAAACTCTGAATCACTACTGGTGTCTAGCTGTAAGTTTTATCAGAGGCCAGAAAATGTCAACTGAACAGTGACATCATCTCAGCTTCAAGATGCTCATCAAGATGAAAATATTTTGATATATCATCACCCTCAACTGTTAGGTGAATAATGAAAAACCTCTCTCCTCAGCTGAGAGTTATCAAACTTTTAACAAGCACTTATAGTCATAAAGGAGCAAAATTAACAATTTAGGCACCAAGAATGTCAGTCTTATTTTTGCGTGTTAAAATTCAGAAGAGTTAATAGGCTATGAATGTATTGTATTGGACACACTAAAATTGTGCATCTTCATTTCTTTGGCAAACACAAGGTAGTAGTTTCCCTGCTTAGAAAGATGCCACAGGGGATCACTGTGAAAGGTCACAGTCTCTCTGCCGGGTCACAAGGCAATTACTTAGCCCAAGATACTGACACAAAAGTGAAGCCAACGTACAACTATCATGTATAGTATGAATATGTATACCATATTTCAATACAGGATGGAGAAAAACAAATTGAGATGCCCCCGATTATTTGGTTAGCCTAAGTGATGACAAATACAAGGATATAATTGTCTGCGGTGAAACACAGGTTAGGGATGAAGCTAGAGACACCCTTCCTTCAGAGCAGTAGTTGCTCTTGAGTAAACCACAGTAATTGTCAACCGTACCTACTTCAGAAAGAATTGAAATACAGTGCTTATTTATGGTTTTGCTAGTAATATTTTAATAGTTTCATTTCAAATGAAAAAAATGAAGATAACTATTTCACTAATGAAGGTGAGAAACTTCTATCTCATCCTTCCTTCTTCACACAGTTAATTTAACAATCCCCTAACTCTCCCTGAGATGACACCTGATATTGCTCATATCTGTCCATACAGATAAGGAGGAAGGTGACATGTGAGTGAGCATGACAGCCAAGCCAGGTTGGTATTGCACTTGCAGAAACACTCTATGTTGTCCCTCCATCATTATTTTAAATTAATAGTAAAAAAAAAAAAAAAAAAAAAAAGTAGAAGCATTCTACCACCCAACTGATCCTCTCTTCAGTGCACTTGATCTCTAATTTGTGCTTATCTCTATTTTTAACTCTGTAGCCATTTCATATCACACCTGGAGGGAAAATCGGAAACAGACAAATCACCATTAAAACCATTAGCAAAAAACAATGATAATAAATCTGGTTTGACATTTTCCAGTTGACACTAGAAGTCTTGGAGCCAAAAGACCAGTAAGTCCCTCCAGGCCTGATTTCTCCAGGCTGTATCTCTATGGTAGAGAGCAAGCACATCCAGTTAATGATTCCTGTGCTGGCAGCTCATTTTGCCTTTTAGGAAGCCAGAAACAAACAAACAAACAAAATCACATCACTTGCATGGAGACCTTTAGAAGCACTCCTGCAGACCTTTAAAATACACAGGTTAGCTACCTTACATGGGAAACCACACTAGAATCCATCAGGAACTACCCAGCCCACGTCAGCACACATCTGTGCAGGTAGTTTGAAGATATGTTGCCTAATCCCCATTAACTAGGTAAAATGCCTTAAAAGAAAACAAGGCCTAGGACTAAATAAGGGCCAAATCAGCATCTATGGACTGATTCTATTGGCATTTTACTGCACTTGTATTAAAAATAAGTATATGCATAAATATGTACTGCATCTAGATCCATAACCTTTGCTTTAATATTATACAGGCTTCACATTGGCAGCATTCGTCAGTGGCAAAATCTCCCATTTCCTCTGAGGTTTAGCAAGCAACCTACATAATATATGAATTTCATGTTTCTAGGTAAATTCCATCTTGTACAGAAATGTAATCTATTAATTTTCATAGAAAACAGGCAGAAACATCATTTTCCCTGGCATCAACATTGCTGTTGTTTCAACAAAACACTCCTCCAGAAGTATGAATCATCCAGTCATCTCTGTATTCAGTATTTGCTCAAGGGAAACTGTGCTAAAAGTTTGCATATACTGAGTATGTTCAAAATATACACAAGCAAAACTAAGTTCAGAACCCTGACATGAGTTAATCCCAGCTTCAGTCCATCTACTGTCTTTGGAACAAAACATTTTCATGCTTAACTAAGTCAGTATTTCTGTCTGCTACTTACTCTCTCGTGCACCGGGGAGTCTGGATTTGAATCTTCTTCTGTCCCATATGGTGAAGTGTCACCAGTAGAAACTCTACTCACTGCCATTTCCGCATGTCCTTTCCCTTGTGGCCCTTTCATTCGGACAAACTCCATGTTGTTATATTTATAAAAGCCAAAAGACATTCTTTGAGCCATCTTAGCTGCAACACTCACCTACAATGCATCAAGACAGAGAGAAAGCCATGCAATATCATCTCCATGTTTCAAAAAAAAAAAAAAGTTCTCTGAAAGCAGTTATCTAAGAATAAGTCAAAAGCATAGTGGATAATGATTATTATCTTGATCCTTAAGAATTATTTTAAGCCACAATGTGAAGTGATCTCTGAAAGGTAAGCAATTTTACAGGTACAAAAACAGAGGCTCAGAGAAGAATCAACTCCTTCAGCTATCCAAAAGGCAGAGTTACCCAACGGCACGCTGAGATAAAACAAAAGGTTTTTATCCAGACCCCCACAATGTGGCACACCACAGCACAAGCAGGCACGTGCACAAATCAACACAGCCTGTGCGGACACTCGTTTGAGTCCAAAAAGCAACAGATACACACACGAGATGCTTCAAACTAACAAAGTGCACTACACAATGTGGGCACTACTTTGTGGCAAGTAGATTCAGACGTTTGTGGTCCCAAACTGTCAAGGATAAAGCATAAAGAACCAGCCCCCATGCACAACTAACCTGCATCACATTGCTCACCGCAAAACCCTGACAGCTTTTGAACCCTCTCAACAGACACAAGGGCTCAATTTCCAGTTAACACAACTGAACTGAAAATTGAACTGAGAACTGAAAAAAGGAACAGACCAATATGAGAACAGTCAAGGTTTTTCCAAGTGAAATAAGTAGGACTTATCCATAAGTCTAAGTTGTTTACCACAACTTCCAGCACTTTATCACTTGAAAGGGCCAAGATGCCCATCGTGTAACGCAAACTCGTACTGTACTAAGAATTAATAGACACAACTGAAATCAAGTAACCTTCAAAAGCAGAGACAGCTTGCTTCTGTTCTGTTAAAAGAAAGGTCAAATTTCAAGTTTTCCCTTTGGCCATAATCAAGTAATTGAAGATCTAACAATTTTATTTCATCTAACAAAACAATGTAAAGTAGTAGCGTGGTCAAACAGGACATTCCTAGGTTACGAGGTGACATTACCACATCGAATCTTGTCTTTCCACTGCAGGGCTTTCTTCGTATTTTGACTTTAGTGATTCTGCATTCCTATGTATTTTAATAACCCACCTGCTGATTGTGAGAGACCATAAGATGATGGTGGGACACAGAAACAATTTTAGTTTCATGTTCTGTCAAAAAACTGCTTTAAGAGTATAAACTCCCCACATTTAAAACAGGGAGAAGGATCTCTCCTGAGAAGGGTAGGAAGAAAGGGAAATGAAGTTTACAGTCACAGTAGATATTGGTGGTGTTTTGTTGTTGCTTAAAACTCTCGGGACTGTCTTCATAGCAAACTGAGAAGTTTACTGGCTCTTGCACTCTGTACTTCAGCACTAAGTACTGAATTTGAAGCTGAAAGTGCTGGCATTTCATGTTTCTCCAGGAGAGCAAAGAAAGCTTCCTTCTGTTGCAAAGAAACTACAGCGGCCTGTTGAAAACACCATGACTACAAAATAAACTAAAGAAAAACATGTTTTACATATAGCAAGGTAGTTAAGAGTTTAAGATCTCCCTGAAAAACATGCCTTCTCTAAAGTAACTAGAAATATCTATGACCTTTCAAGAAAATGAAGGGGCTCCCAGAACTCTGTTATTCAGATCCATTCCTGTGTCATGCTCTTGGCTACTTATCAACTTCACACATTTTGGCAAACACCACAGTAATATATCCTGATATGAACACTCTCAGCTCTCTGAGCCAAAAGCACTAGCTTTCAGGTAACTTTCAGAGCCCAAAAGGACAGACTACAATGCAGATGATCTAACAGGACAAAGCTAACAGCCTCAGCAGCAAATTAAAACTGTGGTCAGAATATCATTGTTGCAAAGGATGTTGTCTTTCAGCAGTGTCTTACCCTGTTGTCATAGACCTTCTTGAGTGCTTCATAGCGGATGGACCCCTGAAAAATCACCCCTTGGAAGGTGTTGCTTTTGTCACTGGCCACCAGCTCCACACAGACCATTTCTCCTTCTCCCACAGTCATGTCACTGAAAACCTGCCAAAGATGTAAGATGAAACACTTCAAGGCAAACTGCAGCTGTTCAAGTTCAAATATATTCAGATTCCCATGATTCTTCTTAGGCCCAAGGCACTTTCAATGTAAATGGGAGAAACCAAGGGAGTTGTATGCTCCACCCCAGCGTTTCAAAAAACCAGACTTCAGGCAGTACACACTGCAAATCACGTGAGAGCTGCTTATCTCAACACATCAGCCTGTTTTGCTTTAGCCTATCATAAAGACAGATGCCAAAATCCAGCTTTAAGCTCAGATTTAAAACATGAAAGAAAGAGAAAGGTCAAATAAAATAAAAACTACTGGAAGATAACCCTCAATTAGCCAAGAACATTTGTTCAAAAGGTACAAGAAAACAGCTAGTCAGGACATAAGACTAGAATGGGAAAAAACTCTGCTGCTGCAACAAGGAACCCACCTCTTCAAAACTGTCAATCATGAAGAATATGTTGGGGTAGCTGATCTTTGACTCCTCTCCTTTACTGTCCATTGGGTGTTTGCTGGGAGACGCAAACACTTGCTGAGAAAGACATGGAAAAAAAAAAATACATCTTCTCAGTTAAATGCGCTCAGGAATCAATGCACTGAATACAAGGCAAGCAATACCAAAACACCACAGTCCAACACTGCTCAGTCAGCCAGCATTTTCACTTAGGCTAGAGATGCTGGGCATCCTGAAGGCAAAGCTGAGCTGGTTTCTGACTACAGCCTGTTTTGCAATAATGACACCACTTGTAAAACCCTTGAGTTTTCACATGCGAGTTACCAATACTAGTTGCTCCACAGTAAATGTCCCTGGGTGTATCTGACCTCTCCCATCCTATGGTACAGCTAAGGTATCCCCCCTTTTCCTTAACAGAGGGAACCACCTTGAGCTGCCTTTAAGCTACTGCAATGCACTACAAAGAAAAATAACACAGCAAGAAAGTTACCATGGCATAGCTGATCTAACACTATTTGCTTGTACAGTTAATTTCATTGCTATTGTTTGTTTAGTACCACTGTAAGATCAACATCACTTAGTAATGGGAAGCACGGCCCTCAGAAGGACAAGCACTCCAATTCTTATCCTCGTCTGCTGTTTCTTCCTCTATCCGCTGTGCTTCCTCTTGCATGTTCTTCCTTCTGAAGCAGTTCCTGAACTCCTTTGGTCACCTCACTCATCAAAACAAGCTATGTTTAAATAGCTAAAGGCTTTAGATTTTACCATTCCAATAAGATTAACAAGCAGGTAAAGAGACAGAAGAATTCACACCAAGTAGCTTGCTTTGCTTCCACCTCTGTTTACAAACAAAGCTTTGAATTAAAGAAACCTGTCAAATCTTAGCCCACTGTGAATGTGTTGAAAGCTCTGAATCTGCCCAGCTTGTCAGGCTTGTGATATTCCTGCTACAAAACCATTCAACACAAAACGTGATTAAGGGTAGGATACTAGATATTCCTAAGAGGGCTGATTTTCCTTATTTGTACTTATGAAGCCTACATGCACATTTAAATACAGATTATTAAAAAGAAAGGTTGCTTCATGACAAGAAACAGCATTAGAAAGTAACAAGACTCCTCAAAGATGACACTTGCACCAATGCCTGAAACAAGGACATCTTCCAGGCATCCTTGTTCTCATGCCACCCAATGTAAAGCAAAAAATAAACAAACTTCAAATTCACCTCCAGTCAGACACACTTGAGGAAAATATAGTTTGTAGAGATCTTATTGTCAAGCATGCAGAGAATCAATGTACCCTGCAAAATAATTTAGGGGAAGTCAGCCTTTTTTACACTGGTTTCGTGCCTTGGGTACTCTACTGGTATGAACACAGTAGCTTTGTCATAGGTCTGGAGTGGCATAGCAAGTTCTATGCCTGAGTAAGACTTCTACCTATTCAACATGTGGCTGCACACCAACAGGATAACATACACTTTCTAAAGCAAAAACCATCAGACCAGTAATATAGATCCAAAAAGGTTGGCTTTTGTTCATTTAAAACTAAAAGCCTCAATGGTGCATATTACAATGAAATGCCCTGCTGCAAACATGCTTTCCACAGTATATAGAATTGCCTTTTCTCTCTATGCAGATCAACTTCATGATGTTGAAGTGTTACTAGTACATAGGCTAAGTTTTAACGTGTGTTGAGTTTCTCCTAGAAAAGGGGAGACAAAAGAAAAAGTTATAAGCAGTCCCACAGTACGAGCCTCTAGGAATGAGGAACAGAAAATCTCTTCCTTATTCTGAACACTGCTCACATGCAGTAAGGGCAGGTCCCTCATCCTCATCTCCCCAGTTTTCAAATCTGCAAGTAGTATTTACAGATTTTTCTCAAAAGAATTTTGCAGACGTTAACTGGAGGTGAAATTTGGACTAGTAAACAGTGGAAAAAGCAATGAGGAAAAAAAGGGTTTGCACCAGTGGTGTCTCAACAGCACCAAAAGTAAGGAATTATGCACCTAACATGCAAATTGCAAATACAGTAATCAGTGTTGCTAGTTTTGTTTGCAGGCAAAGCAACAATTGTTTTAAAATGGTAAAACAAAATTAAAGGACTAAAGAGCATTGATTTATTTTAGGTAAAGCTACACAAGCAGCTGAATGAGCCAAAGGAATGGAAATGCCTGAGCAAAACAGCCTTTGAAAGGCAACAGGAGCCATTTAAAGAAGAATTTCTGCCAACTAGGAGAAGTTATTGCAGGATCTGCTGGAAACTGAGTGAAGGAGCCTGGGGTTTCTTGCTCGTATCCCTTCCACGCTTATTATTCAGTCTCCTCCACTATGCTAAACCCTGGATTAACTGTATGCTGCACACAAGCAAGTGCTAAAAGCCTTCAGTGTGGAGATGGAAGGAATAAGCAGTTTTAAGAGAGAAAACAAGAATCTCACAAAATTATAAGAGATAAATTGGTAATCAGTAAATTGTCTACCATTTAATAGCCCTACATTACAGATCTACCCAAAAGGCTTCTCATAACTCATACAGTTTCAGGTTTACCCTCAGATTAGTTAACAGCTGGGCACGTTCCCCCCTCCAGCACCCAGCCCACCCCCGCTCCAAATCCAGTAGGCAAAGATACAAATCTTGAAAGCATGCAGAGGTCTTTACAATTTTTTGAGAGGGGCTATAAAGGACATTTAGTTCTCACATTTAGATGACTGTCAGGAAATGTCACTAGACAAAGACTGGAGATGCTTCGCAATGATGCATCTCTCAGAGCACAGCCTGAGAACCACTGCCCTGGTGTTGATACAGTTTTTAGGATGAGGTAATACTGGATGCCAACCTCTTATTCACAGTAATAACAGGGTAACCTCACCTGAGATTTCTTTTTGTGAATGTGAATATCTCCTCCATCAGAGCGTGTACACACAGCACATGTCACCACATAATCCAGCTAAAACAGGGCACCAGATAAAGAAATAAAGGTTTAGAGTTAGAAAAACAAAACATTCATGTGCATGAAGCAGAACACGTGCTTTCTTAATTTTTGTGGCTGTCTGGCTAAAAAGTAAGACCTTTTGGTATTGCCATTTTCTTTGCTGTTTTTACTATACTGAAACTCCTATAGTTTTCAAGCCTGTGTTTGTTTATTAAAGCAGTGATACTGAAATCTTTTTATTTTGACATCTGTTGGAACACCTGTCAATATTGTTTAACACTAACTTACTGGTCAGCTGGGGGAATAAGCATGACACACACACACAAGCATACTTTAAGATGGAAATGGAAAAGATCCTCCCTTCAAAAATGGAAAAATAGAAACACTAACGAACACAAGCAACACATTAGAGAGGTCAGGAACCATTAACGTAGCCTGCCACACCACCTGAAAAAATTCGTACGGAGCAAGCGTGATAGCTCTGGACAGCAATGCCCAGCTGTAACAGCATCTCTGAATTCTGACTATAGGAAAAGGATTCTGGTTTTATTCAGCATCAAATAAAGGCAGAAAATGTTCTCCGCAGAGAAGTTCTGCAACGAGACTTTTGGAAGAAGAGAGAATAAAACCAATTTATCTTCCAGGATGTGTGCACTGAGCCAGCAGTCTCTCATTCTGAGATCGTAATCAACAAAACTTTTAAGGGATCTCGAAGGACTACAGTAACATTCAGCTTCTCTAAGTGCCAATGTAACATATGCAATAACTAAACAACCTATGAGTTAATTAAAGAAATAATTTGTGCTAGCTTCATGTTTCCACCACCAAAAAAAAAAAAAAGTTTTATTAAAGTTCTGATGTCAAGAGCAGCAAACTCCCAGTATAACACATAACACCTTTACTGCATTTCCACTTAGCAGTTCCCTCTCTTAGCTGCACCAGTATTGTGAACTCTAACAGAAATGTTGCTTGTCTAACAGTCTCACTCACTCTCAAAAACTATTAAACTTGACAAAGCCTTCCATTTCGCAAAACTTTGTTACAGAGCATAAAATTCAGCCCATCTTCACTAGATATATTTAAAGTTTTTTGAGGAAAGCTATTAGGACTCTACTGAAAAATAATAAACATCTCCATTTACATTCATTTAGACTCTGAAAGGCAAAATTAAAGCCATGTTTTCTTGATATCCTCCAGAAGTGTTCAAATCCCCCAAGCTAGGGAGGAAAGGGGACAGATCAAAGTCTACCGTGAAACCTCTCTAGCATAAATAGCCCTTGCAAATTAGATAAGCATCACTGTTACCTTCTGTAGGATGAGGTTCAAGTAGACACTCTCTTCCCAGTCGATGTCAGGGTCTCCCAGGCCAGGAAGCTTCTTAGAATCTCTCCGGTAAACTTCCACTTCAACCTGCTGAGAAAATACCACGTCCTTGAAAAACACTACTTAAAAGGACCTATATGCAAACATAAAATTGACACCAGAAGCTGCATGTTGCATAGCTTCCAGCTACATTTTTCTGTCAGGATCGGATTTTGTTGACCGTGCAAGGTCAGCCCTCGTGGGAGGCTTTGTGTGGAAGTGAAGCTGGGGGGACAGGGGATGTGAGGGAGAACAGGTGAGAAAGGAAGGTCTGTGCTGGGGGTTCTCAGTTTTGGACAGCAGCCTCATTTATTCCTTATAATGGGTATGTTTTAGCAAAAATGAAATTCATAAAATCAGGGATACACACACATGTTTATTTCTCTCAACACAATCCCTCGGAACCAAACATGTCACTAGACTAATGTTCAACGTCATCTAGCAGGTAGCTGTTGCTTGTTCCCCATTGGGATGGGAGTCTCTGGGACGATGAATTCCACTAATTAATGCCTCTCAGAGGACATTTTGGTAATGCCTCTTCTAAAGGTTTCATACTGACAATACTGATTGGACCCAACTACTCGTGAGATTTTCATCTGTACTAAAACCAAGCAAATGAAAAATCACAAATTACCTCAGAGAGCAGAAACAACTCTACCAATGCTAACAAACTGAAGGAACTGACAAAAATAGAAAACTTCACTTGATGTAGCACACAGAGCTAAACAGCAGTTTGACACTTAAAAAAAAACCTGCAGCACAGCTTAATCTCTAAACTGGTGTGTAATGCAAAATAGGGTGACAAGTAGCACACTTAACCATTGTCAAAGCTATGCACTATCTTGACCAAATACCTGGGAAAGCATTTGTTTCTCTTTGTTTGTCAAATATTTTTTTTTTCTTAAACAATAACATGCTTTAACAGATGGTTAAGAAATATCTGAAATACCATGACCAGTTGATACAGCTGTAAACAGGGCAGTTCATGAATCCTTTTTTGCTTTCGTCGGGGAAGAGAAAGAAGGGTAGAGATGATTTGTTAGAAAACAGATTGTCATAAAAGTCAGAATATGCAAGTGAAATCAAACGGAGTAAGACTAAGCCCTATAGTAACTTGAAACAAAGTTAAGCCCTATAGTAACTGTGCATTTATTTCCACTCCTTTGGGAAGGGTAAAGCTACAAGACCAAAATATAGTGAAGAACAGTGAACAGTACAGTATTTCAGGATTGACAGTATCAGCAGATACCATGAAAGCCAAATGCACTGTTTTCTATCATTCAGTTTTTAACTTACAAATGTCTTTTAAAAATGCCTATAGCCTCATATGTCATTCCTTTGTTTTATTTCTTCTAAAGCTCCAAACCACATATTTTTCTATTGGCAATATAAATCGCACAAACTACTGTAAAAAACTAAGCTACTGTAAAAAACTAAGATGTGAGCAACTAAGGGAAATAATCTCATTCAAATTCATCTCCAAATAAACAAAGGTGATATTTGCACTTTTGTGCCTAAAAGCACAGAAACATCACATTTGCAAGATTCCAGAAATATTCTGTGAAACAAAAGCCATCCTGTCTCTGAAGGAAAGACACAGCAAAATAACCGGGTGAAGGCAGGACTGAGTAATTGCAGGGTAAATCTCCAGCTCTAACAAATGCCAGGGTAAGCGAGACCAAGTGCTCAGCAGACACCACCTCAGTGTCTTCTGCCTCCATATCCATGGACCCTTTATTTTAATCCAGGCACAGTTTAATCATCTCTTAACGATAAAGTTTAAACCTCCCGTTGCAGACGTCAGCCACTATTTTTTTCTGCTTGTGAAATTAATTCACATGCTGAACCACTTCTCCCCAGCAACTACCAAGCCATTGCACAACTCTTTCATGGAACATCACCCCCGCAACCCTGTCACAGATAACAACAGAAAAAGGGCTTTTCTTTAATCACTTTTGCCCTATGCACTAATTTAGGGTGGATTCCCGGGCGGTACAACCTGTGGGTTAGGGCACAGTGGCTCGCTGTCAAACACTGTCATGGCCGTTCCCAAAGCCAAGTGCTTAAGCCACACTGTATTCCAACGGAAATTAATTTAGGGAATTTAAGGAATTCAGTTTGCTGCACAGGGTATAGATCTGTGTTCAACAGGTCAAACCAGGCAGGACAGAGGAGACCTTTTTGCCAGATGGAAAGGAGCCATCAGCAGCCAGAAGCAACAGAGGCAGCGCTCATCCGACCTCAGAAAGACAGAAAATGGACTTCCAAATGCTCTCCACGGCACTGGCATCTGCTGGACGTGTTTTGCAGCTCCTGCTCGTGCCCAGATAAGTCCTCAGTGGGTGTCAGGGAGACGGACCAGCCCTACAGCTGTAGTTACACCAAGAAGACAGCATTTGCTACAGCAGCCAGCAGTTTCGGATGCCTTACTTTCCGCACCACTGAAGGATCTGCTTTACCAACACAGCGAGCCCTCGCCAGGGTGCTACAACAAGCAGCACCACCTCTCCCTGTCCGACTGGTAATACGCTTCACAGTGCAAGCACCCAATTTACAAGTCATGTCTGGGGAAAAAAAAAAAAAATCTCACCCCTTACCTCAAACATCTTTATCTGCAACATCTCTTTTACTTCTTTCTAAACAATTCTTCCAGAAATAGCAAAAAGGCATCCATACAGCATCCCAGCATAAAGCAAAGTGCTGAATCTGGGTTGGCCAAAACAAACAGCACTTTCCAGGGGCTCGATTTCCCATGCAAGTGCTGTAGCTCACAAATTAACCTCAGCTACCCTTTACTGCCACGGTGCTGGACGTGTGAAGGTAGACACGCGATATTATGTGAAATAAATCAACAGGCTCGGTTCAACTCGTAGCAAATGATCCCGCTGTCACTGGCACACTGGAGAGTGTCAGGCGGGGCCAAGGACGTAGGAAAGACTGGGGCTGACTCTGTTCAGACCCTGCAGCCACTTGTTCAGCATTTGCCAGTAAAAGGCGTACCCAAATCAATCATTAAAAAAAATATAAAATTTAAAAAACCTCATACAAAGAACTTCAAACATAAAATCTTCCCCATTCCATACAGTTTCATTACTACTGTTTAAAATCAGCAATCTACATTTCTTGGCAGGCTGACCTAATTTGTCCATGTCCCAAGGAAGCTTGCTCAGCATCTGTACGCTTAGCTTCCTGGTACTATGTACAAGCAGTACATATGCCAAGAACGTAAAATCAAAACCTTAAGCCTCAGAAAGCCCCATTACTCAGGCTCCTTATGTGTAAAAGGACTGCAGTTGTAAGATCACATAAATATTGTAGAAGTAGCTACCTTAAATGAAGAAAAGCCCATGGTGACAGCTAAGTCCCAATCCAAAAATCAAGGGCTAAGTACTAACCTTTTATACTTAAGTGAATCATTTCAAGTGAACGTAGGCATTTGGGACTGACAGCTGAGTAACAGAAGACTGACATGTTCGCTCTTCTAACCTCTAGGTGCTCAGACATCAACAAATAGGAGTGCTGTCAAAATCTCAATGAGTTCCCAGTAATAGAAACTATTACGTGAGTTTAGGTAAGTCAGTGTTGCTAGTGGTGAGCACAGCGCTTCCTAAATGAAGAGAAACACCTGCCTTACAAAGTGTTGCCTTATATTTACATAGAAATCACATGGTAAATGTGATCCTAATTTTATATATGTGTGTGTGTATATATATAAAAAATATATAAAATATTATTTCTTAGTATACCTCATGTTTTTCATGAGAACAACATTTTGTCATAGTCTAGGCTTACTTCATGTTGTCATGTTTGGCCTTTCAAAGTTAAGAAATCATTTGACTGGAGAACATGCTGGATTTCAGATGGCTAAGTCCTCCCAAGAAAGCAAGTCTCTCTTAGCCAGGGATCCAGGAGACACTGGGTCTTTTTCCAGGTCTGCTGCCAATTCACTTGGCCATGTCTCACCTCTACGCTTGTTCATCTGGCTTTAGATGAGACATGCCTTCCTGGAAGCGTGAAAATTTATTAATAGAAAGAACTACCTAAATACTAATTATTTATTCCCAGTGCAATCCAAAAGCCAAGCTGGGTATTTCCTCGTTCAAGTCAAGATGATGACCCTTATACAGCTTCAGCAAGCTGAAATCCATTATGTCACCTTTATAAATTTTTCAGAGGGTTACCGAGCAAAGGCTGTAAAGGAGAATTACATCAGCTAGGCTGACCTCCTACATGTCATGGACATTTTACCATTACTTCTTCACAAAACCCAGTTAATCACATCTGACTAGACAGTGCCTGGGAAAATACCTTATTCTGAGAACTCGTTCCAATGATTAATCATCCTCATGGCTGAAAGTGTGCAACTTCATTTAATTTAGCAGCTTTCCTTTTACCAGCCTCTGGTTCTTGTCATGCCTATTTCCACTATATTAAGAAGCTCTTTAATACTCAGTTTTGGTTTTTGCTGGGTTTTTTTGTGTGTTAATCTTTCAGATAAACCAGTCAAAACTCCTTTAGGAGGTCTCCATGACTCTCAGCACAGCACTTCTGCAGAACTTGTGCTCCTTTTCCACCCTCCTGGTATTTCACTAGTACCGGAGTTTTCTGGTACTGGCACAGTGCTGATGTATATGCTCTTACTACTCCCTCAGGATTGCACTTTTTCTGCACAGCAACATGACTGCATGGTAAATAACTTGCACTCTGTGCCTTGCCTGCCCTTTCCAGAGCCTGTGTGCAGTCCTGGCACTGAAGCATTGACCTATGCTAATAAACGGATCCACGTTTGCTAGGGATCAGGCTGCACAGTCCAATGGTCATGCCCTCATAATTTTCGCAGCACAAATGTGTGTCATCTGCAAATCTAAATCCACTGTAATTTTATAATCCCAGTCACTGATCCCTGCAGAGCCCCTTACAAACACCTCCACCTGAGGTTGCTTCCCTCTTTTGCCCACTCCATTTTACCACTCCTGCTAGCCAGGTCCCCCACTGTCATCCTGCTTTTCCTCAGCCCCTTTCTTTTCCGTGCTTGGCAAACGTTCTGGCTGCCTTCTCGCACAGCTCTCATGTACTATTATGGTCCATCTCTGGGACTTCGTAGGCTTCTGTGCCACAGTGCTTGTGCCTACTCAGAGGTCCTGGAGAGCCTCACAGTTACTTCCAGCTGCACCTACTCCCACCTGCAACAGACATTATTACTGAAACTGTTGTCAGGAGTTAGCATCTGCACAAAAAGAACATCCTTAGTGCAAAGGAGGAAAGAGTCTCTTAACACTTATGTATTTTATTCACATAAATATGCCTTTCAGAGATGTATATATTATGGACTGGTTATCTTCACAAAAGAACCCGAGCCATAAAAGATCTTGTACTGGAAGCCAACTTAATGCATGTCTTAAGTTATACACTTGCAAATAGCTAGAACATTTTTATCATAAAACCCAGAACAACCCTCTAGGACCCCAGTCTAGGTTTAAAATCTTTGTGATAAACTAGACACCTTTTTCCATCATGCCTATTTACTCCCCAAAATTTCAAGAATACAATCAATCTTTTTAATTGATATTAAAAATATGAACACTGGGATATTTAGGCCCTCCCCCAACCCTCACTCAGTATTAATTCTACGTGGTTCCCAAGGCATTACAGCTGTTTGATGAAACCTGTGTGAATCGAAAATCACCTTGTTTGCACAGCTTAGCGCATAAGCCTTTGAAAAACTCCTGAAAAGAAATCTACCATCAAAATTACAGCTGGGCAGCACAGAAAGCATGGGGTAATAAGAACAGGGTTTACAGGAAGCATTATTTTGTTGGCATTCAGAAGCCATCCAAAAAAAAAAACCCCAGCAGATTTTGGCTTTCTGTTAAAAACAAGCCTAATGGGATTACAGGTCTATCTAGTAGTAGCACCACTTTTCAGGTGGTTTTTTTTTTTAGACCACATTCACTAAAAACAGTAAAGGGGAGGGGGCTGAACATGAAAAGGGAGATGAAGAAGATACAGTAAACAAAATTCAATACTTTTTCCACAATACAAGTTCAGCGAGGAAACAATCCTACTATCTCCAGAGCCAGCTGCAATACAGAGACTGAAATCTGATTTTTAGGATTTTACATTGGCAGGTTTTGTTCAGAAGATCAGGGGAAAAAAAAAATAAGCAAAAGAAAAAAGTTTCTTTCAAAAACTGGTCCATCTTCTACAAAAGCAGAATTATCCCCCAGCGTGTGCTCACCAGTGCAGAGTTTTAAAAGCCCCCATCACACAGTGCATCCAGCTAATGTTGAAAGCCAGTAGGCTTCACAATAGAAGTATCTTTCTCACATTTATCCAAGTATTTCCTTTTACTAGTCTTCCCTGTAGCAAACAGGTCTAATTCCAAAACGGTATCTTAAATATTAACCAAACTAAATGGTCTTTCTAAATTCCCTGACCAAAGGAACTAATGTCCTTCTCTCCATGCTTCAGATCCACCCCCAAACAGTCCTACTTCCTTTTGCTCTTTTCTTATGCATTATCCACCAGCTACTTGTTTGATTTCCTCCCACTTTCACAATCTCTTTGAAGCACTGAGGCACCTTTAAGTACGGTGTAGCCTAGATGGACATTAACAGAGAAAATTGGTATTACCAGCAGCATAGCATGTCTCCATTCTCTAGACAACACTTCACTCGTGGACACCTAATATTTTGTACCTCCACAGGCACTTATTTAAGCATCTAATCACATAGCTGGGATTTTTGTGTGGCATCCCATCCCCTCATCCCAGCAACTAAACCTACAGCAGTAGGAAACCAGATAGTTTTGGTACCAGTACCTATGTAGTTGGAACAGCACAAGCTTGCAGCTCAAGCTGTTGGGCTTCCTTGTTCCATTTAAGCAGCTTCACGTGCAGCAGCACCACTACCACTGCATGAAGTTGGAAGCAAGGAGTTGTTTCACAGCCTGCAGGCGGTCACAGACACACACGTACCCCATCCAGATCCCCTCCGAGCAGAAGCGTTGGTTCTCCAGGATTCAGGGCATGAGAAGAGACACTCCGTGCAGCTGCGATACTCAGCTGCTTTCATATCAGACTCATGTGTCATTGATGCATACCAGCTTCACACAGCACAAGGCATTTAGTTATATATTTGGATAAATTGATATTTATCCAAATTTATATTGCATAATCAAATCATGATAAAATTTTTCTTTTAGGGGAATGAAAGATGTCTTAAAAAAAAGGAAAAAAATCAGAGAAAATATTTGAAGTACAACAAAGAAGTCATGCTAAGTGCTAAACGCTAGCCATCAAGCAATGTCAGGACAAAAAAAAATTAACTATAACTGCAATGGGAATATAACTAGAACTTACATTAACGAGCTGGGCAGAACATTAAAACCCCTTTTCCTTCTAGACCCTTTGAACATACACACACACTACAAGTAACTTGAAACACTTCCTATAGCCCCAGTAGTGCTACTATAGCAAAACAGTTTATGGATGTAAAGGAGAGAATTTGTGACTACAGCAACTTTTTCTTAGCACCAAGAGGTTAAACAGCAAGAACAAACTTTGGGGCATAAGCAGTCATCTTTGTCTCCTTCTGTCACAAAAACTAATCTGTTTTTCCCCAACCTACCCAAAGACATCAATTCTCACTCCCAAACCTCAGCTCTCCAGTAACCTGAAAGTACCTTCAATGGATTCTCAAAACCCAATATACTTGTGGACTTCTGCATCATCTCTATGACTAATGTCACCAAGGCTATCATTGATACAAATGCATTTTAGAGGCAGCAATCAAGCTCTAATAAGCTACTGGAATGCTTAGAAGAGCCCTAAAACAGACATTAAAAATAAATTCGAGGTCCTCTGATAGAAGAGGACCTCCATTAGAATGAAAATTGTAAAGGGCATTCACTTTCTATGATTTACTTTCACTGTAGCTCTTAAACACTTCAAATTGCAGTAGGCTTGCTCCTAACAAATGTTAACTGCAAGAAAAGAATACATGCATACCCCCTTATAAATTTCAGAATATTATTTAATTTAAATATGTAGCAACCCTAAGTTTTGAATCAGTTTCACAAATGTTTCAAGCTAATTTAATACACTGGTGATGGGAAAAGGAAGGGTTACATTGATTTCTGCATCTAAAAAAAAATAAAATACATCAATAAGTTCCATGATCCTGATTTAATGCAGACCAGTCTACCCTGGTCTGAACATTTTATGGCATTTTTACCAGCAGGTGTCAAGTCTAAAATTAGCAGATATTAGAAGGTAGATTCAGTCCAAGCCAAAGCTACCCAGTACCAGAAAAGAGTTTGTGTGCAGTGATTCCTGTTCATCTTGCTCTTGGGGAGGGTGTGGAGGCAATTCATAAAAAAAGGAAACATGGAAAATAAGACTGCTGCCTGAAACTCACCAGCAATACGTATCTGTGAGACAAATGCTCAAATCTTTGCAATGTCTCTGGCTTTAGCACTTCCTCCTGCTCATCGGAGCAAGGCTGGCTGCACAGAGACTGACCTGCCAAAAATCTGCCAAAGCATGTCCAAACTTTCCCTACAGTGTGGAGCTGCCATTACAACAGTGTTTGCTTCTTTGGGCAAAAGCTCCCCACCTCCAGACCACTGAGACGTAGGTCACCAAGTGCTTTCTTGCCTACGTGCTAGAACGTATCAACAACATGATGCCATTCAGATGGAAAAGACAGTATTCCAGGAGCTGCCAGGACTCTTTGGCACAGCAATAGGGCATTTTCTCCGAACAAGAAATCACCACGAATGGCATGCAGGTCACTACTCTAATCTCCAAAGACTTTGGTCTCACGTGTTTCTGACAAGCTGGAGGAAGTCGCAGTAACACAGACCTGTACACAAAGTAGTGTTTTTGTGTTGTAACAGGCTGCCAAGCATTATAGTAGGAATATACACCCGATAAGACAACATGAACTGATCTGACCAAGCCACCCATGAAAATCCATCTGCTCACTCATCCGCTAGGCATCGACCGACCTGTCTCTATTAAATGGGAAGAAAATCAAAGTAGTCTGGTGTTTTCTGGAGCGTGCAGAGAAGCCCTGTGGGAAGGGTGCATCCCCAGTCCTGTCACACAGAGAAACTGCAGAAGGGACAATGACATTGACAACAGATTACGTTATAAACCTTGCCTAGAATATTTATATTCAAGATATTATTTTAAAGAGAACTGTATTTAACACTGTAACAATTCTGTAATGTACTGAAATGAAAAAGAAAGGTTCTTTCAGATGTTCTGTGGAGCTTTCTTCTTAGGATTATGGCTACTGTAATTTTCACTAGCAGTGACTGTAAAAGACAATGAGAAGAAAGCCCTCCAAAACAAAATTCCAATTCCCTTTTCCCAGATACTATTAATTATTTAGAAGTTGCACCTGATCCTCTTGGAACACACTCTGGAGCCCACATAAAGGCAGCATAATGCTCAGTAGCCATGGCAACTTGACACCCACCTTAGCTATAAAGCTGAAACAAAGCCCACTGCAAGAAAGCAACTGTAAACTGTTTTGTGCAAGATGCAAAGTTCAGCTACAGACAAAACCATGCATTTTCTAAAAAATCGCTTTGGTATTAATTATTTAGAATTCTCTCCCCCCAGCCACTTTGGTATAATCAAAAGCCAAACCAACAGAAAGAGCAGTAAATGATCTAAAAAGCTGACTGTAACTTCTAGTGTTTCTGCATAAATCAGAACAGCAAGAAGAAATCTCAGACTGCAGTGTCTTGCAGATGTTCCTTCAAAGGTCCAACTGGGACAAGTTGCATGACCAACAGCAGTTGCTCATCTTTTCTGTGATGCAATTACCCAGGAGAATCTATTCATAGCTTTGGACACCTTCTTCCATTTGTTGGCATGAGAAATACTGGGTGACTGTAACTTCTGCTACTCATTCATGACCTACCGGCAAGAAACTTTGAAGCTCGGATCATCCCAAAAGGCAGTATTTATGCCCTATCTCTGCCAACACCATGCTGACATTTAGCTTCAGCATTCAACTTGGAAGATTTACTACAAATGCTACATGTATTTGTAGGTAAGGACATGGGAGGGTGTTTGTAGGTGGAGTAAGAGCCTTGTAGAATAGCAGTGAATTATCCTCTTTCATCAGCCAAGCTGCAGGACGGCTGATGACACATGAAAGGTGTTGCTGCAACAGACACCGTTCCTGCTCCAGCCCATACGAATCAGGCACTGGCAGTTCACAGGCAGCTACCAGCAAACAAGCTTTTAAAATTGAAATATACACAACCGATTCACTCTGTTTGGTCACACTTATCTGCAAATGGGAGATCCATTCAAGTAAAAATCATCCAGACTAGGTTGCAAGAATTTCCTATCCTGTAGAAGCTGTGTTATTTAAAATAAGTATCTGAACTTGTTGCAAAATGTCTTCTCCCTTCCTGCCCTCTTTCTCACATCTCTTGTGTGTAGTCAGGACTTCACAACAGCAGCAATCACTGCATGTGAATGTGGGATTACCAGACAGATGTCATCTTAGAGCAAACTGGCTATATACATAAAAAGCTGTAGGGTTACTGACTTTATGGTGCATATAATGGGGAAAAAAATAAAACATCTGGTTTAAGAAATCGGGACTTACACAGCTAAGTTCCTTCCCACTGCCACCCATCTTTCAAACGCGTTGGCCAACTTCAGACAAACTTGACAGAGGTCTCACAGATTGTATCCTTGTGACAATCGGCAATCAGACACCTCCGCGTTACTACCACTGCTGAAGAAGGGCCAGGCAAGCTCTGTCTTTTTCTCAGATGCCATTTGCCATGAACCACCCACAGCACCAGCTACCTTTTGCCTTGGTAGCAACTGAAAAGACAGAAAGGACAACACAGGTTAAGAGGCGTGGCACATTGCTGGAGGGGCACTGGGGACAGAGCAGGGAGGTGAGCTGTACTTTGGAAGGACCTAAGGAATACTGCAGGAATGGAGTCACAGCAGGTAAGAAAAGAAGCAAGATTAGTCAAAGTGGATTTTTAGCAGAGATAGGACATATCCATAGGCCTGAACATATTATTCTGCAACTCAGTTTATTTTACCCTCTATATTTAAATGGGATGAAATTCTTGCCACTAAAGTGAATGGCAAAATTCTCAGCAACTTCAGAGGAGCTGGGATTTCAGCTCAAGATTTTCCAAGTATTTGTAACTTACAAACACGTACCTCAAGGTAAATTTGACATTGGTGTATGTATAATAGTCTACATTGAAGTGTTTAAAAACCAGGCAAACGACTGTAACTATGATCAAATTCCAAAGAGGAATAATTACGTATAACATTCATTAGTATGAAGATTCACAACACAGCATCTTTTCTTTTGGATCAAAGTAATTTGCTGGATTTATAGACCTATTTGCAATCCTATCACTAGAAGCCACAGACCTTGTAAGGTTTATTAGTCTTCATGTAAGAAATATATAAAGCAACAGTAAATGTTATAAATTATAAATAAGGTAATGAGTGCTAGGGAAGCTAAAAAGAAAACGTGACTGTATAAAACATTTTTATTTAGTACAAAAATACAAAGGGCAGTAAAATATTGCATTATAAAAATTTAATTTATGTTTTGTTGTCACTTAAAGACTCCACTTGCAATTATGAAACTGGACAGGTATGTTTGGGAAAGGCAACCCTTAAAAGGGGAGTCGTTACCATGATTTGCATGTGTACTCTTATTTCTTTATTCCCGAGGATTGATATTAGTTAAGGAGGTTAAAACAGGCAGTGATTTCAACATATTTGGTAAGGTACAGCACAGTTCCCAATCATTTAGCTTAGCTTTTATCAGGCAAAGAGCTAGAAGCATGCTTTCTTCTCATAGTTAATTTGGGATTTTAAAGAGAGTAAGAAGACTAGGCTGACTGCTCTCCATTCTAACAATCAAACAGGACTTAAATCCTTAAGGGAATAAGATGATCGTGAACTAGATGGGTTGGGAACTTTTTCTTGTGCTAACGAAGAGCTTTTAGGGAGAAAGCCTCATATACCTGTGAAGGAAAGCAAAGCATGGCGTTGTTCCTTGAACAAAGCTCTGAGCAAGATATGCTAAAATTCTGATCTTGCACCACTTTATTACACAACCCTCTTGTACCTTCCAGGGACTAACGTGCAGTAACGCTGAAAGGCTCAGCCTGGAGGTAACAGAGGTAACTGTACCCACAGACTAGTGGACTCATTGCCTGTTCATTGAACAAGCGCAGTTGCAGTCTAAGCTTGAAAACAGCAAAAGTCAACTCACACATAGCCTTTATTCCCTCCCATTTCTTTTCCTCTTGATATGCAGTACTGCAAAGCTATTCCCACTACTCACATGGGTTTCAGTGCTGCTGTAATTCCTTACAACCTAATCTTTCCCCTGTTATTTATTGATCTGGTTGCAGATGACAGCTTCATGACATAAGACTGCCCTAAAGTCAACATTTTAGTTTGCCTTAGAATAAGCAGCACTCTGATTTGTGAAGTCCAGTTCCTGAAATTCAAGGTTAATTACACTGCTCATCATTCCAACCCCTTTCAGAAAAGATGAGGCATCACTGCAAACAACCCCCAACTCCAATCTGTTGGTATCCTCTCCTTCCACTTAACTGCACTTTTCGGGGAAGAACAGATTTTGGTCTATGACTAGGTCTGAACTGAATGGTAAAATTAAAAAAAATCAAGACCCTATTTATCTCTAATGAGACAAGAGTAAAAGGCACACAGGGCAAGCTATAGCATCAGTTGGCAGCTAGAAACAGCATCTTTCTCCCTCTTCAAAGACAGAAAACATCCTCCTGTAACCTTTACACTTCACCAATCTGTAGCAAAAAAATACTGTTTGCCCCCCTCATTTGAGGGCAGACACCAAACACTAGTTTTTTTAGATCTTGCACTGCGTTGAGATTATGTTTTCTCACTGAATTCTCACTTTCTTCATTCTCACACAAGTTTATATCTCCATATTAAAAGAAATCACCTTAAAATTAATTATAGCTCTCGCAGAAGTAATTCTTAATCACAAGAATTCCTACAAAACATATATTGTTTTCTTCTTTTCAATAAGCACAAGACATTCCTTCTGGATCGGCAAGTCACAGTCATAGAAAACAAAGATTTAACAAGCCTACACATCTGTTTCCAATATCTGCATATTGTACATGATGAAGCAGAATCTGAAGTGATAATAAGAACAAGTAAATTACAAGACTGAGAAAAGCTAATGGGACCCACAGAGTTAAAAGTTGACTTCAACTAACCATAATTGAAATTACTTGTGTGAGAAGAAACCAAAAAGTCTACTTCTGTCTTTGCAATTCTAGAAATAGCAGAAGAGGTATAAAAGATTAAAAATAAGAAAAGTGCAAGCCGTTCAAATTACTGGAACAGTGTGAGTGCCTGATGATGCTCATCAAACAAATGAGGGGAAAGCAACAACATGTGAATCATTCCACACCACTGGGTATAGAAATTGTTTTCCCCCAGCACAGCTCTGGCACCAAGAAAGCCATCTTGACTGTGGCTAAGCAAGACAAGGCTGGGAGTTAAAACATGCTGATCAGTATCAGCAAGGCAAGAAATCACCGTATTTGAGATACTGACAAAGTAATCCTAGCTGCTACCTGACACTTGCACTCTGTGAATCTCATCAACTTTCATTCCCCAATTCAAACGCTCCATAAATCTGCTAAATCAGCTTTCAAAAATTGAAAGGATAGATACACGTGGGACTATTTAAGCATTATCAGATGTGGCCCCAGACCACAGAGTAACCAATATTTTCAGATGTAACAGATCACTCACTGTTACCTTATTCCTGTAATTATTTCCCAGCCTTTCTGAAGTCCTCCCTAGAAAAGCACAAGTGCCTGAAGCAACACATAGTGTGCCTCCTGTAGAATTACAGTCAGCAAAACAAGGGAAGGCAAGCCACATCAGTAGCGAAGGCAGCAGACAAAGACATGGGAGAAATAAGATTACAGAATGTTAATAAGCCATCGTATTTCAAACTGTCTCTGTTGAATGAGGAAATGCATAAACTGGGTTACTGACCAGAAAGGGGGGGGAGGGGGGTGGGAGGACGAACCTGGTGGATAGACTAGACATTTAAGTTCCAATTACTAGTGTTATTAGAGACTTGATTACAATTATTCCAGAGCTTCAATTCAATTGCATATTAATTTCAACACTGAAACCAGACATTTTCATACCTCTAATAAGCAAGCCGACACTGACTGTAACCCGCAGATCAAACACACTACGTGCTGTGCTGAACTAGTAGCCCTGACGAGGCTTTCAGGGAGCTCCAAGCAGACACTTTTACCTTTTCCAGGGTGTGAAGCCCAGCCTAGCCATGCACTTCTGTCCCTCAACCCCCTCCAGTGACTCAGATATGTTGCATTTGCAATACTGAATTATTCATTATAATTACATCAGATGGGGGAACCGGGTCTGGGCTTCTTTTCTTCCCAATGAAGTTTCTCTCTGCTGCAGCAAATACAGCACCTTCTCAGCCCATGACTCAGGGCTGCCATGGTTCAGTGCAATTCATATTAAATTCACTTCTGATCCTGGCTTTCTTGTCACCCTGTCTGACTGCTTAAGAAGAGTTCTTCAGACACTGGAAGCAATAAAAAGCAGTTCATTAAAAATACCCCTGCAGCCCACACCCCTTTTTCTGAGCCCGGAGTTTACCAGCTGTGACACTGCAAGGATATTTCAGCTGCATGCTCGCTTTGCCTCAAACACAAATTTACTCTGGAAATAGGACAGAATATGAAAGCATCTCCACCCTGAATGCTCATTAGCCTGCCAGGTATGTCACAAGCATATCCCAGGTCACAGACTGTCGGATCCAATTCTGCAGGGGAAAGAGATGTTCTTGTCACACCTATGGCAGTATTCTTCACTTTTGCCAAGCGGTCTGCCACAGCACACATAGGAAATGGAGATGGTCTTGCAAAAAATGCACCATAAGCAGAGGCTATCAAGTAGCACCTCCTTTATGTTCATGTATTTATACATGAAAACGTCAGCAAAATAGCATGAGAAGGCGCAAGAATTTCTGAGACGGATAATTATAAAAGAAAAGCTAAATCTGCATTTAAGATGTTGAGGTCCTTACAGAAAAATCATAATATCAATCTGGTAATGCCAGTGTGTCTTCCTCATGTTTCCAAATGAGAGCAATGCATTTAAGCTGTCCTCTTCTGCAGAAGCCACTGTTCCTACTCACTGCAACACCTCCATGAACTTCGCACAACAGAATAGTTGAGGCAGAAAAGCTGTCTCTCTGTATTGACTTGCACATGTTGCAATCATTGTTTGTTCCCACATACTATCCATGTACAAGGAGAGAATTTATTTGGCAAGAGAGAGGCGTTTTTCGGCCATTTGTTTCTCTGTTGCATTCAGATGATGATGTAGAACTGCCATGAAGTATACCAAACAGCCCTTCTAGAGACATCCTGTTTGCTAACAATGTTCAAAAAAACCCCACCGCTCTGCAAGGTACAACAGAGACAGCAATGTAAGATTTTTAAAACTTGCATTTCTGCTAGATGCCGAGTTCAGGTTCTTGAATCTTCCATCCAGACAGATGGTGACAGTGAATTAGAGATTCAGCTATGAAAATTCTGTGATTTTCAGTGGGAGTCATGTGGCTAAAGTAATTCAGTTTTGGAAACTAACTGGTCTCCCACCACAGCCAATATTTGTTGTGTCACAGGTCCAGATGCACATAAATGTGTAAAACATGGCTCCTGCTCAGTTGTTTCTGAAGCTGCAGCCACAACACTGGTAGCTTAAGATTTTGAAGACTTAACAGCCTGAATGACTACTTCATGCATTTGGCAGCAACTCTACTCCTCCACATTTATAGGACACTGAAGAAAACAGGACCTACTCCAAAATCCAGGCAAGCTCAGAACATATACCAACAGTGGCTTAGATTTATCTTTTTTTTTTTATTGCTTTGCCCTATAAATACAGCAACTTTTTCAGGTGACAAAGCATGGTGCAAGGCTGAAGGGGTTAATACAACCTAGGTCTGCTGGTGTATCACTGAGGTTTTACCTTAGTTTCCCTACTAGGCAGTTGTCTCTGTTAACACCATACTAGCATCTTCCATAGTCCCATGAGAATGTAAAGCTTCTCTCTACAGAAAGATTAGAAGCTTGCAGCTGTAACAAAGCATAATCCTTTATAAACACCTTTTGCACTGGAAAGAGCCATAGATACTAAATCTTGCTCTAACATCATTTTAAAAATCAAGTCCAACTACTTTAACGTTTTAAAGCTGAAAGTTTTGGCAATGTACAGGACAGGATGTAAGGATCAGGGCTTACACTGTCCAACAGGTCACATCAGCTGGTGAGGCAGCAGTGAAGCTGGTTTTTTGAGTCTTAATGGTGCATAAAGAATGACAAGACATAGGGATTCCACCTTAAAAAAGCCTAATAAATCCTTTAGCCTTGAGAAGAGCCGTGGGCCACAGCACCCTGACTGCACAGATCTTGATAGATGGGGTCTGTGGTTTTCCTCAAAGACACCGAGAGAAGAAATATATTCAAAGCTTGGCAAGAAAAACTGCAAGAGTGTTATTGTGACATGTCAAGGTAACACGGAGTCGAACGCACTTCTCTGGGATCCAAGAGTATGTGTAATGGATATAGCCCAGAATTCAATATGGCAGTTCAGCACTGGTATAGACCATATTAAGAGCTTAATTGTTGTTTCACCTGTACATGTGCAGTTTAGAAAATGGTGGAGTGGAAAAGAGAAGCAAATGGACAGGAGGTCTACAAAGTAGATCATTTAAAAGACCTTTTAAAATTAAGTTTAAGATGATAAAGGACTTTACTATCATCACCTACTGATACACCAAATTGTGAGATTTATTACTTCAAGCTGTTGTTGACTAAGTTGCATCCAAAGCCCTTTCTCATTTGGCCTTAAAATTGAACAGAACCCCTATTCTTGATCCTATCAGGTTTCTTCTTCATATCCTCTATTACACTTCAACTCTTCAGCTCCAGTAAGCACAGAAAATAACCCACAAGCAGGGACAACTGTTAATCACACAGGACAGCCATCAAAACCTGAAAAACATTTGATAAATCGACACTTGTTTCTTGCTGACATGAATCATCACACCATGGCATGCAAATGATGAAAACATGCTGCGTGAGCTCATCATCTCAGAAAACAAACATCACCATTGTCAGAGTTCAGACAAACAGCCCCTCCCCACCCAATCCGCTTTTGTTGTTGTTGTCATCAGTCCTACAGAAGATTACTGTGCTCAAATCTGTGTAGATCTCATTTTCATGAATATAAACTAATGCTCCCAGATGTCATAGGACAACAATTCACCTCATATGTCTCTGCCGGTGCTCTTTAGTCAAAACCTACAACAACCAGGTAAATGCAGAGCAACTGCACAGCATTTATGGAAGAACTATAATAAACTTGCTTCATAGCTAACTTCTGCGTGGCCCATGGAGAAATCATCACCAGACCGTTGGGTGCAGCCTGGGCACAAGGCAGTTGCCAACAGTGCAGTTCTGGTTCTAGCCCTTCATGGTCCCAACCAACTTTGAACGCCTCACCTTCATCTGCCTTTTCAGAGTCTACTGGGATATGTAGGGGGATGTAAATGAGAGCACAAAATTTGGTGCGTGGCAGGGATGCTTGAAGTTATATTTGGCTTCTACAAATACCAGTCTCTAGCTTTTTCCACTTTTAAGGATACTACTTTGGTATTTTGACACCCATCTTTCAAGAAAGAATTGCCAAAACTATACAGGAAAATAAAAACTTGTTTAGTCATAATTCAAAGAGTAGGGGTAGTTGTCTCACTGCACGACAGGCTCAAAAATTCGATAGGAGTTGGAACTGCACAGGAGGAGACCTGCACAGATACTGAAGAACCACCACACTATGAAGTTTCACAAAGCATCTGAAGTACTTCAAAGTCACAGGAAAGGTTCATTTCTCAGAGGCTAAGCTAAATGCAAACAGTCAAGGGCGAGTTACAAAATACTGTGTGTGCTATAAGGCACACTCCCTATCTTAGTTGTTACAGCAAGCAATCCACTAATGCCGATTTTGTAATAACTACCACTTATGAAACCACCTCACAAATAAAAATTATTTATTATATAAAAAGTGCTTTTAGGAGTCTTAAATAAAGCTCTGACAGCAAATGCAAGGGTTTATTTCACTGTCTCCTCTCCATGAGAGGTTCAAGCACTTTAAACTGATGAATAAGTTAAACAGAGATTGATCAGGATCTGTGAATAAATTTAAGCGACCAGGTTTCCTCTGAGGTTCACCTTCCTAGCTGGGAAGGACAAGAGGTTGAACAACCCATGCTTTTATCAGGCTGAACAAAGCCACAATAGTGTTTGATGTGAAACAGGAATATATTTATAGCCATTGAAACAACGATTAGGATGAAAGTTTCCTCCAAAAATCTTAAAGCTCCAAGTACGCTGGCCAAAGACTACTAAACTACTAATCTGACAGAGAAAGAACAATATTTTGCCATCTCCTCCTCAGAGATTGTCATGATGGAACTTGGAGGGGCGAGGGGAAGAGATAATATCATTCTGCCTATTTCCTGTATCTGCAAAAAACCATGGAAAAATCTTCTGGGATCCTTCTCTCAAGGGAGTTGACAACTACAGTTCTTTATGTCACAACACTTAAACCCAGAGAAGTCTGGTATACGTGGTTAAAAACACTTGCATACACCATAAGCATACATCTGTGATTCAACAACAGCGTACATTATTTACATATAACAGGAAGTTATATGTAGCTTTTGATCCTCTGCAGCTATCTCCTTAATTCCCAATAAAATGATAATTTCTTTTGCTTCTGTTTCCCCCAACTAAGATAAAAAAACTGCCATGAAATGCTGAGAAGTTTCTCAAATCTCTAAAGGGAAAATACCTCTGCAGCAGCACTAGGCTACCTGATTGTGCATTTTCAGGAAACAGTACTTTACAAGAGGGCATATGATCTTAAAACGTAGATTATGACAATACAGGTGTTTCTTCACTGTTTTCTCACAACGGTATCCCAGCTCCAGGAGGCTGCGTGTACTCTGCTACTGTGTCCTGGTTTCGCACCAGCCGGCAACTAAGCACCACGCAGCCGCTCTGTCACTCCCCCTCCCCCCGTGGGACAGGGGAGAGAATTAGAAAAAAAAACCTCGTGGGTTGAGATAAACACGGTTTAATAGGACAGAAAGAGAGAAAGAAACAACAATAATAATACCAACAAAGGAATGTACAAGAACAAGTGAGGCCCAATACAGAAATTGCTCACCACCCCATGATCGACAGCCCGTCCCCGAGCAGCGATTTCCACCCCCCGGCCAACTCCAGTTTATGTGCTGGGCATGACGTCGGATGGTAGGGAATATCTCTTTGGCCAGTCTGGGTCAGCTGTCCCGGCTGTGTCCCCTCCCAGCTCCCCGTGCACCCCCAGCCTCCTTGCTGGCAGGTCAGCACAAGAAGCTGGACTGTCCTTGACTGCTCAGCAACAACCCAAAACATCAGCACATTATCAACAGTTTCTCATCCCAAATCCAAAACACAGTCTCACACTGGCTTCTGTGAAGAAAACCAGCTCTATCCTGGCTGAAACCAGGACATACTGAGTACCCAGTAGTTGTTCATTCCTGATGTTCTGGTGTCTCAAGAAGGGTTCTTCTAGAAATATCAGAGTGACCATCTTCCTCTTCTTTTTTTCCTCCCTTTCTACCAATTTAAACTTTCAATTTATAAAGTATCATCACAAAAAAATCAGCATGGATGCCCTCTCTTTCCTCCTAAATGCAGGCTGACCAAGATAAAGCTTCCCAAAAAAGCATGCAAACTCTCTGATCTCAAGTCTGTGATAGCGAAGCTCACTTATACTGCTGCTCATGTTCACAGCATTAACCACAGTATTTCTCTATGGGCCAGTTTTGCAAAACTTCTTGTGGTAGGCAGACCTGGAGATTCCTTATCCTTGGTCTGTAGTTCTAAACTAAATCCCACATTACCTTAAATTTCTCAGGTTAAAAATATATCATTACTCACCTTTTTCCCCTCTGTACTATCACCACTGACATAGGACAGTTTTCGACGGACATAGAAGAGCATATCGTCTTGCCGAGGGGCCCATTTCTCCATAAAATACGTTGAAAACATCCAAGTCCAAAACACAATACGGTCATCTTTGAAACACCCTAAGAAGCATAAAAGAAAGGAGAAATCAGTTGTGGAATTAGCATGTCAAATTTGATTGTGCTTAATATGACACCCAAAGTCTTTGCTACAAATGGTGCAGTCAAGCCCAATTGTAGCAGAAATACTCTCGTACAGCTCAGCGTAAGTCTACAGTGTACAGCATAGCTGCCATTTGGCACGAACCCACACCGGTCCTTGGCCACCATCAACCAAAACCACCTTCCAGCAACCAATCTGCCCCCCTGCACAGCAAACACAGCTCAGGGCCCATGACTATACTCTGGCTATGCTGTGCCACGGAGAAGGATAGGACCAGCGCCCTGAGCAAGAATACATCAAAGCAGAACTCAAGGAGTAGTTTCAAAGGAATGTAGTACCAATATATGCTCCAGTTAAGGACATGAAGCCATTAGCTGCCAACAGGTTTAGTACATGCTCTCAGGAGTATAGCCAATCCTTCAGAAACTAGCAGCTGATACCTTCTGTAAATTGATGCCCAGGAACAAGAATGTACCTGAGCAGTGGTGACTATAATTCACTCTCTCTCCAACAAGGAACAAAACCCACCTCTTCCTCAAGGAAACAAGGAGTTTTGAAGTCCTGAATCACAATTAAACAAGAAAAATCAGGGAGAGAAGAGGAAAAATGGGAAAAGGAAGATGCAACAAAGTTTTGTTCAAGAAGACAGACAAATTACATCAGCACCAGCAACAGCATGGCAGCTGGCCTCTCAGGAGGAAAAGGAGGCACAGTAGAGGTGACAGCACATGTTGTGAAACTCTTCAAAGCATTTAACTATAATAAAACAGCAAAAGATGCTGCATCTCTTCTGTGCTGTAATGCTTTCACACTGTTAAAGACCAAAATTTATAACAGACAAGGAGAGAAGTCACTGCTGTGCCTAGTGACAAGGGAGCTAAATTTCTCCACTGCTTCTCAGTCCTACTGGAAGCTCCTTGATGAAGTAATGGCATCCCCTCCCCAAAGCCCTACTGATAACTGCGGCTGTTAGCCACAGTCTAGTTGTTTTAAAACCTGTGAAGAGAGAAACACTAAAAAAAATTATATTGCTGAGAAACAGCAAAAACCTGAAACGGATGATGGATGGTAGTCTTACATACAAGACAGCGAGACGGGTCGGGGGGTGTGAATATACACACGTGCAGTTGACAACCCAGTCTCCAGAACATCTATCCTTTACAGTGGCTTATTTCCCTAAAAGCTATACATTGGCTGCCAGATTTGTACACATCACTCCCCAGCCCTTGTCTACCATTCAATGTTCACGTGTTTCCCTCCCAGCGGTACACTGCATGTATGAAATAGTTTTGTAAAGAAAAGAATCTTGCATGAGACAAAAGTGACATTTATTTACAGCGATACCTGGATTAAGCTTTAGAAGATTTTTCCAGTCAATTGCCAAGAAAGCTGACACATACCATAACAATGAACACAATTTTTCTTAGACAATGGTGGCTAACTTCAGGGCTTCATAAAGCAATCAATCTGTCTTTTAATCCACAAGTGTAACTCAGCACATTTTCCTACTTTGTTGTGTGTGCAATATTTGCAAGCCAAATCTTTTTTCCAATCTTTAATTACTGTGGTGGGCAGGATATTAGACTTTCAAATTTTTTAGCAGACAAATGGGTGATTGAAATCGAAGTCTTAGGTCTTTCCAAATAAATCCAAAAATAATATTGAAAACAAAATGAAATTCCACTGAGGGGCTATGCACAGAATACATTAAGAGCAGCCCTGCCAAGAAGGACTTGGTGGGGGTACTGGTGGATGAGAAGCTGGACATGAGCCAGCAATGTGCACTCGCAGCCCCAAAGGCCAACTGTGTCCTGGGCTGCATCCAAAGCAGCGTGGCCAGCAGGTCGAGGGAGGGGATTCCGCGCCTCTACTCCACTCTGGTGAGACCCCACCTGGAGTCCTGCGTCCAGCTCTGGAGCCCTCAGCACAGGAGAGACATGGAGCTGTTGAGCGGGTCCAGAGGAGGCCACAAAAATGGTCAGAGGGATGGAACACCTCTCCTGTGAGGACAGGCTGAGAGAGTTGGGGTTGTTCAGCCTGGAGAAGAGAAGGCTCCAGGGAGACCTTATTGCAGCCTTCCAGTACTTAAAGGGGGCCTATAAGAAAGATGGGGACAGACCTCTTAGCAGGGCCTGTAGCAACAGGACAAGGGGTAATGGTTTTAAACTGAAAGAGGACAAATTTCGACTAGATAGAAGGAAGAAATTTTTCACAGTGAGGTTGGTGAAGCACTGGCACAGGTTGCCCAGAGAGGTGGTAGATGCCCCATCCCTGGCACCATTCCAGGTCAGGCTGGACGGGGCTCTGAGCAACCTGATCTAGCTGAAGATGTCCCCGATCATTGCAGGGTGTTGGACTAGATGGCCTTTAAAGGTCCTTTCCAACCCAAACTATTCTGTGATTCTATGATCAAGTAGGATGGTATAGGAAAATATGCATATAGTTGACTATGTACATAAAAAAAAAAATTAAAAGACAGAGAGAACAGAAAAAGGCCAAGGTAGGTAGTTCCTAGTGCAGGTTAATCCCAGGCCACACCGCAATTGCTTTATTTGCATGGCTGCAGTGAAGTAATTTCAATTACTTAAGGCAGCTTAGAAGATAATGTGCAATTGTGAATAAAAACTGCAATGCACTTAAGTACCATCCTGTTTTTCCAGTAGAGGAAGGGGAGTCAAGCACTGGAGAGACCAGATACGGGATGCTGGACATCTGCACCATCTGAAACCCTCCCGTGGGCACAGGTGAACAGGAGTGTATGGCCAACAGCTGTATCTGAGAACCTACCACATATGAGTAGAGTCAAATGGGTTCAGACTCGCAAAACCAGGCTGAGAAAGGACGGGATTCTTATCAGTCAGTATATTCACCAATAAACACCAAGAAGAGAAAAAGAACTATTACGGTTTAAGGATATACCGCTGACACAAGGACAAATGGCTCTAAACTACCCACCAAACAGATGTAGGCTGGAAATTCAAAGCCAATTCCTAAGCATTCAAGCCAGGAGGTTCAGAAGCAGCACCCTCAGTAGGAATAGTGAAGGCAAACATCCCTACAGCTGTAAAGACAGAGTCAACTTGGTCAAGAAGGTTCATGTGGTACCAGTAACAGCTGAGGACACCACAGCCCAGTCCTGCCTCTATATTTAGCAAAGAGTAGAAAACGGGGCATGCATTCATTGTGATTCATTAATGGTCTCAAAGAAACTTATTAAACCTCATAGGTTTTGAGTACCTGAATTCCCAGCCTTAATTAAATGGGGAGGGGGCAAGAAATGGGGAAAGAGGATTGCCTTGAGTTCATCTGGAGTTCTAGGAAAATCAAAGGAAAAAGAAAAAAAGAATTTATTCTGTAAGAATTGTCTCTTAAAAAGTTCTAGCGTTCAGAGCTACACCACTTTGGTTTTACTTCATAAATGAATAAACAAAATAACTCTAGCCAAGCCACTCCTAAATTTATGTAAGAATGTTTTTCTATTGGTGGCAAATATTTTTCCCCTTATAAAGCAAAAATCATCAAGTTATCTAAAGCCAGCATTATAAACAAGGGTTAAATGACTTTTAGATTCTGGCAGTACCTGCAAAAATCTGAGAAGCTGTCATATAAGCTGCTCATACCATCAGATATGTTTTACGCAATAAAGAACAGGAGTCAATATGCTCTTCTGAAAAATTTATAGGTGGTTAGAACAGAGCATTAATACATGCAGGAGAACAGCAGAACGGGGTAAGGCACCAGGGCTTTGTGTGTGCTTTTACCCTTGCTGGGGAATGCAGGACAAAGTGATTCAATGTCTTCAACATTACTCTAAACAGAAAACCAGGGGACAGAAGCGCTGCGGCAGTGAAGCTACTTCAGCACTGAAGCATAATGCAGGGGGAAAAAAACCCTGAAAACCCTTATAGCAATGTTGGATAGCTGTCAATTCAAAATCCTACCTGCAACAGATTAGATGCAAAGCATCCTCCAAGCTTCAGGGATACTTGCAGACATTGCTGTAATTAAAACCAGCCTGAGGATGTTCTAACTGTTCCAACTGTGGTGGCTAAAGGACTTTTCTTAAAGCCAAAAAGAGCCAAATCACTGCAACACAGCTGTTTTTATTAAATTTTAGTAGAAGCAAGAAGGATGGGGAAGAGCACACAGAAGAATTAGCCTTTAAAATCTACTATTAGATAGTATTGGAAAGGAGAAGAAAATTTGTAATTGTAATTCAGACTTCTTGAAACTTGAGAGGGGGAAAAATCTCTCCCAAGTTCAAGCCAGAAACTGTCAGATCCAATACGTCTGCTCAAGCTTGCCTTCAACTATTACACCCCCAAAAGCACAGCGCACCCTTACACTTACTTTGGTGGTTCACAGCATGTCACTGGAAGCCTTCCAGCTTTGCTGAGAAGAAACTTGGAAACTGCTTTTAAAATTGTTTTGGGTAATGATTTTGAAACTGTCAGGCTAACAGCCCAGCAAACAAAAAGTTACTCTTTTCAATAGACAGAAGAAAGCACAAAGCCTTAATTTCTCGTCCTTTGCCACAGCCGCTTGTTGCGGGGCCTCAGCTGCACTCGAGATGGTAGGGCTCAGAGAGCAGTTCTGTCCCCATTACATCCCACCCACCAAAGAAGTGGACAGACTCAGCTCGCGGTTGGATTGCTGATGACCTTAACCCTCTGCTATTACGCTCGGTACTGCTGCTATTCACTCGGTGAGGACTTGGATCAAAAACAGAAGCCAATTTTTCGTAGCCTAGATGACTATGAGTTGGCAGCAGCTTTCCATCACATTGGTCCACCGCCGTTTGCACAGCACCCAGAAGATGTGCACGCACACATATACGCTACCATTAAGCTGGAAGGCACTTAATAAAACACCTGGCACTTAAAAGCCCTTGAAGCTTTGACTTCAGTATTTGGGGAGATCTTTAAAAAGCTAACAGTTTTGGTTTTGCCTGAGGAGAATTTGAGCCTTCTGCAACATCAGAATTAGATGATATTTGCAAAGGAATCAAATTCCATCTATAGTTGAGAGCATGTAGCAAGACAGCATCCTGAAAACACTCCTCCCCTAGCAAATTCTGCTTCTAAATGAATAAAATGGAATTAAGAGTTCAGACTATAAATCTTAATGCACTAAAAGTTGATTATATAATTATGAGACCTTTGTCATGAATAAATCCTAATTACAACAATTTACTGTAATGATTCATTTACATGGATTTTATCCTCATTAGAAGCAAGATTTATGCCAGCTGCTATGTAATAAATGTCTTTCTTTTTACCTATTAGATTTTTATATTGAGCATTCATTTTGGAGAACTGACTCCAGATCCACATAAGAAGTTGCGATTTTTTTTTTAATTAATGCTTTCAAAAAAAAAAAATCAGTGGATAAAGAGAAGTGTCAGCATATTATTTTGCTTCAGAGGAGTAGAAAAGATTTCCCATTTGGTGGATAATAATTTTTTCAGCATGTACCACTCAGAGCTTAGAGAAACAATACCATCTGCTAGACAGGGTTTCTTCTTATGCTTTTATTCCTCCAGCCTGCCATGAGCTACTCTTAACTGAGAAACACCATAAAACTCATTCCATCCAGTTCTGCCACAGTACCATCATCTGTAAAATGAGCATCCATAGATGTTTAGGGGTTAATTAAGTGCTTATGGAGATCTTTACAGTCCCAGCATGGAAAGCAAACTAGAGTTCTGAGCAATTCACACTGTATTTAATTTCTGTTTTGAGTTTAGACAAGTATTCTGCAAGGAAAATATAAGAAGTGCTCCACATAGATTAAAGATACTTTTGATATCAAAAATTTATAATTATGACTGCATAAAATCAGAATGGACATGCCCAGTCCAGTGATAGTTGCCAGCTAGCTAGATCATTAGAAACCAGTATTCCAGTCTTCTTCCCACACCTACATAAAAGGCCACTATTTAATCCCTTCAGTTTGACCTTACAGAAACCAGAATCATAGAATCATTAAGGTTGGAAAAGACCTTTAAGATCATCAAGTCCAACCATCAACCCAACACCACCATGCCCACTAAACCATGTCCTGAAGGGCCACATCCACACGTTTTTTTTAACACCTCCAATGATCGTGACTCCACCACCTCCCTGGGCAGCCTGTTCCAGTGTTTGACCACCCTCTCAGTAAAGAAATTTTTCTTAATATCGAGTCTAAACCTCCCCTGGCACAACTTAAGATTATTTCCTCTTGTTCTATCACTAGTTACTTGGGAGAAGAGACCAACACCCACCTTGCCACAACCCACTTTCAGGTAGTTGTAGAGAGCTATAAGGTCTCCCCTCAGCCTCCTCTTTCCAGACTGAACAACCCCAGTTCCCTCAGCCACTCCTCATAAGACTTCTTCTCCAGACCCCTCACCAGCTTCATTGTCCTTCTCTGGACACGCTCCAGCAACTCAACGTCCTTCTTGTAGTGAGGGGCCCAAAACTGAACACAGGATTCAAGGTGCAGCCTCACCAGGGCCGAGTACAGCGGCACAATCACTTCCCTACTCCTGCTGGCCACACTATTCCTGATACAGGCCAGGATGCTGTTGGCTGCCTTGGCCACCTGGGCACACTGCTGGCTCATGTTCAGCCGGGTGTCAGCCACAGGACTTCACCAAACTTTCAGAAGTACGCTGGCACCAACAATTCAAGAGCAGGCAAAACAGAGCAAATGCATTACCAAACAAGAGGCCCCCAGAGCACATCCTTGCAACATGTTCCTCCCATAAATACTGAGTCTGGGAAAGAAGCACCTCCGCTGATGCCAGCTGTAATGACATAGCACAGTGAGAAGTGCACTTTTGCAAGCACGCAAGTCCTAAATCTGTCAGAAAATACAATATATACTTTCAACGTAAGTTTTTCTGGCAGAGCTCTAGCTAGAAAAAGGAAGGCATCATGGTAACAGAAGTGACAGGGGCAAGACAGATGCCACAGATTAAACATCCTACTCTGCCACACACACAACCCTCTTCTTTTCCTCACCCTAAAATGGACGTAACTGTTCCCCTACCCCATCACGTGTTGCATGCAAACATCCATTAACACAATACGAAGACGATAAGCAGAATAGAATTCAAGGTGAGAGAATAATTTTATAACAAATACAGCACACATCTCTTTACTAAGAGACAGTCATTTACAAGGAGGATGGATGGAAGCTCATTTGAAGTTGAATGAAGAAGAACAATCTAAACCAAATAGAAATGTTGCTGCTCTTTCTTCTCTTTCCATTGGCATTTTAAGAACGTGTCCTCTATCATGCTTTCAAACTTGCATGCATATATTAGACTTTTTGAGAGCAATATAATTTATTTAAACTTTGGCTTCATAGCATATCTAAAAGTGAGTTGACAAAATTTGAGCTTCAAGCATTGAGTCATTGAGTCATCAATGTTAAAAAGGCTGAGAAAAACATTAGGCCAATTACTCTTACAGCTGCTGTGCCATATTTGCCAATAGATGATATCACCTCTCTCATATTTATCACCTTGTCTAAGCACAACTAAATGGTAGACATCACCAAGATCCCCAGAATCAATATGCAGTTTCAGTACACACCTTAAATTTAAAGCCCGTTCTCACCAGATAATTGACTCAAAAGCCCAAAATAACATGAGCCAGAAGCTGCCACTTGGATCAAAGACAAATGCGGTCCTCTGGATGGAGAGGGAAAGATAAACGCATTTCTACGTTCAGGAGTAGACTATAAAGTCTTCCATGAAGGCCTGTGAACCATTCCACGAAATAATAGGTCCAAGCCACTCAGATTCAGAGAAACTGAGCTCATTTTCAACTGGTAATTTCCATTTACTAAAACATAGAAATAACTCAGAGCTGACTAAACAGAAGTTGCGCTTAAGCCTTATTGCTGAATGTAATTCTGTTCTAAAGATCACAATTTACCCTATGCAGTAATAGTTTCCCTTCTATACCACAGAGCTTTAACTTAGAAGCTCTCTATAAAATTCAAGCCATAACTGTAGTGATGCAGCTTCACGGTCCATACTTGTAAAGCATCTGTCAGTCACATCACATGCCTATCCTCTGCCTTCCATTGCAAAGCAATGGAATTGTATCACTTTGGGAAAAAGGAAGGAAAACGCCACAATGTAAAAACTTTTGATTCTGAGGACCGAAGTATAGCCTTCGAGTATATTTGACATTCACTAGTGATGGCCCTCCGCTGCCCCATGCTCCTCCTGACACCTCAGATTCTACCTCAGCCCTGATACAATGCGTTTTCATTCATTTTAGATACAGACTTTGCCTAGATTCTGAAGCTCTCTCTTTTATCCACAGAAGCTACACAATCAGGGACAAGGCTGATGCATCAAGGGACATGCATTGCAGAGATGGTTTTGGGGAGGTATAGATTCCCTGCACCATAACCATATCTCTACCTAGCCACTTGTGCTTTCATTGGATGGGATAGACTTGTGCCATAACTGTTAAGACCGAAGGCTTTGGTTTTAATATAGCACAATCTCCAAACATTTAAACAGCAGACACTTCACAGACAGTTTAGCTTTGTTACCACAATTTACTACCTTCTTCATCATAGCGCGCACATCAACTACAACCACTTTCTTGTCTCCCTGGAACATATGAGTGAGTTAATTTATATTGCAGCATCACTTTGGGTATCATAAACAAGCTCTTCCTTTCTGCCTAGGAGAGAAAATAATTCATGCAAATTAAACTTTCCCAGTATCTCCCTAGGTTCTTAGGAGTGCATATTCTTCCCAACTAAGAATTATCCAGAAATAACTTTGATCCCACAAAATGTATCTTATCAAAATAGCCAATAGAATGGTGACAGAAAACAGTCAGACAACAAAACTTACATCCATTTATTATTTAGGTAAAAGTTCCTTCTTTTGTGTAGGGTCTGCAGAAAATAGTACAAGGTGTATTATACACAGAGGATGTTTCTAACATTGACTGTGTTTGCTTGCATTCCAACAACAACAAGAGACAGGGATAACAATTTCCAGAGGAATAATCTGCCTCAAGACTGACACAGATTTCAGCCTAAAATTTAGAGCAATGCTCCCCATAAGACATAAAAAAATTAAATATTTAGTTTTGTTCCCTTTCCTAACTTGCTTTTTAACGAAAATATTAGAGTAATTCCACCAATGCCATGTTTCTAGAAAGGACCTAGAGAAACATGCTTTTTAATAGCTACACATTGAAGGCTAAATCCTAAATTCACTGAACTTGACCATTAAGCTTGTAAGGGTGCAAACTTAATAGTATTGGTCATCCACTGCCTTGGCTCTTACCCATATCAGTAAGACGGAGGAAGATTCTGCACGTTGAGGGGTCAGTTATCAGTGCTCTAATGCTACCAATTACCCCCAATTGTAGCAAGGAACAATTAACATCATATACATCAACAGTCAGCAGATGTTCTACACTTCTTGGCAAGAAAAGCTTATTGAAATCAGGGTTTAAAGTGGTACTTTCTAAGCTTTTCAGATCAAATATTGCAATGATGAACTTAGCAGCATAGACAGGATATAAATACTGAAGTTACATGATGAAGTGTGATTATTTCATGGATAAGGACCTACAGGTCCAATTATATCACTTGAAGATGCCAGTGACCAACTTCTCTTACATTACAAAAAATTCTAAAGAAATGCAAATGTTTCAAGACCAGTATCATGTAATAATGCACTGCTTTCAGTAAGATCAAAGATATTACTTTTTCATATGATCATTAAAAAGTGTTTGCTCTCTTAACAGATGCTATTTTTATACTGCTGGCAACATGAACAATAACATAAGCCACCAGCACTCCATGTGGAACATTTGCTTATTGAAGATCAAAAATACTTTCCAATGAAGCTTAAACAAAAACAACAAAAACCCAAACAAACCAGTATCTTGAACCTGAAGATGTCATAGGGAAATACTGGTAAGAAAACACACGAAGGATAAAGTATGAGAACTGCCATTCCAGCTCACACCTGTCAGACCAAGGAGCACCACATCTTGGGGTGCTGGTCCCCTTGTTTCTAACAGGGACCTCCGAAAAAGCAAGAATCATTTCACAACAGGTAGGTATGGGATAACCCATTGCACACCCAAGTCTTATCCTAACATTTAACAGCTGGAGCTTGCACCGCACCCAAAACATTAAAATTTTTGTCCTTTCTAGAACCTTGGAATTACCCTCATTCCTCAATAACTTGGGAAAATATCTTACGAATATAGGAATTCCCCTCTGAGACTCAGCAAGTTCTCAGACTCGATTAATTACTTTTGATATAAAAGAACTGTGTAGCTTTGGTTTGTTGGGTTTTTTGGGGGGGGAGGGGGGCTGTTGTGGTTTGCTTTTTTTTAATATTTCATAACATGCAGAACTAATTTTGATGAAGGGAATAACAGAAAAAGTGATACTGCTCATGTAACTTTGCCACTTCTGGAAAAAACACAGCCAGCTAGAGCATTCCTAGAGGAAGATAAAATTCTTCTTGCAGCTTACAAGAAACAAGTGTATTATCATAGGAATGGATTAGCAATACTAGTTCCTGGTTACTAGCAGCAAGTGATAAATGTATAATTTCCAAGGCAATGACAAACACAACAATCTTAGTGTACAGCCAAAATATTATCCAGGTGGTTTTACTACAGATAGCCATTTCCATGTAGACACAAGCAAGTACAATCCGAGCACATACTAGGCTTCTGAAAGACAACAAAATGCACTTACCACAGGAAATAGCAATATTTTAAAAACACATCTAACTTAGAAATCCAGATCCCATTTCCAAGCAGCTGCAGGCACGTGAAGTGTAAGTTTCATGGAAAGTCAAAGGACTTGGGTTTTTAAGTGCCAAATTATTACATTACATTATTATTGTTATTAATATTATACACATTTCCCTCTGCTCTATCCCTTAGCGTTATTTCAAAATTCCCATTGTATGTCTCCTTTTCCCTGAAAAACACACAACAAATAGAATAAAATCAGGGTATCAAAACAGCTAACTAAGACACAGTAGATAAATGCACAGAATATTTTAAAACCTGAATATATTCACGCATAGAATTTGGAAATTAATACTGTCTCCTCTTCCAAAGCCCTGAATTTCTCCATTAAATATGATTTATTTTAAGGTTTTTTCCATAAAAAGAAATGAACATATTTTTTCTTTTTTTAACTGCAAACAAAAGCATCTGGAATGAAAATCAAAGACTAAATCAAGAGAAGGGGAAGGTTACTGAAAATGCTAACAGAAGTACTAAGCCAAAACAAAGCCTACCACAAATGATGCCAGATTTTGCAAGCTGCCACCCTTACTAGAATTGGTGTAAATTCTAGCCCTATTCTAGTAGCTATGTACTTAAAATATATGTCACTTGAGAACACAAGATAACAACAGACAATTATTCTCAATACAGCAAAAAATAACCTTTTGAATGTATTACATGTAATATACCTCCTCTGGCTACACAACAGGAATTTCAAATGGACTGTGATTTGTTGCAAGCGCACACAGAGACCGGGAGCGATGACTGAATGGTAAATACCTACATCACAAGATCAAACTAAAGTTAAGAAGTCTTGAATGTTTTATACAATGTAATGCAAAAAGGCATGCATGAAATAGCTCTTTCAGTAAACAGGAGTATTTTTTTTTAAAAAGCACTCACCGGTAGCAATCAGTAAAAAGAAAAAAAAAAAAGATATAAACATCCTGGTAGAATAGGATTATGCCTTACAAATCCTTACTCATACATTTCAGGAGAAAAAAAGGCTAGTTTTAATGCAAACAGCTAACTGGAGGTAGCAGTTCTAATTCTGCTCTCCAATGCTAACAAAAGATCACACCAATCTACTTTCAGATGCTAAGCTTCAAATCGTACTTTCTCATTAAAACCAACCATGCAGAAGGAAAGAAGCAAGTGCACTTCAAAGCAACAGGTGGCCCAAAGGAGGGCTGCCATCACCGCCAGGACTGCATCGCTCACCGCCGCTTTGCTTTGGCTTCTGCTGCAGGCTGTTTTGGCTACCTTGGGAAGCTGCCCAGTTTCCTCTCAGGAAAACGGTGTAAGGGATGCTTTCTCTGATGGTCAGCTTTGCTTAAGTTGAAAAAAACCCCACATACAGCTGTTGTTTTAATTTTGTTTTTCCTTTTCAAGTCTTTATACTTTTTGAGCAGTCTCCGAATTCTCTACTAGTATAATAATACACGCCATGAAAGCTATGCTGACCAAAAAAAAAAAAAAAAGACAAAACTGAAACATGCCCCATCCCTACTTTAGTCCCATTCTGTAAGTTTTAAGATACTATTCCAAGACCTTATCCAGCTCTTTCTACAACACTGGCACAGATGTCAGTAACTGCACAAGATGCCAAGTTAAGGCTTGTGTACCTGGGGATGTTTCCATGCTCTGTCACTGGCTGCTAGGACGTGCTAATTCAGTTTCCCACTTGCAGCATAACAGTGATACCAGAATTGCATCCCAGCCCATCACAGGCTGAATATCATAAAAATTCCTTACACTTCAACTGCAGAGGATACAAAAGGATATCCTTCCTGACTCCTCCTCTTTGGTTCCCCCCCCCCCCCCCCTTTTTCTTTTGAGCTTTCTTTTGAGCTGTGAGACTGGGCCAGAACCAAGCTTCCTTTCCAAACTTAGTATGTGTAATTGCTCCAATACCTAAACCATACTGAGATTTTGTTGAACACTGCTTGAATGTTACCTGGGCACATCTCAAGAAAATACGAAGCAGGGTCTGAATAAAATACAAATTGTGATGACATTGTCAACAAGCAGGGAACTGACAGGGAGAGCCCTCAACATTGTTTGCCAAGTAGGCAAAGTAAACTACACAGTGCACAGCAACATCCATACTGTTGATGACCTGCCATACAGTAACTTACCCTCAGTGAAAGAAGATAGGGTTACAACAGAAATAAAAAGGAAAGGGAACATGATTCATCTTACATCTTCCAACCTCATTTTGTTGGTTTTCTCCCCATAAAGCCCAAATTTATGGCACCATTGCAAAGCGAAAACCACATCCATTTACCCTCCATGCATACCTACATGCAGCTTCCTCTGGTATTTGTATCACCTGAGACCATGGACAAAGCCACAGATGTTCCTGTATGTTTTAGGGAAAATATGGAATCTACCATCAGGCTCTAAATGCCATTTTGACACAAATACTTCTGGCTACTTGGAACAAAAGCAATTCTTGAGTCAATTGTTCTTAGCCAAACACCACCAAGATTCAGAACACCTGAAAGATCAAAGCAAGAAAAATAACTTAGGGAAGGGGGAATTTAGTATTAAAAGCCATAAATATGTAACAATTATGCTACAGTCTTTCAACACAGCTTAGAAATGCCAGGCATTTCCCTGAAAGGCATGTGCTGAGCAGACAAGAGAAAAGGAGTATTTCTTTTTTTTTTTCTATTAACAAGGACCCCAATTTTTCTTGCTTCTGGTGAAACAAGAGCTTCATTCCATTAGAGACTATACCTCAGCAAATGTAGCTGAGCAAGTGGCTGGTGTTTTGGGCATGTAGGGCAATTGGAAGAAAGAAAAGGAGTATGAAAGTGCAGGGATAAACAGAGGGGAGAGGGAGGAAAAAAAGAGTTACCACTGAGACCTACCACTACTGCCTCACAAATTAAAAACCTCAATTCATATCTGCTCTCCTATCCAGCTTTCTTTTGTGCAGGAAATCTGACATCTTGATACTTTTGACATATGCAGTTCTTTCTGCAGGGAAAAACTGAGCTTTCTTCACAGTGTATCAGTTGTCAGGCTGTCAAGATGACTAACGTTCACATCGCTGCCACATCACTATTGTTGTCCTGTTTAAGCACTAAATGAATTTGTCAGAAATTTTATGTCAAATTAAAATCTGGAAAAGAAAATGGCAGAAATCATTGTGAAAGAGGATTCCCAGATGGAGAAAGAAAGAAAAAAAAAAAATCACAAGCTGAGTACAAAGTTATCTCTCCTCCAAATATTAACATAGGTAATTGCAATATACCTGAAATAAAGAAAAGTTATTCCTAAATCTGATGTGTCAGGACAATAAACTGCCATGAGGAAGACACTTCCATATGTTAGAATTTTGTACAGTTAAACTAATCTCTTGACTAAAATGTATAACAAAGAAAAGTGGAAGAAAAAATACAGCCTTCCTCTAGCACAGCACTTACAGAAAATAGCCTAGTGCACTATTTGTATCAAGATTTTTCTCCAGGGATGAACTAAAGTTCAAATCCTGAACACTAGCACAAGTAGCTGGGAATAGGAAGAAACACATGAAAGTATCCCCTTTCCACCACGGATGCACACAAGACTACTCCAAATACACTTACAAAATTTCTGCTGGAAAAAATTCAAAGGTTGTCACCCTTGGCTGATGGTTCCTTCTTCCACCATAAATTACTGCCCTTGGAGCGGGGACAGCAAAACAAGTGTTGAACATGCACCTCAACAGCTGTAGTTCAGAGTATTAACATGAACTAACATTGATTTCTTTTTTGTTAAGTCTGTCAGGCTGTAAACACCTGAGGAACAGACCCAGTGACCATTCTGCAACCTCTGCTATGGAGGCAACCATCTCCAGCAGGCAGCAGGGTAGACACAGCTGAGGCTGGCAGCCTCTCAGATCCTCTCAGCATGAGTCTGCTGATCATCTACTACATATCTTTTCACATTAATTCCAGGTATTTGTTCTCTAGAAGCCAGAGCCAGTAATCGCACAGATAAGTAGTGCTTACAGGGAAAAACTGCCTTGTAGAGCTCACAGAAAAGACAGCAAATTAAAGGCACTGAGCTAATGAAATAATTAGACTCAGTATCATCCCAGCAAGAAAAACTGAGAACTCCAGCTTAATACTTATCCAGAAAACAGCTCAGCCATAGATGAGCCAAGAAATCCATAAAAAGGTGGGTAACCTGGCTGCAGTCAAGCACGTATTGATTTCAAGGAAATCCATACCTTCACACTGTGCTATAAAGCTGTGTAGTTACAAATTCAGGAAGTCATCCCACAGCATCAGTGACCTCTTACCAAGTTTGTGGCTTGACACTAATCAAAGTATCTGGAGTGAATTAGAATGGGAAGAAGTTGTTCGCCCTCTCCCAGTAACAGTGAGAAAGCAATCAGCCCCTCTTCCTCCACTTGAGTGTGGGAGGATGAGTTTCTTTCCTCCTTTTCATTAGCTTCAGAGACTAAAGAACCTCTGGAAATAAACAGAAAGGAGATCAGCAGAAAATACCACTACAGAGAAGCAGATACTAAAGAACTCAAAGGATTTTCTTATGCTGCTCCACCCAGCAGTATACAGACTGTCTGAAAAAGTAGAAATTGCCTAATCAAAAAAGCATGTCAATTGTCTTTTCTTCAGCTTTCAGATGATTTTTAAAGCCCTCGCCCGTCTCCTCCTGTTTGAGATCAGATTCTTTTATTCATTCCTTAGACATCTCATCAGGAGCCCTGCCAGGTCCCTCCAGCCTCCCAAAACTCCACAAAGAACGGCCACGAACTGGCATGTTTGAGCACACACGTTCATCTCAGATCTACACATCCACCTGTCACCAAAGATTTCCCAGTGCTCTGCCCTGCCAGAGAGGAATAATATGATGCCACCTACATCTTTTCCTGCTCAGGCTACCAATCCTCTCTACCTCTGTGATCCAAGGCATCATAGGCAGTTAAGTTCTCAACAATAACGGCAAAACTGTTTCAAAACCTGAGATAAGTTGCATTAAAAGCTTCATAAACCAATCACTGTAGAAAACACAGATGACATAGTAATGAGGAGAGTTCTATAAAAGACTTCAAATTTACCATCATCATCTGTACTTGATGTACAGTTTAGAAAATGTATCATTTTCCTTTTGCCACCCCATTCTCACTGAAGACTTTATCCTCAGGTAAGAGAGGGGGTAGGAAAGTGTCCTGGTTTCAGCCAGGATAGAGCTGGTTTTCTTCACAGAAGCTAGTGTGAGACTATGTTTTGGATACGGGATGAGAAACTGTTGATAATATGCTGATGGTTTGGGTTGTTGCTAAGTAGTCAAGGACAGTCCAGCTTCTTGTGCTGGCCTGCTAGCAAGGAGGTGCACGGAAAGCTGGGAGGGGGTACAGCCAGGACAGCTGACCCAGACTGGCCAAAGACATATTCCCTACCATACAACATCATGCCCAGTACATAAACTGGAGTTAGGCAGGGGGCGGGAATCGCTGCTCGGGGACGGGCTATCGATCACTGGGTGGTGAGTGATTGCTGCACTGGGCACCACTTGTTCTTGTACATTCCTTCGTCGGTATTATTATTGTTGTTATCATTGTTGTTTCCTTCTCTCTTGCTGTCCTATCTCAACCCACGAGGTTTTTCCCAATCCTCTCCCTTGTCCCACTGGGGGAGGGGGAAGCGAGTGAGCGGCTGCGTGGTGCTTAGTTGCCAGCTGGGGCTAAACCACCATAGAAAGCCAATAATTTAAAAAAAAAAAAAAAAATCTCCTTGAAACGTGATCCGTTGCCCCCGGAGCCTTGCCTGCAGGGCGGCCCGTGGGCCTCAGCACCAGGGACAGCGCCCGGGACAACCCCTGGCCTGAGGTCACTTCAGACTCTCGTGGGCTCCACCCGGGAGGAACCACACGCAGCACACCCAGCTCGACCTAACATCCCGGGGATGCTGCTTCAGTGGCATCTCTAAATGTATCAAAGCATGAAAAAGCTATATGCTTTCAAAAGTAAAAATAACAATTTCAACTCACACATGTTGATCTTAATGCATATATATATACATACACACACAGAGAGAGATTTCAATTATAGAATCATTAAGGTTGGAAAAGACCTTCAAGATCATCAAGTCCAACCATCAACCCAACACCACCATGCCCATTAAACCATGTCTCAAAGTACCATGTCTACGTGGTTTTTTTGAACGCCTTCAGCGATGGTGACTCCACCACCTCCCTGGGCAGCCTGTTCCAGTGTTTGACCACCCTCTCAGTAAAGAAATTTTTCTTAATATCCAGTCTAAACCTCCCCTGGCACAACTTAAGGCCATTTCCTCTCATCCTATCACTAGTTACTTGGGAGATGAGACCAACACCCACCTCACCACAACCTCCTTGCAGAAGTTTTATAGTTGTACAGAGCAATAAGGTCTCCCCTCAGCCTCCTCTTCTGCAGACTAAACAATCCCTCAGCCACTCCGCTTAAGACTTGTTCTCCAGATCCCTCACCAGCTTTGTTGCCCTTCTCTGGACACGCTCCAGCACCTCAACGTCCTTCTTGTAGCGAGGGGCCCAAAACTGAACACGGTATTCGAGGTGCGGCCTCACCCGTGCCGAGTACAGGGGCACAATCACTTCCCTACTCCTGCTGGCCACACTATTTCTGATACAGGCCAGGATGCTGTTGGCCGCCTTGGCCACGTGGGCACACTGCTGGCTCATGTTCAGCCAGCAGTAGCTGTATAAGCAAACTGAGATATCAGGGATACTGCACTTAAACCGAGTCATAACATTTTACAGACCTTTTGAAGTAGAAATGCACATTGGAAACTCTATTTTACTCCCAAATCTGAAACACAGCACCATGCAGGCTGCTATGATGAGAGTTAACTCCAACCACACCAAACCCAATACAGGGCTCTGTCTGGTGAGATGACTGATGTGACATATAGGCCAGGGATCTACAATATAAGCACAAGCTGCAGCAAGCTAGGCTGGGGTAACGTCCTCCAAAGACACCAGAGGAAACCCAAGTTCCCAGGGAAGAGAAGTTCAGGAAGGCCCTGCCTTCACCAAGTGCCTGAAGCAGATGACCTGTATGTGGCAGGCGACTCTGGTCCAGAGTCATAGGACAGTCCCACCCGGCCCACCCCAACAGTGGCAGGACCTCCCCAGGGCACCACCAGGACCCAGCACAGGAGTGCTCCCCTCCTTCTTCCTGTCCCTGCAGCACAGGCCATGCCCAAGAGCAGGAAGCACAGCTACTACACTCCTAGTCCCTACTTGGGCTGTCATCCTTCTCTTCTGCCCACCACCACCAACTCATTGCTCATTGGTTTTACTGGTTAATCATTAAATAGCCATTTCTCCACTACTGTGGCAGTACACATCAACTCAGAACCATCACTAAAAATGACCAATTGCCAAAAGTGTTGTCCAAAGACAGACCTGCAAATTAGTTAAAAAAAAAAAAGAGTGCTGTTCTAAAATTCTTGTTTTGAATATGACAGTGACTGAATTACCACAAATAAGATCAGACTTTCCTGAAGACTGATCGTCACAAAATAACTGATTTTCAAAAAAATGAACTAGGGTTATTCCCACCACTTTGTTCTTACAGCTCCTCCCTGAGAGTGCATCTGAAAAAGCTCTGCTATGCTCACAGTAGAAGGGCTGCCACCTTCCCTCCACCATGCTCATTTTAAAGATTTATTGTGCTAGGCTTTTGGCTGAGAAGTTTCTTTTATTGGTTATTTAACACACAGATGAATACAACAGGTACCACAAGAATGGTTTCACAGTACGCAAAGAAGGGTTTCTCTATTCACATCATGTAACAAATAGAATGCATTAAATGCATTAGTCTTTTTCCTTAAAGGTAAATTAGATACATTCAAAAACTAGACACAAAGAAAACAAGTCAAAGCTAGAATAAACAGGCTCTGCAAAAGGCGTTTCCTTCAAGCAGGGGGCTTTCTTTGCCAGGGGAGGTGTATGCGCCACGGGGGCTGTCTTCATTCTATAGGGCTTGTTCCAGCCACACAGACGAGTGAGAAGCCGTCTCCACCAATTCTGCCTGAGGGGTGGCAGGCCATCCTTGCCAATCTGCCCACGGTCCAAGATACACGGGGAACCCATCAATGGGCCCACTGGGGCTGAGAGTTCGTCGGCAGCAACCTCTCTCCTCTCCCACTCGCGTTCCTCTCGCCAGTCCCTGGTGGGGAGCTGGAACCGGACTTGCTTGGTGTGGCTGTTCCTCTGCCCTTCCCTACGCAGCATGGCTACCAAGGCCACTCGGAGACGCAGACGCCACGCTAGCAATGCCACAGGACACGTGGAAGGCGTTGAAGTGCTCCTCCAGCTCCAGGGGGCAAGTACTGGAGAGCCGCCCTTTTCACCTCCTCCCACCTCCGCGGTCACTCCAGCGGTGCAGGCAACTGCCAGCTCAGGCCCCGGAGACACACCAGCCCCGCTGATGATGCGCCAGGGAGCAAAGGCTCCCGGGAAACGCTGCAAGCAGCCAATGGGCTTCCACATGCAAATGAGCAAGTGACAACGGCCACCGGCAGGGCCACAGGCCCTGGGCACATGGGACCCGGCGGTCGCCAGCCGTCCCCTCTGCACGGCCTCTGCTTGCAGAGCCCTCTGCTTCCATGGCCCCCGGGCAGGCTCCCGAGCACACATGACCCCACCATAACCCCCCCAACGCCTTCGGAACCCGGGGCCAGTTTCAGTCACGTCTGGCTGGGAAAGGAAGCCCCACGGACGACGACTACCCAGAGGTTGCCACGGCAACAGGGGCGCAACCAAGAAACTCTGTTCCAGGCCTCTGCTGCAGGGCAAGGATGACGCTTGAACTCACCTTTACAAATCACAGAATCCACCGGGAAAAACAAACGCAAAGCACGCACAAGCCCGAACTGCCCAAAAGCTGGCCCTTTGTCACCGGCCAAGAGACACGGGAAGGTCCTGGCAGGCAGCATCCCTCCTCCTCTGTGCCACACACAAGTGATCCCCGCCTCGGCCTCAGCGCCCCTGACTACGGGAGCCTGACACACGCGTGTGTAAAACAAACCCGATGAGAGATTCGGTAGAGGACCGTTATCTTCCCCTTCTTACAGAAGTCTCACGCCGAGTTTTATCACACAAATTTCCCTACGCTGCCATCCTCCATCAAATCCCTTAATCTGTTTTAGAGACATTTCTGGCTCTTGCTACAAGACTTTGGAGGAGCCCCTGCAAGTGACTGGGGGATCACGACAACCAGCCTGGCTACCCAAGCGCGACAAGAGACTCTTCTGCAGGCTCTGCAGGGGACCTGCCAAAGCATTGATCCCCGATAGCTCCGCAACCACACAGCCTGCTTCTCCCCATCCACGTCCTGAAACAGCTACAGGTGAGGAGGCAGAACACCAAAATCCTTACCCCACATTGCCTTCCCATACTCAAGCGTTACAACAGGATTTTGTGTAAATCTGCCTTGATTAACAAGAAGCTTGGCTGCAGAACTGAATTACCAAAATCAAATAATTAAAGACAAGGATAGACGGTGCTAATCTAACACATGTACACAGTCTTCCTAATAAATGTAATTACAGTATTTCTGTTACGCATTTTGGGTCTTTCTTTCTATCTCCTAATTAGCCACTGGCAAGCAGGAACAGGAGTGCAGACACAATCAATGCCAGGAGATCAGAGCATGGTTCCCCCGTGAAGCTGCTTTCATCTGACTCAGTATCGCATTAGCGGAAATTTAGGTTGTTGATCTGTCAGTTATTTCTTATTTATTAACAGTATCAGTAACAATCTACCAAATACAGAGAAAGCACTGACCTCCTCCTTTTGGAGACTTTTGCAAAAGAAATACTTTGTACAAAGAACAGAAAAAGTGGTAGCACATTTATTCCACCACTTTCTGCTGATTTTGTGGAGAAGTGCTTAAATACAGTCAAGGCACCTAATTATATATGACTATTACTGGGTATAACTAGCTATTATTCTGACTTCTAGAGCAAATTTTTTGCAAGTTTGTCATAATTATTTTGTTTAGTATTTATCACTAAAAAAGTAATTCCTACATTCATCTCATACATCAGATGCTGTCTTTTGAGTTACTTTGCCTTTTATGTTTAAATAATGTTTTTACTGAAGTTAAAGAAGTTGGTCTTGCTATACAACCATCTCTAAAACCTATCATTTTTATCTACCTTTTCCTGCAACTCTTACTCTTTTAACCTCTTCTCCTCCTCCTCCTCCGAGAAGCTGCCTCCTTGCTGTGCATCTAGACAGAACTGATACCAGACCACAGCTTCTTGATTCATTAATATAATACCATGCAGTCTTTCTAGATACTGTACTTTGATACTGCACATAAGAACACAGCAATGGCACTTCTAGACAAAGATACAAACAATTAATGCATGTCTAGTGCATTGAAGGCCTTAATTCAGCCACAGTGTTACTACTAGGCTGAAAGACTTCCGGAAAGAGAAGAGGAAAGCACACAGCAAAGAAAATCCTCAGACACAAATACCAGTTCTACCATTTGCAGCACTCGGTTTGGGAAAGAGAAGGTCTCAGTATGTTTTCAACAACAAAATACAGCACTTTGGGATGAAAAAAAAGAGTATACGAGGTGGCTCTAGCTATCCTGGGAAAGGCCCCAAGAAAAAAAAAAAACAAAAAACAACCAAAACAGGTTCTGGCCTTGCAAACCTCCCCAGGGAGGCAACACAAAGTAGAAGGAAAAGCACAGAGCAGGGCTTAACAACTCAGCAACTGAAGGATTTTTTCAACATTTATTTCAGGGCCCAAAGGTTTAAGTACATCCTCAGTAGCAAAGAGGAGGGGGGAGGAACAACACTGCTGCACACCTAAATCATAAGAGAAAAGAGTCTAATCAGAAGGAAATAAAACAGTGGGGAGCAGAGTCAGATAGATATAACCATAGCACCTGACTGTTTTGAAGGAGCTCCTTCACATATTTAGACACTAAGTTCAAAAAGAAGCATTCCCAAATCATCCTGTTTTATACAGGAGGCATGAAAACTTAGATGTCCTCACTTTCAGGATTGCCTGCATAATATTACTGAAGATTCAGCTTTTGCAAAGTTGACCAAAGAAAAGATCCATGGACTTCAAACAAACCTCACAAACACATTAACAGAGGGATTGAATGCACTATGTTGCCTTTTATATGAATCCAAGATTTTACTGGAAAAGCTGGCATTCCAGAAAAAAACTCAAGTAAAAAAAAAAACACTAGAAGAGGGTTGTCTCCCCCCATCACTTCCCCCTCCTTCCCCCCAATCTCCTTTGGTTTGAATAATTATGCTCATTTTGGCTGGGATAGAATTCATTTTCTTCATAGTAGCTAGCATGAAGCTATATTTTGGATTTGTGCTGAAAACATTGTTGATAATACAGGGATGTTTTCATTATTGCTGAGCAGTGCTTGCATGGAGTCAAGGCCTTTTCTACTCCTCACACCACCCCACCAGCGAGTAGGCCGGGGGTGCACAAGAAGCTGGGCAGCCAACCCCAATTGCCCAAAGGGATGTTCCATACTACATGACGTCATGCGCAGCATATAGAGTTGGGGGAAGAAGGAGGAAGGGAGGGATGTTCAGAGTTTCAGCATTTCTCTTCCCAAGTAACCATTATGCGTGATGGAGCCCTGCTTCCCTGGAGATGGCTGAACACCTGCTCTGCCAATGGGAAGTGGTGAATGAATTCCTTGTTCTGCTCTGCTTGCGTGCGCGGCTTTTGCTTTACCTACTAAACTGTCTTCATCTCAATCCATGAGTTTTCTCACTTTTACTCTTCTGATTCTCTCCCCTCTCCCACCATGGGGAGAGCAAGCGAGCAGCTCTGTGGTGCTTACTTGCTGGCTGGGGTTAAACCGTGACAGTTAAACCGTCACTTAAGAGCCCTTCTTGACTCTATTCCATCTGTCAGGGTGAGGCAATATTTTCATCCAGTCACAGAGACAGGTCAGATCATAACAAAAAAATCCTCCAAATATTTCATTTGTAGTTAAATAAAAACATACTGTAAACCATTATTTGTCAAAAATGCTCTTGGTTTTGTAGGTTATGACTCCAAAGTAGCATAAGCATAGACGAGCCTAAGAGCATCGATGGAAACATAGGAAAGATACCAAAGATCCATTTAGACACTGGTTATCAACGTAATCGTCATCAACTCTCTAGAGCTACCACTTTGGGTATACTGACAAGACACCACAAAATAGCAGTTGAACCTCTTCCTAAACCAGCTCCATGCCAGTGCTTTGAATCTGCCCTGGTTAATTAAACAGTGACATAACAGAGCTTATTTTTCTTATCTCTCATTAGCTGCTTGGAATTAACACTGGGGTATTATTCTGCAGCACAGTTTCTTACATTGGGTTTAATGATCAAAGATATATATCCAGTAACTCTACAGAGTTACTACACGAACAGCACAGAAATAGCACAAAGAAGCTGAATTCAGATAAATGAGAACAGTAAGGTATGAAATTGAAGAACTATTTCAACTTCTTTCTGAATTAAGATATTGCCTAGTGAAATGCTATTACAGGGCATTCCTGATGAGGAAATCCCTTGGAGAACATTTTCCTTTTGATTCCAAGGAATACAAAACCAGTACATAAGAACGATGAGTCAAGACCAAAGGTTCTTTATCCCAGTATCATGCCTTAAACAGTAGGCAATGTAGATGGACAGGGAGGAGTGTATTACCTTTCTTCTCAGTACTCTCACAGCCCCCAGTGATTCACAGGTTTATGACCTTCTGTGCCAGAGACCTGTGTACATGGCAGCTCCCACTGCATCTCTGTTCTACGCACCTGTTCATGCCCTCTTTGCATGCACATAAGTTTTTACAACCTACAACTATCTGTGATCATGAACCCCACAGCTTTTACCATACACTGTGTGTTTGTTTTGTTGGGGATTTTTGTTGGGGTTTTTTTTGTTTGTTTGTTTTTTACCTGCCAACTTCCAATTTTATGCAACAGCTTTCTTCACAGGAGGACACAGTGAGCAATTACTGCCTGTACACTGTATTCATGCCACGCACTTTACAAGTGACCATCCCACAGAAGACTTAAAGCATCCTTTTTCCAGGTTGAGAAGTCCCAGCCTACCAGTTAAACATCTGCATGGAAGCCATCCCCATTAACACCTCTGCTACCCTTCTTTGAACCTTTTCAAGTCTATAGTATTAAAGATGAGCGTGTGCCATGGAATCATTCTGTGGCAAAACACTGATTTCTACCCCTTCCCTCATAACTTCTAACACCTGACTTCCTCTTTTGACTGCATTGTGCAGAGGAACTATTATGGAACTATTACAGCTCCAAAACCAGGCAACACCAACTTGTTCTGTGAACACAATGTTTGTAAATCAGCTAAACCCAGTAGCAGAGTTTCTAATGCAGCTAGTTTTTGGGCACATACATGCCTTTCCACCAAACTATCTCCTCTTCTTTCCTGCTCTTCAAATCTTCTCATTGCAGAGCTCTAGCACTAGAAGAAAGAATCTACCCTCGTGCACAGCCAGGAACAACGATCAAGACTTCAAATGTGCTCTTGTACCAGAGGACACATTAACAGGCCTCGAAGAGGGTATAATAGAGCCCTCACAGGCAACACTTAAAATAAAACCATACTACAAAATTGTACAGCTTAGTATTAAGGAAATTCAGCCCAGAGCTCTTTAGCTTGAACATCTCTTTATCAATAATATGTAACACAGGAAAAGAGCCCTAACAAAAATGAAAGGTCGATATTTAATATGTTTTAATTTTCCAAGATGAAATCCATAAAAGTCCACTGCATCAGCAATGGAAACAATTCTTGGAACTGAACAGCAATCAACCAACACATGTTTCTCAGTTGCCTCCTTACTCTTAAGATCTTGTACAGCTGTTTCTGAACTCAAACCATTCTTTTCCACTATTTTCTGTTTCATTGAATTTCACCCAAGAGAGAAGTGATTCACAGAAGTTATCCTGAGTGTGGTTTTACGCATGTCTTTAATGTACAAAGAAAGGAATAAAATACACAAAGATAAGTTCATTCACAGACCAAATTGCTTTTTCTAGGTCAAATTGAGCACCTCCTTATACAGAAAACAGCTAAAAACCAGTAGAACAACTCCCATGAAGAGCTTGTGTGAGAAAGGACACCGTGGTTTAAATATTACATTTGCTAAGCATCCTCTTGTAGGTTTTGGGGTTTTGGGGGGGAGGGGGGGGGAGGTTCTGCCTATTTTCTTAACAAACTAAGATTTTCTGCCCTGTACTTGCCTCACCGTTCTAGATACCAATAACACATCTTATCTATATCCTCAACTGCTTTCTAAAGTACTCCTGGTCACCTCAGAAAACTTCAGTTTCTGGACCACTTTGATTTCTGCTTTCTAAACTTTGCATACCACCTGCCACTTTGATCACCTTTATCATATTTGCTTTCACTTTGTTTTCTCCCATTGAGAGGCACACAGAATGACCCCTGTAGAGGTCTAGCACGAGTTCACGTATTATTTTAAGTCCAACTCCTCAAAACATTTTTGTGGAAGTCATGGGAAGAGAACAACTCGGATGATCCTGCAACTCATGCTAAAGTATATTCTAAGCATATTTATACCTGTACTTAGCAACACAAACATTAAGGTGAATGCTTATTTTTACAAGACAGCCATGTAATATCATCTATTACAGTGCTGTAATACGTTTGAGCTGGCTGCCAAAATGCAATGGACATACAAATCTTTATGCAGTATTTTGAAAGACCACTAAAAGTGACAGAGAAAGGTATAGCTGAATGTGCCTGAGTTTAAAGACTAGCCACAAAGTTTGGCTGGGGTGTTAGAGCTTCCTCAAATTTGGACCCTCTTTTGAATCCTCCAATACTGAAAAAAAAAATACTCTTGCTTATTGGTTACTTCATTTCATGCAGGTAATGAGAATATTGAAGGGAAACAACTGTTCGCTCACACAAAAGCATCAAGCAGTCTCAGTGCCTGGACCCTGAGCACTGTGGTTTTCTCCCTTATTTTCCTTGGGTCAGTTTCTGTATTACTCAGACGGGGAAGGTGGGGGAGATCTTACTTTCACCCACATTTGTTTCAATTCTCCATTTCCATTTGCACTTGTTCTTCTCCCACTGCATAAGACTGCTGCATATCATCATGGCTGAGAACATAAACACAACCTCCTCTGGAAAAAAATTGTAAAACATATTCTTAAAGTTCACACCTCTTCCTGTCAGTCTTCTCTCTTCTATTACTACGTACACTGTGGAAACCATCATTTTAGCTTACACTTAACATTGAATCAGAGCCCACAGGACTTCAAAGCATGAACTGTACACCATCTACAGATATCCACTTTGAATAAGTGGAATTTAAACTGAACCATAAATAATTTGAGAAAGATTTTCTGAGAGCGCAATCCTAGATGTTAGATTTAGAGAGAAATAAATAATTAAAGATCATGTCAGTATGAAATACCAAATCGAGACCGTGTCTTACTGGCATCTGCCAGTTTACTTTAAATACCTAATCATAGCAAGGGTCAACACAACTGCCAGGATACAGTTATCTCCTACTGAACTTTAGTGCACAGAGTAAACTCATTTTCATCCAACAGTCATCAGCTACTTTGCTGTATTTCAGCCTCTCATACCACATGGTAGTTCAGCTCCCCAGAAGCTGCATTCAAACCTCAGTCAAACCCATGTGCAATTTCATGAGGGACTGAAGCATCACTACCACAGATTGAATTTATTCATTAGGATAACACCAGAGGAATCACCTAGTTATGCCTTTCACATAAGAAACTAAATGTAAAAATCTTCTATGTTTCCTAACTGACATAACTGTGGGAATTTAGTGCTGGTGTAACCATCCTCCCTTAACGGAGGCAACTTTGATTCTACTGGACGAAATCTCTTTAAACCCAGCGGAAGAGAGACAAATGGCTACACATTCCCTACTGCTGCTTCCAGGATCTACCAGCAACAAGCCCCAAACCTCCAAGACCTAAATCCAGTCTGGGAAGATCACTTAGTAACTTATGAAGCATACTGCAACTGCTGGACTGCAGAAACTTGTGTAACAGGACAAGCGTGCACGTTCAATGCTACATATACATGCTATTTTTGTTCTCTGCCAAAGCAATCATTCTGATCAAAGACTGCTAGCCCTATAAATTTATGACATCCAATGTCTCCATTTTCAAACTTAATAAATACCACTGTCAAAGCACTACCTAAAAGACTGTTGTGGTAGATCACGTAAAACCAGCAAATCGCATTTTGGAAGAATTTCAGCCTTATAAAACTACTTTGAGTGTGGTTGTTACTTATGTTTTCATGTATGTACCTCCCCTAGCATCTTACCTTTGCTGCAGGGTGCTTGTTAGCATCATGCTGTCAAGGCAGAAGGAAGGAGTAATTATTACAACAGCAGTTTGCAGGGAAGCAGAACTATTTCCTACACATGTCTACTATCATACACTGGTATTTTCCTGATTCAGTTTCTTTGTTCTAAGCAGAAACACTGGCGACAGCTTTCTGAGTGAGCACTTGGCAACTTCACACTGGAAGCCGTAATTCTCACTTACCTTCTAGACCACAAACCCACTCGCTTTTAGATGCTGACAACCAACACTTTCACCCATCCTGTGGCCAAGATTTAAAAAGCAACTCTTTGACAGTGCATCTCTCAACTGGGTGTCTAACTTGACATGCATATGGAAGAAAACTCATCTACAGAAGGAGGTACTTCTTAAAAAAACAAGCCCTTTAAAAATCCCACTTCATTTTGCTTTCTAAGGTCTTCAGGCTAAAGCAAAGTGGTTCTTAATGTTATGTCCAATAAATTGAATGTCTTTGCCAGTGCCTAGATATTTCAGTTAATTAGGCAGCACTACCTTTTAGCATTTCTGTTATTATTAACACAGGCTTCTAAGACAACAAATATAGCTGTTTAGCTAAAAATAAAAATTAAGAGTGTCTGCCCACTCACATACATCCCAGCGAAATCTCCTCTCACTGCAAAGCAGGCCCCTTTCTTTAAACAAACCACATTCACACAAGGAAGAAAGATGTTTCCTTTAACAGCTTATCACTTTCCTGTGAAGCCACCAGAGGGGCAAGAAAGCCAGTCCAATGTCAGCCTGTAGGCACTGCATGTAGCTTGCAGAACTGCAGATCTGGAGACCACCAATCCCCTTGACAGCACACCAGCTTTTTGTGCTGCAGGCATCTGGTATGTGTGAGGAAAGGCATTGTTCCTTGACAGCCCCAAGCAAAGCACAATATTTTAATTTAGTCCACAACAGAACAACTGAAAACAAGAAAAATTGGTTCTCTGGGGAAATGGTCATTGTTGGTTAAAAGAGAGAAAGGAGAAAAAAAAAGGAAGAATTTTGGTTAACATCTGTGACATACAAACTTCAGTCAGAAATAATGCAAAACTGCCATAAAGCCAGCAGCACGCTACTCCTTAAGACAGAGAGCAACTACTGCAAGGCTACTATTGGTTTTAATAAATAGAGGTTTAGTCTACCATTAACATATTAGCTGCTGAAAACATGCTGCCCCTTTCCATTTGTAACCAGCACCGCTATTTCAGTTTCTCCTCCAAACAAGACTTGCACAGCTGTGAATCCCTAAAGATCCGGAAGGCTTGCACATGGGTGTACTATTGCAGAGTGGTCCAGGGAACCTGATACTGGACTAATTATTTAAGAGACTTTCTCGCTTTTGCCTCCAACCTGTAAGAAGACTATGGTTTGACACTTCAGCTGTTTCTTCTGCCCTCTCTCCCTCCCTGGGTCTCTCCCCCACCCACCATATCACCCCCACCCAGCCACTCTCTCTAGACTAAAAAATGGTTACAAATACAGTTTATAAAACCAAAAACAGTCACAACATTTATCCATTGAGAAATCACTGCCTTTATCTCATGACAGTTACAAAGTCTCAAGTAGGAACATGTGAGTTGAGAAAGAAAGGTCTTATTTAGAAAATTCCTCAGGAAAAGCACAAGAGGGTAATGTCTCTTTCTGGTTTTCCCCACCACTGGACTTACGAACACCCTCCCCTGTGATTTTGATTACATAGTTTACTACCTTTTGATGTTGCCACTAGAGTTTTGAAGTAAAGAATATAAATCTTAACATTCTTCCATCCAATCAAAGCACTGAAGCATAGACCTTACATTTGAAGGGACACATAAAGACTTCAGATACAGTCACAGAAACTCCAATTCCTCCCCATTCTTTTGTTTTCTGTAAAATTTAGACAATGCCCTCAACCTCAGGTTTAAGAGACAGTGACAAAAAAGTACAAAGGTAAGCATTACATTTTTAATTGCTGCATATTTCACAGCATTTTGCTGAAGAAGAAACATTTGTGATTCCTTTTAAAGTTTCTTGCCAGGAAAGTAGAAAGAAGAAGGACATGCCTATGCTTGATTTCCCCCTTTTGCCCCATTCACAACAATACAGGATGAAAAATTTGAACCTGGAGTTTTCTTCATCTCTGGCAGGTACACAGAATAATTCAGGTTGGAAAGAACCTCAGAATTCAAGTTTTGACCCAAAAACCCCACTGACAACTCTGTTTTCACTGTTTTTGTTAATAAAGAAAAAAATATGTTATTTACAGGCATTGTTTTTGTTCAGATGGGGAACAAAGCCATTAAATCACTTAACACTGCAATATAGGAACTGTCAGTCTTACTGACAGGTTTTTTTGCTATTCTCATTTGCTCAATCTTTCTGCCAAACCAACAAGCTCAGACTGAAGAGGACAGTCCATGCTGGAGGGACCCATGCTTTCCCTGGTGTGCTCCACCATGGCTATGCTATTCCACTGCTCTGGGATGTTGCTTACAGAAGGAGCTCTTGGGTGCAACTCACCCTTTGACCCTAAGATATTAGTAGAATTGTCAACCATAGGAGAGTTTTCCTTCTGAGGTAACGGCTTATTATTTCCCTATACCAGATGGGGAACACAGGTGCAAAGAGTGCCAGCAACTTCCCAAAATCACAGAAGAAATCCACAGAAGAGCAGACACTAAATGCAGGTCTCTGAAGTTCAGCATTAATGGATAGTATATCTCCCCTCAGCACGTGCATGCAAAGTTATAGACTTCAACCGTATTCCAGTGTAGAGAGTGACTCATTCCTCCCCCTCCTTCTGTAGTGCCAGAAACATCCAGTAAAAAGAACCGTGAATGATAAAACCTCAGGTCGACTAAGGACTTAAAGTCTCAAGCGAGCATCAGATGGACGACAGTCTTCTATTCCCTGCCAACACTTGAAAAAAGTTTCATGACAGTAAAATATCACTAGCTGAACATGGTGCTCCTGGCCATGCTACAGGATGTAAGGCAGTCTGAGGATAGCACAGCTTTCAGAAGCAGGACACCAACCTTCTCAGAGTGCAACACCTACATCATTAGTACCACCTACAAAAGCCAAATCATAAAAGCCTCAGAGCAAAACTTCAGAAAGAACTTCAAGACAGGATTCCAAGCAAGTCCAAACTTTTTAATCTCTTTATATTTGGGATACCATGAAATGTGATTTTAGAAAAAAAATGCAAAACAGCAAAATTGTAAAAGTAGCAAACAGCATACTTTGGATCTTACACTTTGCCTGTTTTTACTTTTTTACTTTTTCATGTTAAGCTCACAATCACTCTTTCCCCATTGGCTTCTAGGAACAACTAGGCACATTCAAGCATAGAACAAGTACTAAGGGTATCATTCTTCCATAAAAAAATAGTTTTATCTTGTCATAGAACCAATGCATTATATATACGTGTGTGTATACACATATATACAAACAAATAAGTTAGCCTGACATTGTTGAACAGAAGAAAGTGAAAAAATTTCATTATAATTATTCTGATCCTGGAACATTTTTAAAGCACCTGCATCCCTGAATCACCTCACGTACACTTTTACATCTTTGTTTCTTTTTTAACCGAAAGGAAAAAGTATCACCTATGAAACACCATCCAGTATGAATCTGACGAGTCAGACCAAAAAACACAGCATAATGTAATCTATTCTTGTAATATCAAAGATCAAAGAGGATGAAATTAGTTCCCCTTTATTCACGTAAAACATGGCCTACTAACAATTCACATGATGCTTTGACTAGAGTTTAGTCACCCTTGTTATGAAAAACATGGGTCATCCATTCAGATCTTCATTACATAGGCAGTCTTAAACTCCCAGATTAAAACCAAGAAAAAAAAGTATTTAAGCATTCCTGTGAAGTATATAAAAAGCTGGATTGTGATTATTTAGGAAGCCACTGGGTTTACTCAGAGCTCTATCTTCAAGACATACTGTGATGAGCTTGCTGCTTTGTTTCTGAAAAGATGAGCTTAGGCAATAACTAAGCAGAAGTGACCCTTATGAGGAAATAAACTCATCTCAAAACTGATTACTTAAATCACACCGAACACCCTGTGTATTATTATGCAGCACTGAATTTTATGGAAATTTAAAATCCACCTCTCAAGGTCCTTTGAGGCAGGTAAGAAACTCTTTATTGAAGACATAACACTGCTAGACATTCAGGAGCTCCTGTATTTGTTCTCTGGAAAAGCAGAGGAATAAGCTTCTGGTGAAATCTTTCATGGTTCTTAGCAGAATACTATAAATCCATTCCAAAACACTTCCCTCATCTTGATGATGTTTCAGCATCTCCAGGCAATTAAATCAAACTCTTCATAGTGCAAAGAGAGCTCAAGCTTCACTGGCATTTTAATCCATCTCTGAAGTTCCTGCTGATTACGTGGAGCCCTGCAAGACAGGACCAAGAACTCCCAATTCACTTCTTTTTATCCAAGCTTGGTAGTTAGACATGCAAAGAGAGATTTGAGCTAAAACTATCTATATTACTTCCAGATACAGACAATCAGAAGTAATAGCTCTTCCACATCCATTTGACCAATGGAAACACCACCCAAGTGTTGAAAGGCTAGGTGCTGCCAATCTCCCTACAGAAGACCCTACACACTGCGTCCCCAATAGACTGATAAAGTGGTAGCAACACCTGAAACTGCGAATCCAGGCATGGAGGTGGCCTCTGGCAATTCCTGAATATAGGGCCTCTCTCCTCTGCGTGGTAGCTTACAAAAAGCTAGGTGACTATTGAGCCATAAAGATTTTCATCACCCCAGTGCTAACACCAAAAACAGGGGCTGCCTCAGCTCAACTCACTGAGCACATCCTGGTTAAAGGGCAAAGACAGAGAGTCCAGCGATGTTGTTTCCCACAAGGGAAACCAGACACAGTACAACAGATTAGGTGGATTCAAATGCACTTCTGGACATCGAGCACACCGCTGCACCTGGAAACACCCTGGGATGCTTCAAAATTGGTCCTAACATGAAGGACTACTGCTTGCCTGCCACATGCTATGCTTTCTGACAGATCCATTTGTAAGAAAGTTGTGCAAAGAATATTTTGAAACACCAGATACAGCCAAAATACCAGCACCAGTAGCCATCTCCTCATTCTGCATTGGCAGGAAGGACCCAGCCCCAAAAGGAATTGCTCTTCGTGTCACGACACGCAATCTGCCTGCAAAACAATACTCAAACCTCAAAGGGATTTAACTTCAGGACCCCTAATGAAACACGTTTAAGGAACCCCCAGAGAAGGAAGGTAAAGAATGTGATTGTTGTCAGCGTTCAACCTCTATGTAGTAAAAGCACACAGTCAGTACTACAGTACTGTAGAGCAGGCAAACCAAAATGACAAGAATTTCAGTTCTAAAGCCTTGTTTCTACAATGGCATTGCGGAAAACCCAATAAATCCTTACATGTAGTATTCATGCCTGAACCAGTAAGAATTTAGGGAAAAAAATTACTTAGGACTGTTGCTGCATCTGATACTTCAGTCAACAGAACCGCTATTGAAGTGTGCCTGGGTTACTCGCAGCTCCTCTACAGGAGAAGTATGATGCTGTATCTGGTATTTCTGTATCCTGACTGGATTTTACTTTCTGTATCAAGAAAAAGGAATCAATACATTATTTGGGATCACACACACAAAGGAGCAACCTTGATTCTTTGACATTCACCTTGTTTAGCCCAAGGGGCTGTAAACAGACCAAAAGCAGCTTATTTCATATTCTTTTGAATACATACTGGAAGAGAGTAGCTTCACTATTCAGTGGCCTCCTGAGACCACGAATTGATTTTGTACAGATTTTCTCCTTACACCTTATCATTCACTTCATGGCAATACTTTCAATGTCAGTGAGCTGCCATCCTGATCCTACTTAGCCCATTTACAAGGATAAGCAGATGCAACAATCATTACTAACTCCTTAACTGCAGGGTTTTGTTTTTCCTGAAATGTAGCTGGAACACAAGACACAGTGTATTTCAACTTTACGTCCTTAGAGGATGTAAACTTTACATTTCAAGTTTACATCCTCTGAGCTTTTTTCTATTGATCAGCATCCTGAACACAGATGATGAGAGGGGAGACCAACATACTTCAGCCTTCAGGAAATTCAATTTTTCATTTCTTTGGAAAGAATCCAACCAGATATATTGTTAAATCCTTAGAAGATCTGTCCTGAACTGTAAAGGTAAGCTGTATTTTAATCGCTAAAACAGACCTCCCATCCATCTTAAAGTTCAAAACAGAACCCAGAATTCAAAATGGATTTGCAACTAGTACCCTATTAAAGATTTAGGGAGTATACTGCTGAAACAACAAAACCTAACAGTTAAGGTATCAGCTAGAACACCACTATTACATACATAAGAGATGGGTGTTTTAAAATACCCTGACTATTCCCATTGTGAGGCTTACACATTCATAACCCAGCCGTCAGGGACTCTCATGTTCAAGAAATTGGGTATCCAGCAACTTCTGGTAGCATCCAAAAATGAACAGCAGCATGCTTCGTTTTTAAGACTAAACTGCTTATTTAGTTGGGGCAACAATGTTCTGAAGGGTATTTTGGATTTTTTTGTTGGGATGGTTTTCGGTTTTTTCCCCTGTTGTTTTTTTAAAAATCTTGCCTCCTTACTTCAGCATCTCACTCTTCAGCATCAGACTCTTATAATTTGAAGACGTATGCTCTTGAGCAGGACATGGAAATCCCATAAAGCTTCATCTCCATTAAAAAAAAATAAAAATAAACTAATAACCCAACTGCTCAAAACATATATAAAAGCTGTAATAAAAGAAAGACCTCATTATATTATTGATCTGGGATGATATCTGTCAAGCTCCTAACAGAAGTTAACCTTCATAGCCAAATTACAAATCCCCTGAAAACACTGGTGTGTAATGGAAAGCCTGACAAGCCATTAGTGACAACAGCATGAACATGGTTCTAATAAACAATGAAAATGGAATTTTAAATGAACGACTAAAAAAAAAAAAAAAAAAGGTATTTACCCTGGAGGGCTGCAGCCCTAGAGTTTACCCCAGATTGCCATTCTCCATGACTTGATCCTACATGGATATTCATAAATACCTCGTGCTTGACTGCAGAAGCGGCAGGATGGCATCCTAGGGCACAAGAACTCAATACTCCTTCTCGCATCAGTTTTCTCTTCAGCCTTAATATTAAAGATCATTATTTGCCTCTGTCTGTAATCCTACACAATCCGATCCCAACATCACAACATTCTATCCCAATCCATCACAACATCCCAACCAGTCCCAGTGTGAGATTCTCATGTGTCCCCCTCTCAGTCCCTACCACCACAGCACAGAAACACACCACAGCAAAATCACAGCCCCTCTTCTGCTCCGTGATCCAAGAGGAAAGAAATCTCATCAACAAAAAGCATGCCACCTTGCACAGCCCTGCCGGAAAGGAAGTTTCCCAGCAACTGCCTTCAACTGCTTTGTTCTCACTGATGCATTACAGCAAGAGACATTACCTTAAAAATTGGCACTGCGCCCTGGTTTGGAAATTACCCACTCCAGCCCCAATACAAGCATCCAAAATTACCTGCCATCGGCCTTGCCCGAGTCTGATATCCTTGGAGTACAAACAGCACTCATTGCACGAGTACTATTTGCTGAGGCCCATCCCAGACCAGCACCACAAGCTCCTCTCTCCCACACTCTGTTCTCTAGCGTGGCCAGCCCCGCTCCTTGCTGCTGGGCCTTACTGGGATAGAAAGCCAGACAGATCCCTTGCAGGACTCAGCGAGCACATCCCTCACCCCATCGGTCCCGCACACGGGGCTGCCGGGCAAGCAGAAACATGTTCCCATCCCATGACCAAACCCACTGGGTCTCAGAATTGGGTCCAGCTGCGGTTTCTCCTACACCACCCTATCCATGCACTCAACTACGCATACAATGTCTACATGCACACTTGATTTAAAAAATTTCTCCCAGACAGTTTTCTATGCCAGGCAAAAAAAAAAAAAAAAAAAAAAAAAAAAAGGCAGCTTTAAAATCATCTTCCCCTTCTAACCCTAAAAAAAAAAATTAAAAAAAATCACATTATACCCATTTTCACACTGGAATTTCTTTGCTGTTTGCGCAGCCAGTTAAATCACTTTGAGTTTTAAGTACCTACTTTAACTCCGATTTAAATAATCTGTTCTGATCTTGCTTTGCATTTGTACTTTCTCGAACTTTTCCTAGAAAGAAATACAGATTCTTCTTGGCTGAAACACTATGATTTTTTTTTACTGATTAGGGAGCTACTCAATAAACATTTTTTTAATTTATTTTACTATTTGTAAGTTACTTACATTCGTATTTTCTTTTTTTCTGTTCCATATTTGACTATTCATTTTTTACTGAACATTTTATATTCATCAGCTGCAAAACATTTCATAAATATGACAAAAAGAACTTGTACAAATATTAAAGTACAAGTAACAAAACCTGTACTTTACTTTCTTTTAAATCCTTCTAAATGTGTTGAATGAAATTTAAATTACCACAGAACCATAGAATCTTTGGGTTGGAAGGGACCTGTAAAGGCCATCTAGTCCAACACCCTGCAATGAGCAGGGACATCTTCAACTAGATCAGGTTGCTCAGAGCCCCATCCAGCCTGACCTGGAATGGTGCCAGGGATGGGGCATCTACCACCTCTCTGGGCAACCTGTGCCAGTGCTTCACCATGCTGACAAAAATTTATGCCTCATATCTAGTTGAAATCTGCCCTCTTTTAATTTAAAACCATTACCCCTTGTCCTGTCGCTACAGACCTGCTAAAAAGTCTGTCCCCATCTTTCTTATAGGCCCCCTTTAAGTACTGGAAGGCTGCAATAAGGTCTCCCCGGAGCCTTCTCTTCTCCAGGCTGAACAACCCCAACTCTCTCAGCCTGTCCTCACAGGAAAGGTGTTCCATCCCTCTGATCATTTTTGTGGCCTCCTCTGGACCCGCTCAACAGCTCCATGTCTCTCCTGTGCTGAGGGCTCCAGAGCTGGACGCAGGACTCCAGGTGGGGTCTCACCAGAGCGGAGTAGAGGGGCAGAATCCCCTCCCTCGACCTGCTGACCACGCTGCTTTGGATGCAGCCCAGGACACAGTTGGCCTTCTGGGCTGCGAGCGCACATTGCCGGCTCATGTCCAGTTTTTCATCCACCAGTACCCCCAAGTCCTTCTCAGCAGGGCTGCTCTCAATCCCTTCAGCCCGTACTGATAACAGGGGTTGCCCCAACCCAGGTGCAGGACCCTGCACTTGACCTTGTTGAACCTCATGAGGTTCACATGGGCCCATTCTTTGAGTCTATCAACACATTTGTGTATTAAGCTAAGTCATCACAGCAGACATTACCCATAGTTAGTGAATTTGGTTGTATATGTCCCTCAAGTTTGTTAGGATAGATGTGATTTTCGTACCTTCTTATTATTCATAGATCAAAAGAAAACAAAGCTTCACAGCTTTTGTAGTTTCTCATCTTTGACTGGACAACTCACTGAACTAACTCCAGGAAGAACCATGAATGAAGAATATGTTTTGTTTCTGCATAAAAGCTACTCCTGTCAAACCAGCTCTGTACTGCAGCAAATTCCGAGCAGACACTCCCACCTACTCAGTGGCTACACTTTCTTCAAACTTTCAGGAGCAAACACATCCTTCTTGAATATTATGATTTAATTAAAAGTTATTACACTATGATAGAGTTAAGGCCTGAATCTAGTACTTTCAAATCCAAATTATTAATTCTTCTTTTTAATTCTCCATTTTAACGTCTCTTGCTTTCCAAAAATTTCTTTCACCATTCTTCATCTTTCTACCATTTTCCCACTTGGGTCTTTATGTTTCCATCATATTTTCACAACACTCACATGCATGAGCGTTTACTGTATGCTGCCTCACCTTTCCTTCTCTCAGGAAGGCTAGAGACCTATTTATTTCCAGGATTTATTCATCAAGGTAATTTAGTACATGAATCATCCCACTGCCTTTACTCACATGACAAGCCCTGTGGTACAATGCTGCACAAACAAGTCCAGGCAATCCTCAGACTTTGAAGATGTATGTTCCTCCTTCTGCTGTCCGTATGCCAAGTACACCCTCCTGTGCTCTCTTCTCATCAACAGTTGGTCCTATACAAGAACACCTCCTCTACCATCAGGAAACCAAACAGAAGAAACACTGCTTTTACTGATAAGACTATCAGGCCTTCTGCAGGGTCTGGCCTCTCCACCAGCACCCATGACCATCACGTTACAGACCTTCAGTGCCTGGTGGCAGCAGTTTTCAACTGCTTGTTTACTCCCACTTGCTTGCAGCCCACAGGGCAGCCACCTGTTTCTCAGGATCCTTATGACTTTTCCACCTTTCACCTGGCTACATACCTCCGTCACCGATCAGCCACAGTTCAAGACATTATTCAGATCTACCTATTTATTTTTTCTTACCCATAAGAAAATTCACAACTCAAGTTCCAGTAGTCACACCTCCACCCAAGCACACTGTGCTACACTAAAGGCAAGGCAATTTGTCACTGGAGGACAGAAGGGCACAGGGAAATTAAGCATCTGACAACATTACAGAGTAATTTCAGGCACAACCAAAAATAAAACCCTCCCAGTTCGGGGCTTTGGCCAGAAAGGTAACTTCAGAACCTTATGTGCAGCCTGGCTGAGGAGACATAAAACAAGTCTGTCATTCCCCCAGAAGGAGAATTATTTTGCCAGAGAAACATTCTAACAAACAGTATTTCAGAGTGAGCTTTACACACAACGCTAGTATAATATTCTGCACAACTGCATGACACCAACATCCAGCCAAAGACTTCTTCTCAGAGAGGCATCATCCTTCCTCCTAAGCAGCTTGGTAAGGAGTCATGCATGAGTCATTGTTTTGAAGCACGATGTCAGATTTGCTATATTTTCTACAGTACACAAACAGGACAATATGGAAAATCCCGTGCAAGGGGATTTACATTTTTGGATAATACATGTCCAAATGCTTATGTGATATTCCTGAAATAAAGCAATTCCTCTCACCAAAACCCAGTGTCAGCAAAAATAGCTATTTCCTCCTTAGGCTGGGGAGTAAGGGCTCACTTAAAGGAAATACACAAAAGGAGAGAGGCCATCCAAATTATGATCCAGGGAGCCCCATTTTATTGTTGAGGGGTTAACAGCACTTAGGGAAAACCCTGAATTTAACAAGGCCAAAGTCTTTGCCAGCGGATTTCAAGAGAACTCAGAAAAAAATCACAACAGGTTTAATCTACTGACACAGATGAAAAGGATTTGGCCATTACAAAAAGAAACACCACTAATATAAAACCAGCTGTGGGCATGCTCCTCCTGCAGCCCAGCAGATGATGTGCCACAGGTTGGATCCTTAGGACTGTTTTGAAGACCAGCACCCAGGCACAAAGAGCAGACAAAACCTCTGTGTTAGGCATCTGAACTCACATGGGACCGTGACTACTTCATAAGTACTGAACTCAAGGAAAAGCCTTTACATCTGCTGTGCTGCTAGTGCCCAGCATATTCTGGAATAGCCCAGGCTACTCTATGTCACATGCCCTGCAACACCATTTGCTGGTGCAGTCCAGGCTTGCATAAATTTAAGCCATAGGGTTAACACCTGATAACCTTCTGTTCATCTATAATTTCTATTGAACACCACTCCAAAATCTCTGTATTTCTTCTGCAAGAAGTAGTTAAACTCTTTATTTGCCTAGTAATAAATCACCAAATAAGGAAAAAGAGCACTTATTCACTGGGAGTGACAGTGCTACATATTGGGTGACATGCAGCACACAATGAAGTGAAGATCTTGGAAAATCCTTCAATATACAAAAGTGGCAATTTATAGCACAGAGAGATTCTCTGCCTCCTAGGCCTTAAGGAAGCTTCCCAATATGTTCCTCCCAAACTTTAAGTAATCATATGTATAGATTTACAAAAGCTGGTCAGATGCTGTGATAATTTAAGTGTCCCTATGGCAATCTGAGTCTGCAGCCTCTAACCCTGAGTGGGGTCCCACTTTGTGACTCTGCAGTGCTTGGGGATTAACAAGAGGAGTGCCAGTAGGAATTGATATTCAGTAACTGTGCTCAAAAATAGCCGCTGTAGAACAGATTCTGCCTGCATTAAAGTCACCTCGCTGTCCCACAACCATCTCAGCTGAAGGGCCATCACGCCTGCAGCTGCCCAGGGCAGGGAGGTCTATGGCACTTCTCCACCTGCAGGACACTGCACTTGTGGGAAAGGCATAACATTTTCAGATAAAAGTTCAGCTCCATTCCCTGGATACAAAAACTGAACAGCCAAGGTACTCCTGTGGTGACGTATAACCTATTTCCACACAGGCATAGACATACGTAGGCAAGTCTCCACAGCCAGGATCAGCTCCTCAGTGCAACGAGCTAAGCAGTTCTCCTGAGGTTTTCCTTTCAAGTCTTTATCCGGCAGAAGAGAGGCACAATACTGTCCTATTACTCGTGTGATTATCCCAAAGTTACTCAGCAGGACTTCTTACAATGAGCTATTGTGCATGTGTGTTCAAACACAAGTGGAGAAGAAGCATTTCTATGTTCTTACCAGCTACCACAGTTTCTTCCCTTTTCCAATTTCAGTAAAAGAAAGCGATGGTGAAATTTCTACCCTTGTGAGTCTTTATTTTCATTCAAACATGATGAGGCCAAACAGGAGCTGACAACAGCTTTGCAATGAATGCACAGGCATTTAGATTATGTGGGTTTTTTTCCTGTTTTGTTTATAGTTTCTTTGCCATGACACTTTATTTGGCCCTGTAACATTTTACACTACAGTAAAGCCTGGAAATCACATTCCATTAGAAAAAAGCATAAAGAAACAAGAAAGACTCACCATTTCTCTTTGTTTGCACAAGGTTTCATTATATGCAAGGCAAAAATAAAGAACAGAGAGCCCATGCCTCCCTGGGGAGGCCACAGTAAACACTGGCAGACAAACTGATGCATAAAGGTCAGATCGAGAACCAGAGAGATTTCCCCGTGCCAATCCACATCACAAAGCCAGTAAAACTCAAATAAAAACTCATTCTCGGTTTTTTAGGAAGACTCAGAAACAGAGACTTTTGGGACTTCATAAATGAGCTGAGGAAGGAGGAGCCGTTAAAAAAGGCACATGGAAGAAGGAAGTATTGCACATCAGTGTTCATAATTTAAAGCTCTGACACTGCAAGGACTTAGGGGCATTCATCCCCTTAGAGCACAGGTCCAGTCCAGGATACACAAAAGTTCTGAATAAGGTAGAAACCATTCCTCACGTCAAAAGCTTCTGTCTACGATCTCCATCGTTGCACATAAAAATGAATGATTTCTATTCATTAGCCTAGCCAGAAGAGTTTCCTGATGTGAAGGATTTTGGTTAGGGGAGCTGTCGTACCATGCTCTTGCCTAAAGTCAACTGAATTTTAACTTCAAACTTCTATTTTGCAATGCGTAAGCTTTGCCAAGAGCTAAATAAAGATGTGTCATGTAAAACTTGCATCGATCAAGATGTAAATAAACAAGATATCCAGAAAGCTAAAGAAAACCTCCACGATTTAAAAAATTAACTGACCACCAAGAGCAACAACATTATGTTCTTACTAGACCATGGCAAGCGGCATGAAGTCATTTACTCAGCAAAGGGAGGTGTCTGATTCAGAAGAGGAAAAAAAACACCTAGAGATCACTTGAGAGCCATACGATCAAATGCATTGGCAAGAGTAACAAAAAATTTGTTCCGTTTGCATTCCAAAACACACGATACATAGTTTATACTTAAAAAAAAAAAATCGGCTGATGTGCGTAGTGCCTTCTGACCATTTTTCTCCAAGGGCATTTCAGACAATGGAGCAGACAGCTGCCCTCTCCGGTTCTCGGGGACTTCGGAAGGAGAGAGCGCCCATCCCCGTGACAGCAGCACAGCCCGGCAGCACACAACAGGTTTCCGGGCCACCGCCGCCGGCTACCCCCGGCGAACCAGGAGACCGAACCAGCCCGCGGCCGTGGAAGGGGCAGAGCGGCCCCGCTCCCGCCGGAGGCCGCCCGGCCCCGGGGCGCCGCGCTCATCCCTCCGCTCCCGCCCCGCCCCGCCCGGCGGGGAAGCCCCGACCGCCGACTCACCGAGGCCGCTGATCTCCTGGCGGAGGCCGGCGCGGCTCCGCTCCTCCGCTATCGCCCGCAGCATCTGCTGCAGGGAGCGGTCCAGGTCGCCGTTGGCCTCCTCGTCCCTCGACCCGGCGCGGCCGCCGCTCCTGGCAGAGGCCATGCTGCCGCTGCCGGCGATGATCTCATGTCAGGCCGCCCCGCGGAGGCGGCCGCGGCACCCGGCGCTACCGCCCCCGCCGCCCGCACGGCTCTCCCGGCAGCGGCGGGCGGAGCCGGGGACCGCCCGGTAGCGACGACGAGAAACGCTCCACGCCCCGGTTCCTCCGGCCCTGGCGAGGGGTACGTAACCTCCCTCCCCGGTTCCCCCCACCTCAGAAAGTTTCCCGGGCGTCGCAGGCAACACCGCGATCGCCTCCAGCCGCGCTCCGGCCGCTTCCTGCTACAAGCGGCCACGGGGGCGGTCCCGCCGGCTCCCGCCCCCGCCCCGCCCTTTAGGGGCGGGGCGGGGGCGGGAGCCGGCGGGATCGCCTCCGCCGTGGCCGCCTGGTTGATCCGCAGACGGCTTTTTCTGGCGATAATTGGATATAAACCTAAAATATTTACGCGGGTCTTTTGCGACGCAAACCTGCTGGAGACCTGACTCCTTGCTACACAAACACACCTTCAGCTGTGTGGGTTAGTAAGGAAAAACTTCCTCTGGAAACAATAGAGTAAAAAATACCAGAAGACCAACCATCAATGGGTTGGTCTTTTGAGGACATCAGCGAGAGCCCTCTCACCTAGGATAAACCCCCCACTCATTCCCCCATGCTCCTACCCCCAAGTATTGCTTTTCATGTGCTAAAATTACCTTTTCCTGTAGAAAGAACAAAGCCTGTCCAGGCAGAAAATGCAAGATAGTATTTCAGGTGCTCCATAACCCCACAAGGACAAGATAAGAAAGTCCAGCTGCAGGTAGGTTCTGTGAGGAGAGCAGAGCCACATGCTTGACCATCATCCACGGCAGCTCATGGAGTCCTGTGTCCCTCACGTCTAAAGATCTTTTGTTTCCAATCTGGCTTTCTGGCTGCTTTCTTCCCCATCCTTAGCTCTCACTGTGTCCCACAGATTTGCCCGCAGACTCTTGCCACCGCAGGCAGAGCTCTCCTGACTGTCCCACTGACATAAAATCTCCTGAGCTGCTGCTTCCTTCTTCCTCACCTGTTCCCTGACAGCTGTAACCATAGGAGTACAGAGCTACGGGGACAAAACCCAACGTACGGAATTCCCCCAAAGCATCTACAAAGAGCTGGGTCCCCTGTCCCTTAGCATTAGCACATCTTGCTAGTGAGACATAATGTAAAACAGGAACAGGGGATCTGGGGAATAAGCCAGCTTGTGGTGCAGAAATTGGACCCCAAGCCCTGCTGCTGCGGTTTTCCCCAGCAGATACCAGCAATGGCCAAACCTTCCTCGGCTCATAAATTAAGGATTTGCTAAGCCACACATGGAGAACAATGCAACTGCCTGCCCAGTTCTTCTGCAAACAACTTGCTTAACATTTTTCTATTTATTATATTACTTTATGCTCTCCTCAATTCCTAAAAACATTGTAAGGCTTAGGCAGCCTTTTCTTCTCTATGAAGTCCCATTTGAAACTTAGCAGGCCTTGAAGATGGTGGTGGGCAGGAGACAAGGGGAGAGAGGACTTTAGACTTGAGTTGGACATCATTTGAGAGCTGGGCTTTTTGCTATAGCTTAACAAGAAAAAAAAGTTTTCAAATGCTGCATGATCATTCTCCAAAACAGCGTACATTTACGCTGTGTTTCCAATTTCAGTTTCATGTCAACTTCTGACACCAATAAGTTAACAATCTGAATTGCTGAATACTATTGACAACTACTAGTCTACCTGCTGAATGCTATTGACAACTATATACTGATTTCCTATTACAGGGCTATAAACACGAGTATTTTCTATGGAAGGCCCCTATGCAGAATTGGATGCATGAGAGAAATTTGAAGTCGATTTGAAGTACTAGCATCATTTTGCTAGTAAAATATCTAGTTTTTTACATAGCAATGGAAAGTGTGGACATACAATCACCAATTCCATTATTAAACCTCATAGTTCTTTTTCTTGGAGAGAATGAAGGTTTGCAGTCACACATTGGCACTGCAAATGCATGCTTTAAATTTATTTATCCCACAGGCTTACAAAGGAGAAGAGCAGCAGAAGACTGTCCTGTATTGTTATCCTCCAAGTTGTTCCTGACATTGCCAAGATATGACACTTGAGACAGGAGGAAGGAACCTCTCTGCTGCCAGAGAAGCTTGCAGTCTCATTTACCTTGTGTCATGCTGTCCTAGCTAAGGATCAGGCACTTTTCCCCAGTAGATTACTGCTTGATCCCAACACCACTATCATGTTAAGTGTACCTGGAAATACTTGACACTTGTTGTGTCACCAGCCAGTAGACAGCCCTGCAGCAGTTTCTCCAGAGCTTCCAGCAGTTCAGCCCCTCTGCTGAGCCCTGAACACTCACCCTAAAGTTCCAGCAACGCTGCTGAAAAAAAACAATTAAGTAAACCTTCTGCTGCCCCATCCAGGCCTTTCGTATAACGAAATGGTATTCCTGCAGTTCCCAGCCCTACCTTCAGCTTTCTCTGGCTTCTACCAAAACAGGCCCAAGGCCAAAATCCTCAGTTGTTTTTCTTCTCATAGGCCTCCCTAGCTGAGCACACCTCCTAGTAGATCACAGCTCTTGATCAGAAGATAGAGGGATAAAGTCTGTTTTCTTAAAGGGGCTATTGATTAAGTACCCTTAGGAGCAGTTCGAAATCTGAAGTGCTAATTTGGGTTTTAAAGATCCCATGGTACATTTTAAAACAACAAACCCCTCTGTCTAGCCAAACTCTTGATGGAGAGGGCGGTTGGTATTCTATCTTTACATATTGCTCCTAAAGGTTGTCTTCACTTACACTTAGCACCGTGTTATCACTGTAATGGGTATCAGGAGCCCTATCCTACCATACATGCTCTCATTGAACTCAGTTACACATGAAACAATAAATTATCTATCTTGCAAGGGGGTAATGGGTGTCAGGGCTCTGGAGGCACTAACAGGCCTTAATGGCCCTCACCAGCCTCACCTGGAGTCTCCATCCATACCTGCAGGCTGGGGATTCTATTTAATCCCAGTCCTGAGGCTCTATTTGAGCTATGGTGAAGGGGTGTTGGTTCTTGGTTCTGCTACAGCTGTGTTGCTGTCTGGCTATGGATGATGTTGATCTGGACCCTGCAGGCTGACTTCACAGCTTGGCCATGGATCTGCCTCATCATTATGGAGGTACTTTTTGACCTAGGCTCTCATTTACTCTGTTTCCTTGCTTAGGTGCTGTGGTGCTCAAGAGCCCTGCCAACCTGGGGGTGTTCCCCTGGTCCCTAGGGAGCTTCTAGCCTGCATGGTACCCTGACAATAGATCTCTGTGCTTTCTCATGTAATAATGTGCTTTGTGTCCTATGTGAAATATATACATTGACCAATAAGATGGATAGGCCATGGGTTGGAGGATAGGCTGGATGCATCTTTTTAACGTAAGATGTATGTCCTATGCAGTAGAAAGCTAAAACAATGTGAAAACTCAAGTTCATTGTAGATCACCAACTGACTTAACATTGTGGAATATGTCTCTTGAATTAGCCTATAATAGCCAAGCTTTGCCATGCTTACACAGAAGTCCAGCAAGTTATTTATATAAGGTTATATTTTCCTTACTATATTTATTTTGGCAGCAGCTAATAGTGATAGTCTGCAGTGCATGCTAATAAGACCACATGGTGTGTGAATATCTAACAATTAAAATGAGTTTGCAAGTTAGCAGATATGGACTCATTTAATGTATTTGAAAGTGTTTCTGATGGATGAATCCTATGCTATATATGCCTTACCGTACTGACCTTGTCAAACCCTGTGTAGCTATTATAGCCTGTCAAAGAGATCAGCATTACTTACGTGTTTTGAGGTCTGTATAAATTTTTGCAGGAATAGACTTTGTCATTCTGAAACTTTGAAGGTCCTTTTCAACCCATTACAAGCAGGTAAAGTACCTTAATTTTTTAATATCTTTCTTTACTGGTAATAACTAATTCAGATTTATAACAGCTATGTGTGGCAAATGAATGTTATATCCACTTTAAAAATACAGGGCATGAAATGCAGTTTTGAGCTGAAGAGATCAAGCAATTTGCTTAAAAATCCAAATCACATTTTAGTCATAAATTGGGGTATCTCCATCTTTGCAGTCTTCTGCCTTCTGCTGAAGGTGTGCTCATGTGTCAGTGGGCTATCAGGTGAGTATATATGTAAAAACTAATTCTGCAGTTTTTACTTAATTGTTTCCCTAACTCCATTAAGACATTTTGACTTGGAACACAAGAGTTTTGGGCCTCCCATTATGAATTTTGTTAAATTGGTCAGTTTGAGAGCTAATTCAATGTTACTTCTGGAATTTTCTAGTGTTTAGCACAGGACTAATTCTGCTCCCAAGATTAAAACTACAGTTAAAGCCTCTGAAAAAATTTACCTATAGGATGTTACAAGATCTTTTCAGCTAAAATTATTCTTTATAGTTACTCCTCTGAATGCACAGCAGAGTACTTAAGGTCATGTATTTCTGAAGTTAGATGTGTTCTACCTGTTTAACTCTTGTCCTTCCCCTTTTTTTGAACTACTCTTGTCATACCTGTCACTTATTTCATCAGTTAATTGCCATGGGATATGCTGAATGGAAGCCAGAGATGCTCAGTCTTGCGTTGTAGGGTTGAAACATATGTCTGAACTTGTCTGAATAGCTTTCAGTCCAGCCTGATCCCTCTTCTCCAGCAAAAAGCTCTGAGCCTTCTGCAACTGAGCCTTTTATCCTAGGTTGCTCCTGCGCTGTCCCTGAGAGTCCAATTCCCTTAACAGGATTGAGAGATGAACTGTAGCCTGTGTGATAACAGCCTCCTGGGCTTTATAAGCCACTTGCACAGAATCTATGTTTCATTGTTTTCCTTGAACTGTGCTGGTATTATATCCAGAAACACCTCACCACTTATGAACCCACCTGAAGCCTTCTATCAGCTCAACAAATCTGAAGTCCAAGCAGGAATTCATTAATTTTTTTGGTTACATAGCTAAGCTCTTGCCTAAGAGGAAATTGGGCAGTCCCTTGCCAGTCTGGGTATGGCTCTGCATTCAGGGTACAGGATTTTGCTGAGAAAAATTAACTGTCTGGGAAGTTGCCTCAGACAGCAGAGGTAATGTGGAGCTTCCACAGGCCAGGTATCTGCTGAGAAGTTTGCCCAAAACAGCAACAAATTTAGTATTGCTTTTCACTGGAATGTTACTTGATGCTAATATATTGCTAAGCTTCTTGAAGTGTTTACCTTCTGCTATCTGCCTCGTTTCTATGAACCTGTGCACTTCAGCGTATATAAATTTGCAACCTTTGAGTGCAGTAACAGATAAGAAATGTTGCCCACCTCCTAGGGACATGGGATTTCTGAACAGTGACTGAGTAAGAGTGCTCAAGTATTACCTATACCCTGTGAGGTGACAAATCTGGTTGAAGAGAACTGGGTGGCAAGTCTGCAGTGGTTCCAGCAAGATGAGTCAGAGCTGTGAACTGACTTTTCAGTAACACCAAGCTGCACCAATGTGGCTGCTGCTGGGATCTTGCATGTTTGTTGTCCATTTCAGATGATGCTGAAGGCTTATGCAAGATCTGCTTGTAAACACAAAGAACAGGTTTCAGCCTGCCTTAAGAAACTTAAATCCTAACAGACAGTAATCGAGGGTATAAAAGAAATTACTTGTTTACAGGAGGGATCAAATAATGCACAGTTTATAAAAGAATGTAGTGATTAACTTAATTCTCTTGGGAAAAGATGTGTGATAACTTTCAAAAAACAAACTGAGTTTTCAGCAGTACCTTCTAAATAATTAAATTGAAATTTGGAATTGAGCTTTTTAAATGCCTGAATTCTTGTGCACAGTTCTAGAAAAGTAGGGACAAAATAAAATTTGAGACTGTTGTATGAATGCCACTAGTAATGGTTGAATCTTACTTTTAGAAACATCTAACAGTATTTTAAAAGCTTACAACTTTTGTAATAAAATAGAATTTTTATTTTATATTTTAATTTTATGTTGATTGTACTATATTGTATAGCTATGTTAGTATTTCAACATTTTAATGAACAATAATTAATATTTTAAATAATGGACAAAAGACAGCATCTGAGTGGAGAACAAAAGAAATCATCCTCTCCAGAAGATCTGCTTTTATAGGCTGGGCTGCTCTAATAAACTGTGTAAGCAGCAGCTCTAGACAAAGAACTCTGTATGGTGGATTTTCTTTGGATTCATTGTTACTTAAGCAAACATTCAGAGTGAATCAACTACAGTCAAGACAATTCAGGTAATTTTCAACACTTTAGGACAAAGATTTTCTCTACAGATCACTTGGCTGAACTCTGCTCAGACCCTCTTCTTTCACTGTCATAATATTTCTTCACCTTTGCAAAATATTCTGGTACTCAAATATATACTACATGAATTAGGGCAATCAAGTTTCAAATCAGAAATTCTTCCCTGCTTAAGGAAAGTAATTTTATTGTCAGGAAGAAATTTGTCAGGTGAAATTTGGCCTTACTGACTCAAGTTTGTAAAAGGCAGATGCCAGTGGGTGTTAGTGAGGTCAGGGCTTCATCTTCTGATTTTTAAACTTACTCAATACTTTGCCTCTGTAGAATATAGATAGTAAATATCTCTTACAAAGGCATGAAGTAATTTTACATGTGCAAGGAGATCAATTTCTAATTCTGTGGTGGTGAAATTATATTCAAGTTGTAAAGAAAAATTAAGCTGAAGGCTTAAGGTACTATTAATACTTAAAGGAAAGTAAATGAAGTGTTGTCTCTTTTGAGTCAAAACAAAGACCTTTATTTTGGTCAGAGAAGGGGGGAAGGAAACCTGTGAAAACAGGAAGTTATTTTTAAGATGGATCTCCAACTGTTATGGTATGTTGGTGATTTTGAGTCTCTTATGACATTATGCATTTTTTTCACACTAGGTCCAGGTTAGCTACTAAGATATTAAGCCCACTCGGTTGTCTCCATGAGATCTTAATTTTCTACCAGTGCTAATAATTCACCAGTGGAGAACTGAGAAAATGCAGTTAGCTAGGGTACCTATAGCCTTAAGCTGTGAAAATGGTGTCAATTCTTTAGTGGTTTGTAAAGCATGTATTAGTGCCTAGAGTGATTATTACTTCTGAGAACTTTTAGGCATACTCATTTCAATAAATGTTTTTATAAACCATGGGATCTGTTATTCTTGCAGAAAATTATAGAAGTTATACCTGTACATAATTCTTAAACTAATACCTATCTAGTGAGTTCACAACAACAACTTACAGTCATCCTAACTTTTGTTCATACAGTTTAATTACAAACAATTATCTCCTAAGTTTCAGACTATTTATCTTGACAGTAACACATTGTACTTTTAGTGTATTATACAGTAAGTTTTATGTACAGCAATGCCTGGGAAGTTATGCCTTGTATTTGAAACAACTGCACCTCTGAAAATTAACATATTTAATAATTTAAGCAAGTTCTTCCTCACAAGGTGAAACATAAGAAAATAGATAAATAAGACTGAAATCCTGGTAAGGCTTGGATATTTCAAGAAGCCTTGGACCTTACTAATACAAGCAGGGTACACACCTGCAAAAAGCTAGTCCTTACAAAACATGGAACTTAATAGAGTGAGAAGGGCAACTATAGCAGAGGGGAGGACAGTGACTTTTGGGGTCAGGAAAGTCTAGATCCAAGAACTTGCTTTGCCAGAAGGCCAGCACCTTTGACAAATGTGTCTAATGACACCATGCACTCGTTCTTAAAGTCTTGGCTAGCCAAGCCTCTAGCTGGTATAATCTTTTTTACATGGACACAGGAACTGCATGTCACTTAAACTATCCTATTAGTCTAGATTACTTTAGACTAATTTTGCCTCAGTAGTTGTCACTAAATCCATAAGGTCTGAAAGTGCAAGAAGCTTTATGCTGGCCTCAGTAGCACAAATTGGCTATCACTTCAGCTTATTCTGAGGCAGAAAGATAACTTACTTTGATGGAAAAATATTCTGAAATTCTAGGAATGGCTATAAAAGAATCCTAGACTAAAAGTTAAGTCAGCCTTTATGAAGACTACCTGCATATTGTAAAAGGAATCTGAAGAGTTGTAGGTATATTTCAGCACAGACCTTGGTTATTGTCACTAACTACACCTGGGTAAATGGAGGACAAAGCTTATGAAAGACCTAGAACAGTGGACTGGGAGGCAGAAATTACAAGGACTCTGGCACTTTGCCACTGACATACCACATGTCTGCACAAACTATAATAAGTGTATAGTGCTAACCACCTTTTTTGGAGCTCTGGGTTCCCCATCTATAAGTTTATGGTGTTACTAATTGAATAATTCATTAGCAGTTGCTGGCATTTTGCAAATCCCAGCAGAATTAGCCTATTGAGAGAAAGGGAATATTAAAAAAAATAATAATAATTCTGAACTTGGCAGAAGCAAACAGTGTCAATTGAACTAGATTTGCATGACCTGTTCTCACCTGTTAACTTTTCCTAGCCTATTGATATGAACGGATCTAAGCTAAGTTCTTAGTATTTCCTGTCAGCCTGGTATTTACAGATGGGAGCAACACTAAGCTCAGATTTTCTGAAACGGCTTATACTTAAGTGTATGCTACATATGCAGCTGAACCTCTCAGTGGAGTTGGAGTGGAACTCCAACTGCTTTTGCAATCTATTAAAATGTCTGGTTTTCAACATTTTTCACATTCAATAAATGTCCAGACTGCTAAAAAATACTATCCAAAGTCATGGAAGTTAGCCATTAATTTCATTACCCTGGCTTATATCTTTGTCACCGTTCTTCGTCTACTGATGTTCTAGAGGAACCTATAGGAAAGTGTCTTTAAATACCAAGATAACATCTTTGGTTTGATTTCTTCCTTTCTTTCACTCCTTGTGCTTCCCTCAAGCAATTACTGAAATCCATCTTCCTTATGGTCTCTTTTTTACTTTTTTTACACTTGCCTTTTTGGTAATATTAGAATCACAGAATCATTAAGGTTGGAAAAGACCTCTAAGATCATCAAGTTCAACTGTCAGCCCAACACCACCATGCCCACTAAATCATGTCCTGAAGCACCATGTCTACATTTTTTTTAACACCTCTGGTGATGGTGATTCCACTACCTCCCTGGGCAACATGTTCCAATGCTTGACTGCTTTTTCAGTACAGATATTTTTCATAATATCCCATCTAAACCTCCCCTGGTGCAATTTGAGGCTGTTTCCTGTTGTCCTATTACTAGTTACTTGGGAGAAGAGACCAACACCCACCTCACTACAACCCCCTTTCAGGTAGTTGTAGAGAGCAGTAAGGTCTCCCCTCAGCTGCCTCTTCTCCAGACTAAACCACCTCAGTTCCCTCAGCCACCCCTCATAAGACTTGTGCTCCAGACCTCTCACCAGCTTTGTTGCCCTTCTCTGGACATGCTCCAGCAACTCAACGTCCTTCTTGTAGTGAGGGGCCCAAAACTGAACACAGGATTCGAGCTGCGGCCTCACCCGTGCTGAGTACAGGTGCACAATCACTTCCCTGCTCCTGCTGGCCACACTATTTCTGATACAGGCCAGGATGCTGTTGGCCTTCTTGGCCACCTGGGCAAACTGCTGGCTCATGTTCAGCCAGCTGTCAACCAGCATCCCCAGCTGGGGGTGTTGAGCTGAGCTCAGTATCACTCCCTTGTTTGACAGCCACATGCTTCAAACTCCTCAAACACCACATCTTCTATTAGCGTATAATTTCTTTCTTCCAAGACTGTTCGTTTTTCAATCTCTCTTCTTGAACATGACTGTCTTTGGTCCCTTTGTCCTAGGGCCCTTGTTCTGTATACACTTCTCCAGGTGTTTAACTTTAATCATCAAGTATCAAACAAGTACAAATGACCATGCAAAAGTAACAAATTTTGGGTAACATTGGCTTATTTCATCTACCTATGGTGCACATGAGCATGGTCATTTGGTTGGTAAATGTGTTCACTACAAGGATGCTTTGATGGGAAGGACAGAAGTTAAAACTGGAGATGTAAATAACTGGTATCTGCTGAATAAGCAGGGAACTTGCTGCTCTTATTTGTTCACATTGCTGTTCTATAGTCATAGGTTTAGCAACACACAGAGGCTTAAGGACAAAATGGGCCAACAGCTCATCTCATTTAATTGTCTATATGTCACAGACCATTATGCTTCATGCAATAAACCCTGCACTAAGCTCAATAAAACCTAAGGAGAATGTTAATAATTTCAATAGACTTCTAAAAAGCATGCTGGTAAAAGCACAAGTCTGGAATATATAATGTCTTATCCAAACGTCCACCAATCTGAACTGTAGTGAAATTAGTTTAGTTTTCCATTTTTCTATAGGCATGTTGGTAGTTTACATAAACCAGAAGTTAGCTGAAATACAGTAGAGCTTTCTGTGGCTGGATATAGTTTTACTTCTGAAGGGTGTATGTGTGTTTTCCTGCATTGTTTAGACATTGTCTCCTGTTAAAGGCAATTTATATATATGTATAAATCTTAACTGGGCTTGTAGCCTGCTTCCACAATGTGTAAAGAATTCCCCAAATGGTATTTTGGAGGTATTGTGTGTCTTAGAAGGGAAGATTTCTTTACTGTTTGTGGACAACCTTACTCCCTGCTGTAAGGGATCTGGGTCACACCAGGAGTGAAGAGGTGAAGAATTAAGGTGTCTAGTGCCATTTCTGTGTTAGTGGCAGGTTGTTCACTGGCCAGCTGAACACTCCCACACTTTCCTAGGGAATGAGTTATCCTATTCTAGGAATTACATGTTAAGATTATTTTGGCAGGGTTAATAAAAAAAGCAAGTAACTACAAGTTAATTATCATCGGAGAGAAGATGCCCTGCTTTCCCTCAGCCTTGACTGTTGTGAAACTTTCAGTTTGTGCCCATCTCTACTTGCTACTATTGCTGAGGAGTGTGGCTGATGTCAGACTAAAGCACCCAGAACAGGAAGAGATGTTTTACGTTATCAGTGGATTCTAAGGCCATTCTTGGTTTCCCCCAGCAGTACTCCTTCATGTAGTGGTGTTCTTTCTTAGCCAAATATTTTAGATTTTAAAAAAAGTGCTCCTCAGATCAGCTTAAAGGTAGAGACATCTGTTAGATTTGGGGAGCTTATGTGCTTATCTCAGGGAGAAGGCTATGGGATTTCTTTTCCTGATGCAGTGTAATGGAAAAACAGGTAGTTAAGGAGCTTCAGGAGGCAGTATGCCTCTTTCCACTGAAAAAAGGCTTCTCTTCGCATATTTAACATAAATAAGCTGAAGAACATCAATCTGAATTTCACAGTTCTAATTACTTGTAGGGCATTGAGTGATTACTTGATGTCATGAATTCAGGCCGAAACTTTTCATTCTTGAAACATGAATTTGCTTCCTGAGGCCAAAAGCAACAGTGTATTGCAAATGTTTTCCTCTTTCACAGATACCTCTTTCAATCCACTCAAAGAGTGGTAGTCAGCCTCACTCCTGGAAAATACTTTATCTAGTAAGTGTTGCGAGTCAGGAGTGCCAATGGGTACTGCTATGGCTGCTTTGAGTCAAAGACTTTACTGTGTGTGCCAACTCTTACATCTAGTCCCAGCTGCTTACAGGGACTGGTGAAGTTTTATGAATGTCAGATGCCAAATGCACAGAGGTATTTCCTGTGTCTTACTAGCTCTTTGTGGAAACATTAAGGGAGAAAAGCAATTTCCTGTCAGGAAGAGCTAGTGTCTCTAAGTGCAAACATTAAGTCCCTGCAGAATGGTGGTTTCACACGCTATATCTACTTGCCAAACTCAATCAAGTAAATGGAAAGACTTTGTAGGTAATTAGGTAGTGCTTCATTGTCTGTTCATGGACGTAGGGCTGTGTATCAGCTCTGATAAATGCTTTCATTCAACAGTGCAATTGATAACTGTCAGTGTTTCTCTTAATGAGCTGGTTTGATGTCATGCTTTATCGTAGTGGCTTGCTTGCACCTTTGCAGATAAGCTTGGGTCAGTACTCCCATTGTAAGGCACATATGTTCAGAGGTGTAAACACAGCTGTAAGTGTTTTCAATAGTTAGAAAGGGACAATTCCACTTAAGAAGATCATATTAATTTGTTGGGCAGTATGAAAAGAATAAGGGTAATAGCATTTTTCCTGTTGTTTAATTTTAAACTATGCTGATAGCTTTGAATGTGCCAGTCTCCCATGCAACATCTAGAGGCTGTAAGTTATGCTGGGTCTAATTATTATGCATGCACAAAGGAAGAGATAGTCGCTGTCCTGAAGAGATTAAACAGACTATTTATTTCTTATGCATAAAGCTTTAGAAATTAAATAAGTCTTTCAAAAATCAGACATGGCTGCGATCAAGATAAAGAAATTGTCATAACAGAAACACCTCAGTGTCAGGTGTTTGCTATAACTTGGATGTCACATGACATTTCATCCACAAAAACCTGTCTTCTATATAACTGGCTGCAAGCTTCACTCCCACTTCCTTTTTTTTTCCCATTCTCCAACCTTTTTGTGAAACCTAGATGAATCCTGCAATCCACGAGAAAGGAAACCTGTTTACAGCTCAGTCTGCTCACACTTGAAATGTTTAACCACATCTCTACCAGCAAAGCAAGCAGACATGGGGCTGAGCCATGGCACAAAACTCTTCTGTACTGGTAAGAGTCACCAGCACAGCTCTGATCTGAGGAAGTGAGTCCCGGCTGTGGTTTGGGGGCTTGTACAGGATAGTGACTTGTGGTGACACCATGTCCTGGAAGATGAGGGAGTTTAGCTGTCTGGATGTCTGTTGTGCCAGTTTATCCTGGGGACGGAAAAGGGGTTTTGTCCTGGTTTATATGCTAGCCTCTCTGAAGCTGCAGAAGAGTTCAGAAAGAATCTAGGATACGAATAAGCTCACTAGGGGAAGCTCAAACTAGTGAGCAATAAGACCTACTGAACATGTCTCCCAAGGCTCTTCACTGAAATGTGCTCAATCAGGAAAATATCAGGGGATCACATCTTCAGACTGGGGAACTTGCTGTTGTTGAATTCAAGCACCATGTACCACATCCTAAAATGTTAGAGGTATAATAAAAATGTCAACGGACTCAACAGCACACAAAGGAAAAATATGACTAAGCAAAGCCTTGAAAAGAGGCAGAGAACTGACATGGCCTACAAATGTTGAAAAGCTGCTTGAGAGCGCTGCTGCTGCCCTGGGACTTTGGGTGCGCGGGCTCAAGGCCAGCCCAGAGTTGATGTAGCTGGTAGCCTTGAAAGGAAGATAAGGAGCCTCAGCAGTTGCTCCCTCTGAACGTCTCTGCTGCGAAGCCTGAGTGGGGACTCCTTGCGCTACTTTTGGGAGCTGCTTTTAAGCTAAGGCTCACACCTTTAATACCTTGAGCTTTGCTGCAGCCATGCCTGTGCCTGGTGATGTACCCTGCTGATCTGAACACTGATCCAGAGCTGTGGTCTTGACTTTCCAGCCTGTTGCCATAAATTTGCCTGATGCTCAAGGTTAGGGACTGCTCCTGGGCACCCCCCAGATCTGCTCTGCTCCCTGGCTGGGGGTGATAGGACAGGCTTTAGCTGGTGAGGCCCTTGGGACACTGCACTGCCAGCCCTATGGGGATCCCCTGCAGCTCATGGCTCTCCTGTTGCAGAGCAGCCAGCTGCCTCAGCATCCTGACAAGAGCTTGGACTTGGCTCCTTCCATTGCAAATAAGAATGTGATTTGGAACTGTACTGTCAAGTGTATATAAGATAGCTTTGCTTTGTATTAGGTCTTTATGATCTGGTCAAAATGAAAAGTGATTTTAATGATATTAGGCAATGGCATCCAGATGTCTCGTCCTGTTTCTAGAGTCCAGAATGGATCACATTAACCGTATTTCCACTTGTTACCAAAACAAAAAAGTTCAAGGGATAGGAAGAGGCCAAGAACAGGAGAGGTTGACTATGCAAATATGAAATCAGAAAAGCTGAGTGGCTTGAATCTGTCAATAGGATGACAGTAATTAGAAGCAAGTGGCAGAAAAACCCACTGAAGAACAGTCATTTATTTTCCCTCATACACCTGACTGACCAAAGAAAAGTGAAACAGCTCCTTTTGTGTCCTTAAAAGATCCAACTCAACACTCTTGTTAGTGATGGTGATAGCCTGGATAGAGCCCCTAATGCACAACTACGCAAAATTACCATTCAAACATCCGTGCATTTAGCGGTGTTTAAGGATATTGGTTTCATGGTTTCTTCATTAAAAGGTTCAGAGAATATATGCAATGCCGTAATGTGACTCCTGAAAGTGAGCAAAAACCTTCTTGTGCTTCTAATTTCAAATGCTTGGATTGTATCAAGAGAAAGAAATGTATCATGGAATATCTGTCTTGCCATTCAAATATAGGCACTTCCAAATTTCCCTACTAGGAATGGTCTCTGAGCTGTGTTAACTTGCTCATGATGCCTGTGAAATCACTGTTGGTCTGAGCTGAACACATGCAGATGACGTACTAACAATTTAATTGTATGGACAACTGTGTGCCAGTGCTCAGGGCTGTATCGTCACCCTAGATGCTTATTGTCTATACAAATGTTACTGTTGTTCCTAGCCAGTTCAGGCTATGGATTTCTGAGCCTGTTCAGTATGTTTCTGTGGAAATATGAGGTGTAGAAAGAGAAGTAAGAGGTAGGACAATGAATATCCTAAACTTGGGAGGAAATAAAATTTCTGTCTGGTTGTGATTTGTACATGCAGTTCACACCAGTACAGATAGCCATTGCACAGCACACTGCTTAAATCATTGTTTGGCCAGGATGTTCAAAGTAGCTCAATGCCCACAGCTAAGAGGGGTTTTGAAAAGTGTTCCATACATCTGGCAGTGATTTGTTTTGAAAAAATTATGACATATCATAAGTGTTAATTGTGGTTGAACTCTGAAAAATGTAAGGAGTTGCTGGCATTCATCAGATAAAACTCCGATCGTTCAGCACTTTTGGAAATCTGGATAAATTTTGAAGGGCTTACTGATACTTCTACTGATTCATAGACACAACAACCTTTATGCAGAGAAGTAAATATCCTGTGTGCAAAAATATGAAGTAATTTGTTTTCTGTTATTCAGTGAAACAGTACAGTAGATCTGTTTTTCCTTAGTCTCTATGCTATAATATACTCATTATGGTAATGAAATAAGAAAGATGCTAATAGCTGCCATTAGGTGAATCTGATGCAAAGATCATAGCAAACCTAATCAAAGTAAACAGATATACTAAGAGGCAAAAAGAAGGAAAAAATATTTCTTCCCTCATAGTAGACAGTTGCACGCAGTGGAAGGTCTGTTGAAAACAGTGTTGTGTGGATTGTAGAAAATATTATGATACTTTATAGCAGAGTGTATATTAAATAGGCTATGAAAGTCAGCAGAAATCAGCAGAAAGCTTGAAGTATTGATAAGAACGTGAGAAAACATGGAGAAGCGCATTTGACGTTTTTCCTGATCAAAGAAATGTTTAACTATTGTTTCCTTTCAGTCTTTTGGAGGAATTTTTGTAAATAAACAAAATTCCTCAAAAAATATACATTCCTTATCACATCAATATTTGATTCAACTGGAAATTAACCTGCAACTCTTTTGGCTAACTATTTGGGAAACAGTAATTTCCTGTATGTTGAGAGACAGATGTATGATGGTTTGGTTTCCAAACAACTGAAAGGAACCACAACACAACTTAACATCTCTGCACATTTTTTCTTTATGGAAGGTTGACAGAACAAATCAAAATGGCTGCATTATTTATTCTGCACTGCTTAAGTAACTATACAAGAACAGTGCTGAATCTGGCTTATAATTCCAGCTCTGAGAACTCCATACATCTACAAGGTATAATGTGTAGAAATGCCACAAGTAGCTTGAAATAAGCTAGTTCAGACTTGATGGCATCAGCAGGAAACTCTGCCTTAGGCAAGTTCACCCAAACTTCATGCTAGGTTGGAAGTTTCTCTGCCATGTGTTTCACTGAAAAAGTAGCCAAACCTGTACAACTGAGAACTGTTCAGACTTGGACAGCATTTATTTTGCTAAAGGGGACAATGGCCCTGCATGTTTTCTCATATTAGCTGCTGATAAAACCAGAATTTACAACACGGCCAGATTACCAAGAATTGAGATCAGGACTTGACCAAACTTATTCTCTGGATTTTAAAGGGTTAATTTTAATCTTTTCCTAGCCTGTATCAGTCAAAGAAAACTGAAGTTAACATGCTCTCTTGGCACTGAAGTTGAAGTCAGAACACTAACTCTTTCACTGTCATCTGCATCCAGCTTCAGTCTGTGGCTGGCTTCCAGTGATGGTTCAACATTTGTCTCACATCTTAACAGGATATTATAAGCTTAGCCTATGGGCAGCGCAGGAAGTGCTTCTTCCTGCTCTGATATCATGGGTATGATAAGCAGCCCAGAGCAGTATATAATTGCCTAATGACATGCATACTGCACTCTAAGCATGGCTTTAAAGGAATTACAGTACATAGCTCTGCAGCAGTTCAGCTATTACTAGCCTGACACAATTAAGGCAGAAAATTAGTCATGCTGGGCTTTGTTTTTGTGTTGGTTTTCTTTTTACTTCTGTCTGTGCAACACAGTGAACCTTAACAAAAAAGACAGAGCTTTTCATTTTAGAGGTATTAAAATTGTTCAGTGGCAAGATGCCGTATATATTCCTGTACCTTCTTTTTATTGACATTAGCTTTAATTGTAGAACAGTCAATATCTTAGCTGGACAGCAGAGAAAAGAAAAAATATTTAATGCAATATCTTTGAAATTATTGCTTTATGGTTACATTATAACTTGTAGAATTGTTGATTTTTAGGAAACATCAATGAAAGGATAGAAAAGTCTCTTTTAAAGATACTCACATATGTGCATGCACAAATGCATACTCATTCCTTGTCTTTGTTATCCAGCTTAAGGTTTCTTTCCTACTTCTGCTTGGTTTCCTGGTTATATATGCATTTTGTTAGTAGTAAATAACTCTCAAACTTTAGCTGTTCGGTTTGGGTGATAAACCTAAAGGCTTTTATTTAAAGGCTGCATCAATTTTCCTAAAGCCTTGGACAGGGAGATGCAGTTTGAGTAGTGACAGACCTTAGGCTGACCAGTGTCCCAACTAAGTACCAAAATGGACTGGAAGGCACAGGAATTACACAGACATAGCAACTGTCATAATCTTTGCCTGTCGGCAAATTATGAGTATCCTTCTGCTGGTGTTGGGCAATTAGAGAAACAAAACAAAAAATACCAGGATTGCTAAATGAATATGAGTAGATGGGCTGTCTGTGATTGCAAGGGCATATTGTCTGCCATGTGGGTCCAGCTTCTTTCGGCCTTTTGCTCCACCGCCTGTCAACAAGTACTGTTGAACCTACTGTCAAAGAGCAGTATCTGCCAACTGCAGGTCTGTATGAGGGGTGGCCACTGACTAAAGTAGTGATCGTCTTCCCAGGTGAAGTGGCAGAGTGCTTTGCAGCATTTCAAGGTGTTCTAAACTTGATGATGACTTGTGAGTATAAAAACCACATAGTTATATTGATGGGTTTTGATCATCATTTTAAATGCTTTTGGAGAACATTTTAAAAATGTTGTGAATGGCATGAGAAAAAAACAAAGTAGCACAACTCAAGTGTGCTCAGCAGTTCTGCGATGCCTGTGTTAACACAATATGTGCAACCTGAAAGCAGCCTTTGTCTTTTTCTAACACTTGATCCCCAACCTGGAGCTGCTCTTGGGTTGTTTTAGGATAGTGTAAAGGACTAGGTTGTCTACAATATCTCTGCTTCAGATATTGCAGAAATTAAGAATGCATCTTGTAAATATGGTCTCCTGAAGATCAACTTGATTGAAACTGAAGTCCATGTTTTTGTGTCTGGAACCTGTGACACAAAATGCAATAGAATTGAAAAATATATAGTTCTTGCTTTCTCATATGGGGTAGTCCGCATGAGTGTAATTTTTAGTTGATTCTTTCTGTGCCTCAACCTTCCAGTGTTAAATGAGCATTTATTGCTCTCACATAAAAAATTGAATGAAAATGCTATTACTGGTTTTGAAATAATCAGATACAGTTATGATGAAAACTGTAAGAATGGCTGTAAGATTATTGATTATTCCAGGGTAGAATGAGTTAGAATCTGTCATAGTAAGAGAGAGGGTCAGGCAATGATTACTGAAGATACAAGGTATCAGTAATCTTTCCATTTACTGGTCATACCCACCTTCTATGAGTTAACTTAGGGCCCAAGTTAAAATGAAAATAAGATGTAATGGAAGACTGACTTTGCAATCTCAACATTTCTGTATATTTTTGCAATTAAAATACATTCTCCTGCTATAAATAAGCTTTGAGAATGCAACTATAATAAACTCATAAAATGCAAAACCATCATATACATTTTGTTTCGTACAAAAACACATAAAAGGAGGGCTATTCCTTTGATAAAAATAGACCAAAAAAGTGACAGGAAGAAGAAACAAATCTTCTTTAAATTGATAGTGACTGTTCTATGACTGTCCTTGGGATAAGATTTTGAAGGTTGGCTTCTCAGCTGCAATGTATTGCCTATGTACCCATGGAGCTGTGCCAGTCTACAAGTGCTAAGGATATGGCCATGTGTTAGTAACATTAAAGATTTATGATATTTACTATCTTGGATAGAATATCTACTTTTCATAGCTTGCAGTCTACTTGGCTTTTGGTTGTTAATGAAGGTGGAGTGAAATTTCACAGCTGACTTTAAGAAGCTTATGAAAGTCAAAACTGAAAGGACAGCTATAAAATAACACACTATTTCAGAAATGAAGCTCACATTCTACTGTAATTGCCTTTTTGTTTTTGTGGCTTTCTGATCTATGTAATTCCTAATAGGACCCCCTCCACTGTAATACTATACTGCAGTGGTCTGCCTGTACCATAGTAAAACTTGGCAAATACAATCATAAATCAAAGTAACGTCTACTGAGGAGTGCGCATGCACACACTAACACACTGGATTTGAAAAGTAAGTGAGGTCCTTTCAGCCAGTCCCTTGCTTTACATTTCCCCAAAACGATCATGCAGGACTTGGCTTTTGAAGTGCTTTCCAATTAGCAAAGTGGTTTGTATAATTCTGCCTTCCCACAGGCTGATGTACTCAGTGTGGGAAGCCCTCCCCTCCTTGTTGGCTCAGAGCCGATGGTGCTGCAGGATGGCTAAGGACAGCCAGGTCTCCTGGTGCAGCTTGTCCCACTGGTTACTCATTCACAGGTCACAGCAGAACAGGGCTTCTAAGCTGCAAAGCAGTTTGAGATTGCCCGAAATGGATGTGGCTAAGGAGCTGCACAGACTCTTCCTGGTCTGTATGAGGATCCAGCAGCCCAGTATGTATCCTTGTACTGTGGTCTTTTTATTGTCACAGTCTAGGCTCATTAATGACCAAGAGAAACACTTCCTTATAGTCGTTGTCCTGCATGGCCATCTTATTTCCTTTGTGCCTCAGGGAATCTGTGACTGAGGGAGAGGTGGGATCTAGACTTAAGCCACTGAACACCAGAGGAGCACTTCATGTCCTTGCCCCTTTACTGCAAGTAAAGACCTTCACAGACCTTCAATGCATCTTGCTCCCCACCCTCTCCAGTCTCACAGCAAGTATTAAAATCCTGTTTGAACCCTATCCTCTGAACTGGCATGGGGAAGCACCAGGGTCTGGTGAACAAGATTCCAGACTGCCAGTCTGGGGAGCTAGACCTGACCTCTGGCTGCCACTGGTGCAACATATGTCATTGGTCAAATCACTTCTCTGTGAGCTTTCACTAGGCTTTAAAGACAGTTCCTCCTCTGCCAGGCAAAGCTACAGTGTCTGAAACCAGTCAAAGACAAACCTTGCAATGTATTCAGTCCTTGCATGAAACTTCTGAACTGTTGCTATAATTAGGAACCACAGGAAAAGCTGACTCTAGCATGACTTACCATAAGCAATGCAAGGTACAGAACAGTTGGAAAAAAGGTGAGGTCACTCAGCTTTCAAAAATGTTTGGTTAAATGTAGACTTTTCTTTGATTTATGGATACACCTGTGGTACTCTAATTTTAGAATACATTCTTGGAGTTTTTATAGGGGGCAAGCCATGACTGCATACATGCCCTGTGATGTTGTCATCACTATTGCAGGCATCCTGGTTCTGGCCTCTGCCAGGCCATGCTCGACCTGCTAAAGACTCGGACTATATGAGTACGTCTGTGTCTATACAAGACTTTGCATGTGTGCTTGCATGTGGGGTCAAGGTCTTTTTTACAAACAATATTCAGTCTTATGTGCCTATTTGATAACGAACAATATTAGAATGGATACTTTACTATGTGGGCTTTATTGCTTTATCTTGATTACCGGTAATAGCTCCATAACTGCAACAGATTTTTCCATTCTGACATGAGATTCAAAATGTTATGATGATTTCTCAGTCATACCCAGTGGAAAAAGAAAGACCTGGTTTTCACTTTCATGCCTGTAAGGATGGAATTAAATGACTGGAGAAGTAATAACATAAAACCAGTCAAACCTTCCATTCTCTCCAAGAAATAAAAGCAGTGTCTAGGAGTCATATTTCAAGATATGATCTGGCTGGGTATGTGCTCCCTTTTCATTTGGAAAGAAATTCCCAGATAGTGCTCTTTCCATGCAGCTTCAGAAATGCACTCAGCCTGCTGCTGTGCAGCTTTTGGATGATTTCAGTTTCTATAAAAAGAAGATGATCTCATCTTCAGTACTTAAAGATGTATCACCCTATCTTTTCTCCTTGCCCAGCATGAAGGGGAATTTGAATTTATGAAGCCTAGTGTGACTATAAAAGGATTGACCTGAATAGCAGAAAGGCATTAGCTTTAACCCCTTCCCCACTTCCAGCCTTTACATGCTTGTGTCCTGGCAGGAAGAAGAGTCACTTAAAGCAGCTGGGAATTGAGGTTCCTGCCGGTTAGTACGGTGAGCTGCAGAGATGCTGCATTGCTCCATTGCAAACAGCATTGCTCCCTCTGAGCTACAGTATCACTGACCTGCGGCAATACCTGGGTACAGGCAGCGTGTAGCGTGCTCAACTCTAGAGAGAGGGATTGGGATAGACTGCCCAGTGTGTTCCATGGGTGGACTGTGAGAGTACTGGTAGCCTCCCAGAAAAGAGATATTCTCTATTACAGGTATTTTTCAACATTTTCAAAAACAGAAAAGTACAATTTGAACCCTGAAGTTATATTTTGGCATGCCCACTATGATTTGATTTTCAGAAGACTTATGGCACATACTTAAGTCAGCAAGAAATGCTTAAGGTGCTTAAGCTTTTGAGGACCAAGCTATTCATTTAGGGGCCAGATATTAAAAGGTCTTTAGGCTCCGGAAACCTCTTGATGCTAAATTTAAACTGAGGAACCTCACTCAAAACATTTTGGCCTAAGGGGTATTTTTTGGCCCATGTGTACGCAACAAAGCTGATTGCAGAGTAGCCATTTCACCTTAGTTACCTGCTTGCATTTTCATAACACAAGGGTGTTTTTTTGAAGAGTCATTTAGCAAACTTAGTCTAATTCCCAAAATAATAATAATTAAAAACCTAGAAGGGACATATAGATGTGTTGAGAAAAAGTTTTGCACAGAATACCTCTTGCATCCAACATTCAGACCTTTGTGTATTCCACGGTAGATTCCCATGAAGACAAGGCCCAAGAGGAGCCGGACAATAATGCAGAAATGGTCAACAGTACTGTACTCATGTTTCCTAGCTAAATAATCAGTTCCTCATATTTTATCACTACTTTGTTCCTGGCTACCACTGACAGCACCTATCTCAGACTGCAATCCAGCCCTATGTTTACATTTCAGTTTTTTCTATTGCATTGCTTCTTCAAGAAAATCCTCAATAACTTCATCCAGTAGTTTTAAAATGGGCCAAAACAGATGCTGAATTGTCCTGAACACAAGAAAGAAAGTTTCCAATATCCCAAAGTGTCTTTTTTAATTTGTTTTTCCCCTGAAAAACATGAATTTTTCAAATGGTTTCTAATCAATACAGTTAGTCATCTCAATTTACCTCAGCCAGCAGCACACTCAGGGAGGTTGCTCTATATCAAAATGAATTTTCCACTGTCTTCAAGCCAAGGCTCAGATCTCACTGCCATGTGCAGCACTTCTCATTTGGGGTATCACTGTTAATTTATTACAACAGAAGAACACAGCTCACATGGAAGCACTGTAGAAAAGGGTGATTTCAAAAGAAATTATTTTATACTGTGAGCAGTAAATGTGCTGATGTTATGATTTTGTTTGGAGGGGAAAGACAGCAGCTGTGGATTGCTCTTACACAAAGCCAGTTTTCCCTCAGGTTTCTTATTATCCATTCCTCAGTCCTGTCACAAACAGAGTTCAGAGGCTTTCCAAGCACTCTATAAATGATTGAATTTCACCTGCTAGAGAAATACACAGAGCAATAAAAAGGGACTCAATAAGAATTATGAATAAAACTATTTTGTGTTTGTATTATGTCTTTCAACAAGACCTTTCAAAAAACCTTTTTTAACATTAATGAAGTGTTGAATATCTCTTAAAGGAAGATGAAAACTATATTGCTAGTATGTGGTTTACTGGTAAAATACAGCTGCTGTCAGGGTGCAAAAAACCAGCTATGTCGTAACTTACTGTAACATTACAGTTCAGAAAGGGAGGGGTAAGGATTCTGCAACTGAAAACATAGGCTGAGTTACAGAGTAAAATACAGAATTATGGTGGCTGAAAGTTGGCCAAAGCTCCAGAAATTACAGTTCTGTGAGGTCTTCAGTAACTGACAACAGTGAGCAGGCAGGAGTCTTGTTCTGTGTTACAGCCTAATTTGGGACATTGCTAATGCTACCACAAAACAATAGATTCCTTCAGATTCTGAGTAAGGGATTCCTACTAAACCCTTTCTAACAACAATACCCCCATCAGAAGGGAACAGATACTTTACTAAAATATAGTTAAACAATTCCTTTTATAACAAAATATGTTTGTGGAGGATAAAAAAATCATTTAACCCTACTTTTGGGTTTGAAGTCTGGAAGTTTGGATTTTTACACGACACTTGCTACAAACACCAAAATCCAAACTAAAAATGGATTTTTTCCCCCACATGCACCTGAGGAAGTTTGCTTTGGGGGTAGCTGGTAAAAAATTTACTAAGGAATAAACTTTGAAGCAGCAAACTTTGTTCAAGTTTTTAAAAAGATATAGGAATGAGTAAAAAACCTGAAAGAATATTCAAAAGTTGAATTTGTAGTAAACTGTTCAAATTAGAATTCTGTATTAATTAAATGCCACTCAATAAATGTTGTTTTCTCAAGAGATGCTTGGACCTACAAAGAACTGGGACTTCATTTACAAATGGATCTTTTCTTCTGTACTGAACCCGAAACTTCTGTTCAGAGCACTTCCTATTTATGGATTACTAAAAATCTAGGTGCAGCTACCTTGAGACAGGATGCCCCTTAAAACTGGCATCTCATTTTACTGTGCAAATGTCAGTAAACCAGAAGACAACTGAAACTGCTCCACAGTAAAAAACCCCAACACATTTACCATGTAATTTGTAAAATATATTAGAATAAGTCTATTACTCAAAAGACTTCATAAAAAGATAAATACGAGGAGAGGAATGGGATTCCTGAATTATCCCTCTACCCTTCAAAGGCAGTCAATCTCAGCTAAGCTTAAGGGAATTCTGGCAGCAATCTCTCAGATACCTAACGCAGCACCTCAGGCAAGGCCCTCTGAAAATAGGGCATTTTTGTGGTGGTTTGAAGCATCATTGACATTCAAGAGCAGGAAACCTGGGATATAAATGGAGATGGGAAGGTAGCCTTGGGCAGCACACTCAAGGCTGAGTTCTGTTGAATCAAGCCCTGGTGACTGCAGCTAAGGTACCTCATACAACCCCAGACCAAAGCCTAAGGCTAGCCATACTCAAAAGTCTGTTTCTTGCCCTTATGCTTTTATTTCCAGTTTTAAATGAACATTTAACCCTGTCTTGTTTGAATAAACCTCATTGTTTTAATTTGGAGTTTCTTTACCACTTAAAATGATTCCACTGAGCCTGACAAATTAGGGATGCTTTCGATTTCTCTAGAGGTACACAAATGAAGCCAGAACAGTGCCACAGATAAAACAGGTGGGTGACCGAGGAACTGGGGTATGTATTCACCAAAGCTGAAATGCCACTGTGAGGCAGGTAGTGTCAAGGGCTAGAGGGTAGAAGTCATCCCCATGAACTAGGAGAAAGACAATCAACAGCTTCAGAAAATCTCAGATTATTTAATGCAGTTTGCAGTTCACCCTGAATCAGCAGTATTTGTTTGCCATGAACAAAAGAAAAAAAAAAAGTTCTTTTTCCCCTTTCTTCCCAGGTTTTTCTCCTTTATCACAAAGAAAGAATGACATTAATGATGCATTTTTGAAACTCATTACCTTGTGAGCTAGAATCCCCAGATGAGACTGCTGGAAGTAAGCAGCCTAAGGATCAATGAACTAAAGTGAAAGACACTAATACAGAGTTATTCAAATGACATTTTAGTGGTAACAGTTTTCTCTAATTGCAGAATCTCTAGAATCCATTATGTTACATTACCTGAATAATGATTTTTTTAAAATAATTGTGAGTCACACCATAAAAATACGAGTATGTAAAAGGTCTGTTCTATTGCCAATTGAATAGACAGCATGAAATGGCATGAAATACATGTGAGTTTTAAGGAGAAAGAACTGTTTAAATCCATGAGAAATGCAGTTTTAAGTAGTCATGAGCTCTCACTTCTATCAACTGAAAATACAGCTACCCCATACTTCTGAGAATTAGTTCTTAGTCATCTAGTTCTAATCAGAACTGATCAACTATAAAAACAATATTTTAAACTATTTACTTAGTTTTGGTTTCATGAAAGACCACTATCATCAGAAATTTGATGGGTAAAAGAATACATTTAGTATAGTAATGTCTCACACTTCTGTGTTTTACATCTCCATTAATGATCCAGATGATGGGGCAGAGTGAACCCTTGGCTACTTTGCAGACAACACCAAACTGGGAGGAATGGCTGACACACTTCAGCACACTTCATGCTGCCATCCAGATGGACCTCCACAGGCTGGAGAAATGGGCAAACAGGAGCCTCATAAAGTTCAGCAAGAAGTGCAAGGCCCTGCCCGTGGGGAGGAACAACCCCAGGCACCAGGATATGCTGAGGGCCATCTAGCTGGAAAGCAGCTTGGCAGAAAAGGACCTCCTGTGTGTCCTGGTGGACACCAGGTTGAACATGAGCCAGCAGCGTGGCCTTGTGCAAAGAAGGCAAATGGCATCCAGAGTGGCACTAGACGAAGTATTGCCAGCAGGTAGAGGGAGGTGATCCTTCCCCTCTATTCAGTGCTGGTGAGGCCACACCTGGAATGCTGTGTCCAGTTCTGGGGTCCTCAGTACAAGAGGGACATAGACATACTGGAGAGAGTCCAATGAAGGGCCACAAGGCTGATGGACTGGAGCACCTCCCATGTGTGGAAAGGCTGAGAGAGATGGGACTGTTTAGCCTAGAGAAGAGATGGCTTGGAGGGATCTTACCCATGTATCGAAATACCCGAAGGGAGAGTGCAAAGAGGAGGGAGCTAGGGTCTTGTCAGTGATGTGCAGTGCCTGGACCAGAGGCAATGGCTGCAAACTGAAACATGGAAGGTTCCCTCTGAATATCAGGAAACATTTTTTGACTGTGTGACTGAGCACTGAAATAGGTTGCCCAGAGAGGTTGTGGAGTCTCCATCCTTGGGGATACTAAAAAAATATCTGGGCATGGTCCTGGGTAATCAGCTCTAGGTGGCTGTTCTTGAGCAGGGGAATTGGACAAGATGATCTCCAGAAGCCCCTGCCAACCTCAACTGTTCTGTAATTTTGTGTTAATGTTGGTCAGAAAGTTTTTAAAAAAGACTTTCACATTTCAAGCCCACTGACTGGTACTAGTTAATCCCGTAAATCCCACAGAACTGATTCGCTCTGCATGAGCTGGATGAGTTCATCTTGGATAGCCAGCAGAACTAGAAGCCATTCTGAGTTTGTCTTCTAGGGAGAAACTATGGGACAACCCTGTCTTGAAAGACGAAATCAAGTCTTTTGCTTAATTTCTGCTGCAGCAAAATTGAACATAGTGATGTTGACCTAGAGAAAATATTAGTCCACTTTGATTTCACATTCAAGGCTTAATTCCTCTTTTGTCAAATCAGAAGCAGTAAGGAGTACTATAACTATCCTAGTCTGACACTTAAGCATGAGGTCCAAGGCTGTTCTTAGTCCAACTCTCCAATTACCCACACTGTTTGCATGGAGGATTCCAAGTATGTTTAGTGCCTACCGGAGGCGTAACCTCTCCTCCATGTAGTCTCAACAGTTGCATTCATATGTTCACATAAATACCAAAGGAATAGCTGATGTCTTGTTTTAAAGTATATTGTAAACCTAGCTATGGGAATGGATATATAATGCATTATTAAACAAATAAATAATTATTTGCTTACCAAATTAAGGGACATTCCTAAGAATCAGATGCAAAAGTATCTTGCCTCCCACATCCTCCTCTCTAGCCCTTTCTTAATTTTATTTAGCTCAAATTACTTACAAAGGCAATGTGTGACTCTTTGGGTGGAATGTTTTTCTCAAGCCTGTAAATATATTATTTCACTGTAATGAATATGAAGTGGAAGTTCATCATTCAGTATGCAATGTACATATCATAAGTGTTACCCAGGGATGAATAGGTTTTATTGAGCAGATAGAGCTCTCAATGGATACTGCTTTTGGTATGCCTGCAGGCCCAATCAGTGTTAAGCTCTAAGTGTTGAAGCTGAGGAAAGCTGCTGTTGTCTTGCCTCTTCTGGCAACACTTTTATCACCGTTGATGACATCTTTCAGAAAATCTGAACTGCAAGTTGGTGAGTTCTCCTTAGATTTTTGTCATTGCTAATTATTAAGGCTATCTTTTTGCTTAATGTTGGACAAGCTCTTTTATAACTATGTTGGTAGGGTGGTCACAATATCATCAGCAAAATCTCAATCAAGCTTACTGTTGTTAAGCTATCTGGCGCTATATAAAACAAATGTTAAATACATTCTCTTATAATTACACGTTCTCATAATGAAGGAAGCAATTCCATAAAGGTGAAACACGAGAAGACATTTTCATTTGACACTGAGTTCTATGTTAAACTGTTCACTGAAGCTATATTTACTTAAAATATAAAGCTAAGCCTTGCTATAAAAGTTTGATGTCTATTATTTTCATTGGATATCATAACATTTCAAGATGTTCCAGAATGACATTGATGCTGAAGCCTGTCAAAAGCTTTCTTAAAATATGTGAAGTTTGTGAGTGGCTTTTGCTATTCAATTAGCTCTTTGATGACTATTTTTAGGGTAAAAATATGGTGGGCACATGGTTTTCTGGAAAGAAATATGTCTTACTTTTTCTTTACTTTTGCCTTAGTTCTTTAATTTTGCTTAAGTCTGTACTGTCTTTGCCTGTGGAAGACTGAAGGGACCCTGGAGCCTGCAGAGTTGTTGTATACATTTAAGACATCTTTGACATTTTGAATGAAATGCTGTTTTCATAGTGATGTAAAAGCTTCTCCTGATCTCATAGGTCTTTTTAAGTTTGGTGATCTTACTGATAACCTTACCAATTCCAGCTTTTTTGTGACTGTTTTCTTTTAAAGCTTTTCAGCTTTACCTGAAACTGCATTGGGTTTACATTTTCTATAGCTTTTTCACAGCTTGCTTTGTGATGTGAGATAATTTGGGTTTTGGCTCTGACTGTTTAATCTCTTTGTCAACATCATTGGTTTTCTATGCTGCTTGCCAATGTGCCATCTCTCAAGTATGATTTGTCCATGGGCTTGTTTTTTTCCTGTTTCTAAAATGTTCTTATGTTTATTTCTAACAGGTCTTCAAGCTGATATAAACTTGCCAGTCAGAACTCTGCTTTTCTTAATTAAGTGATTTACATTGTTGCCTTTCAGAAGTTTTTTCAGCTTTTATGATAATGTTAATTCACATACTTGCTCATTTCTCCTAGCCCTGCCTTTTCCCAATGTATGTTATACAGGGTTTTTTGCTGCTTCTTTTTCAAGAGGCATTTTTGAAACGTGGATGTTAGCTTCAGCTTGCAGCTCTTCTTTCACACACCTTTATGTGTTCTTCACTTATCAAACTTCAGATTTGCTTGCCTAGAAAACAATTGCAATTGTTAAGGCTTCCTCAGTATTGGCACAGCAAAGATGCCATGCCTATTTCTTGTGTTGATCTAACCATCTCAAAACTTATCTCATTTTTTGGTTTGATTTGATATTCCTTTTGTTATGTTTGTATGTTACCTTTTTTCCCTTTTTAAAATGGTAGAGTTTGAAGTTTTATATATTTTTAAATTTGTCTCAAATCTTGCCACACATGAACTACTTTCACTTTCCATGTCAGCACAGCACCTGTATGTGCTCGGGCATTCCTGGAAGGTTTTTCCAATGAATCTTCTCAGGGAGGTTCTCTGGATTAATTACAGGCTTTTGTTTTCAGGGGGTTGATTTTAACAAGAACCAATTCACTGTTCACCTTCACAAATATTTGTGCAGCTACAAGAGCCGACAGGCGTGCAGTGACAGGAACAGATAGCATGTAGGGTGGGAACACCTCTTTAAGATACAACACTGGTTTATGCCAGCTTGAACTGCTAGTGGAGCTCCAGCATGAGGAGATGATCCTCTCAGCAGCACCATCAGTCAGGATCTGAAGGCAACTGTACAACTGAGCATTTACCTCAGCTGTACCCTCTGTGAGTGCTCACCACCGCACAATTTGTCTTGCATGTGTCATGGTCAGTGTTTCATGCAGGTCTAATCAGCTGTTAGCTGGCTTCTGGATTGGAAATGCTTCTCTGTTCTGAAAGTCATAATTAATTCTAGTCCTACTGAGTTTTGCTTCCCTTAAAATTTACAACTTCATCATCACCTGCCAATGACTTTTATCAGCTCCTGAACACTGATGTTAGCTTCTTCCAACAGTCAAAACAACATTTGTACATTTTTTGCCACCTCATAACTTTCGCTGTTGCACCCAGTTTTCTATATGCCTCAAATCTACTTTGCTTTGTCTTTAAGTGAAGGATTCTCAACACTGTAGTTACCAAGTAGCTTTTGGAGGCTTATCAAGCCTGCCAAGAGAAAACCCATTATTTTAGCAGGCTGCTTGCCAGAATGGCTATCTTACTGTGTTCCTACACCTTAATTTGTTTCTACTGGGATAGTCTGTCAGCTTATGATTGAGTTTATGACCTTGACAACCACTGCATTTGTGGTCCCTAGTCTCAAATTATCCAGGTTGTATAACTATGTCCAAGATAAACGTCCTGCTAGCACAGAAACTGGTAAGCACTTTCACCATGAAAGAGCATATGCATATTCCAAAGAAGGAATAGTATGTTTTGAGCAGTATAACTCCTCTCTTAGAAGGAAATTAGAAGGCTACAGCCCTTTTCTAGCACTCTGTCTCATGTGTTTGGAGTAAAGGAACAAAATTTAAATTATTTTAATTTCCTTTTTTTAATTAGCTGAGGCAGTTTGGGCAAACTTAAAAAACACTTGTTAGGCTCAACAAGTCAGACCCAGATCTGCTGAGAGGTACTGGAACTATTAAACATATTTGTGTATGTTAGCCACCTCCAGCTATGTCCTACTTTCTTTTCCCAGAGTCAGAAACTCTACAGTTTCTACCTTCCAATATAATACAAACTTTCGCACATTTATTTTCTAGAAAATACGTACATTTAATTCATACAGCAAGCTCAGTCAAATCTCTTATCAAATATGAAAACTAGAGCTGCTCATAAAAATAGCTTGGGAAGTCTTTTGGAAAAAAATTACTTTCCTTCAGCCCTGAACACAGAGAATCTAAGAAGGGCTGTAAGTTGTCAACAAAGAAGTACCTTATCTTAAACAAAAAACACACAAAATACTTTTCCACAAAAAACAATCTTGTCAGGAAATGTTCAGCAGCCTTTGTGTAGGCAAGTGACTCTCTCGTTACAACTCCCACCTCCTGCTCACTGCCTCATCTGCTGCCGGCTCACACAGGAGCCTGCTACTACCCTGTTCAGAGCACAGAATGCAAAGAGAAGGCAGTAGAGGACAAGGGAGCAGCAAAGGACTCTTTCTCCTTAGGATAGGTCTTACTTTACCTTGACAATTGTATTGCTTCAGAAAGTAGAAAGAAGTCAGCGAGGCTTAGTTTAGAAAACCATATAATGCCCTCCTGTCCCTCCTTCTTCTGTCATTAAAGAGGCTGATCTCACATACAAAAGGCAGAAACACGATAGAAGCAGTTCGTCTGGAGTTACAGTACACGGAAAAACTTCAGGAAGGGACTGTTGATGGGAGCTGTCAAAACTGACGTACTCTGATTTTCACAGTGAACCTTTATATGCTGCATAAAACAATAAGCTACTTTATAGCTTTATAACTGCTTGAGATGAGAACATCCCCAAAGAGTAACCTGCTCATGGGGCTCTTCCCTCAGGCCTTTGCAGAGGAATTTGTTGTCAAATAGCTATGGGCAAAGTGATAAGTAAGAGTCTGCTCAGGAAAACACTGACAAGGAAAAAGTGTGTAGTGGTACTATGAGTGGTTGAAACCTCCTTATAAACCAAATTCAGTTACTACTCTCGACACTGCGGTGTATCAAGTAAGTGAAGAGGGCAGGCTCCGTGGAAGATACTCCTCCCTGCAATGACAACGCATTCCATCAGCCGCTTCAGGGATTAGAGGTCAAGAACAGTTTGGCAAGGCATGTACACAGAATAATTACCAAATGCCAACTCACTCATGAAAACAAGGCATAAAAACCCTCCCTGAATTCTTTGAGAGAAGCTGACAGAAATATTATAACAGCTGTTTTGAGCAACACATCCAGCTGTGCCAGAAATAACATGTCTCCATAATAAGATGTGAAAGTGCTGGGATGTTCCATTACTGAGATTCCAATGAGATAAAATCAGTTAATACTTAAGCTGGTTCAACCAGCTGTCTTTAAATTTAAAAGCCAGAATAGTAATCATTTCAAGCACGTTCTCAGCCACATGATCATGACAACCTAGGATGAGCCAATTCAGAAGATCCATCCAGTGAAGCTTATCAAGAGCTGGTTCACACACATAATTTGATTTCTATTTTGGCTTCTTTCTTTTGAGGCAATCATTTTTGTGTTGAGAATTTGCAGTGATATACCCATTAAAGCACTGACTAACTACCATTAACACACATAAAGTTACATAAATCTCTTACATACCAATAGCAATCCCTTTTTATTTTAATTTTAGTAGGGCACTAGAAATCTAGACACATGGCCTCTCTTTTAATTTTTGTTGTTAGCTCACTGTGGTTATGAACATATAAAGCTGTGTGATTTTTAACCTTCTCTCCAAGTCACCCAGAAGATGAGCCAGAGCTTCTGCTTCTGCTCCCGTCTGGCAGCCAATTTGCAGTATTAACATGACACAGTGCCTGAGCTCATCTGCGTGGTTCTCTGCATAAACTGCTCTTTAAACTCAGCATTGCATTAACAGAAACTTCTTTGGATATTAGTCATTTGTTGAACACGGGCAATATCCTTGTTCTGAACACAAACTGGAAATATTTCCCACTCTCTAAATCTGTGTGTGAGGCACTTGGAGCACCTCAGACAGTCAGCACACACACCAGTGGAACTGTCTACTCAGTCCATACCACTAGTGTCCATAGTCATTTAGTCTGGCTTTATAGGAACAGTCTGAAGAAACTGGGAAAAGTCCCACTGAGAAAAATTACAAAATAACCTGTCCATCAGAAGACTTTCTCTATAAACCAAGTAGTTAGTGATTGCTTTGTGTCTTTCACCTCCCAATTCAGTTGCTGCTGTTTCATTGTGTAATTTATAACAACAAGAGGGGGGGAAAAAGGAATAAAATTTGCAGGCTGACAAAACAGTCTCTTCATATCTAAAATAATAGAAATTCTCCTCTTCAAAATATCCCTTAGCTGCTTACTACAGATTGTTTGTACGTTAAGAGAATGTGTGTTGTGTTCTCACTAATATCTTTGACATCTTCCTGTGGTTAGCATCTGTGTTTACTTTTTGAACCAGCTGATGTTTTATAAGAATGCACTGAATCTTTTGAATGTGTTGTTACCATAGAGAAATATATCATGTTTATTGGTGTATGGTATTGGTACATTATTATATTGGTATATGGCCTGATTATGGTTTGAGAAATTATTAAAGCTGCCATACGTTAGTTTATTGTTCAATTCCTTAACAACTATTCTTCACTCATCTGAAATCATGGCATGTTGTGGCACCTGTCTACCTGCTCTAGAAGCCATCAGAGCTCTTTTGAGAAGTATATATGTAATTTTTTTGAAACATGCAAAGCACTATCTACTATGTTTCCACTGATGTTTTCACTTATGTATTCATACTGAGGTTTCAAATCCATCAGTAATATCCCTGTGGTATTGCACAATACTATCAAACATAGATCAAGCACCTTTCATTCTACATTATCTGATTGCTCTCCAATACGTATTCCTAAGTTCTCTTTAAACTAGAAAGTGTCAGGTACAGCATGGAAGATGAAGCTTCCCTCTGTCTGCGAGAGTACAATTCCCTAGAGCAAATCACTTATCAAAAGCCATTCCCTGTTTTTTCATTTAATTACATTTGCTTTCTCTATTAAGGAAAAAATGTCCAATTTTAAAGAGATATCCAGTGCAGTGCAGAGAATACTTTGCTGCAGGGCCTGCAGTCCTGAATCCAGTGTCTGACTCTTCCACTGACATCCTTTGTCTGTTGGGATTTTTTTTCTTTTTTAGGTCTTACTGAGTCACTGTCTTCTCCCACCTTTTCTATGTGATCTCAGCTCAGACTGTACATTAAAACAGACTGTTAATCTGTGCGCACATGATAATTAAAAATAGGTTTTCAGGAAGTGATGAGCAAAAAAGACCTTTGCATGCTTTACAGGCACTGAAAGACAGGAAAACACAATACTACACAACATCACCATACAAAATCTGACTATTCTGTTCCTTCCTCACCCCCTCACATGATCCTGTGGCACACAGAAATGGTTTAATTTTATTTCCCAAACCAACCAGTTTGAATTGCATTAATAAATTTTTTGTCCTTTGGGAAATCTGGACACCATATTCACTTCTGTTAGTTCCTTCTGTGTTTTGCTATTAAAAGATTTCTCCATGGCAGAAATCAGACTGCTGCTTTTCAGACTTCTATTACAAAGTCCTTTTGCATTTCCCTGAAACACTCCTGATCATTTTATTAGACTAAATTACAATAAATTGTATGATTTGTCCTAATCCAGATGCTTCACATTGTCATGTGACTTCTGGGAGCAACAGCTTGGGAAGTGTCAGAGCTGAGTATGAACATGTGAAAAAAAGGATAAAGATAAAGCAGGAGAGGAAGAAAACATAAAGAAAGAAAATACTTGGATTTTTTATTACAAAGAAATAAACGACAAAGTAGTACAGCAATGACTACAAACTCATCAATATATTCCATATTACACAATATTTTAAGCTGTAAAAGTTGGCAATATAGAAATGCCAATTAAAGCACCAGACAAAAACTACAACTGGTTAGGGTCCATAAGATGAATATATGCGAAGTTATAATGATGTGCAAAGCACCCCTATCCGTAACTAAACATCCAGGGGCAACTGAGGTGCGCCTGGCTATTTGCAAAAACAAGATAGCCATTACAAATTTCCTCTTGTATTGCCAGTTGTGGAAATAGTTTGAGATACTGCTGAAGGCAGGATGAACTACTCTAAGGGGCTCTACAAAAACAGTTCAAAATTACCTTGAATTTGAATCTGAACGATCAAGTAGTTTTTCTCAAACAATGTCAGCTCTAATCATTCCTATCAGAAATAATTTCCCCAGATAATGCCTTCTTAATTCAAAATCAAAATCAAAGCTATTGAAGAGCTCTACTTGTTGAAATGTGGTCAGTAAAACTAGGAGGACACTATTAGTTCACTTCTCTCCAGGTTGATGAACATTGCTGAGGTCATGACCAAAGTTGTTCCCTGGTTAATCCTGGGCCATTCTAATCACCAAATTAATTTCTAGATTAAAATCAATACACTTTCCCTTCCTCAGTATTGTTCATCAGAGGGATTCTTTTGATTGACCCCTTTCCTTTTATTCTTGGACTGCCCAAAGGCATGCTTGTCATATGCATGATACTTTGTCACACACAGATACTTTGGCTTCACTTTCTTTGTGTCTCATGTAGTTATCCATCTTCTCTGGACAAAGCTGATGGGTTATGTGACAATCTTGACGCTTACTAAGGATTGATTGTATACATTAACAAATGTTTTCCTGAGGTACTTGCCTTCAAAAGGCATTCTGAGATTCTTCAGAACTTTAGTGGATTTCCAGATTTCATAGTCAAAGATGCACTCCGTAGTCTTTTTGAAGTTGATGACAGCACCCCTTGCTTTGCTCATAAAATGATTTCTTTCCTTCCTCACTAGCTTTAATGCAAGCTAGTTTACTACCCAATTCGAGGCAAAAGATGTTACTGTGCACATGTGTTAAGAATATGACCAAACTTATGTTGGAGTTAATTCACCCCTAGTTTAGTGTTAACCATGTAATCTAGCCCAACAATTCCTGGAATCTCAGCTCTCAGATTCCCTTGCACCACTCCCAGGTATCTTCCCCACCCCACAGTGGATAAGGCAGCCCAGGAAATTAATCTTCAGCCTGCTTAATTCTATCCAATGCTACATAGGAAGGATATGTGAATCTTGCTATATGCCTGTAGCCACATTTGCACTCTGAACTGTGCAACACTTACGAAAGATGGCCATAAAATAATTTGTTGAACAGTGCTTGTTGGCAGTAAAGACATTTATACCCCTCTCTCAGAGGAAGCTCAGAATTACATTGTTAAACTAAGACATTATAGGAATTAAGTTGGAGGAATATTACTTCCAGTTCAGCTACTGTCTCATTCTGTTCCACAGTCAGGGGAAACTTGTTTTCCATGACTGCTTTACATGGGCCATGTCATTCAGCACCTTGCAGGCTGCAATCTTGATTAATTAATATCAATTCAGAAGGGAAACGCAGTAAAATAACTAGGTGACAAGAAAACATTTCTGGATTTATAGCTGCACTAAAAGCTTTTGCGAGGGGTTTATGCAGCACAAATAGCAATAGCCGTGAAGACACAGCTCATATCCCAGTTTTCAAAGCAGCTGGTGATTACTTTCAGGAGTTTGTTTTATATTTAAGGAAAAGAGAAACACCAGTTTGTTACTGTTGTACCTTTCATTTGCAGAAATGGAGTGAAAGGAGAGAGGTGAGGCTCAGGGCTTGGAAAGAGAGGGTCAAAAAAAGACAATGTTAGCTGGCATGAGAGAAAAGAACAGGTTGTGCACTTGAAATGAACAATCTGAAAGGCAGAGGAATATTTAAGATGCTGACGGTTAGGCATGGTGGTTTGACAGCCTCTGCTAAAAACCTTTTCCTCCATACTTCTTAGAACTCCTGTTTCTCCTTCTTGCCAGAGAAGGAGAAATGGAAATTGAGGTCCCTTGGGCCTGACCCTCTGTTGTTTGTGAGGGGGGGCAAAAGAGGAGCTTAACTGGAGCACCCGCAGACTCCCCCTCAAGCCTATTCTCAAGTCCAAGTTGCCCCATGGTTTTTCATCCTGGCTGTAGGAGAACGGTTTGGTTGACAGGCCCAGTACAGAATATGGACTACGGCTTCATGTGGTTAGATACAGGTGCATTTTAACCTTTTCTGAAGTCCTGGGGATTTAGACCTGAGTGTTTTGTTTTGCAATTGGTATGTGATAGTAGTGAATCTGAAAAAGAGTTTTGGGGATGTTCTGGCAGAAAAAAAGGGGAGTTCCAGCGGTTGCACATCCGCGTGTCTGGGGGAGTGCAGTTCACTAGAGGGAGCCATTGCCATTTCATTTCAATCAGCAGCGCCTTCACCAAAACCAACCAGGGGGAACAGAAAGTTTCTGGTACAGAATAGTAGCTGTCTTCTGATGTCCTCTCAGTCATGAATTTTCTTCTATACATCATAGAGTGCCCCTTGCTTTTGAAGGAAAGATAGCATAAAAGGCAGAAGGATTTTCTGAGAGGCTGGCAGTCAGCTGAATACTGGATACAAGATAATAATAATAACAGCTAGGCTCTTCTGTACTTACATTGTTCACCTCTCTCCCATTTGAGATTTTGACTCTTTTATTCTCTTTCCGTCTAATTTAAGTCCATTTCTATATGTCATGTGTTCAAGATGCAGAGTATTCCCTTTTGTCCTATAAAAATACATTACAACCTTATCTAGAAGAACTCAAAGTTCAAAGAAGAAATCAAAGGCTACGTATCTCTTGAAAACTGAGAGTAGTAATTTATTTTGTTAGGCAATGTCTAAACCTCAAAAAATTCTTAATTAGTGGAAAATAAAAATTACTGTAATTAAATGCCAACTATTGCCTACCTCAGAAGTAAATCAGTTACAGTAATGGATGTGAAATAAAATGAAATAAATCCCCTAAGTAAAACCAGAATTGGATCCTGTATTATGAGGGAATAAATTCTGTAAAGCCTGAAGAATAATATTGATACTAGTATAAATTCTACTTTTGTAACTCTTCCAACACAGGGAAATGGCTGGAAAAGACATGACACTGGTTTAGATGCTACTGTTCTCAGGAAATCTGAAAAACATTCTTGTTCAGAATGTGCAATTTAAACACAGAAGGAAGCACTAAAGGATTTAATCTTGTGCCTGTATATCATGGAACATGGCTTTTGAACCACTGCTGCATTATCCATGTAACTTCTGCTTTCTACCTTCTACCTTACAGTTATCCAATAACGATTTGAATTCATCGATGATTCATTACTGCATCATTTGTCATGGCTTGTTCAATTAGTTCATGTTTATGTTTAAAAAGTTACTCTCAGTTTTTCATAGACAAGGCTTTGCCAGGATTTGTGTTTGTCAGGCTTCATTTTCCTTCCTCGCTTCTTCCTGCCTTTCTCTTAGATGAAAGAAAGAGATTAGAGCACCTGGTCTTTTCTTCCCAAAGAGGCTCTCACATGCTGTAACCAAGTTCTCTGTGCATTATTTTTGGACAAACTGACATCTTTGTCATAAGAAATTTATGGAATTTTATGCAGACATCATTGCTTCCAGTGATCTTCATCATGTTGTCTTAATGTTATAGTAAAAATATCTCCCAATTTCCACTCACAAAGAATGACATGAGTCATTTTTATCTCAGCATCCCAACAGCAGTTTTCTCTCTGGGGTCAGTTCATTCCTCCCTGTGGTTTTTCAATCCTTCTCAGAGTGACTGATTTGAAACTGTGTTCCCCTGTCCATAGATGAGGTTCACCTTCCTTGTTCAGATGTGATTTGCATCTGGCTATGCAATTTACTAGGCTCTCAAGGTCAGTTTGTGTGTTGCTTTACCTCTATCATTATACACTTTTTCCAATTTTAGTGTCACCTGCAGTTTTATCAGCAGTGTCCATTCCCTGTCATAAATGACAGTGTTTTGCTATTTTCATTTACGCTACTGTCAGCAGTACTTAGGCGCCACTGGGGAAGAAATTATTATGGGCAAATGAAATTATAGAACTCTCATAGACTTCTTGATAATAACTCCCTACATGTAACTGGAATGTGCCTATATATAGGATGTCCTTGGTGTGTCTCAAAGATACATAAGTTCCTACCTTACAGAACTTTTTTGGCAGCTGAATGTGTTCCAGGATGTTTTTATATGTAGCAGTGACACAACCACGTGTAAGCATTGAGTATGGAAATATTTAGCTGTAAAATGCCTTGGAACTGCAACATATGAAAACATCTATTCACTTTCTGACCTCAGCCAATAAATTCTCTTGGTTTCAAGATACTATTCCAGAAAGATTATTATCCTAAAATAAATGTGTAGTTTCTTGGAGGAAAATGATCTTTTAATTCTACTGGCTTTTCTAATCAGCAGGTCATCTGCAATTTATAAAGGAAGCACCTCTGCAGTCAAACCTTTCCCCTCCAAAGATACAATTAAATCAATGTTTGCCGTTTCCAAGGGGTCATTATTTTTGCTTCTGAGATTTTCAAGTGTTTCACTCCTATAATTTATTGCTTCATTTAGCATTAAATTGAACAAAAAAAACCTAAAACAAATTGAACAAATTGAAAACTTAAATAAAATAAATATTTATTTGAGGCATTACCTTGCTGAGATCTTTCTTTTGTTGATCAAATTACTAATATGTAAAATGCAATGTCTGTTAAAGAATCTCTTCGGTGCTGATGCAACTCAATAAGGTTGCTATTTATAACAGCAGTGTTGTTAAACTGTCATGAGTCTATTAACTCTTATTTTACTAAGGAGCAGAAATGTAAGGATTTTTACTTACCCTGTACTGCATATTGCCCTTGAGAACTTCAAAGCATAAGGAAAATAGCGGAATAAATGAGGGAAGGCCAGCCAGATGGCAACAAAGGCACAGAGAAATCAACTAAGCTTTGTTTTAGTGCAAAGGGGTGAATGTTATATATCAGATACTATGATACTCTCTATCTATTGACAAGTTCTGTGATGTCTGTGTCATGTTGCCACATTTTTTAATAAAAAAAGCAGATCACAATGAAAAGCATAAAGACCAGGGGTATTCTCAGGATATAGCAGTTGAAGCACATGACAATTAAGCGATTTGCCAAAGTCACACAAAAAGCTAGAAGAAAGTTCCCAAGGCCAAATTTAGCACCTTAGTCAGAAGTTCTCGTTGTATGATGTTCCCCTTGTCAGATGTTTCAGAGGCCAAGACAGGGGACAGAATTAGAACCGAACAGAACAGCATTTAATTTCTACTGCCAAAACATATGACAGAGGTTGAAGAAGATATTTACTTCCCAAACACAACGTGGAGAAAATGTCTTGCTCATAGTAAAGGAGAGTGGGAAGGAGGAAGAGTGAAGACCAAGATGGGGGGAATAGAAGTGGAGAGGAAGAAGAAAGAAGCCAAAATGAGCAAGGGCCCCAGGCTGATGAGGAGGAAGCTTGTTGTTGCAGTGGGAGAACAAGAAGAAACAGCACATCCTGCTGTAATGGTGAGGTACCAGGCAACCAATCTGCACTTAGAGGAACCTGAGTAAAAATTTATGAGCCTGGGAGCTTATGAGAGCTTTCCTGAGTTTGCCTGTGTTTGGCCATATAGCAGAATATCAGACCTAAAAATGTGCCAGGAAAGGCTCTCTCCACTCCTTCCTTGCAATGGTTACATTTTCTGGGCTACCCTTCTATTTTGTTTTTGTCTCAGAAAACAAAATAACCAAAAATCTCAAATGAGGAAAACAAACAAACAAAAACAAAACAACCCAAACAAAAACAGAGCAGGCACGAAATCACCTTTGAATTCACTAGGTGGCAACACGGAGTAAGAAATCAGCACTAGAGTCTTCAACCAGAACATCTGGTTGGACCTTCACAGCCCCCACCCCGTCCCTTCACCCTTACCAAACAAAGTCAAATTCTGGTTGATCAAATGACCACCTTCTAAACACTAAATAAAATACATTCCCTGCAGATGTATAAATATTGTCTCAGTTGGCCAGTGCTCTTGCTGACTGACTATCACCACATTTATCTGGTTTCACTCACAGCCACCTTTGTGTGGCTTTGATGTGGCATTGAGGCTACCAGCTTTGACGTAAGCCTTGGATCTGTAACTCCCTTTGCCTCCTGAAAGCAGAGCAATTACTTTCCAATCAAGCAGCTTAGGAGTGGGGAGGAAAAAAATAATTCATTTTCTTGAAGTATAAATCAATTACATGTGTTGAAATGCTCCCACTCGACTGAATATGGGTTTCCAAGGGAGACACAGGCTTTGTCTTCCCTTGTTCTCCTAGATTAATGGCAGCTTTAAGTCAGTAAACAAAGTGGCAGACAATTAAAATGTATATTTTTATTTCAGTTAAAATATACAGTTTTTGTCTCCTGCTATGTAAACCTCTAAAGCAATCCATTTATAAAAAGTAGTAACACCTGTATGACATCTTTCAAACTTAATGTTCTTTCATTTCCTTGTAAATGCAGGCAACTCTACTGAAGTATCAAAGCCCTGAGGGCATCAGCTAGGTCTAAGTGTGCTTGAGCAGCCTCACCTGGGGCCTCTACCACACCCCTGCCTGTGGGCCCAGAGGTCTATTTAAGCCCAGCTTTGTACTATGGCCCCTTCCTGAGTTGTGTTGTAGGAGTTGGTTTTTAGACTACCTGTATCTGTGCCCTTGCCTGATCATGGACCTTGTTGATCTGGACCCATGGGCTGGCTTGACCTCATGCCTGTTTTGTCACCATGGATCTGCCTAGTGGTCACTGGGATCTGTCTGACCCTGGTTATCATCACTGAACCTGATCCTGACTTGTGGGTTGATTTCCTGTCTTGATGCTGAACCTGTTTCATCACCACAACCTTGCCTGATGACCCGGACCCTGACTGCTTCCCTTTGTATCCACAGGCCTGCCCTACTCACCAGGGCTATGGGATGGGCCCTGCCTGGTGAGGACCCTGCCCTGCTGGCAGTGGTACCCCCTTGGCCCCTGGCCCAAGGGAGCAGATGGCCTGTGCTGTGCCCTAATGCAAAGTCCAGAGTTAGAGACAGTGCAAAGTTTACTGCTATGAAAGCAAGTGAGAACAGAAAAGGTAGTTGGGTATGGGAGTACCCACAGCCTCTATGCATGCTGCAACTCATCCTGCCCCTGTTGAGCAGGCAGAGGTGAGGGGCAGAAGTCCCTTTAAAACCTGTTGCTGCTGCTGGTAGTCCTCTCCAAACATCAGCTCTCTCATGGACTTTACAGCAGTCTCTCCAGCTGTCTGAGTTATGTGGATTCAAACCAGGAAAGTGTGCCACTTTTCCAGTGAAGGGCTTGGGATCCTCTGGCCTCAATGGCAAACTTGGCACATGGCTGACTTTTGGATGTCACAATGTGGCCACTGCAGGCATAGGACCAGGTACCTGCAATATCTTGAAAGAGGTACCAGTCCAGTTAGTGGCTGTGAGCTCTTCGTTCCCATTGAGTTTCTAACTCTGCTGAAGTTACTGCCTCCTACGGAGGCAAGCTGTCACCTCTCATCTGAACAGCTTGGGAGCATCTCAGAGCCCTTCTGGGCTTCTAGCAGCATGCCAGCTGCTCATCTGAGGCAGAAAGATATATTCTGGCATGTCACCCTCTCTCCAAGCTGTCAGCCTATTCAATACACAACTGATGAAGGATGGAAGAGAGATGTGTTTAGTTCCTGTGTCATCCCTCTTGTTCCTGTTCAGTCCTCCCATATGCCTGTCAGCTTACTCTGCTCCAGCTCTGCAGCTGTAAAATGGGAACAGCACTTCTCAGCCTTCGACGACTGGGATACAAGCCCATCCCTGGCTCTGGGACTTCCAGGAAATACCATCTGTGGACTGTGTAGCTGGGTACATCAGCAGCTGGGTTCTTATGGTGAGTGATACTGGAAACTGTGTACCAAAATACCTTTTTCAGATGTAGATCTGTATGTAATGTTTATTTAGCCCATCATTCCTAACCCCACTGCAAAATGTCAGCTTCATTTATCATGGACTCAGCAATGGCATTGCAATTTAAAAGTGCAAATTCAGTACAGGTAGGCATCTCATGCTAGATTAAATCTAAGCAAGAGAAAGCTGGGTTCATTCTTGGGGAGTAACAGTGCTCGTTATCTATACTTCTTCTTTATCTTCACTACATAAAGTTTTAGTCCTCACTTTCTAGAATTGCTAGTGCTATTAATGTCATGGACATCCTACTCACAAAGTATTTAGAATGTCAGTAAACCTTTTATTGGTTTCACTCCCAGCTCTCTGACCTGGTGAGTGAGCATGTGCTGTATTTCTCATTCCCCTTCAATCATGAGTGAGCACAATGATTTTTTTTTTCCTGTAGGGTATCTTGAAAGATACTCACATAGGCCAAATCAGTCAGCCATGGAAAGACTCCATATTGACTTCATAAATCATATCATACAAAATGTTGCACAAATACAATAGCAGTTACAGCAGAATATCAGTTAGTAATATAGTGTGATATCAGGGTTTACACTTAGAGACAGAACTATAAGACATGTAAGTGCAGTGATCAGGCAATGCTGAAACAGCCCCAGTTGTTAGGATCTTCTGATTTACATTTTTTAGTGCTCCACTGCCTAGTTCTTAACCACATATTCATGATCTGAAGACAATTCTTCTTCGAAGTTTTTGCTCCACATCTCTTAAATGTGTTATGTCTGAAACTCTGTAACGAACACTAAAAAGCTTGAAGTGCTTTGTTTCCACAAGTGCAACTTTAACAAGCAGACTGTTCTTTAGCTGTGACCACATAAGTCACTGTATATGGCTTTAAGTATGCACCTGCGGACAGAAAGGACACCACTGACAGAAAAATGGCAATCTAGAAACACCTGTTCTCAGAGTCCCAGCACCATAATTAGTGTCCTCTGTTGTTTGTTTTTCATCTTGGCAATAACAGTAATTGCAGGTACTACCTTCTAAGCTAGATCGCTGCCATATGCAGTGTTTATTCAGAAGAACAGGAGAGAGAGGTCCTCAGGAAGAGAGACATTAATAAGGTCAGGCCTGAAATCAGAGGTTGGATCAATAGAATAGCTCTCTTGTGCACAAAAAGGAGACTATGACCCCTGCATGTTTCTCTCCACGCATGGTGTAAAGCCATTCTGTGCTAACCTGGGTATCTCATAAGCTTGAGCTGGACTGAAAGCATTTCTGGGGAAAAGGAGAAAATAACTTGTCTTCCGGTGGGAAATAATGGGGTTGGACTGCGTGAAGGGAGAAGCATGCTGCCTGCACCGTTCCTCCACAGACACAGACCATACTACTATGGAGAAGGAGGAGCATGGGGTCAAACTGTTCAGAAAACAGTATATACATCAAACTATAAACCCAAGGGGCCATCTGGAAAACAAATCTTACTTTGTGACATCCAGGGCTTTTCTGGTAATGTCACTAATGGGACAGCAATATTTCAAAGAATTATGTTCTTTTTGGTAGCAGGATGCACTCTGTGCATGTCTTTCTCCTTCCTCACTTACCTATTTATACTGCATGCTTTTCAAGGTGGAGGCTATTCTTCTGTGTTTATATGGAGACTTGCTCTGTGAAGATAGCACCTCTCCTGGGATTTCTATGTCCAGCTGAAATATAATAGAAAGGTAAATACTAATTACAGCAACTTAAGATATACACAATGGAGAAGTGCATGCAGTTTGTTTTATTCAATGTAGTTTTTTTGTCTCCATGTTACCTGGAGGATATTTGCCATATGACTATATCCTAAACATTATTTCATTCCAGGAAGACTTTCATCCTAAAATTCAAGGCTTGTCTAACTCTCATTCAATGTCCAAAATAGAATTCTAGTAAAGACAGATTAAAAATTCTCTGGCTTAGATAACTAAGCCTTATATGTGATGTGAATTTTTTTACCCATTTAACTCATGCTACAAATATAATTATTGTATTCCATTAAAATAGTGTATAGATTTAGAAGCCCAGGTTTCAATGACTTCAAATCTCAGTCAAAGAGCTGGAGGATTGAAAGGAGCCATGCAGCCAGCCAGTAAAACTCTGTTCTTGCAGGTCAAGTTAAAGTATAAGAGCAAATAGGTGTGTATACACCTGTTCAGACACAAATACACTCTTAAATTAGGATTGACAGAAACCGTTCTCTTTAAATCATTGTAACCTTGACCACTTTCAAGAGCTCTGAACTAGCTTGTAAAGCAAGCTGGCCTTAGTGCCCAGTTTCATCTGGATGAGAAATCGCTATATAAAGGTGAGAGATTGTTATCACTAAGCCCTGTGTCTTCAGCCCTCAAGATATCACTTCACCCATCATCTGGTATTTTGGTGCAAGGGGAGAAAAAGAATATTAAGTGTTAATGGAGATGTGAACTTTGCTCAAATGCACTCATTATTCCATGAAGTTATTTAGATGTTGGAATAACAATTTAAATTATTGGACATTGCCTTAGGATTTAATATTATTTTGAATATGTTTTATTAGCACATCTTAATGCCTCTATGTGTTTTGTGTGGAATAAGGGAAGCTTTGCTTAAAAGATGGACAGCACAACGGAGCCCTCCATTCTTCCCCAGCTTTTGCTCAAACAAATGTCTGCCTGAAGTTGACTGCAGTTTAGCTAGTGGTAAGATTAAGTGAGTGGGAAGGTCTGGATCTATGATAATAATGATAAATAGCACCCATAAAGCACTTACTCATCATTAGTAAATTATGCTATTAAAAATTGTGTAGTATCATTTCTCAACCATTAACAACATAGTTTGAATTCTCTATTGTTATAAATTCATTGGTATATCATTTGCAGTCGGCAGAAAAGACTGTTCTTTACCCTACTTACCAGTGTTACACTTTGTAACCCATTCCCTCCTGTCACCATCACAGGATGTTGCCACCATTTGTACTTAAGGCTGAGATCAGTGCTCTTTTAACCCATTTTAACCCTAGATTTTTCTCCAGAAACCTTTTTTTGATTACCCTTTTCACAAATTACTCTTTTTAAAATAAACTAAAGCCGATCTCAAAGCTGAGGGGTTGGAAAGAAGCATTGACATTATCCTTGCCCTGCCTCCAGGGCACTCCTGCTGCAACCCTTTGGACACACCTGAGCCTCAGACTTGCAGTGCCAGCTGGTGAGTAAATACTGAGACAGGGTGTGAGTACAGGCAGACAGCAGAGAGAATGGCCATGGGGCACCTAGAAGTCATCTCTGAACTATGTGGCAGATAGAGGGGGTAGGCAATGTCTCTGGATGATGTACATTTATGAACATTGCACAGAGAATAAAATTGCCGATAACTTTTAAGGTTTTTGTTTCCATACGATTACTGATCATGGTTTCAAACGAAAAGTTTAGATAATTCCAAACTCTTGTCCTTGGCTATGAATGCACTTCCAACTTGCTTTGTTGTGAGCTGGAATATTTTTTACAATTCAGTACTTTTGTGTGGATTACCATTCTGGCTTTCTCCTTTTTTGTTTCAAAAAAACACTTTCTCCTTTACCATCTTATCAGTTTGTAAGTTTGAAAGGCTTCCTACAGCAGTACTATTTCTATTAAACACCACCTGAGATGTCACATTCCCATAGCCCAGCTTGAAGGCTCAGCACTGCTGTAGTGTTACCCACTCTGCTCCCTGACAGTGGAAAGGGACATGGGGGAACTGCAGTGCTAGCCACAGGCATGTGGCTTAGGAGGTCTGGTGCTGCTCCTCTGCTTTCTACTTGTTGCTTCAGGAGCAAGTCCCTGTGTTTGGGATGAATAAGGTGTTTTGTTGAAAAATAGGTAGAGGAAAATTGTTTGATTTGGTATATTCCAGCTTTCTTTTCACCTTAATCATGGAGAGCTTTGTCTCTTTTTTGTTTCTGAAATCATGGAGCTTTTTACTTTGGTTCTCACCTTTGTGTTTTCAAAATCTTCATTCCACCACCTTCTCTCCCCCAGTTCTCTTCAGAAAGTTCTGCTCTGTTCTCTCCTCTCTTACTCAACAGTCTTTTTTAAAAGAACTATTGGCAGCATCAAGGAACATAAGGAACATCTGATGTGCAGTTCATTCACTTTTTCACCCTTTCCCCAAGGAAAGGTTTGCGCATGCGGATTAATGCTTTATTTCAGGAAGGCTTTGCTTGCATTTCTTATATGTGTGGTGCTATATATGCTGTGTTCTTGGATGGAAGGAGGTTCATTTTCTAACAGTCATAAGTTTTCATGGAAATCTATTATGTAGGCTGAGAAATATGTCTCCCTCACGTATGTGCTGTATCATGTCTTTCATCAAACCCTTCTCCTTAGAGGAAATACAGCTCTACCTTCCCCTTCCCTGTGTCATTCCTGTCATTGTTTGCAGAACACTTAAGAGACACTACGGTCAATTAAGAGGGATTACTGCTTGGAGGAGACTACAGATGTAACACTTGGTGTAAGTCTATGTAGCTCCATGGGGTTCAGCTAATTTTGGCTTTGTAAGTGGTATTCGCATTTATCATGTTGGATTTACAATGCTATCCTCCTGGACGATAGATGTGTATTGCTATGTGGTAATACAGCTGGGATGGTGGCAATGACTTGTTATAAAACTAGATGGGTCATATACTTTAAAATGTATTTTTTGCTGCCCTGATCAGTGAGGTACTTCAGTATGTAGTGTAGAAAGCCACACATTATAACATTAGGACTGTGTTACAAATGTTCTCCAAATTCTGGCATGTCAGTATCACTGATATATATCACTGATATCACAGCTTTTAGTAGAAAAATTGCTTTGACGAAGCAAGATTATGGCTAATACAGCTGCAAATGCCTGAGCTGCTGGATGGTTCTCATTAAATATCTACATTGTGTCCCCACATCCATTGCATTTAAGAGAACTGACTCTAAAGAGGGGACTTTAGGATTATGTGTGTTATAAATGCACTTACAGAAACCTTGATGGAATAAAGAACTATAATAAGCAATCTTTCTTGGGATGTGTAATTCCTTGTTAATAGAAGAATTGAGATTACAGAATCACAGAATCACAGAATCACAGAATCACTAGGTTGGAAAGGACCTTTAAGATCATCAAGTCCAACCATTAATCCAAAACCACCATGTCCCCTAAACCATGTCCTGAAGTGCCACATCCACACGTTTTTTGAACACTTCCAGGGATGGCGACTCCACCACCTCCCTGGGCAGCCTGTTCCAATGCCTGACCACCCTCTCAGTGAAGAAATTTTTCCTAATATCCAATCTAAACCTCCCCTGGCGCAACTTGAGGCCATTTCCTCTTGTCCTATCACTAGTTACTTGGGAGAAGAGACCAACACCCTCATCGCCACAACCCCCTTTCAGGTAGTTGTAGAGAGCGATAAGGTCTCCCCTCAGCCTCCTCTTCTCCAGACTAAACAACCCCAGTTCCCTCAGCCGCTCCTCATAAGACATGTGCTCCAGACCCCTCACCAGCTTCGTTGCCCTTCTCTGGACACGCTCCAGCACCTCAACATCCTTCTTGTAGTGAGGGGCCCAAAACTGAACACAGTATTCAAGGTGCGGCCTCACCAGTGCCGAGTACAGGGGCACAATCACTTCCCTGCTCCTGCTGGCCACACTATTCCTGATACAGGCCAGGACGCTGTTGGCCTTCTTGGCCACCTGGGCACACTGCCGGCTCATGTTCAGCCGGCTGTCAACCAGCACCCCCAGGTCCCTTTCCGCCGGGCTGCTCTCCAGCCACTCCTCCCCAAGCCTGTAGCATTGCATGGGGTTGTTGTGGCCAAAGTGCAGGACCCGGCACTTGGCCTTATTAAACCTCATACAGTTGGCCTCTGCCCATCGATCCAGCCTGTCCAGGTCCCTCTGCAGAGCCCTCCTACCCTCCAGCAGATCAACACTCCCACTCAGCTTGGTGTCATCTGCAAACTTACTGAGGGAGCACTCAATTCCCTCATCCAGATCATCTATAAAGATATTGAACAAGACTGGTCCCAGAACCGAGCCCTGGGGAACACCACTCGTGACCGGCCGCCAGCCGGATTTAACGCCATTCACCACAACTCTCTGGGCTCGGCCATCCAGCCAGTTCCTCACCCAGCGAAGAGTAAACCCGTCTAAGCCTCGAGCCACCAGTTTCTCCAGGAGAATGCTGTGGGAGACGCTGTCAAAGGCTTTACTAAAGTCCAGGTAGACAACATCCACAGCCTTTCCCTCATCCACTAGGCGGGTCACCTGGTCATAGAAGGAGATCAGGTTGGTCAAGCAGGACCTGCCTTTCATGAACCCATGCTGGCTGGGCCTGATCCTTTGGCTGTTCTGCAGATGCCCTGTGAGCACTCTCAAAACCAACCGCTCCATAATCTTCCCTGGAACAGAGGTCAGGCTGACAGGCCTGTAGTTCCCAGGATCCTCCTTCCGGCCTTTCTTGTAGACGGGCGTCACATTGGCAAGCCTCCAGTCTTCTGGGACCTCCCCTGTTAACCAGGACTGCTGATAAACGATGGAGAGTGGCTTGGCAAGCTCCTCCGCCAGCTCTCTCAGTACTCTCGGGTGGATCCCATCAGGCCCCATAGACTTGTGGGTGTCCAGGTGGCTTAGCATGTCCTTGACTGCTTCCTCCTGGATTATGAGGAGTACATTGTGCTCTCCATCCCCGTCTTCCAGCTCAGGGGGCTGAATATCCTGTGGATACCTGGAGTGGCTATTAAAGACTGAGGCGAAGAAGGCATTAAGTACCTCAGCCTTGTCCTCGTCCTTGGAGACAATGTTCCCCGACATATCCAGTAGGGGATGGAGATTCTCCTTGCCTCTCTTTTTGTTGTTAATGTATTTGTAAAAACATTTTTTATTATCCTTTACGACTGTGGCCAGACTGAGCTCTAGCTGGGCTTTTGCCTTTCTAATTTTGTCCCTGCTTGACCTAACGAGATCTTTGTACTCTTCATGAGTTGCCTTCCCCTTCTTCCAGAGGTGATAAACTCTCCTCTTTTCCCTGAGTCCCAGCAAAATCTCCCCGTTCAGCCAGGCCGGTCGCCTTCCCCGCCAGCTCTTCTTACAGCACATGGGGACCGCCTGCTCCTGCGCCTTTAAGATTTCCTTCTTGAAGACTGTCCAGCCTTCCTGGACCCCTTTGTCCTTCAGGACTGTCTCCCAAGGGACTCTCTCAACCAGTGACCTGAACAGGCCAAAGTCTGCCCTCCGGAAGTCCATGATAGCAGTTTTGCTGAGTCGTCTCCTTACTTCACTCACAACTGAGAATTCTATCATGTCATGGTCGCTAAGCCCAAGATGGCCTCCGACCACCACATCTCTCACCAGTCCTTCTCTGTTTGTAAACAGCAGGTCCAGCAAGGCACCTCCCCTGGTGGGCTCACTCACCAGCTGCATCAGGAAGTTATCCTCCACACACTCCAGGAACCTCCTAGACTGTTTCCTCTCTGCCGTGTTATACTTCCAGCAGATGTCCGGTAGGTTGAAGTCCCCCACAAGAACAAGGGCCAGCGAATGCGAGACCTCCGCCAGTCGCTTATAGAATGTCTCATCCGTCTCTTCATCCTGGTTGGGTGGCCTGTAACAGACTCCCAGCAGGACGTCTGCCTCATTGGCCTTCCCCCTCATCCTTACCCACAAGCACTCTACTTGGTCTTCACAATCTTCGATTTCTATGCAATCAAAACACTCCCTAACATACAGAGCCACCCCACCGCCTCTCCTTCCCATTCTATCCCTTCGGAAGAGCTTATAGCCATCCATTGCAGCACTCCAGTCATGAGAAGCATCCCACCATGTTTCTGTGATGGCAACTACGTCATAGCTGTCGCGCTGCACAATGGCTTCCAGCTCCTCCTGTTTGGTGCCCATGCTGCGTGCATTGGTGTAGATGCACCTGAGCCGGGCTATAGATTTCAACTCTGGCACGTTGAACCTACCCCTAGGTTCAACTCTAGTGAGCGATTAATGGATTAATGGAAAGATTAACGGAAAGTAGAGCAAAAAGTGTGTAAATAACAGGAGCTGAAATGCAGCCCTCTAGTAGGTGAACAAATAAGGATTGCCATGCAAGATAAGCATCAGGACATAAATTAAGCTTTGCCTGATCAAGATCTGCGTACAAGTTTGGAGCTTTTCTTTGGGGTTTTTTTGTAGCTGCCTAAATCTTGCCTCTACTAGACAGGGCACTGAAACAGCAGAGCTATTGATAGGAAGTTGTCACGTTGGATGAGTGCTAAACTAAATGTAATCCTTTTTTAAGCTAGAACTCGGAAATTAATTAAGCTTGCTCAAACTTTGCACTTCAGTCTACCAGTGGGATTGATGTGTGATCCTTATGTATAGATAATTGCAAATAATCAAGTTTCCCCATTTTAATGCTCTACTATTCATCAAATAATACACAATAGTTGGCAGTGTAATGTGCTCTTACACTGCTGCAGCTGTGTAATGAAACATGACAGTTTAAATGGTTTAAGTTAACTCATTTTACTTCACGATTGCAAAGGCCTGGGAGATCACATACATCAAGCTCATGGGGCTCAGCTGACAAGCTGGAAGCTGGTAAATCACAGCAACTGACTGGTTTGGTCTATTTCATTGCCATTTTTAAAAGTATTTGAGGCTGGAATAGCACATCATTCCTTAATGTTTATAATGACCTGGGATGCTGGAATTCTAGAATTACCTCTGCTGAAATTTAATAATTCCACCAAACAGGAATGGCCTCTTGGACCTGTGCTTTTCTCTTGAATGTTTAACAACAAAGATAGGGGAAAATATCTTAAAAATGTAAAATGCAGAAGACAGCGATGAACCATTCTGGCCTGTCTGGTAGAACAAGAATTACAGGCAGAATGAAAGAGGATGAAAAGGTCTTACACATTTGACAAAGTCTATTTAGTAGCTTTTCAGTCTCACTTTCAGGACTTTTGTACCAGTGATATGCTTTAGCAGGTACTGCGTATGAATGTTTGCTATTAATCCCAAAACCAGCATAGCAAAGGAGGTGCAGAAGTCATCTGCTTCTGTTCTGTCACCAAAAGCAGCAAAAAGGATATGACTTCATTCTTGTCTTTGTGCGAGGGACAAGGATGAGCAAAGATGTGTTCTCAAATAAAATTGTACACACTCTATTCATGATTTTGCGAATCAGGGAGTCTGCTTGGTCTTTGGTCTAGATTACAGCAGTTTTGGTCCACATCACTTCGCATGGGCATTTTCTAATCAGATTTGTTTGATTATCCTGACTGCAGTATACTTAAAAATAAATTCACATCATGCTGCATTGTAGCCTTCCTGAAAAAGCATTTCTAAATCATTTGAATTAGTTTTAGAGACAGCCTTTTCTTCTTAGTTAGTTGATTGTGTATACTGCTGATGGGCACCCCTTTGTACAGAGTCCGGTAACTTCATTTGGTGCTGTCTTTCCATGTCCTTTGGCTGCCTTCTTGTTATAGGCTCCCTTCCATCAGGTATTTATATGCATTGATCAGGTCTCCCCCAAGGTTTCCCTTTTGAAGGCTAAAAAACTGCAGGGCGCTCAGCTGCTTCTGTTATGTCAGATGCTCCAGTCCTTTAATCACTTTAGTGACCCTTCCCTGAACTCGTGCCAGTAGCTCCATCTCTCTCCTGCACGGGGGAGCCCAGAACTGAATACAGCACTCTAGCTGTCATCTCACCAGGGCTGAGCAGAGGGGAAGGATCCCCTCCCTCGACCTGCTGGCAATGATCGTAATGCAGCCCTGAGTACCATTGGCCACCTTTGCTGCAAGGGCACGTTGTTGGCTCGTGGTTAACTTTTGTCAACCAGGAGCCCAGCTCCTCTTCTGAAAAGCTGCTTTCTGGCCAACTGGCCCCATTGTGTGCTGGTGTATAAGGTTATTCCTTCCCAGGTGCAGGACTTTGCACTTTCCTTTGCTCAACTTCATAAGATGCCTGTCAGTCCATTCTCCACCATGTCTAGGTGCATCTGGATGGCAGCACAACCCTCTGGTGTACCAGCCACTCCTCTCAGTTTATCATCTGCAAACTTGCTGAGGGTGCACTCTTCTCCACCACCTAGGTCATTAAAGAAGATGTTATACAGTACTGATCCTAGTATCAACTGGGGTATGCCATTAGTGACTGGCCTCCAGCTGGACTTCATGCTGCCAACCACAACTCTGTGGGCCCAGCCATTCAGTCCACCTTGCTGCCCACTTATCTGGTCTGCTCTTCATCAGCTTGTCTGTGAGGATGTGCATATCCATATATGCATAGCTTAAACCTTGAGTTTCAGAGTTTGAGCTCTTGGTATGTGGTGATACTGAAACCAAATTGCTCAAGAATCAAGCCCTGTTGTGCAACAAAATGCTATGTGTATGAAAAAAAAATACAGTTGGGTCTCAGCTCCTGAGCAGGAATATCTGTTTAGACTGTGTTCATATGAAATTCACCCTTGGAAGCCAAATGTATTTAAATTATTTCAACAGCTTGTGCATATGGCAAGTTGTATAGGGAGGACTTTCTTTCCAGAGGTTCTGTGCAAGAATGCTTGGAAACTGGAAGTGAGTTTGAGGGTTTCATTCTGTGTCTGCCCAAAATCAATCAGTAAATTGTATTACACAGTCCTTCTTTTAAAGGCTAAAATAACCAATACATGGATGTAGTTGATAAAGAACAATCGTTCCCCAAACACATATAGTCTGAGTAGACAACACCAAAAGCTGAGAGTGGAATAATTTTGATTCTTATTTTACAAGTGGGCAGCTGAAAAACAGAGATTAAATAGGTTGCTTTCAAAGGGAGCCACTAACTATGCATAATCTTCTGGATCCTCATCCAAGGTCCTAATCACAAAACAACTCTTCCTTAAGGAAATAATTAACAACTGAGAGCTGAGACAAGCACACTGCAGGCTGCAGACAGGGATAAGATTGGAACTGAAGCTGCTTAGAAAACAGATTTCAACAAAATATCTCTCACTGAGTCCCAGTAACAGTGCATTGAGCGGAGAAAGAGAAGGTTTAAATAGCTTTATATGAGAAAAAAACAAGTTTCTGCCTACCAGGTTAAGTAAAAATATCTAATCATAAAGTCCCCTGAAATAAACTTACAATGGAGTCAGCTCAGTCCACCAGGCTGGATTAGGAGCCATGAGAGTTGAGACACAGGTTTTCTTTACTCCTGTAACACTCCAGTCAAGTCATTGCACTTCATCATGCATCAGTTTCCCCATTTAGACATTGGTTACAGCAATGCTTACTTTTTTCATATAATCTTATGAAAATACAATTGGATTTACTTGTTCAGTTTTATGTCCCTTTACATTTTTATTTAAACCCTCTAGGTTTAAATCTGTTGACTGCAAAGAAACTTACACCAGCATAGCTGAAATTCTAATATTGTTTTACCTATTGCATCCCTCTCCCAGCAGCTATTTACACTGAATCTTTCCAGTTTATTATTAATAATTATTAACTTCTATTTGCCACTAATATCAGATGAAAGCTTAGAAGTGTATGAGTCATGAGAAGCATTATCTTCCTTTTCTTGTATTGTTTCTTGAGTAGTTGTTTCACTTTTCAATGCAAAAAAAAATTATTCTGGGATGTATTTTTGTAAATGCCTTCTACAGCATCAGATTGACTTTTCTTCTGCCTTCAGTCACTGACCAAAGCTATTTATTGCCAAGCATATCCATCATGCACATGATCTCAAAGAAGCTGCAGAAAAACACTGAAGCGTCTTAGTCTAATATAAACTGAAACTCTATAAATGTAATGTTAAACTACAAACCATACAAACACAGCTGGGTCAAGTGTTTCTCTCCCTTTCCTAGAGCAATTGTGAATCACAGTAGTTTACTACATCAGGATCCTTTTTTCTCCAAATCTCTTGTTCTAGTCATATTCCAACTGTGTTTGTGGATAAGAAGTTTCTGTATATAATTTTATCAAACCACGAGAATGAACTCCTTCAAAAAGCAATCTTTTGATGCTGCTCGTGGACTTATAGAGATAACTCAATACAGGGCTGGCAGCATTCCTGCTTGACATGTTCTCATGGCTTCCATTCAATTAAGAGTTGAACAAGAAGTCACTCGTCAGAAGCATATTATAGTCCTTTGAATACTGAAGAGGAAGACAGATGAAACTGGGCCATTTAAACTTTATCAGTAGGAACCTGTATGCAAATTCTATAGAGGACTACACTGTCAAACAACAAGCAAAATGAGTGTAGGTAACCAGAAATACGAATGTTGTTTAGAACATAAATTTTGACTTAGCAGCAGATGGGTATTCAGTACCTACGCTTACAGATTACACCATCTTCCTGCAGAGTCTCCACTGGAAACATGGATACGAATACCACAGACCTGTGTATCAGAATTGTTTCACGTTTTACACCTCTTGCAAGGCAAATGAACGGGGCATTTCTGTGATATTGCCTGAAGAATGAGGATCCAGACTAAGCAACATCTGATTCATATACCTTTTTTAGGGGGTAGTTCTGGTTTAGGGTTTTTGATCTGGTTGTTAACTTCAAACAGCATCTATCAGAATTTAGTGTAAAGCAAATGGCATATACTTTTTGTCCTTCTCGGAACCATGAATTAGCTAATGGGTTACAATTCAGTGACTAAAGGAAGTCCTAACAGACAGGTTTTCCCATTTTTAATTACAATATTATGAACCTAACTCATCATTTTGTTAGAAAACTTTTACCTGGTCTGGCTGCAGTGGAACTTGGCACGCTAATCAGTACAGGAGCCTGGTTGTGTTATACTTCACATTCATATAAACCCACAGGTATTGCACCAAAGTTCAGCTGAGTCTCAAGGGTATTTAAGCTGGCTCCATGAAATGATAATTCTGGACTTTAGATTTAGAGAAATATTGCAAGCCCTAGTAAAATCTTTGTGAGGAAAGTGCCTACTCTTCAGCCATTATAGAGAGATCCTTCTCAAACCTCAAATATTAATCAAGTTGCACATCACTAAAATTCACTCATGCTTGCAAACCCAGAAAGCTAAATTTTATTTACCTGGTAAAATTAAAAGGCTCCGTCATACAAATAATCAAGAGCAACCTGAGGGCAAAGGTAAGGGATTACACCCACCGCTTAGGAAGGCTGGCTTCCTCACGTCAGCCAGGGAAAGGGTCATTGCAATGACCCTTTCCTGCCAATACAGTAAAGTTACTTTTGTACAGAGTCAGTTAACAGAAACTGCAACCTAGGGATTGTAGCTATTTCACAGGCCAGGAAGATTAACTCCATCCCCCGTCATCTTTGTGTAGTTCTTCATCAAAAATCATGTTAGTTTGGTCATAGCTATAGCACATAATAATCCAACCATTCTGAATTACCAAAGACACTTTCTCTTCTACATCACTGTGACTCCTCAATGTAAGTGATGTTTAGAACAAGCCCCTCAACCAACGGTGGATACAGTGAAGTAGGAAAATATTATCATTTTGTAAGTGAAGAAATGTGGGACAACGTACATTGACCGACCTGACCTAAATGATCTGTCACAAGGGGCTGTTCTGAGAACACTGCAGCAAACAGTGCTTCCTTTTACTACGGACATCTACACTATCATGTAAGCCCAGGGCTTGCATAAAAAGAAGTACTTCTTAGTGGTTCTTAACAGTATGAGATGAAAGTTCAAGCAGATAACTGTAGATAGTAAGACATTTCCTCAGCAAAGAAAACAATAACTTCTGTGTAATAAAGAGGCCTTTCATTTTAAACCCTGGCTCCTCCAAGCTGCAGATGTTTCAGTGTTCTGTGATTGTTTGGGGTTTACTGCGGTGATAAGATCTTATACGTGATTTCTGAGGGGAATGCAAGAAGGACCGGTTCTTCTGTTCATAAGAAATTTACCTCAATGGAGCCATGCCAATTTTTATTAGACAATGGTATGGCCCTGATTTCTTATGTAGAAAGTTATTTTTCCCTTCCTGAGGTTTCCACTGCTTGACCTTTCAGGTTTGCACAAAATTAATTGTCACCAGATGATAAAATAAGTTCCAAGTTCTCATCTTTCTATCTGAGGCTTCATATTTCCTTATGGACACATGAAAGTTTTCTAATTTAAGGAGATCAATAGCTCAGTGAGCCATGCTGCTCCGATCTGTGCACAGATGGGACCCCACTCAGCACATAAGTCTGTTCCTGTGCTCAGTGGATGTAGGCTTATCTCCACCACACCGGGCCCTTTTTAACAAAGCGGTTTGCAGAGCTCTTCCAGAGAGTCATAATCTAGATGCAAAGGGACTTTGTTAGGAAAGGAAGAAGCAAGAGCCTGAGAATGAATCCTGAGGCCATGTTAATAGGTGTGTAGATTTTAGATCAGAAGTGAATGCCCCTTGTGACAGCAACAAAGGACAGAAATCCTTCACCAGGAAGCCAAAGACATATCAAAGAGATTTCAGAATGGCACAACTGTAAAAGCCATCCATGTGGCCTTTGTGCAGCAGATCTTGTGAGATGTGAATCTCCTACTGCCTTGAAGTATTCTGGGAAGACTTTGAGGGAGAGAAATGTCGTAAGAGGTATTTCACTTCCTGCTTCAGTGAGGAGTTTTCTCCCTGGATAAATGGGTGTCCTGGTTTCAGCCAGGATAGAGCTGGTTTTCTTCACAGAAGCTAGTGTGAGACTGTGTTTTGGATTTGGGATGAGGAACTGTTGATAATGTGCTGATGTTTTGGGTTGTTGCTGAGCCGTCAAGGACAGTCCAGCTTCTTGTGCTGGCCTGCCAGCAAGCAGGCTGGGGGTGCACGGGGAGCTGGGAGGGGACACAGCCAGGACAGCTGACCCAGACTGGCCAAAGAGATATTCCCTACCATCCGACGTCATGCCCAGTACATAAACTGGAGTTGGCCGGGGGGCGGAAATCGCTGCTCGGGGACGGGCTGTCGATCACGGGGTGGTGAGCAATTTCTGTATTGGGCCTCACTTGTTCTTGTACATTCCTTTGTTGGTATTATCATTATTGTTCCCTTCTTTCTTTCTGTCCTATTAAACCGTGTTTATCTCAACCCACGAGGTTTTTCCTAATTCTCTCCCCCGTCCCACTGTGGGAGGGAGAGTGAGCGAGCGGCTGCGTGGTGCTTAGTTGCCGGCTGGGGCTAAACCACGACAGTCGGAAATTTCTCCCTTTTATCTTCAGCCTTATGATATAAATACAGCGCAGTAGTGACTGAAAGTTACTTACCATTAGATGAAAGTTTCCATAGCTTGGATTTCCAGACACTGCCCATGACAATCTGTTAGTAATAGCAACCCCCAGAACAACCACTTCTGAAGTCTTTAGTAGCTGATCAGTAACATCTTTGAATAGATCTTTTGGTTTCAGTGCCACTTTTAGATGGATGAATGTCCTTATCATAACAAGAGTACTACAGCTGCTTCCCTTGCGGTTAACCTCTGCTGATCAGATGATACATATGACTGAGCAGCACAGGTGGTTAAAGATCCTTCCAGATCATGTCTGTAGTACAGTCACTGGACAGAAGGAAAAACTTTTCCATTGTTTCTCATTCCAACTTGTCCTCACTTTCATGATATTTTACAATGCTGTATCTCAGTACTTCCCTATTTTTTACCTGTGTCAGCTCTCCACCACTCTCCCAAACCTTGATCACCTGTTTTATCAACTTTTTTTTTAACCATCTCTGCATTCTCTTCCAGATGTCCCATATTCATGGACTGCTTTTAAAAAAATTAATTCACAAAGACATTATTCCCCTAGTCTTTCAGCTCCTACCTCAAGGGCTACACCCACCAGGATATCTGCAGGAAATTACAAGCTAATAATACCTATACAGATAACTAGTGAGGATCATGAAAGTACTTGAAAATGGATTCTATGTTTTATTTGTCTTTTTCACCCTTTGGATTACCATCTTGATTGGTAGATGTCACCACCAGGTTTTTTAATCTCTTTATTAAACACTGTAATGTTCTCTACATGGACCTGGGCTTGCAAGTTGCCCATAAATTTTAGCCCATGCAGTGGACCAGAGAGATGGAGTACTGCAGATTATGGAGGGTTATCTCTACTACGCCCACAGCTGTGTGTGAAGAAGGGTTGGACTTCAGATCCTGCAGGGTTCCATACATTTCATGGCCTTTCAGGACTTCAGGCCCGATAGTCCCCAAACAGGAGTTTCACACAGCCTTGGAAAGCCAAGGCTACAGGCAAAGTTTGTTTTCACAGAGCCATCAATCCAAACTGGCTCTGGAGGTGTCTATGAATTACTCCAGAATTGCCCACAAGGTAACCTAGAGCAAGAAAATTGGCACTGTTGCTTAAACAAAGACATAGGAATTTACAATGATGTCTTCTCTTGCACTTCCTTTAGGGAACTCTGTAATTATACTGAGATTAATTTTTTTCATGGTAATATCCTTTAAATCCAGACCAGCTCCCCTGACTTCAGTGGAGTTAATATGGATTTACAAAACTGTAAGCAAGAATGAGATCTGGTCCTAATTTAGGAAACATCTGCCAGCACAGATGGAGCTGAGAGAGTTTATTGTCATGTTAATTTTCTACCTTTGTTTGAGATTCTTCTGAGCATGGAACAAACCCAACAATTTTAAAATCTCACTCCACAGGCAATGTTATCCCCCCTTATTGTGGCTGGTGAATTCTGCCAGAGCATAAGATGGCCTTGTACTCAACTAAATCATGATGGGTTAAAAAAATAGCTTCATGAAAAATAATGGCTAAAATTGTCATCCTGTAACCACTTTGAAAGGTGACTAATTTTTGGTGATGAGCAACTCTATTGACATACTCCTGGCTGTTGTAAAATTAATCACGTGAGTAACAGTTTGCATGACTGTAGCCCAAGGAGCAGTTTGCCACACTCTTCATACAAACAAGATTCCAAGAAGGTCATGCAGAGTTTTGCCTAAGTCGTAAGTGCTGAATTTATTGCTTGATGGTTGTGAATCTAAAAAAGAATAATTGCTGCCTGTAAATAAAAATTTTGTTGTGATTCTGGGCCTTAATCTGTTGATTTTTAAAATTTATATTCTTTTCTGTTGTCTGTTTTAATGATTTAAGAAGTGAATGAGGGAGCAACGCTTTCTTATAAAACTTGGAAGAGTATTCTGTAGCACATGCAAGTGGCTTGCACGTCACGAAATAGAATATTTCTTTTTCTCTGCCATCCAATATGTCCTGGTGTTTTGGATTTTTTTATAACTAGGCAAATAATGTGTCTATTTTCTGTCTTAAGGAAAAAGAAGATGCTGCTGATTGCTCTGGAAGGGTTATCTGTCTAAAAATTCAGGATCTGATTTTACAGGAGTCACTGTTTGGAGAAAGTATTGAATTTATGATGGTAAAAGAGACCTTGTTGTTCTTAGGCTCTGCTTTTACTAAGGAGTCAGAAACCTTACCAGGGTTTTGTGCATTATTATATTTCTTTAAGGGATAAAAACACTCTTGAGCAGATCAGTACCAGGTTTGTACAACTAACCCCCCTAATGTAAATGTTAAAAATCAGATTTCTAGGATAAAAGACAGAAGGGTAAGTTCTTTTCTGACTTAATCTGATGTACTTGAGTATTTACACTAGTACAGGCTTAGAGTGCATTGCAGAGTGAGAAGGAATAATACAACTCATTCTTATTCTATAGCAGTGCAAATCTAGGCTAACTCCTGTATTCAGTATTCTCTCTCAAAAGTAGTGTGAGAAAAAAGTCAAACCAAACACACTGAAGATGACATGCAGAATTTGAAACAAAATGAGACACATATGGGGAGGAAATTGCATTATAATAATTTGATTACATATTTCAGACAGATTTCTGGGGCCCATGGCATATCCATAAAGGAGATAAATTTGGTAATGTAACTGTAGTGATATTAGGTAAATCTTGAGTTTTGCACTGACATCATGTTAGCCCTGTTAATTCTGTAAAATCTTGCTGATACTTATTTTCCCCCCCTCAACCTATTTTAAGTGGGTGATTAATAATTTTGTAATCTGAGTTCTTATGTAATAGACCATTTGTAATAGCAATTACTCATCAAGAATATTCTCAGATGAACAATTCGGTACAACAGGTCAGATTTAGATTTCCCAGTGGTTTGCTCTTCATGTAGTTGCCCTGAATCACGTTAGGGTTAACCAGAAGCAGAAGGCTTATGTTTTTCAGGCTGTAACCCAGGAAACACAGTTCAGAAGGCAATTGTAACCTCTGCTAAGTCTGCCCAGATTTAGAGCTCTACAACCATGATGCAGAGGTCAGATATTCAGTTACAGATCTTCCCTAAATAAGAGATTTCAAAAGTTTTTTAGACAGCAGAAAGTAAAGAACAAAGCCACCTACCAATGACACAGGTGGGGAAAAAAACACTCTTTACACCCATAGCACTGCTGAGCCCAATATCAGGTGAAAATCAAAGCTGCAACCACCTTCCCCACCCGGGAGCAGAAAATTGGGGGTGGGGGGTGGGTGTTGGTGACACCTGAGTAGGAGGGGCAATAAGCATATGGGGAGGTGCTGAGTGGGTAGGTAGCTCCTAACCACAGGGACCTTGTAGAAAGGAGCAGGTCTGGTTGACTTCAGGGAGGGAGTGGATGTGGGAGCTCTTCACTGGGAGCTGCCTCCCAGCACTGATTTTCCTTTCATGGCAGGTTTCTGGAGGGCTCAAGCATGTGCAGTTGTTGGGTTGTGTTAGCCTTTTGCTGCTTGGGACAGCTGTGTGCAGGTAAGCGGCATCTATCTGCAGTCTCTTCACCTTTTTTGTTATTCCTCTCTTTGTTTCTGTTCCCTTTCTGTTTCTCTTACATTTTTTTGTTTTGTCTTGCATGTCAACTTTCTGCTCTAGGATTTGTATTGGGAGGGGAGTTTAGGGCTTCAAACATATTCTGCTGGAAGATTGTTAAAGTGTCTCTACTGCAGCTAGGCTGGAAAGGAGGAGTAGCTGCTGAATCTCTCCATTCTTAGTTAATCTTCCCTAGGAGACTGGAGATGGGATGAGCTTGTGTGGGGAGGGGGGAAGTGTTTGATAGAAACTTTAATCTAATACATCTTGCTCTCTCCAGGGCCTCTCCCAGACAGCTTTCCTCTCTGCTAAATCTCTCGCTCTGTATGTTAACAAGCCTGGTCTTGAAAACCTTAAGACTCTTTGTTGCTAAAGGATTTAAGAAGTGACTGTACTGCTTCTGGTGCTGCCATTGGAGGGGGAATTGGATGCGGGACCTTAAAGACAGAGGTTCAAGGCTCTCCTATAATGAGGCTTTGCCTTTGTCCTTCTGAGGTGATGTGACCAGTATGTTTGAGGAGCAACATCTTTTACCTCCATCCCCAAATCCTTGTGTTCCCCATTTTGCATTAAAGTAAACCCTCTAGCTCTCAATCTTTCATGGAGAAGGTAACCTGTTTCCTGCTCAGCTGCAGTTCACATCCCCCTTTTATGTTTTAATGTTGTTTGTTAGAACTGCCAGATCCTCCCTTTTGAGACAGAGCTTGAGGGAGAGGAGAAAGATTTTCTTTCTTTGTGGGTGTGGTTTTTTGGTAACTTTCTCTCCTAGATCAAAGCCTGAAGCCTCAGATTGCAGCCTCTCAGCTTGCTACAAACAATCCCACTCTCACTACAGTTGCTCTAGAAAAACCTTTCTGTATGTTTGACAGTTCTCTGCGTCCAAACAAATCTTATGTCATCTATTTGTACGCAATGAAGGAATCAGGTGAGTGTGCAGCATTATGTGTCTCTGGAAGATAACTACCTGATGTGGCTTTTGCATGCAATTATTCAGTTTTAGGGGTGTGGGTCTGAAAGGGGTAAAAGAGAAAAATCTGTAGCTGTAAGCTATGTACTAGCTGAGCCTCTAGTCTCTGTTTTCTCCAGGTTATTATTATAAAATATAATATAAATAACCATTGTGTTTCAATGGGGCTGATTAACGCTAGCATGTGTTAATACTGTGTTAGCTGACTCCTAGTAGGTGTGGAGCAGCACTATCAGCTATGAACGTTTGCCCAAATCTTGCTAATGAAACCAAGTGGCCCACAGTCCGATACTTTGTCTAAACACAAATGCCTTGTATAAAAGCCTGAATTCCCCTAAATAAACCTGCTGAGAGAAAATGGGTAACTGATGCTGTTTGCTTCATAGTTAGGGTAGCCAGCCCTTGCAAGAACTACTTCTTTTTTTCTTTTTTTTTTTAAGACAAAGGCAAGTCAAGTTAGACTTGTGGTCAAAGATGCCTGGCCCATGGGTTCATTCATAAAATGAATTTCATAACTGCTTGGCAATGAAACATTGCTGGCAGTGACCAACAGCTGCCTTCTCTGTTCCCTGCTGCTCTGGCAGACTGTTTTGAATGCCAGCTAGAGCTACTCCATAAGCTGACAGAAATAAATAATTTCCTTATATGATACCTTCTCCCCTAAAGGCTGTGTGCAGCTGCCTTTTCTAAGAGGTGCAGAAAAGAGATCTTGAAGGGAGGCAGTAGAGAAATTGGCCAACAGACAAATGGTCTAAAACTTCCACTGCTGATTGTTGCCGCTTTGGACAAGGTGGAAGGAGGAGGCCTTGGACAGGTAGAAGCCGTAAACAGAGACACCATCCCATACAGCTAACATAGACAATAGTGAATGCACAGCCTTCTGAGACACAGCCCACGACTGAATTGCACATCTTTATATGTCTAAAACAGACTAAGTGTATTATAATTATATGAAAGGCTACTGATACATAGTTAATACCTGCAAATACAATGTTTTGTGTTAGAAATTACATCAACCACCCCACTTTCTACAGCTTCTGTGGCAAAAGCTTCCTACACAGATGGGTGAATCTCTGCAAAAGGGGTTATATACAGAGAAATGTCTTCTGCTGCTTTTTAAGGCCAGCAGATGCAAACTTATTACTTGGCAAACTGGGAGGAATTTTGTTTGGATTTGTCTCTGGTTTGCAGAGCAGCACATTGGCTCACCCTTGCATGCCTCCTAGAGCAGGGAGAAGGGAAATTTAAGAGAACTTTCTTAACACCCTATGTTCAGCTTTGCTGGTAAAGAAATGTGTCAGCATACTACAAAGCTGATGGTCTAGCAAATTTCTGAAGTAGTAATGTAAGTTTTAGCTCTATTCTTATGAATGTCGCTATCAGACTTGATCCACCTAGTAAAGTTTAAAAAAACAAAAAAAAACACCCCAAAAAATCCCCGCATGAAACAAACTTACTTAGGCATCAGCTTTTACTTGCTCACCAGAGCCAAGCTAAGAGTTACTGAAGTGGAGACCGGGAGAGCAGGGAGACCTAGCTGTAAGAAGCATTATGATTTGGGAAAAAAGCCTAACAACAGAGCATGCCTTAGCTAGTATTTGCTTTCATGTTATTGGCTCCCATTGAAGAGAGGGGTGTCAGAGCTTAACTAACTTGAGCACTGACCTTTAAGCTGTATTTCTAACCTGTGCTAGAAACTCTTCCCTTTTAAAACAGGTTTAAGTTTGCATTGGATCATAGCTAAAAACTTCTCATGACCAAGCAGTTGCAAGAACTCTGCTCCAGGAGCACAGCAGAATGCTTCCAAACTGAAGTAGTTCCCAATGTACTGCAGCTTTGGAAAAACTGGCATTCCTTTGCTGCTGACAGCACTGAAAAGCTGCAGGGGGCTCCCCCCCCCAAAAAAAATTTAAAAAAATTAACCTGCAGTTGCAGAACTTGGGAATGTCTCTTGGGACTTGTGCCTTGGCTTTGCAGCAGGAAAGTTTTGAGAGCTGCAACTGAGCTTCCAAACTATGCTGTAGGGATGGGTGCAGATTCACACTTCACTTGAAGCTGTGAGGACTTTCAGAGTTTGAGGCATGCTGTCTGGAAGCAGTGACATGCCTGGCTGGTCAGAAATGTAGAGAGCACATCTGTTCATGCAGCACTTACACACTGGGCTGCGTACTGTGTGGCTCTGAGGTCCAGCTGCTGTGTGACCAGACGTCTAAGGGTTTCTGCTCCAGGAGACGGAAGAGTTGTGACTCTCTAGGAAGTCTGCCTTCGTGATGGTATCAAATCTGAAATGGCAGGATTTACTGGATGTTTATTGGAGTGATGTGTGGCATGGGGGAAGAGCAGCCTTTGCCACCTTCTTTCCTACTCCACCACAGTCCTCTTGGAAAAGACGAATTTTGGGAGGGGGCTACTAAAAAGTATTGTTCTGAGATATGCTGTGGATCCTTCTCACTTTGAGGGACAAGTGTAAAGAGCTTCATCAACAAATAAGGGGCAAGGAGTAGGATCACTACACAGCCAGATCGGTAGCAGATTTTTTGGGTTTTTTGAGTGTTTTGGGGTGGAAGACCAAGTTACCAAGTAAATACAGGGTGAGTTGAAAGGGTTGAACTAGTTCTAACAGCCTTGTTAAAAAGCATCTCTCCTGCAGCAAGTGCAATAAGCTCCCTGGTGACAGACAACAGCACCAAACCACTCGACACCACCTTCCAACAAACAAGCGGGGGGCAGCTTGGACCTTACAAAGCTGCCTTGTTCAGTGTGCCCAGTTGTGCATCACCTCCCAAACTTGCTGATGTAGGAGATGTCAACAAAGCTTCTGATGTCCTGAAACAATACCTCTTCAGAGTCGGGGATGATGGGACTTGTTTGTACGACCCAAACTTCCTAGCTGTCTGTAACCCACCTCTTGCACCAGACACAACATACAGGTATAATTCTGATGCCTTACAAGGTGATTGCTGCTCTTAAAACATGATAAGAAGTAACATTGAGTCTGTAATTACCTTTATAATGGTATGATGTGAATTACCAGTCCCTAACAGAAATGTCCTATTGCAAGGGTGGTTATGAAGATGGCTTGGCTTTGGCGTAGCACCCTGCAGATGGTGCTCTGTGGTGTCCTAGCAGTGGTGTGCTCTAGCAGGTTAAATTCATGGATCAGCAGGAAAATTCATGTGTGACCTGCTGGATCCATACCTATGTTGGTGTAGGTAACCCAGTGACAACATCTGATTAGAAACTGCTGGTAGAAAAGGATTTTGACTGGAAAAATATGCTGAGATTATTCACCATGTATTTCGTGTTAGATGATTCTGCAGGCATGGATCTGGCTCTGCTTTGTTTTGATGGGATTCTGGGGAGTCAAAATTCTCCTTGGTCTCTAGCTCCAGGAAGCCCCTAATGTTAACAGAGACTTCACAGTGAGGGCCAGGTGGCTTACAGACTTGTCTGACCCCTGTTGCCTGGGGAAGATGGCCATCTGGGGAATTCGCGCAGCCTGACAGCTGTTACCCGAAACACTTGTTTTGCTGCTGCTAGCTATTTAAAAGTTGTAGTTAAAATGGCATATCTGCTGTGGAGACCTAATATGTTTCTGAAACAAACTACTATGGGCTCTTAGTTTTGCAAAAACTGTCTTGCCTCTTCTGTCTCTTGAGGACATTTCTGAAAACTCAAACTATTGTAGAATAGAAACTTAACTTCTTTGCCAAATCTGATGTTGGCCCGTCTCTTCAATACTTCCCTCTATCAGGGAAAGTTGGACAAAATTTTTGACTTCCATATGGAAATCAAAACCACTTGCTGTCCTAAATAATGAGGCTTTTCACAACAGGGAATGGCAAGCTGGGAAAAGCTGTTGTTGGAAAGCTACCATCTGCCAAGGCTCACAAGAACAAAGTGCAGACTATGCATGACATAGCACAGAATGCTTTTCCATTATTAAATCTATTTAATTCTTTATAAGGTCTCTGCGAATAGTCAGTTACCTTTATCTCCATCTAATGCTCTGACAAAACCTGAAGTCTGACCACCAGTATCTTAAAAGTGCTAGTAAGGAAGCTCGAATTTGAAATTCCTAATTTAACACTTTTTCCCCACAGGTTTAAATACGTGTTGATAGATAGCACTGAGGGTATCATGAAAGACCAAACTCTCTGGTCCGATCCAATCAAAACCAGAAGAGGTAAGTCTGCAGCTTTTCTCAGGTCTTATAAGTAGCTGTGCTTGCCTTAGAACACTATTGCTCTATGAACAATACCTAGTCTTTTCCTAAAATTTTATCAATTTTGTCAGCCTTTCAATATTGGAGTAGCAGACTTAAATATGAAATAATTCTCTACTTTTGTGTCCTTCAAAACAATTCTTCTAGTAGAGATCAAGTTTGTACATGCGGTCTCAAATTTGATGTATGTCACGGCATCTGGTGCTGTTGACATTTCTCAGTAATACAGATACTTGTCATACTGGCTAACCTGCTGAGGAAAGCTTATAAACTCTAAATGCTGACACTGAGTCTTAAACCTCTTTCCCATAAATCATCTAAGACTTCAAATACACATATAATCAGTTTGCCTCTCCTAAATCACCAGCTATCTCCTAGTTGGTGGGGGTGTTCACAGTCAAAAATAAATCATAGGAACATTTTTTCCATGCTTTTCTAGTTAAAATCCCCTTGAAAATTGATACCTGGCCTGGTCGAAGAAGTGGAGGCATGATTGTCATTACATCGATCCTGAGTGTTCTTGTGTTCCTTCTGCTTGCTGGCTTTCTTGCTTGTGTGTCCTCTGTTGTCATGTAAGTACTGCTACACCTTACAGCTTCCAGTAAGAGTACCTAAACCCTCAGTCATCAGCCTTCTTCCCTATGGCTCCAGGCTAATGTTGCTGGTCTTGTTTGAGATAAAACAGACCAGATGGTATCCTCCAAATTTTGAAGGTGGTAACAGAAAAAGACTACTTTATCATTATCTGCCCAAAGATCAGCAGCTCTTGTAATTATTGCACAGTTTTAAGCTTACTAGCTGCCAGACTTTAGTAAGGACTACTGGAAAAACAACAGTAGAGTTGCACGTACTTAAAGTCTGTATATTCTTTGGTACGTATTGCAGCTTTCGACCTATTCAGGGGTTTGGAAACTGTCTTAAGGAGCGCAGGCATTTGTAAAGATCACATAATGTCCTAATTAATGCATTGATTTTAATTTACTTCCCTCCTCACCAGGAGAAATAAGTTACCCCTATCAATTAATAAGTGAGCTGTATAACTCCACTAGTCTATGCATGTTCCCTAGTCTTCTATGCCCCCTGCCCTGGGAAAACAATGAGGCCTGACTGGGTCCTAAACTGAACTTTTGGAGGGAATTATCTAAATTTTAGAAATCATGGGTATCAGTGCTGCTAACACCCACTTCTTTCATTCACTTGAAAATGATGCAAATACCTTCTATTCAGTCACCAGGCTCTCTTGGATTAAAGATGTGGAAAGCAAAAACTGCATAGCAAATTATAATTTTAAAAAAATCTATGGGGTTTTCTTATGCTAAATGATATAAGTAGCAATCAGCCTTTGCAAAATGTTGTGACAGTAGGCTCAACTCAGTCTCTACTGAAACTTAATAAAGCCTTTCACTTGCCCACCAGGAGATCAGAAGATCCTTCTGCAGAGACAAGGCGCATGTCTCAGACTATTCAACAAAGTGAACCAAGACCGCAGTTAAGCTCTGAGTGAAAAACCTGATTCAAGTCAAGGGTAGAAATGCAACTGAATTGCTACGTGTGCTAGGCCTAGGGGACTGTGTCTTCTACTCAGTGCTAGTCCAAAACAAGCTACAGAACGCGACCAGGCAACTGAAGGTGAACCGCATAGACGAAATATGGACACCTTTTTTGCAGTCTTGCAGTACATGATATTCTGTCTTGTCCTAATGAGATTTGATTTAGTTAATTGCCTTCTATAGCACAGATCAAATGCCTGGACTGAAGAAAGAATCTTCACGAGATCCTTCAACTTCAGTGATGTGATCAGAGGTTGTCTAGTACATACATCTCATCTGGAGTAAGCATTACTGCAGACTTCTCATCTGCTTCTCATGATCAGATGAACATGATGTAGCCATTTGTCTCAACCTTTCTTTCTAGTAATTGGTGAGGAATAAAGAAAAACAAGTTGCTTTAGAAAAAGATGTTCTTAGACAAAACTAGTGATTAAAAGGTAGATAACAGGGAGCTACTGCTGCTTCCTCAGGATTTTAGTGACTATTTGTGTCATAAGACTTCTTTTTCTTCCTTTTAAAAGAAAGCAAGCAAGTTCCAATTGTCCTGTATGTAGCAGAGTAATTCTGATCTCAAATACTTAAATGCCCTCAAACAGCTTTGCAGGGATGAAAGCTAACAAAATTGCTTCAAAGAAGGTATGTTCTTTCAGAGCTCCGTATAATTTGTTGGTGGGTTAGTGAAGGGGAGATACTGCTTTACTGGGACACATGAGTATATTCACTGTTGTCAGGCTTAGTCTTATTTCTGACCTTTACCTTAGGCAGCTGCAAGCCTGCCTCTTCACATCTTAGTATCTAGACTGGTGGGGTCTTTTGAGCTAATTCTCTTCCTTCATTTGATGATCTCAGTTGGTGACTAGAAATAAATCTTTGCCCCAGGTTTAAGTTATGTACTGCTTTTTTTCCATTGATGCTAGCTTCCATATACAATTTTGTCTCTACAAAATACTTGAGGAAGATCCAACTTCAAAGCCTGACCTTATACCTCTTGAGTACATATAAGCAACTGTCCTAAGCAACTGTAAGCAAGCACTTACTTGTGATAAGTACAGAGCTGTCGCTTGTTATTATTGATGTCCTCCTAGTTTATCAGTAAGTTTGTTAAACTGTCTCAGCTAATAAATAAATAAGGATTCTGTTTTGACATAAGTAGTTCACTATCACCATTATGACTGGATGACATTGAACTGATACTTATTCTCTTCAGATTATGAAAATTAAAAAGTTTTGTGCAAAGTCAAACATTGTCAGAATGAAGTGTTGAGACTGTAGCTTGATGATGGCAAAATTTACCATTTTAAACTTCAGGACTTAAGCCCAAGAGATCTGTACACAAGCTCCTGGTGTTTGGGTATTCTAACTACAGAACGTTAAAGCTTGCCTGCTCACAGTCTTGGTTCCAGATATGCAAGTGCTGGCAGGGAGAAGGGAGAAAGCACTTTGTGGGAGTGGTGGGTGCTGTGCCTTCTGACTAAAAATGGATGCTGAAGTACCTGGAATTATATTTTTCTGTTTTTTGGCCACTGGTGCCTTCCCTGTAATTTTCTGCTATACAAGTTGCTACAATCACTGTTCTGAGGTGCTTTCTCATTCATGTATTGGGTACTAACTTGCAAGCACGGGATATTTGAAGAAAAAAGGAGTGTGAATTGTAGGTGTGCAGGGATGAACATTAGAGTACGTGAGAGATCCTTGGAGGGTTTGTCTCCGTTATAAAGCCAAAGTAGTACTTCATTGTTATAGAGGGCTCTAACTCCTTGCTCTGGACCCAGTGGAAAAACTCACTATCTGACAGTAAGATCAGTGAAATTAATAGAGTCAAATAAGTATCTTCCCAAATGCAGACAGTCAATACATTATATTTGATGCCATATCAGTTAATTCTATTGTTAGAATAAGTTCTCCTTTGTTTTGTGTAAAGGAGTTGCTTGCGACTCTATGTTAGCATGTACAGCTATCATTTAAAATACAGCACTAGAATAGTTCAATCTGTTTTCTGCCAGTATCTGTTAAAACATTCACATTAAGCAGTTTGTCTCTCGCTCAACAGATAACTGTTTTTAGGCAGTTTAATCCTGCTAATGGGCCTAGATGAATAGCTTGTATTTCTTCTTGTGCTTCATTTACATCTTTCATTTGAAAGATCTTCACTTTATTTTTTAATGGAAAAATTCAGAAGGGTTTATTTTTGGGTTTTGATTTTTCCACCCCCCACACCACTCCCACCCCCACAAATGAAGCAGAATTAACTGTCTTAGTTGTTCCTATATTGCCATGCATACAAGCTTTGGGATTTTTTATTTTAGCTTTTCAAAACTTCACCAGTGTTCATAAAGTTTGCATGAAAAAGAATTCTGCCTTTCACCACCTTCAGATCTTAGGATATTTCTTTCTCAAAGAACATGGCAAGGAAGAGGAAATTCTAACATATTATGACTTTTATCAAAATTTCCTGTTGAAATATTTTATTGAAAATGACAACTGAAACGACTTTTTCTATGCAACCTTGCTTTTAGACAGGGAGAACTACTCTTGGAGCAGCTTTAGGTTTTCACAAGATCTTGCATGTCAGTACCTATTCATTATGCTATGAACTGTATTTCAGGACTGTGCCCAGTCAAAACAACAATTGTGATAAATACCAGAACAGGGTCACAACTACTTTTGCCTCTCCATACAGTATTTCCATTGATCTGAATGCTGACTTCTTTCTGCTCTGCTTTTGACTCCTCACTGAAGAAAGGGTATGGAAATTCCTGTTTGGAGACTATCAGAGTTATGTCCTGATTCTTATCCTAGTCATGCAGAAGAAATATAAGGTATCAATGTTTAACAGCATTTCTTTAGTACATAGGCTTAAGAAGCAGAAAGGTTATGGGGCAGCTTAATTTTTGAAGGAGTGGGGGTGCAAAGAGACTACATCAGGCTTTTTCAGGAGCTGTTGCCAACCTTGTCTGTATTTTTGTTCAGATATGCCTTTCACAGCCAAACTGTCACACCAAAGGAAGGAATATGTATGGATAAAACAAAGTTCCCCAGCCTTACATGTATTTACATTAAAAGCATCAACAGAAATGAGACAGAACAGAAAAGTGATATTTGCTAGGTGTTTTCTAGCTGTTGCTTTGAGCACTGAGTGATAGTTATCAATCCTTCAATGACCCTGCAAAATACATTGAAAATGCTGATTGCAAGTGCTGCTATGTGGTAGAAAATAAAGATAAACATCACATCTATGGAGAGAGTCCAGGAACCACTTACAGAAGTCCTGCTTACATTTAACACTTCAAGGTTGTGCTTAGGTTTTATCAATGGTACACCTGATGGTTGTGAACAAGTTGAACTTGAAATCTCTCTTCAAGAGAAGCTCTAAGAAAACTTGGATCCATGCCTGCCAGTCTGCACTCAGGTGAATATAGCCCTAATAGCATTAAGTTGCCAAGAGTATAGTTGTATACTCCATTTCTGATATCTTTTACTTGGGTCCTGGTATTTCTCTGGGCAGAAAGAAATAAATAATGCAAACTATGCTTGGAAAAACTAGTGCTGGGTTGAGGTTATTTTATACATTTTCACCTGTAGTCTAGGTTAAGCTTCAAATGCCTGGTCTCCAGGACTGAAAAACAAATTGCATTCAATTCTCTTTGCATCAGTCATTCCAGCATGCTCTCAGCTGGGGCCCTGGCAGAAATGCTGCTGTAGGCCTGTTTAGCAGATGGACTGACTGCACTAATATTCAGCACCGTTGAATGCTGAAGTCGTTCACTAGCAGCTATGTGACCCAACTTGCCTGTGAAGCTGCCTGAGCTTGAATGTGGAAGGAAGGCAGGAAAAAGAGTGAGCGCTAGACAAGATTTGTATGGTTTCAAGCACTCCTTTGCTTGCGTGGTTTGTTTGGTCCTGGGGCTGTCTGCTGCTAAAACATTGCTATACAAGTCTTGAGTTAACTAAAAGACTCTTTTCTGTGCCAACTGTAATAACTTTGTGAAGTATTTATTAGCATACTGTTAAACTGTAACATAACAAGTAAAAATAACTTTTTTATCGTGAATAAATGAGCACAAAGATGGTAAAGACATGAATATGGAGAGATCTTATGTTGCATTTCTTGAACATGGTGAGTTCATGAAGATAATGCCTTCTGTATCTTCAAACAAGTCTTTTCTGCTCTACTTTCACCAGGACAAATGCATAATTAATCATAATTAATACATGGACAGGGTGAGGGAAGAGGTCATGTCCTTCAGAACTGTTTGCCTTTTATTCAGCAAGTGATTCTGCAGATTATTTAATAGACTGGTCGTTAGCAACATTAGAGACTTTAAAAAAAAAATCCCTTATTAGATAAAGGAGAAGGTAGCTCATTTGATTGTAACAGGTGATGTTTTGGGGCAGACTACAGAAAATTAGCATTCTCAGAAGCTCCTGGTAAGAAACTAGTTGTACGAGAACTAGGCTGGGAACTTGGCAGATGCAATATTTAATGCCCTTTTTCAGTTAAGTCAGGGCCCATAACATTAGGTTGTTTGGATGTTGAAAGAACCATGGCCAGTTTACTGAATTAGTTTTGCTTTTGTTTAACTTGGGCATAAGCGCATATCACTTGCTAGATATACTTGGAATTGGGGATTGAACCTGAGGAAAAGGATGTTAGTGAGAGCCATACTGTAAAACAGTCATGGTACTTTTTATTGATATTTGTGATAGATCTGGTCAGCTGTGGTCAGGAAACCTACCTCAAAATCAGGATCAAATTGCAAAAGGCCTATCAATGCCTAGTGGTACTGACCATTGGTACACTGCTGGATGCTTTTACTTATGAGCTAAGAACCTGACACTTCCTACTAGAAAGAGTTTACAGGCTTGTTCAGTAAAGAAAAACAGACAACAAGTCTGCTTGTGGGAGGAAAAGTTGCTCTAGAAATTAGGTATTCAGAAATCAGTAGCATGATTTTTGAAGCAGCCTGAGCACTCAGGAGCTATTATTTCCTTATGGTTTTACCAATGAAATGTAAAAAATCCTCTGAATTTTTTTCTGTGTGTGTATGGTACTTTCTCAGAAAAGTACCAACTCCTAAGTGTAGCTCTGCCACTCTGGTCACTGCACTGAGCCATCTTTACAGCTCCGACTGCTCTTTGCATATATTTTCCTGCTCCTATTGCTTTGTCCATGTCTATGTCATTACAGTCAATGTTGTAATGTGTGCACAGTGTTAGGATCCATCACTTGCTGGTGAATTCTGATTTTGACCTGACCTACCCTCTGATGCCTGGAAACAGGACTAAGATGGAAGACATTGGTCCAGCAATATATACAACCTTATTACTAAATTACTGTTCTTTGAATTTATTTAAAGTGTTTTGGGTGGGATTTTTTTTTTCCAAATTTTGGAGATTATTTGGAAATTCTGGCTGTAACTGCATATATAGCCTGTTATTTCAGAGCGACCCTTGTGTATTTTTATTCTACTTGCTAGATGCTTGGGCCTAACTCTGGGAAAAAGTCTGAGTACTGTTGTGATATGGACTATTAACAGTGTGCTACTGAAATATACTGGCACTAGTTTTTCTACTTAGTTACAGTTTAGTTCTGTCTTTGCGAGGTCACAGTCTACTGAGAGATCAAGACATCTAGCAACTGCAGAGAAAGTGTAACAGCACGGCACTAAAACTCCCCAAATCTAAATCCTTATCAACTGTAGAAATGAGTTCTTGGCCCTAAGCAAGCAGCTGTCTTCTCACTCTCCTCCCTTCCTGCACATTGTCCTTTCTTACAAAATTTGCCTAGGTAAGCTTGATGTTTAGCTGCCCCCAAGAGAAAAGCATGCTGGATATTATCTGACTGTGAAAAATAGTAACAGGCTGGCAATTCTTCCATGTGCAGCTCATGTATAGCTGAAGTTGACTGTGACCAAAAATTATTACAATCACCTAGCTCCTTTTCTGGGAGACAAGTTTGAGTTTCAAGCCATTCCTATTTGAACAAGTGTGCATATACTATACCTCCAATCCTGTAATTAGCACCATCTTTTACTTTCACTGGTTAAAGTCTCAGCAGAATCACCAACTTTCAAATGGATTTTAAATGGCATTCAAACCTTCTTTGGCTATGCTTGGTAAAATGCACTGGCCTCCATATGTGATTTATTACCCTGACAAAGTCAAGTATGATAACTTTCAATCCTAACATTGACAGTGCTCCTTGAAGAAATGCTCTGACCTATTACATATTTGCCTGCAGGAACTATGTGCCTGTCTAAGCAAAATAACTAAGAGTGATCATGTCTCACGCATGTGGCTGCCTCACAGTTATTCAGCTTTCACAGTAGGTGAGTCAATGTATAAAGAACTTTTGAAATTGTTTGGATTAAAAAATAATAGTTTGCTCTATTCTGAATTCTAGGTAGAGTTTCCCCCCCTTCATATATTATATAAATTCATGGATAGGCCTCTGAATGGTTAAATTGAACCTGTTCTGATTCCTTGTTCTAAAGGGAAGTTTGCTGCAAGCACCTCTATACTAAGGCAGTTAGGATTTAGTGACAGAAAAAGGATAGCAGTATCCACACACTGATATCACAGTTACTGTAACTTTGTCAGACATTATAAGGGTGATTTTAAGCCATGTTCTCATGTCTTGAAGTTAAAATGTATGAACAAGCTTTGCCAATGGTATTCCAGATATTACGTCTACACAAACCTTTTTGCTCTCCTGAGAGATATGACATGAGCCATGCAATTAAAAGTTGCAATCCGGGAGGATGAGACTCTACCTGGAAAAGGGGAACAATCAGAATAAACTGTGGCCATGCGGATGTGGCAAAGACCAATTGCTGGCTCATTGTGTTTATCCACTCAGGGACAGGGAGTGAAAGGCTTTGCATTAGAAAGCAGTACCAAAAAAAACCCCAGAAACCAAGTTTTCTTCCAGAGGCGTTTTGCAGGGTATTGTAGATTGGAGTGCAGCCAGAACTGGTGTGCAATGTGGTAGACATTCCTTGTTGGCACCATTATACTTCATTGGACAGCAGCTTCCCAGGCCTGAAAAACCTATAGAGTGAAACTATAAAACACTTTGCAATGAAAGATTATCAAGCTTAAATTTGCTGGTGTGACATTTATCAAATACTAAAATTACGCAAGCATTACTTTCCTCTGTGGGTTTGTTGCCTTATCTTGTACCAGATTGTAAATTCCTCAGGATAAAGACTGTCTTTTGGTAACATATTAGCACAATATATTGCTGTTTCCCAACTGGGCATACTGTGATGCATAACTGTGACAGTTATCAATACTGTCAACAAGTGTCAATACTCCCAGATGAAGTTGCCTTAGCAGAATGTAAGTATCTAGGAGTTCCTTGGAAAGAGAAGCTTCTAGCAGAATATTATAGTTCTTCCCTACAAACTCAGCCCAAGTTTTCTCCAGTCAAAAAGTAGTAAAACCAGGGAACTGCAGAATCTTTTACCCATATTTGTCTTGTCTTTTCCATTAATGCACTTCCTGGTGAGATTTTTGACTTCAGAATTTTGGATTGTCTTCTTGAAACTGGATGTGGCAACTTAAAAACAAATGCTTTCTGTCGAACTGAATTTGTTTCATTTTTAAAAGAAATGGGAGTCTGTCTTCTGCTATGACATGGATCTTATCTGAATATTGCTTACTGTGAATTATTGGACAAAAATTTATTAGTTTCTGAGCAAGTCAACCACCTTTAGCATTTAATATCACAATTAAGTTTTTTGTTAAAGGCCTACATGTGATAAGAAGTATTGTCTTAAAGAGTACATGCATCAGCATTTTCTCTTTCCCTTTTTTGTATCTTCCTCCTTTGCTTCTATTTAACGAATGCAAGTCTGTCCCTCTCTCCTGTGATGCCAACTCAACAGCCCCAGAACTACCTCTCAATTGATGGACAAACTGGACTACTTCCTCCACTGTGCCTTGGAACAGGAAGGGCTGTTCAGTTTAGACAATGTCTCTAGGTGCCCTCTTGTTATCTCAGCAGTAATGAAAAACATTTGGGTTTTATACCATAATATACATCACATTCCTATTTGGGGGTTTGTTAAAGAATATGTTGTAACTGAGTAATTAAAATCTAGAGGATGAGGAAATGGCAATACTTAGTTTAATACTCTGTAGCAATTCTTACACATCTAGTTTCGTGTGTGTCTATAGCTGTATGGACAGCTATATTAAAAACTGTAATTTATTTCCATTGAAAATAATTATTTGTAAGAGACAATTGTATGCATTATAGATTTAATGCACAACTAAATTCTAAGAAAATAGATCTGAAGCATTTCTACTGATGTCAAATTAACTAGCAAGCTGAAGGCTGAAGAAGAAATTCTAGCATATATTTAAAAAGTAACTTGTACAATCATCTACATGGTTGCTTCTGACGGTATTAAAAATATTAATAATATTCAATTAATTGAATTATTCTGGATACATCCAGCTATAAGGCATATTGCTCTTTCAAACTGCACAATGATAGCATACCCACTGAAGAACACGAAAGGACTGAGATGACATCATACATGACTAAAAAGAAATCATAAAAAAAAATCCTGTGCTTTCCTAATAACTATGTTAATTTGGCCTGAATACAGAAACTACTTTCTTCTGAGGTAGCTTGCAAGCGTAAGCTTGGGAAAAGCATGTGCTGCCATATAACCATTTTCCCCAGTCCAAGAAGAATCCAGCAGTTGAGAGCTGAAGGTTTAAAAGCACTAGGACTAGTTTTCCCATGATGAAAGAAGGCAACAGGAAAAGTTATTTACAATCCCTAGTTCTACATCAACCCACTAAAATTAGGTAGAGAGGTATATGGATGGAGCATGGAGGTTTGCTATTTCTATTCACATGAATTAATTCACCTGAATAGTTTTATTCATGATTTTAATATGAGGGGGACAGAGATGGCATTATATTCTAAAGTGTGGTATTTTTAAGGGTAATGTTTTGTTTCCCCATTTACCCATAAGCTAGTATTCATAAGCAGGATCTGTGACATTTCATTATTGTACTTAGTCATATGGTGCTTTATGGCTAAAACAAAGCACCAGCTGAATTCAGTTAGTCTTTCCATTGATACTTTTTTAATAGATCTTGTATCATGACTTTGGAGAATGATATTTTTTTCAAAACATTGTAAATTCTTTCTGGATGAAAGGAGTTATTTAAATACAATGGATTTTTATTATTTCCTTAATGGCATGAGTAACTTTGGGATAGATTCTGTTCCATGTTTGCCTGTGTAATCCAAGCCAAATCCATTGAAGCCTGTCCATTTTCTCTGCATTTACACAAGAATATCTTAGTAGTAGAATGCATTCCAGGACTGCAGCCCTTTCTCAGGAAACACCCCCACTGAGATTTCCCTAAAGTTTGAAACATTATGCACAGTTGGAATCAGTTTATCACTATACGATTCCTCCCACGTCTCCTCCCACCCCCTGGCATCAGCACAACTGGCCCAAGCTCAGTTAGAGCGCACAAGGACTAGTCCCATAGAAGAACATCACTCTGCAGTCTTGCTGAAACAGTGGATCTGCTCTTGGCAGCCATAGGAGAACCCCAAGGTTTATCTCAAATTTGGCTCAGGGGGAGGAATTCTCAGCTTAAGTGTCAGTAAAGATTCATGCATTACTGATTGCATATGAGGCAATTACAAGAGAATATGATGGGCCTAATTGTACTGTTCTTCCAACACTTTTAAACTCTAGTTTAATGAAAAGTTTGAGCCTGAACCTAGTTTTAAGCACGTGAGTATTGGAAAAAGGCTTTTAAATTCAGAGTTCTAGTAGAAGATATATGGTTTTAATCAGAAAAGTTTTTTCACAAAGAGAAAAAAGAACGTGAAAGGTGTCAACGAACATCAAAACACTTTGTCCATGGTTTTGGTTGCTTTTTTTTTTGTGGGGGGGAGGGGGGCGGGGGAAGGAATGGGTGTGGGGCAGGAGGTGTTGTGTTTGGTGGGTTTTTTGGAGGGGAGGCAGAAATAATTTCCTAACCAGCTGAAATAGAATGTTATGCTCATCTTTTATTAGATTTCCTGTCCATCACACATTTGTGTGGAAAAGAATTTGCTCTAATGTTGTCTCTTATTTTCAATATTGTCTTTCTGTCCACTAATGAAGAAAATTATAGCACCAAGAATGGTTATTTATGTTGGTCATATTCCCAAAAGTATTTCTCCCCCTCCCTTTTCAGTTTATACCCAACATCATCAGCAACAGTAGCTATTCTTGGAGATTCAATTGCTGCACCAACTACCTCATGTTTGTCCTGTTTATTTTTGGATTTGCAGGTGTTTTAAACCTATTGGAGCATGACTCATCAGAAACACGGGAAATTATTGCCACCTTCAAAAACATGTTTCTTATCTTCCCTAAAAGTAAAGGCAATGAATGCGTCTTCCTCATCTATGACTTCCAGCAGATCACTTCTATATAGAAAAGGTTAGTTCAATGCCTGTTTAACACACCTTGCTGCTTTAAAGGATGTAAGAGCTAGTTATAATTTGACAACTTTCTTGCATACAGCGTGCAGTCCACCAGAACTCAATAAAAACTATTTAGATAATTTCAGACATTAATGTCTTCCCCTTGTTCCTAGTTGTATTCCCAGGCAACCTTTAACTAACAACATGCCCATAAGACTCTACAGTCACCTTCAGTGTACTACTGAGGTATCTACTGCTAAAATCATCACTCTGTGTAGAAAGACACTGGGATCATGCCAAAGGCAATGCTACTTGTTTACTGGTGCAACACCAGTTGTTCTCATGTTTAACCCAGTCCTTTCAATGCATTCGTCACCTCACCCTGCATCCTGAAATCGGAATAGGTTTGTCTACGTCTGTTCTTTATTTTTATCATTAAAATGAGCAGTTAAACTAAGTTAACACCCTGCAATCTTAAAAAAAAAAAAAGGAACAGATGGATTCTGTCAGAGGAAGAGTGACTGTATGTCTTAGCCTGTCGGAGTTGCAAGCAGATGACTAGATCACTGATTAGGCCCCAGCCTAAGGTTAAGCTCACTCAACAGGATGTGAAAAACTACTGAACATGACATGAGAAATTGATGGATGTGACAGATAACGATGTGAGAAGCTGACAAAGGTTACAGATAGTGCTGTGAGGAGCAGTTGGACTTCACATGCAGTTAAAGGGGGAGTTATATGAGAAATGGACAAATTTCATGGGCGAGCAGTGCTGGGGACCTTTAGGGGAGCAGAACCTTGCAAGGTCATCTCAGTACTATAAGGCCAAGATAACCTCGGAAATCATATCACAAATTACACATCTGAGTATGTGTGTAGCAAAACTGGGACTGTAGGGAAAAGTGAGACTACTTATTCAGAAGGGGGCTGAGCTGGATGGCTATGAAATACAGAAGTCACTAAGGCATGCAGATACTGTAACTGGGGCTGTCCGTAGCTCGCAGGCAGCACTGTGTTTGATCATTGCAGCTCGAAGCAGGACAATAAATCAAACCTGTTCTGATTTTGCCACATGTGTCAAGCCTGCTTCCATGGTTAGGAGCACTATGGTGCCTATCCCTGTTAGCAGGGAAAGACCCGGGACAGACAGATACTAGTTATCACTGTATAAGAGCCCTTTCCAGGCCTGACAGCACCATCCTAACAGAGTCACGATTCAGATTATGTTTTTCCTTATGTCAGGAGGCATGTAACATGTGACAGCTTTCTTCAGCTGGCTTCCCAGCCTCTGTTCGTGTCTTGGAGGAAAAAATGTATGCAAAGGGATGCTGCTTCCCCCCTGTGCTTTGAAACCCTCAATGTCTATACAAAAGATCTCTTCCTACAGCTGCCTTTGCCTGCCACACTTCACTACAATTTATTTTACGTCCTGAGCTAACACTTTCAGAGTATAGCATAAATATTTTGCTGTGCTCCTCCAATTGCACAGTTAACACTTTTGTTTCCTGCTATTGTTTGCAAGCTGTGATAGACAGGAATCAGATCACATCTGTAGATAATTTCTCTACTATACAAATATACTTTTGGGGAGAATCCCAGTGTCTTGCGTTATAGCAGCTAGGGATCTTTTCTTTTTAAATGGACATTGATGGGAACTATAAAGTGATGACTGTTATAAGCTGTTAGGTGGGGCTCTTCCACAATCACATCCTTAAGTCGTCATCATTTTAAACATATTGCATCAGCCAAATGAAATATTGTTTCATTTAACTTGTTTACCACCTTTTACATCTTAAAAAAATGACTCTTACACTAGTACTGATGATAGGAGGGTACAAAGTTTTGTGGTGGACTGGGATTATCTATTTGCCTAAAACTACAACGTCTTTTCCTGATTGTATTCAATCCTTAAGTAGAACTAGGAGATGTACTGGAAAATTATAGGAACGACTAGTCCGCAGGCAGTAACTTTAAAAAAACCACAGCAGAACTGATAGCAGAGCCGGTTAATTCTTAAAATCAAGGAGGTATTTTCTTGCTCTACAGTCACAAATTGATATCTGAACACTCAATGCTCATGTATCATTATATGACTAGGATATGTATTGTTTTTTGAGTTGCACCATTTCAAGTACAAATTCTATCTATCTAGAATGTAATGCATCAGCTTCACAAACATCTCCCTTTTGCCAAATATCACAAATAATAGTTTCCACATTAAAGCACATGAGATTTACAACCTGATTCCAAACACACTAAAGTCTATATGAGCCTTTCTTATGACAGATGGCTTTAAGACTAGACTCTTGAAGTATTTTGCTGGTAGAGTGATGAAAGGGCTCCATTTAAGTGGATAACCTAAACATGGACTGAGTGAATATATTTAGGATAAACTCAGAAGCACAGGTACAGGTTTAGGATAAGTTTGAAAGTTAAAACAAACATTTCTTAACAGGATAAGCAATAGGGACAAATCTAACTCAGATTCAGTTTCCAAAACATCCTCCTCTGAACCATGGTAAATTGAATCCTGTGGAGGGCTTTGATGTAAATTTTTCAAATGGCTGATATCAAATGATCCTGCCCTTTTCAGGCTTCCTCTGTTAAAGCAATATTTATTACTATTTGAACTGGAGTGACATAATATATAGAAAAAAACGTAATGCAGAGCTAATAAATAAACACAGTATGCTGATTTCATAGGATGCTACTAAAGTGTACTCTTTCTGGTCTTTCCCAGAGTTAAGTTCTTTATTTTGGATGAAGGAGCTACAATAAGTGCTTACACAGATTGGGCAGTCTTTAGGATAATAATGTAATCTTTCAGCTGTGCTTATCAATTCTCTTTATTTGCCCTCACCTTGCACTAAACCCACATACAGAGTACTGAAACCTTTCTCTAAACAATGACCTTGCAAAATTTCTAGCACACTATTACACTTCACTTTGTATAACTGTTTACATGTGTACTATATCTAAATGGCAACATTTATTTTACAAGCAGAGTCAAATCCTTGGCTACAGCCATACTGGTAAAATAAAACAGATCACAACAACTTCTCTGGCCTTGAGGGCAAGTGACATAGCACAGCTCACTTCCACATGGCTAAATACTTTCCTCTTGAAACAAAGGGGTCTTATCCATACTGCTGTTGGGAATGACACCTGGCTAGTGCTGTCCCCAGATTCTGTCTGGACATTGATTTTTTTGAGAGTTGTCATAAGCCAAAACTCTGCCAGGAAACAGCCTGAGAGTATAACAGGATGGACAACCATAGGACAGAGGTTGGGTCCATAACTTGAGAGTAAGGTCATAGCTAGTGGTTATGACTGCATTGATATCCATCATTGATTCCTGCCCACCCAAGCCTGTATGAGCTAAATCAACATCTTAAGGCCTGTGCCACAGCTCCTACTGCAGCTTAGATCAAATGCAGAGGCCTTTTAGGAGTCATTTTCTCTTTTCTGACTGCTTTGTTCATAGGCAATAGCCTCTATATCCAAATTGTAAGGCCCAGCTACATCCTGCTCTATGTTGAGGTGAGACCAATACCCATCCACTCTTCCTATCTTTCGTTCATAGAAGCAAAAAAAAACTAAAGCAACTTATCAAAGGGCTGCAGTGTGCCTTGCCAGTTCTCCAGTCTGTGGAATGAAAAACCATGAGTGTGTCTTGGAAAACACATGCTTCATGTGTAAATATAGCCAGAGAGAGAAAAGCTGTGGAACAACATAGAAGGAAGGCAAGAGCTGGCGGACTTCATGGGCTCTAGAAGTGTCCTGTGCCCAGTGAAGCTGCAGACCCACAACAGTGAAGAGCAGGACTGGAGAGTGTGCACTGACAAAAATGTATAGGAATTCTGAACAGGTTCTGCATCTGGGCAAGATTGCTCCAAAGGGTTGAACTTTGCAGTCTGAACTTGCCAGACACACACAAAACACACACACATATATATACACACACGTATATATGTGGCAAACTTTTCTATCACAGTAGACTTCCCTTAGAATTCTGTACTGTAATTGTTTTGGCGATAATAAAAATCTGTTTTGGTTCAATACTTTATTGATCTAACATTTTTCCCCAGACATGTAAGAGCTTACCTGCAGGCAATATATTACATTGGCTTAATTATACAGACTTTAAAAATTACTTTGTCAATCCACTGCAATACCTTAATGAAAATAGTCTTTGAACAATTTACATCTAATTTTACTAAAATAACCCTGAGTACCCTGCTGCATTGACTGAGTCCAATCTTAGTAAGCTTAATTTCTGTAGGTGACATACCTCATCTAAAGACATACCTTCAGTAAAATTGTAATGAGTCTGAATGCATCAGTATCTAAATGCATATAAAATTTTATATTTAGATTTTTTAAGACTGTTTACATTCTTATGCTGAGATACAAAACCAAAAAAGGCAGCTTTGAACATCTGCTGCACCTTCTTTAATGTCTTGTAGTTTTAGTGTTCAGGTTTGGGCTTTTTTTGTTTTTTAGTGATAAGTTTCACATAGAATGGGTCATTTGAAGGGCAAGCAGCAAGAACATCAGTAAGTGTTGTTCTGCTTTTTGTTGTTAGATGTTTCCTGTTGTTTGGCTTAACTGTAGCAATATCCCATGCAAGTAAACAAAAAGCAAGCATAAAGCTTATGATTTCCTTCCAGATAGTAGGAACTGCAAATATAAAAGAACTGATTTTGAAAATAACACAAATGGTAGTATATCATGGAGGTAGCATAAAGAATTAGAGACAATGCAAATTGGGTAGTGAAGATGTGCAGTTTATGAAGTGTGTGCAGTGACAGTGTTTACTTCAGTTCTTCATGGAATGAGCCAAATCAAATCTCTAGGCCCAAGATGAACAGTGACAATTACTTTGAAACTTTAACGTCCTCTGTAACATAATGTAAAACTCACTGTTAACTGAGATATATTAATATGGGAGAAGGCACAACTTCTCATTTTTTGACAAGTAGTATTTCTGACAGAGACAGACTGGACTTTGCATCTCAGCACATACACGCACAATGTGTATTGGCCAACTAGGAATGTACGATCCTGGGTATGTATCCTTTGACATTCTATTAAGAGCCTTACATCAGAGGTTATCTGCCTCATAGATTCAAGTCTGATATTCCATACGAGTAGGACAATTTATGATACACTGTAGTGGTGTCCGATCTTCAAAGTAGCTGAACATCCGTTATTCTCCTGACTCAGCTCTGCAGGCTCCTAACTAATACTTGAGAGCTGAAGGCCTCAGCCCGTCCTCAAATTCAGACTTACAGCTATGCTGTAGATGACCTGAGAAGTTGCCTGCTTCTTGTGCCAAATTACAGAATCATTTAATCTCCTAAACATTCTGTGCCCATTACCACTTTAAATATTTTGGCTGAGGCTACTTAGACTTCTCACATAACTGATTAGTTTTCACCTGGAATAGGTTTTTTTACTGCTTGTAGATCTGATCTCCATGATGAGAATTTATTTTGATCTTATAACAGTTGCACTTGCAACTAAAAACCTTCTGCTGTGATCTCAAGGAGGAAAGATGCTAAATAATTTTTGCAAAACAAAGCAATGTGGAAAAATGTTACAGTGATGCCCAAGTGAATAAAATAGCAATACTGAATGTGGATAAATATAGCAAGTCTCTGCAAAATTCTGTAATAACTTTCTACTTAATTATAGGCAATACATTATATGAAAGTTATAGAAATCACCCTCGACTTCAATTGGCCATTGAATTCTATTCTCAACCCAACCCATGAAAGGCCCATTGCATTCAATGGGACCTCACCTGTTTAAGCCCAAACAGGCTATTACTTTGGAGTTGATCCAAAGCCTATTGAAGTTATACATTAAACATTCTGTCTATATGCAGTGGACTTAAAATTAATCACTTTCCAGTTTTTATCTTTCAGGAAATTAACTTTTCCAATACCTAAGAATTAGCTAAAGACAGTGACTAGCGATTACTTTCATAAAATGACAATGGTATATCAAAGTGTGTGACAACCCATAACATGAAATAAAAAAGAATGATGATATTAGAAATGTGGCTGTAGTTCTTAGGTAACTCATACTGAGGAAAAGGATGCTCTTCTAGCCTATGCTGGGGGAAAAACAGCTCTGCAGCATTCCATGGAATGTGCTGACTGATACAAAAGCAATAAATACACTGCAAATTTAGCTTACACCTGAAATATATTAACAATGATCTATTAGTAAAGTTCTCTTCTATCTACTGATACCATTATTTACAATTTACTATTTCACTACTCTTAGATCCTCAATAGGCATTCACATTTTTAGCTGAAAGATGCACAATAATCTATTTTTATGGTCTTTAGAAATTATGATGTTTGGGCTTTCAACAAATGTGAATTCTTTTTCTACCTCTCTCACTCCAGTTTTCCTTTTTTCCCCCCTATTCTGGCCATTGCTTTGAGTATCAAATAGAAATGAGTGATGTTCATAAGCTAAAGATAACCACAAATACGTCCTGATTCAAATTGCAGTAACACTGAATCTTGGTTGAAAGGAAGACTATTCTTTAATTTAAAAAAAAAAATCAAATTATTTCCTTGTAAAGGTGAATTATTAAAAAAGCAAAAACCGCATCATAAAACATTTAGTAAGAAATTTTTAGTACTTTCTATATGCTTTCCAAATTCAGCTAGACCTGCTGAATACTTGAGAGCTACACCTACATTAGTGAGCTGTGATTTATTTTTTTTAAATCCTGTACAAGTATATTTACAAGTAAAAGCCTTTGTGTGGACATAACTGCATATTCACACTGTGGGTGACTGCAGCCAGTACCCTAGGAAGCATACTTGTTATGTGTAAGGGAGTCTGAAAGTATTTAGGAAAACGGTGATTGAAAAGAAGCTTTGACAAGCGCCATATCCCGCTGGTAGCATCTGCCGTAGCATAAAGCTTGGCAAAGGCAGGGGTGAAGCAGAAGTTGATTGTTATTACAAATCTTAGATATAGATACATTTTTAAAACATAATATAGAGATCACTTGAACTCTCCCACAATGCAGCCAAACCACAGGTCAGTTTTAGCCACCTATGACAAGTCTTGATACTGCCTTCTGTTTGATAAAGAAAACCTGAAGATTAGGCCTGGAGTACCCAGATGATTTATTTCCTTGGTGGTGAGCACAGGGAGGCCCATCCAAAGCCAAAGGTACAATGACACTCATAGCACTGACCTAGTGGTGGTACCTACGGATGGCAAAGATTTACTCTCACGTCCCATGAAAAATATGGTCCACTCAGGTACATAAACATGCATTTTAGAGTTTGCAGGGAGGAAAGTGCATTCTCTGTTTCTGAGACTCACCCAACATTCAGGTGCAGGAGATCCCAGCGTAGTGATTCGGACACATCAGACCCACATAGGACCATGGTGTCTGTGCCAACAGATGGAGTCAGCATGTTGCCTGCTGGGGCCCTCCTTTGTGCACTGGGAGCCAGGGTGTGACTGCTGCCACGAAGCAGAGATCCTGCAAGGCCAGTGCTGAATGTAGCAGGGCAGGAGCATCTTGGTGGTTCTCTTTGCTTAAAACCTAGGCTCAAGCTCTGCTGTCTGATGGCAAAGGCAGAGCTGGCTCTTAGTAACTTAAAAACTGTCACAGTTAGAATACATTACTTAGCTGGGAAAACTGCAACAGTGATGAAAAGAGAAGGCTTTCTCTCATAGAAGGCAAACAGAAATAGGGCACAGCAAAAGAAAACTAATGGAAGGTAAGAAAACAAGATTATTATAGATAAGGAATGTATACACAGTAACATTACTGGGACCTAGAAGTGAGCTCTCATCAAGCCAATGGGTAGGAGGGACTGAACTGGTGAAGGTGTGGAGGGGGGCTTGCGTGCTCAAGCCCCTTCTTTCAGTACTGAGGTGCCACTGCAGTTCCTGAGAAGAGAGACTTTTTGAACAGTAAAGAGACCTAAACTGTGACTCTGAAGAGGATAATCACCTGAAGGAAAGAGTGCATTTTATCGATACAGCATAACTTTTCCCTTGCACACCATTAACTACAAGCATCTTTAAAAGTTTTTTTGAAGCCTAATGTGAGGCAAGTTGTATTCTCTAACTTTCTAGAAGGATTAAAACAATCTAAATTGTACTCCGTGACTTTATGGGCAGATTAAAGCAATCTAACTTTCTGCTGTAGTCGAAACTTCATTCTTGAAGGCTTTATTGAAGCCTTTTATGAAGGCCTTTCCAACCTAAATTTCATTATATTATACTGTTTACATGCTCATATATATACACCAGGAACCAAGTGTGCATTGATTTTATAATACAGAAATAAGCTACTCACACATGCACAATTATACAGTTAAAAATAAATATGGTATGAACAGAGTATATAAGCTATGCCATAGAGTTGCCACACATATAAACTATAATACAAAGTTCATCCTCCAAACAATTATTATCACAACACATGACAGGTTTTGCTTTTCTCCAAGACCATCTGACAGATGCCTCAGCTGCAGAGCATTATGCCAAGCGATGCTTAGAAGGCCCTAGAAGTCATAAAGCACTTTGCACAGAGTTCATTTCTAAAGGGAATTATTTCTGCTTGAGTACACAGTTATGGTTCATAGGAACTGTTAAGATACACAAGGCATCGAGAGTTGAACTGCTTGTGTACATACTGTTGCCCTTATGCATTGTGCAAAATTTAAGAGAACCTCCCTTGTAAACACAGGAGCTCATTGTGCGCTCTGTTCTGCAGAGAGCAAACCTGGCTCAGGCTGTAGGATGGCCCAGTGCTGCTTTTATGTTTTATGTTTTATTTTCCCAATGTTATGCACCATTTTCTAAGAAATGGAATATTTACGTCATTATTTCTGAAGACTTATCTATGCTCAGAACTCAGTCATCTGTAGCTGAACCAGTGTATATTGTTTCAGTTACAATGCTCCCGGGCACGCATCCCACAAATCCTGGATTTGTGCCTAGAGAAGCAGTGGGTTCTGGGAGAATTTTAAAACCACTTTTGAGCTGTTGGACAACAGACAACCAAGTAAAATTTTAAAATGCATTTAGTTAACAAGATAAAACTCCAGGATACATTTAAATTTTTTTACTAGTAGTGTTCTAGTTCGATTTGATGTTATATCCTGCATCAGCTTCATGCATTACCTATACCAAGTTTGCTCACGTGCAGCAGAAGCACACGTATTTTCAGTACATACTGAGTATTATTACTGATAATCTGAAAATAGGCGCCAGGTGAAATATCTCACTGTTTCTTTCTGGCAGAAGTTTCTTCACAAGTAATCTGGAATTTCTACCACGCCTCTATTCTGTGAGCTAATCTGGAATTTCTACCATATCTCTATTCTGTGAGCTTTTTTATAATAGCACTGATAACAACATATATGGTTAAGTTTTCCCACCACTTTCCATTAAAGGACCCATTCTTCAGTTACTTTATGATCTTCCCAACATCTAATCATTCTGGCTGACACTTTGCAATAAGCTAAAAAATACTCCAGAAAATAGACTTAAACAATTCAGCATTTTCTAAGAGCAAGGCTAAGGAAAATAATTTGGTTTGTCCCTGTTGTTTTCCCTTGAGTGCCTGTAGCACTCCAGTGTTTTCTGCCAGGAGCTTGAAACCTCATGTGAGAGAGAAAGGGAGGGGAAAAGGTGTAGCGTATGTGCAGAGCAGAAATTGCCTCACCTTCTTCTCCTCATAAAAGTAAACCATAACATGCTAAAGCATATTTAGATAAATTTCTATGTAGAGAAGGCTAAGCAAGCCCCCAGCAAGACCTAGCAATCTCCCATCCTGTCCTCTGATTCTGCTCTCACCTTTCAAGTGCCCCCTCTCCAAAATGGGGAAAGAAGTGCCAGCTGGACATACTAAAGGGACAGCAATGGCTGCTGGTGGTAGGGGCAGTATGGCTGTCACCTATAGCGCTGGGCCCAACAAATCCAGCAGCCCGTGGGCCAAAGGTGAGGTGGCCCCTGTGCCCAGCTGCTGCATAACCAGCTTCCACTTGACAGTATTGGGGGTGGGGGCTCTTTTTCTGGTGTTTGGGGTAAAATAAGGATGAATATACATATTTCTCTTGAGAACTGGGGGTGAAGCAGAGCTCGGGGGCTGCAGGCTGGCAGGGACCCTGGTTCCCAGGCAGGAAGGGATGGCTGAGGCAAGTGGCGCTGCTGCGGCTGCATGGGGGGGAAGATGGCTCCTCGGGACTGCCATCAGCCTGGCGGCAGGCTGGGGTGTGGGTGCTGGTTCTCAGGCAGATCAGTACAGAAACGGTGAGGGGACTAATCTCATAAAATGCAGTTTTCTCCATTAAGAAAAAAATGCTCCCAGCTACTTACCACTCTCTAGCTTGCTGAGGCAGCTGAGCCCATCCTGACAGGAGAAGGGTTGAGTTTTCCTGAGTGCAGGCGGGAGAGCTGTGCGGACCAACCCAGGCCCCAGGAGGCAGCCACCAGCTGTGGCGGGCAGCCATCAGGCAGGGCAGGCAAGCTCCAGACCAGCAAATCTCCCAGGGTCCAGCTCAGCCCCCAAGCCCCTGGCAGTGCCCCCGAGGGGCTGGCTGTTGCGCTCACACCTGCCTGTGGCCTCCAGACGGGAGCCAGTGGCCACCATCGCTGAAAACACACCGCAGAACAGCTGAGGCCTGCTGGGGAGAAGGGTCTCCGACAAGATCTAGGCCAGGAGCTTAACTGCACCTTTGTTTTTCAGCTTGACCACCTGAGGGAACAGGCCAGGCCCTCCAACAGCTCTTGAATCCGTTGGGTGCCTCCAGTCAAATTTGAGTGGTGTGGTGATCTCAGCGATAATTATGATTCCACTTAATTAGCAGTTATGGCAGCAGCTGGGCAGAGGAGGTAAGTGCCCTGCTACCAGGAAGGCAGGCAGAAACTCTTGCATCTCCCCTGGCAGCAGAAGCAGCATGAATCTGGCTTTAAACCAGCAGCTGCACTGCTATAACCAGCCTTTGGAAAGACACTAATGCATAGGAGAGCAGGTTAGTTAGTTCTGCTAATTAAGAAGTAACTTACTGCAACTTATTTTCGTTTGGTGAATCAAAAAGGCTCTCCCCAGTGTTTCATTGCCCTGCAAGCTGCAGTGGTAGCTGTTTTCATTTGCCATTGCTCCCTGTACTACAGACCAGGGTTTGCTGGTAGGTGGTCATGTGGAAGGGTTTGGGTGGGTCGTGAGATGTTTCCCACTGGGCCTGCCTGATCTCCCAGCTGAGGCCATGGCAGGGGTGGTGGTGGCCTTGGTGGCCCAGGTGTGGTGCATGATGTCCTGTTAGACTGGGAGATTGTTCACGGCTGTGAAAGCTGGGCTTCTACCTGCAGTGGGTGTCTGTGGGCCTTGTCTGCTCCCTGCCCTGAGTGGGCTGTGAGTGAGCCACTGAAAGTGCCTCACCTCAGGAGTAGGGCCGGGAGGCTGCCCTTCCCTGCAATGGTTGCTCAAGGGCTGAGGTCACATTTCATAAGATTTCCTAGGGGTGGTCTTGTCTCAGTATCTACGTGACTGCTGAGGAGGGAGGAAACCATTTGGTTTAAATGTCTCAAGGGGAAAAGGGCATAATGGGAGAGGAAGGAAAAGATAAGAGCAACACAGTCTGGTAAAACTGGGATTAATTGGTAAAACTATGCTGAAAGGAAAGACAGAGGGTGATTGTGAATGGGATTTGTGGAGCAAACAGACCAGAATTAGTCAATGGGAAGAAAGGGAGACTGAAACCTGTTGTGCAGGGTAACTAAGACGGGAAGAAACCATGAACTGGTGTGATAGCGAAGGAAAAGAAGAAGAGAGGGATAGGTAGATCTAGTTGTCTGTAAAACAGAAGAAGGGACTCTATGACTGTGAGGGAAGCAGATGCCCAGTCGAGCCTGGGGAAGAAACAACAAGTCTGACAGGGAGCCAAGATGCTCAAGGAAAAGGGGGTTGTTTGGCACAAAGAGCCAGAAAAGGGACAAAGCAGGATGGCACATCATTGTGCAAAGGAAGGACAAGAGCAGTGTAAGTGCTGAGGGATAAGGAAACTAAATGTGACCTGGCAAAGAAACTTTATTGAATGTACTGAGAATCAATGACTCTCAAAATGAGACTATGGCTGGCTGAGTGAAGAAATCAAGACTGGAATAGGAAGAATGAGGAACATCGAAGGAACTAGGGACAAAGGATCAACTTGGGATAGAGGCAAGGCTCTCTAACAGACTGGCAGGAACAGAATGGAGGTGGTGCTGTGTGCATTAAATTGGAACTACAGAATATAAAATGCTTCCCTGCAAACCTGAACAGGAGCCCAGGGTTCCTGAATCTCACTATTCCTCTGCTGTTCCTGGTATCTATGAAACCCACAGGGAAAGAGCTCCACCCATCACAAGTATCTGTGTATTTAGAGCATGTTAACTTTTCTGCTTTTATCAGTTCCTTTCTTCACTTAGGTGACAAAGGTCCTTGAATTGCTTCTAAAGTCTCTGGTCCTAAAAACGCATCATGGAATTTTGTCTGTTTGTCTTTCACTAACCTTTCACTCATACCAGTGTTAATGCTATGGCTGCAAAGTCAAGTTAGTTAAGAGTGGAAATCTGTATTATGGATATTTATGCAATATTAATTTAGCATTTTACTTATAGGTGTTATGGTACTGTCTTGAATTACAGAGTCACAGATTATTTCTTCCGCATGCTTTTGTCTCTGTGGATGAATTAGGTCTGTATGCCAGGTAACACCACTGCTTTGCATCAAACAAGGAATGAAAAGAAAATCACAGTCTCAAAGTTCAGGCAGTCCATCCCTCCTCAGGAGGCAGATTTAGCCTCCTCAGCTATCATAGAGTTCTTGTGCTAATCTGGACAAAACACCTTAACAAAATTTTTAGTGTGATCAATAGTACTTTGTTCTCTCTTATCTGGGTACAAAGTTTGAGGATCCAGATCTGATTTGGACAAATACTTAACACCCACAGCTATCGCTGTAGTCAGTGGAAATGATGTTTTGAATATTTAAGGTACTATAAAATGCAAAGTAGTAGAACTAAACAGATTCTAGTAATCTAAAAATAGGCAACCAAATTAATAAGTATTATTTTACGTTAATTTCTACATGCATCATTTTTCCTTCCATCAGTCAAATAAAGATAATATTTCCTTTTCAGCTCACAGGAAGTTTAAAAATAAATGACAAGACATTATATAAAGGGAATATTTCATTGCAAATAAGTAAGTTGCTTCATCAGCAGCAATGGTTTAGAGAATGTGCACTATATTAAGCACAAAGGTTGTACATTTGACAATAATGAAGAAAATGTTTGAAGCAAGCACCATCTGTCCTACATACTAAAAGACAGAGAGGTAGGGCAAAAGGAAAGAACTATGCATTCCTATACAGTAGCATCACACTGCAAATCCATGGTGAAGCAAATCAGGGACACAAAGGCAATGTTTACTTTTCAATTTCCTGGCTTCTTAGCATTTGAGCTTGAACGTTATTGTAATGTTCTTTTAACACAGTTTTGCATTTTGCATTTTTCATTCCAAAGCATTTAAGTCAGATAGTGACTGCAATGTCTACCAGTGCAGCTCAGCTTCCTACTGTTTAATAATACAGCTAAAATATAGAACTGGACTTGTAAACCCAAAGCATTCTTTCTAAACTTACTCACTATGTTCCTGTATAATATCATGGAACTACCAGATGAAGTTAAACAGAACTATTCAAATAGGAGTTTGACTAAGTCATAAGTATTAATACTGACATCACTTAAGTTTCTGTGTCATCAGAAGAATAGCACATGTTTTTGTTGTTGCCTTCCTTGAATTTTAGTTTAGTACAGGCAAAAGAGAAATCTTACTGACTTACCTACAGGCACCAAATCCTATGTATACTAACTGTTATTTTGGATCCCCTTGCCCAAACACCAATTTATTTAGCTTCTGCTATGTAACCGGAACACAGCCCACAATAGGGTGGCTGCAGACTGAATTTGATCTTTCTGTGATTATTAACAGGCTTGCATCACTACAACATAGTCTGATGCCTTTCCAGGAAATACTGCTGGAATGCCTATCTTTGCAAGTATTCTTTATAAATGTTAACCAGACAGATATCCATGGTGCATATACCCTTATGCTGTCTAGTCTGGTGATAGTACAGATTTTCTTTTTTGTTTCTACAGATCTCTTGTTGTGGAAAAAAATCGAAAGACTGGCTTTTTAGTTTGCTGAGAAGTTGAAGAGTGAAATATAAAAGGCAATGGTTTTTTGTATGAAAACTCTTTGAAAAGCTTTAATTACAGCGCTAGTTCACTTCAAGACACCAAATCAAATCTTAGCCTTTTACACAGGAGTAGTAGAATGCCATTGCATGGGATTTCTTCTGACTCTGGCATCTCATGTGTGCAGTGCAAGTATTTGCTCTAGCTAGCAGCTGAGGAGATACCAAGTGAAAATGGTATCTGAACGAGACTGAAATCTTGGGAAGTTGCTGTTACTCAAACCTTTTAACTGTCTTACTTTCCACAAAAAACAGGACTAAGGTCCTTTCCAACCTTAGTGATTCTGTGATTCTGTAACACCTAGGTGAAACTACGTGGAGGTATCCAGATTTTCTCACACGGAAGTTTTTCAGCCTGGAACACACTACACAGGTAAATTGGTTTTCATATTCTTTTTTTTTTTAAACTCATCTCTACTACTAAGAGTCACTGTAAGGGATGTAGCGGGAGAAGGCAGCCATTTGTTAGAAAGCTAACTTTTTAAAAGTTACCCGCAAACTAACTAGCATTTGCTGTAATCAAGATTTCATTAGTAGAATAAACCTAATCCAACCTTTATTGTTTCTTATTAAGAATGAGGAATTCTGGAGAGCGCTATATTGCAAAATATGAGTCAGTACTGGAGTTCATAACTTGCACAATAAATCCAGTAAAACTGGAAATTATGGAGGCTTTTATGCATCATCTAGTTAAACAGACTCGGAGCCAGTTAACAAAATAACAAGACTGAAAATTTTCTTACAGAAATTCTTATTGCAGTATACTCTAGTAAAATATGAACACTCAACAGTAACCTAATAGCTTTTTTTCTTCTGTAGAATGCAGGAACTTCATATTATAACTTTTCAAGCATTTATGGGTTACATAGCCTTTAAGTAGTTAAAGCTAAGGCCTGAAGACATTGCTACAATAATTCTGCCTGAATGTCTTCTTTCTGTGACATAGTATCTATGAGTTTCTGCATGAAGGCCCAGATTCTCAAATGAAAGAAGGGAAGGGTGTCGAAATATCCCTGGGCTGGGTTCTGTAATCTTTATTGGAATGATAGCATACGTTATAGCAAAACACTTTGTTGGTACATGCATTAAAATGAGATTTGTAACTGAGATATCTCACACCAAACATCCTATACAATACATAATATGGTTCTCAGCTGTTGGTGATGTTAATCCAAGCAAGTGTAATGGAAAGATGGTGTAATGCTTCATTTCTCTTTAGGCATACTACAGGGCATAAGGAATGGCAGCTGGCTGGATATAAAGAACTTTGCTTCTTAAGTAATATTTCATTTGGCTTACATCTCTGGTCTTAAGTGCTACATTTGCAGCTTCCTCTGTAGACTTGGTCCTGACTTCGCAGGAATTACAAACATAGATAACTTCAGCTATACCCCAAATTAGGAGCTAGAAAAAACTACTTAAGCTGTGGGAGACATCGTTTTACCAACCACCTCGAACCTAAGGTTTGTTTACTAGAAAATACATGAGATCTGGGCAGTCAATAGCATTATTATGCAAACAATTCCCCTGTGATACCTGTGCTGGATCAGTCAGCCAGTCTGACTGGCCACCACCACACAGGGTGACGGGGTTCCTGTCCTCAGGGCTCCTTTTTGCTGCAGTTCAAGAGAAGTCCAAGATCTTAACCTATGCTTCTCTACTGCACTTCTGCACTGCATACTGCGCCCATGTGCTGGTTGCCTTTATAGATCTCTGCTTGCTGATCTGTTGGTTGTGTTTTTAAGCTTGTTAAATATATGCCTAGGTAAAAGAAGTAGCCATTGAACCACAAAAGCCCGGCCAAGCAGAAAAAACCCTCTTATTACTTACTACCGCATCTGATATGTTCTAACAGGGCTGAGTAATGCCTCTACTTTTGTCCCTATTTTATATGTATTTTATTTCTGCAAATATTTTATCAAACATTTGCAACATCTAATGTTTGACAACAAAGCCAGACCTTTATGCCAGTTCACCAGCAAGTTCTTAAAATAATATTCCCAAGGTTCATTCCTCTGACCTAGTTCTGTTTTTCACCAAGCAGCAACATATTTAGGCAAAATTTGAGTTTTTGCAACTTCCTATCTACCTTTCTCTCTGCCCATTCTTTACAGTAATATGCTTGATTTAAGTCCATTCCTTCCAGTCTCTAGAATGTTTGATTTCCTTTTACTTTTTTTCTCTTTTTTTTCCCTTGCACTGTTTTCTGTTTGGTTTTGGTTTTGCTCCTTTTTTCCATTACAGTTCTGCCTCTCCTTCAAAATGACTTTTCTCCCTTTCACACTGCTTCACGCATTGTTACTGTTCAGAACAGAGAATGGCCTTGTGACAGAGCTCCTTTGGTTGTTTTTTTTTGTCAGGAAGGTGCAAAAGACAACGTATTTAATCAAAGGGCATTCCAGTCAGTTACACTCCTCAGTTCTTCAAAGCAAACTCATATATTCAGACTTTGTCATAAACAGTCCAAACTAAATTCAAGGTCAGAAAGACTGCGGCTAAGAGAGGCAATTTCCCCCCATCATTAACCTCTTTTAATCTGTATTTTTTCCACATGTGACTGTACTGAAATGATTACACTCTCACTGATGCTAATGTTACTGAACTCTAGAAAATGGATTTTAATTATAGGAATTAATTTATTATTAATTCAATAGTTATTAATTTAATAATTGTTAATTATTGGATTCATTTATTATTGGGGGAAAAAAGTATGCCATGCTAAATGGATTGAACAGGTTGTATTTAATCCTAAAAGGCAGTGCACTACAAATTTATATACTGGCATTTTGTCCTGTAGTCAGTGTGAAGTCAAATCTGTTATTACAGCCTTTTACTATTAAAGCTTATACTGCTACCCAAAAGGGACCTCAAAAAATTTTCCCAAGAAGTTGTAGCTTACTGTTTTTTCCCTGTCTCATTGAAAGCACAGGACAGCAGCAGCAAATTGTACACACTGAAGAATACTGACTGCAATTCAGTGTGAGAGAGGCAGGTGCAAGGCAGTGCAGAACTTGCATGTAGTTATGCTCTGTTAAGTAAAAATTTACTGTAGGGAGACCTCATTGGTGTCTGTCACTGAGGAAGTGACTAGCGATAGAACAAGAGGAAATGGCCTCAAGTTGCGCCAGGGGAGGTTTAGCTGGATATTAGGAAAAATTTCTTTACTGAGGGAGTGGTCAAGCATTGGCACAGGCTGCCCAGGGAGGTGGTGGAGTCACCATCACTGGAAGTGTTCAGAAAACGTGCAGACGTGGCACTTCAGGACATGGTTTAGTGGGCATGGTGGTGTTGGGTTGATGGTTGGACTTGATGATCTTAAAGGTCTTTTCCAACCTTAATGATTCTGTGATTCCATGATTCTATGTGCTTGTCACTTGGCAGCTTTAAAAATAAGCTCTAGCGTACACCTGCAGTTACACACAGAATTATTTTACAGATCATGTCATTCTGCAGGGCTCATACACATACAGTGCTGTAAGTAAAAATTAAAAGGTTGTCTTTGAAAATGAATCTCTATATTCAATCACAGGTAAACTCTAAGTGAACTGACACTGGCTTTTGAAAACATACTTTGAATTTCTGATAGTATCTTTCTTCTTCAAAACATTTTATAAACTATTCTGTTTACAAAGATGACAAACTAGTAAGATCCAGTCAGTGCCCAGGTAGAAAAAAGTAATCACCTATCAGGGAGTAACTAGCAGTTCCATTGCACATGTAGAAGGAATTTTATCTCAATCAACAGGGGCAAACTGGCTTCCTGCTGTGAAAAAAGTTAAGACACAAGCTAGTTGGTGTCTTAAAGATACTTTTCAGCAAGCTCAATTAACTTCCATTACGAGTTTTACTTGTTTTCTTTCAAACCAGCAGGTTCTGGCATATCCTAAACTAGGATTTACTTGATCGTAACTTACTCAACAGCAAGATGTCAAAAGTAAATCAACATTACATGTCAGTGCATAAAAACACAGCTGAATAATCAGACGCATTGCCTCTTCCAGCCAAAACCAATCAGCTGCATTTGTTTTCCTGTTTACATCACTTCAAGTAATATTTCCAAACTCTGCAAGAAAGCCCAAAATAAGCAACTGAATTAACATATTGTTTAGTACACTTGGATAAACATACGAATTTACTATGAGAGATAAATCTTAGGTTGAATCAAGTGGTAAGCTTCTGTAGTTATTTTATTTGAAGTACTACACACAGAATCACAGAATCATTAAGGTTGGAAAAGACCTTTAAGATCATCAAGTCCAACCATCAACCCAACACCACCATGCCCACTAAACCATGTCCTGAAGGGCCACGTCCACACGTTTTTTGAACACTTCCAGTGATGGTGACTCCACCACTTCACTGTTCCAATGTTTGACCACTCTCTCAGTAAAGAAATTTTTCCTAATATCTAGTTTAAACGTCCCCTGGCACAACTTGAGGCCACTTCTTCTTGTCCTATGCTAGTCACTTGGGAGAAGAGACCAACACCCATCTCGCCATAACCTCCTTGTAGAGGTTTTATGGTTGTAGAGAGTGATAAGGTCTCCCCTCAGCCACCTCTTCTTCAGACTGAACAACCCCAGTTCCCTCAGCCGCTCGTCATAAGACTTCTTCTCCAGACCCCTCACCAGCTTCATTGTCCTTCTTTGGACACGCTCCAGCAACTCAACGTCCTTCTTGTAATGAGGGGCCCAAAACTGAACACAGTATTTGAGGTGTGGGCTCACAAGTGCTGAGTACAGGGGCACGATCACTTCCCTACTCCTGCTGGCCACGCTATTTCTGATACAGGCCAGGATGCTGTTGGCCTTCTTGGCCACCTGGGCACACTGCTGGCTCATGTTCAGCTGGTGTCAACCAGCACCCGCAGGTTCTTTCCTGCTGGGCACCTCTCCAGCCACGCTTCCCCAAGCCTGTAGTGTTGCATGGGGTTGTTGTGACCCAAGTGCAGGAACTGGCACTTGACCTTATTAAACCTCATACAGTTGACCTCAGCCCATTGATCCAGCCTGTCCAGATCCCTCTGCAGAGTCTTCCTGCCCTCCAGCAGGTCAACACTCCCACCCAACTTGGTGTAATCTGCAAACTTACTGATGGAGCACTCAATCCCCTCATCCCGATCATCAATAAAGATATTGAACAAGACGAGCCCCAAAACTGAGCCCTGGGGAGCACCTCTTGTGACTGGCCGCCAACTGGATTTAACTCCGTTCACCACAACTCTCTGGGCTCAGCCGTCCAGCCAGTTCTCTACCCAGCAGAGTACACCTGAGTAAGCCGTGAGCTGCCAGTTTCTCCAGGAGACAGTGTCAAAGGCTTTAGTAAAGGATGTACGTGGTTTACTTCTCAGAGTTTCTCAATGGTAGCAACACTACCTGCCTGCCTTTGTTGCTTCTTGAAAGAGACTCCCTCCTGTTTGAAAACATACAGGTTTCAATACACTTCAGTATCCTCTTCCCACTGTGACTTTTGCTACTGAATTTTATGCCAATTTTCCTGTAACAGTGTTTGCTTGTCTCTGTCATATACATTTTGAATAACAGCAAGGACATATAGTAGAAAATAATACATTGTTACCTCTTGTTGTACGTTTGGAAAAGTATGCTAAACCTTCTTTTGATTGTATTGTATATGGTTACTTTTGTACCATATTTGATTGGAAAGTATTGATATTCTTTGTCCTTAGTGACTTTCCTAACCCCTTCCAAGGGAATCCACAGGTTACGTAATTTATTATTGTTGTGAGTACTGTTGGGGTTTTTAAATAATAGTTGTTGTAGTCTAATGATATAAAAAAGCAAGACTTACAGGAAAAGGTAATAACATTTATCAGATTAATTGATTCAGACTGAAAAATGGAAAAGCTTTCAAGGGCCTTTCTTCACAAATATTCCCTCTCATATTACTTTTTAAATTAATGTGAAACGAACAAGAACATTAGGTATTGCAAATCTACAGGATGGGTCTGACCTTGAGTCTCGAGCTCAAGAAAATATTTAGCAAGTCTTTGTGACTCCTGTCTACAGCTGACAAAATATTGTAAGATATCCAGCAAATTATTTAGTAATACATTCCAATGTTATTACGGTTGCAGTGTCAAGTGGCATTCCAGGCTGGATTTCATACATAGTTACTGAGGTTTAGGGAGAAGAATATCACCTGGTTCTTCTAAAACACAAGATCTTTGACCTTCAGGGTTACTGAACCCTAAATATCAGCATGTTAAAATACCTTGCTGACTGACTGTCAGTAGCGAAGGGTGAAAGGCAAAGAGCTAGAAGCATTTCAGATCTTCTCTAACTTGATCAAACTTCAGTTTTCAGGTGAGACTGTAGTTACATACCTTCTTCTCCCTTCCGTTCTCTCTGAACCTATCCTCCATCTTCCTTATCGCTACGAGTCTCCAGCTATTTGTTAAGCTTTGCTAGGGACACTGCAATATAGTAACATAAAAAAATGACAAAGTGAGAAGTGATGTCTAGGGAATATTAAACAGACAGTTCAGTTCACAAGGACACAATGTTCTTATGCAAATTGAAAGTTAGTGAAGTCAGTGCAGTCAACACAACTATTCTTGCCAAGAGTAACACTGGATATGGAGTAAAAACAGTGGGTTTATATTTCATCTGCAAAACTGGCCATCCTTACCAAAAATCTTCCTAGAACCATACCAGAATATCAATACAACACTGACATTTAATGAACAAAAGAGAATGGTCAAATCTATTATATAAGCCTGTAAAACCTGTGAATCCTGATTGAACCCCAAAACAACAGAAACGACTGGCTAGAGAAACAAAGCAAGTCCTTTAAGACCTACGTTTGGGAAGCTTATGCCAGTAAGCACTTCAAGTCTTCAGAAGTCTGTAAAATGGTACCATGAGCAGTTTTGAAAACTCCAGTTAAGAAACTGAAATCAGAGAATGACACATTTTCAAAATAGTTTTGCAACTGGAATGTGGGGGGTACAGTTCTGCAATAGTATCCTTAGGCACAGTCAGCCTTTGTACATCTGACTGCCTGGCTTTCATGCGTGGCTGACTCCTCTCACGAGGTGGTCTTGTTCAACCCGCAGCTAGGCACCGCTGTTAGAAAATAGGGTGGAACTGAGCTAAGTAGTGTTAATTGAATGCCTTAATAAGCCATGGTGAAGGAACTTTGAGTTTTTAGGCTCTGGCATTAAGAGATTAAAAACTACCAAAAAAAAGGGGGAAGGAAAGAAAAGCCATTTGAAGAGGGGGAGAGCTTTGGCTATCGGCTTTCAGGTGTGAGCAGGTGAAGCAAAGTAGCTGTATAGAACCACAGGCCGCTTTGCTACCACTGCAGATAACAGGTGCCACCTGCTGCTGACACCTCACGGTGTTACGCTTAGCGGTGCCTCCCTCAGACAGCCGAGCCCACCCTGCCCAGCCCTGCCCCCCGGCAGCTCTGCGATGTCCTTTTTGCCGTTCTTTTGTTGTTCTGCTTCCGCATCACCTTAATACTTCTCATCTTTAATACTTAAAGCCACCTGTAAGTTGTCAATAGCACTAACTCCATTAATCACCGAGTGGTTTGGGTTGGAAGGGACCTGTAAAGGCCATCTAGTCCAGCCCCCCCGCAGCGAGCAGGGACATCTGCAGCTAGATGAGGTTGCTCAGAGCCCCGTCCAACCTGACCTGGAATGGTGCCAGGGATGGGGCATCTACCACCTCTCTGGGCAACCTGTGCCAGTGCCTCACCACCCTCGTTGTCAAAAATTTCTTCCTCGTATCTTGTCTAAATCTGCCCTCTTTCAATTTAAAACCGTTACCCCTTGACCTACAACAACAGTCTTCACGTTTACCAGTTCTTTTTCTCCTATAACCGAGAACTGATTCTTTTATTTCATACAGACTCGTAGACTGCTAATTTGTATTTTCTCCCATAAAGAGTGTCAGGTATTTTTAGGGGTGTGTGCACGTTACCCATCTCCGTTCCATGAACCAAACAAGGCGCAGGAGCGCGCACCGCCTCGCCCAGCGTCACCCGGCTTGCCGGGGGGGCAGACCCGTTCAGCTCCGCTGCCGCTCAGCCACTGCACAGGTTTGGGCGAAACGGTCGCAGTTTTGAAGCAGACGTTGGCGCGGCGAGCGCTGCCCGGCGGGGCTGGCCGGTCGGCATCAGCTGCCCGGCGCCGGCCGGGAACCGTCCTCGGGCGGAATCTTGCTCCTGGGGCGGCTGTTTCCCAGCCGGCGGGGAAAGCTTTGGGGATGGAACGGCACGGCCCCGCCGGCGAGGGCGGCCGGTCGCCGCGGGGGGAGCCTCGTGCCGCTGGCCCCACCCTGGCGGAGCGCGGCGGGGGCGGGGCAGAGCGAGGGCACTCCCATGAGGTAACGGCGCCGGTGCCCGACCCTGTGCCGGCGGGGCGGGGGGCACTGGTGTTACCGCTTGGGTCCGCGTCCGGCGTCGCTGCCCTCTCCCCCGGGGGCGAGAAGGCCGGGGCCCGGCGGGGCGATGGCGGCCGCAGGGCTGTGCGCAGCAGGTGACGGGAAGGACGCATGTTGCTGAGCTGAACTGCCGCTCCGGCTGCCATGAGGCGCTGCCGTTGCGGGGCTGCGGTTCCCGAGCTGCGGTTCCCGAGCAGGTCAGGCGGCGGCAGGGCCGCCGGCGCAGGCCGGGCGGGGGGAGGCCGGCAGTGTTGCTGCGGGAGCGGCTCCTCTTCACTGCGGGTGAGGGAGGAGGAGTATGAGGAGTGCCGCCGGACGGGGTGCGCCGGCAGGCCCTTGCCGTGCCCGCTTGTTGCGCTGCGTAACAAGTTCGGTTACCGGAGGGAGACGGGGAGTTTATCTCGGCAGAAAGTAGTGTCCGGCCCAGGCTGGTGCGCTGGGGTTTGCATTCCAGAGGGTCGACGGGCACGCGGGGTGGGTGGGGGAAGGAGTCAGTTCCCTGGGGTGAACGTTTTAGGCTGTTTTCATCTGTGAAGCTGCCTGGAGAAATCGTTGGGTTCAATCAAACCGTTGACTGGAAGTTTCGGTCAGTGAGCAGAGCTCTTATTTCATGGATAGGTCTTTAAATAAAACTTATTTTCTTGCACAGGAAGAAAATACGAAATCAGCATTTGTTTGGATGAACCCTCCTTGTGTTTGGAGTAAAGACCCAGCTCCCATTCAGCATTTCTCAGGCGTTTCTCAGGCGTATCTGGATGATAGTGGGGTGCAGTTTCCAGGCTACCATGAGGAAAGGTTGTTGAAAAGCAACTGCCCACGCCTTTGGTTAGTCCAATGTGTCTTTTAAAAAGTAAACCAGACTTGAATGCTGGTGTCCAGGTCCTCTGTTTTTCTAGGTATGCTTAGTGAAGAGGTCTTTATAATTGTGACCGGTCTTGAATACTCTCTTACTAGACATAACTCAGTACTCAAAGGTATGGATAAATCTGAACTTTATCATTTGCAGCCATTTAGCTGTTATGAGTTGGTGATAATTGCTGCCACTTACACAGCTGCTGCTTCCAGGAAGTAGAAGGTATAAAAGGAAACGGTGAGGTCTAAAATGTTGGTACCAACACCATCCTGTGGTGAGATGGTTATTTTATTAATTTTGGTAAGTTGCTAATGTAATTATTGAAGCTTTCTTGGGGCTTATTTTCCCAAATACTTCACTGGATGGGGTTATAAAATGATAGAATTGTTTTCAGAATAAATAATTTGTGCTTCCTTCATGTGTCGTTTTTGCATTGTGAACTCGTAACTATTCCATTATTAAGGAATCTTGTTCTCTAGATTTTGAAGTGTTTTGCTCTACGTAAGTTATTGTTCTGCATTCTGAATGTGCTAACGTTCTTCAGATGATAGTGTAGCATCTTTGTAGGATGCTGTCAGTGAAGGACGGGAGCATGGAGAAAATAAATATTACAAAAAGGAAAGAGTTTTCTACTTGAAAAGATATCCTGGGTGCATTTGCAGAAGAGATCTGTGTGTTTTCCTCTGAAATTCTGATGTCCCTCTATTATAGGGTCGAGGTTTGGGGGGTTTTTGGGTGTTTGGGTTTTTTTTTTTTTCTTTTGTCAGATGATCTCCAAACTTGGGCCTCTGGCTTCCAAATTGGCTTCCAGCATGTGAACCTGAGAGCTGGCAAGTAGCCTCCTGAGCCATAGGGTCTGGCAGAATGCTTATTTGAGGGATTGGGGTCTGCAGCCTGCAATCTCCCCAACCACTAACTAAGGCGCATTTCAAAGCCAAACAAAAAATACATCCTTATAAAAACAAAACCAAGAATTAATGTAATGAAGCTTGGGGATTTCTAAGTGATGATATTGTAGCCGAATTCTCTTGCCAGATGCAGTCCTTCTTATGCTTTAAACATGAGACAATATAGATGCTACAGAAATAAGTTTTTATTTAAAATACTTATTGAGGAAAAAATCTTTCATGTTAAATGCGCTGGTATAGGAGCCAGGTGGCTAGCAGAGGGCCTCTGATGATTATTATGTGTTGCAGAAATCTGTTTTCAACAAAGTTGGTTGAATCAACTGATTATTGTGAAAAAAATAAATTCAAGAAATGCATTCATTTACTTGAAATCAAATAACATTTTAGTGGGTGTGGTAAATTTTATCTTGAATTTAGACACAGGTATTTTTCAGCTGCATGAGAAGCCCTATCTCTGTTAGGTTCACGAAGTCAATCGACTGAGTCTAAGCGGAGCTGTGGTAGGTTCACACACCCATACTATGTCAGCTTTGTTTCTGTCATTGCGTTGCTTAACTGGGATGTGACATACAGAGTCTTGATTTTAAAATACTTGATAAGAATAAATAGAAAATGTTAACAGTAACACATCTGGTTTTAATTTTCGCCCTTTTTAAGGTAGAAGCATTGAGGATTATTTTACTTTTTGTTTTACCTAGGGCTCAGAGATGGATTCATCAGAACAATCAACAATTAGAAGTGAGCAGAAATCCAGGTAACTTGTGTTGCAAAGGTTATACAAAACTGTCCTGTAACGAAAATCTGAAAACATGGTGGAAATACATTGCTGAAAATTGGATACAAGAACAACATCATGCTTGAAAACTTGAAATGATCCCAGAAACTAGTTTCTCCACTGACCGAGTGACTCATACTTAGTTAAGCTGTTCATGGGGAATAAATAATATACTTGCTGAGAGAAAACAATTTGTGCTGAATGTAGCAGGAAGGCATGGGGATTATCAGCAACATATTCTTTGCAGGCATTAGCTAGCAACCTTATCTATATGTCTATTAATTGCTTTGCCTGAGGCCATTTCAGTCTTGGCTAGATAGTTTCAGATGGTTGTGAATTAAGAGGTGTTAAACAGCTGTATTGCAAGGTTAGCAGGAATTAAAAATCTTTAAAGGTAGTTTTGAAAGTCAACGGAATTCTAAGGTTCTGTCTTACAGAAATCCTTGTGATTTCACTATATGGTTTAAATGCGTTTTCACTTCTTTTGCAAAGATCCTTGTTTCACCATGAAAGCCAGAGTTTCTCGACGGTGTCTTGTGCTGGCTTGCGCAGTGAACGCTGACGTAGAACTCAAATATGCCTTTGAGAGTAATCTGTGGTTAGTAACATCTGAATAGTGGGCTAGATGAACCCCTCATCTGAACAAGCATGACTGTTCTTTCGTTGATGTTTCCTAAAGTGAGAATAAATGAGAATTAAAAGATACTGCTTTTTCCCAGAAAAACAAAAATGTGTTTCTTTGAAATATTGTGACTTGTCCCTTTGAAATAGTTCTACTTCCTTTCTATCAGACATGTATTAAGTAAATCACTGGACAGTCCTTTGACTACATTTTTCAAAACTTCATTTGAAATGATGTTTGGCTAGCCCAGTGGACTGAAAATTGGTAATTGTCGATTTGGATCTCAAAGACATCAGTGATTTGAAGTTGTTGCCATTTTTGGGCTTAAATTAATTATGTACACTTACTTGTCTAAGGTGACAAAAAGACTTAAAAGTACATTGTCGGTTTGGGGATGGCTGTGAACTGCTGCCAATACCGTTCTGCTGCGTAGAAATAGAGAACTCGGTTCCTTTTAGTTGGTTAGTATTTTGCACAAGCGTTTATAGTTCATACAGACTTCTTGAGTCAGTCATGAGATCTTCAGACGAGTTAGAAAACGCACCATAAAAAAATGAAGGTATTTGTTTTCTGTTTTAAAGAAAATTCTTAAAAAGCCTAATACGAAAACAGCCTCGGGACCTTCTTCTTGTAATTGGAACGGGGGTAAGTGCTGCAGTAGCACCAGGAATCCCAGCACTGTGCTCCTGGAGAAGCTGCATTGAGGCTGTAATTGAAGCAGCTGAACAGCTGGAGGTGCTTCATCCGGGAGATGTTGCTGAATTTCGTAAAAAAGTAATCAAAGACAGAGACCTGCTTGTGGTTGCACATGATCTCATCAGGAAGATGTCACCAGTGAGTATGCTTAAAACTTACATTGATTTCTAAAACTATTCTATACTCTTATTTTGTTATCAACAAAAATTCTTTTTAGCTTTCTAAAACTTGAAATTTTTATGGTGAAAATTGAGATGTTGATGGTAATCATATAGCACACTGTACGTTTTGCAGAGGCTAAAAAAATCCTTGGATTTTAGTGTAAGAAGTAAACTTTTGTCATAATTAATGCAAGTAAGAGTCCTGACTCTTAAATATTCATTATAACGTTTCTTGGAACTGAAAGAGGAATTTATAGTTCTGTTGGCTACAACTAGAGATACCCTGAAAATACCGGCAGACCTTGACCCTACTGATAGCCTTAAATCACATAGACTTAATCACCGCCGCCACTCACACTTCACTGAAGACAGTCCGTACATGCCCAGTTTCTCAGCCCTTCATCTTAGGTTCCAGAGATTTTCAGACTGTGTTAATAGGTTTGCCAGGTCTTCCAGTTGAAATGATTAGGGTGACATACATACTGCTAAGTTGTAGGATATGTTGAGTGTTTTGCACCACGTGGCGAGCTTCTCTACAGGCGACGTGTAATAATAACCTCTTTCTTTTTGGGAGGAGTCTGCATGTGTGGTTAGGCTTTGTAGCAGATTTAATGATTAATACATTTTTCTCAACCAGGAAGCAAAAAAAACCCCAAAACACCAACCCTTTTAATAGCATAGCCCAGACTCTGAATCCAGGGAATGATAATTTTAGTACACTAACTAATTTTTCAAAGCAGTGAAAGCATACTGAGAAAGGTGAGGTTTCCGTGTAGTTAGGCTGGTAACTGTATTGGGCTTCTAAACAGACATTTGTTCTATGTAATACAATTTATTGAATAGGAAGACTGTTTTTATTTATAGAATTGTTTCGTGTTCCTGTCAGTCTTGGCAGATACTCTGGGCAAATGCAGCCTATGCTTTTAGAAAAGTGTACCTTCATGTTTGTTTAGAACTGACAAGTGAGGATTTAACTGTAGCAAAATAGTTTTGTTTTATTGTACCTGCATTACAAGCTTCCTTGAGAAAACCAGACTTTGAGCTATGTTAAGTGGAGGCAAGAGCACCTGAATAATTTGAGATTGTTTTTGATGGTTTTGTGCATTCAGACCTTCACACTTTGTATACAATGTAAGCCCTCTTTTAAAGAAATGCTTTGGTATTAAGTAGACAAATGATGCGGGTTTTCTGTTGGAGGCAGTTATAATGGTGCACATGGTCCTTATGAAGTGTTTCTCTTTTTCTTTCCAGCGTACTGGGGATACGAAGCCTAACTTCTTCCAGGATTGCTTGATGGAGGTGTTTGATAATTTAGAACAGCACATTCAGAATCCTGTTGTTCTGCAGTCAATCCTGAGACTCATGGAGAGAGGCACAATGGTTCTGACTACAAACTATGATAATTTACTTGAAATATTTGGTCAGCAACAGGGTAAACCTATGGAATCTTTAGACTTGAAAGATAAGGATAAGGTATGATGAGAGCAGTAAAAGCTTTAGGCTTTGTTATAAGAGAAGGCAGCTCGTAAGCTTCATTGAAAGATGTCTTCCTGTTTAAAGAGTGTCAAGGCTAAAATTTCTTAATTGGTAAAGCATGTCTATAAGCTAACAGCAGATGCACAGATGTTTATTTTATGTGGTGTTTTATTCTGGTAACCAAAGAGAATTTCAGTGACACATTTATTAACCAATTCCTTCCCACTCCCTGGGGAAAAAAACCCAAAATTTATTTAACTTACGTGAAGTAATTGTTACAATCACAAATATGATTTCACCGAGCTGGTAGTTAATTTGCTGTTCATAGCTTTTCTGTCAGCGTTGCTGGAACTTGCTTCTTGGTTGAATGCTTGTGTAGACCAAAAAGCTGGAGATGATCTTCAGTATCAGCAATCACCTCTTTATTATAATTTAAAGTAAGCTGTGTAATTAGAAATTAAAATTATCTCTGGCTGCAGAAAAGTGCAAAAGGAGTTATTTCTACTTATGTGGTTTTATAAGTTAGGACAGCTGTATATTTTTGCAAAATCTCGGTTATTGTAGTATGTTAGTATAACAAAAGAATGTAACTTGCATGATTTGCTTTAGGTTCTTCAGTGGGCAAGAGGGCATATAAAATATGGAGTTCTTCATATTCACGGCTTATATACAGATCCCTGTGGAATGGTGCTAGATCCCTCGGGATATAAAGATGTTACTCAAGATCCTGAAGTCATGGTTTGTGTGATATTTAAAATTTTTACTATGTTTTGCCAAACTATTTTATTGTAATCACTACATAAAAATTACCAAAGGCTAGGGTTCTGTCAGATCACATAGATTAAATAATTGGGGCCCAGAAAAATGGCAGTATTATTCAGAATGTCAGCTATGTTGCTAGGGCAATGTATGCTTTTTGTATACTGCTTGTTTGTAAATCGCAATCAAAACCCTAAGCTGTATGTCATAGCTGTATGTCAGAGTTCTTTGTATTTATCTCATGAAGGAATGTTAGCCCCAAAGTACTAGAGAGCAGAATAAGGATTCATCACCATCTGATTGCTTGGATTAATTTTTTTAGGGGCTTAAGCTGTTACCAGCTCTGGATCCTGGACTTAATGTCTTATCTTAGGTATTTTATGAAGTCAAACACTTGGTCCAGAATATTAATTTTCCTTATTTACAGATTGACCTAACGGGAGCCTAATATTCTGTTATCATAATTCCTTCAATTTAAAATTCCCTTACTGGAAATATTTACATGTGTACTTAATTTTGTATGGTAACTTTGATTTTTTGAATACAATTTTTTTGTAGAAACACTGCTTATGAAATGTCAGTTTGCCTTGATCCTAAAACATATGCTGAATTTAGTTCAGTGGTGATGTCTGCCCTGCTTCTTATTTTAAATCTGACATATTTTAGAAGTTCTTACCTTGGCCTTTTGACTACTGAAGTAAATGTAGCTCTTGTGTGTTTACATTTCTTAACAGGAAGTTCTTCAAAATTTGTATCGAACCAAGTCTTTTTTGTTTTTGGGTTGTGGAGAGACTCTGCGTGATCAGATATTCCAAGCTCTTTTTCTTTATACTGTAAAGAATAAAATGGATTTGGAACATTTTATGTTGGTGCTTAAAGAAAATGAAGATCACTTTTTTAAGCTCCAGGCAGATATGCTGCTGCATGGAATAAAAGTAGTGTCCTACGGGGACTGCTTTAAACAATTCCCAGATTACGTACAAGATCTGACTGCTCAAATCTGCAAGCAGAGGAGTCCAGGTAATGTATCCTCTTCAGTAAGAAGATTTTGAGCAGGTACATAGCAGGATGCCATGTCTGAACAATCAGCGGTTGGTCTGAGGTGTTGACCTCGTGAGTAGCCGGCAGTAGGCCTGTCTAGCATCTTTGCTTATGAATGGCATGCAGATTTGAAACACGTGACAAAATTGTAACCAAATCTCTTTTTGTAAGGTCTGTGGACTCTTGCAAATGTAATCTTTAATTCTGAATTTGTCTTTTTGTTAGCATTTGGTTAAGAAGTTTACTTTCTGTAGTTCACGCCAAAAAAATACTCCAGTATATTGAGTATTATGCTATATGAAATATGAAACATCAGTAAAAGAGACTAAAAGAATTGAAGGAATTAACTGGTGGGATAAGCTGCTTGAGCCACAGTATCTGCTTAAGCCTAGAATGGGAAATTAAATAGGTACACCCAGTGTTTGGCTTAACACGGGACTAGTGGGGAGAGAACCTGAGCGTGAAGATAATGTTTTGTGACAATAAAATAGAAGAGGCTGTTGAATAATACTGCATTTGTGACAGTGAATGCCATTCCATAGAGAGCATTTAATGCTAAAGTGGGAAATAACTCGATACCTTTGCTGAAGGTAACAGTCCTGCTTCAACAGGGAGCTAAATTTTACTTACTAGGTCCATTCACTTACTGTCCCTTTCCTTGCTCCCTTCCATCTTGTTGTTTCTCAACTTATAAAATTCCTTATTTGTAACAGTGAAGAGACTTCGATACAAAACCAGGGAAAACCAACAACTGTATGTTGAAGGAAAGACATTTCTTTAATATTTTCCAAACAAGGGCAGTTCTACTATGGCTTATCCAGAGAATTGAGGAAAAAAACTAGAGTAAATGACCTTGGAAAGAATGGTGTTTCACAGCTCTTCTATTTATCACATCAGTGAAACTGTTTTGCCTAAAATTATTCACAAGTGGTGCATAGCAGGAACCTTCCTGTTGCCCTCCCTAAAAGAACATTGCAGGTGTATGCCCACATTATGCAACTGTTTTTGTAAATGGATGAATATTACATTTAGACTGGATTAGATTTTTATTTCCATGAGGGCTAGAAAAAATATTTAGCATCTAGGTTTCAGGAAGTTTGTCTGCAGTGTAGACACCCAAAAGTAAGTTGGGGGGTGCAATTTCAGATACTGAACTAGCCTCAGCCTGCTAGTTTGTTCTTTGACATGCTGCTGTCAATGGATGTGATGGACGTACTTCTCACAGTCTGAACAGTGTTTACAGCCTCTTGAGTCTGGAGTATCCAATTTATTGCAGAGCAGCCATTGATATCAAAACAGGGTGGGAGATACATTTATGTAAGCTCTAAACAGAAATGACTGCAAAATCAGACCATAATGCTCCCCTTTTTGTTCAGTGGAATTACTGATCGGCATAATACTTGCAAGACGAGGGACCCTACTCGCATTTCAAAATCTTGTTCATCTTGTTTACAAGTCAAGATCCCAAAGAAAACTGTTTTCAAATGTGTGTAACTGCTCTTCACATTACCAAACTGCCAGGTTTCATTTTTTTTCATGCTTATTTACAAACTTTCTTTAAAAAAAAAAAAATAGCAGAAGGGGTTTGTTAAAAGGGTTATATGAAAGAAATGAGAAATGCAAGCCCTGATCCTGATGGGGACTTCAGCTACCCGGACATCTGCTGGAAAAGCAGCACAATGAACTGCAGGCAGTCCAGGAAACTACTGGTGTGTGTTGAGGACAACTTCCTAGTAGAGCTGATGGAGAACCTGACCAGAGGAGAGGCACTGCTGCATCTGTTGCTCACTGTTGGAGGTAGCTGGACTGCAGCAATCATGCCTTGGTAGAATTCTCAATCTACAGATGAAGCAGATGAAGTTGCTAAGCCACTGTCCATCCTATTTGAAGTCATGGCAGACTGGGGAAGTTCCCAGTGACAGGAAAAGGGAAAACGTAACCCCTATTTTTAAAAAGGAAGACTTGGAGAACTACAGGCTGGTCAGCCTCACCTTTGTGCCCAGCAAGATCATGGACCACATCCTCCTGGAAGCTATGCTGAGGCACATGGGAAACAGGTGATTGGCGATGGCCAGCATGGCTTCATGAAGGGCGAATTGTGCATGACAAATCTGGTGGCCTTCTGTGACAGGGTCACAGCAGTGATGGATAAGGGAAGAGTGACTGCTGTCATCTACCTGGCCCTGCGCAAAGTGTTTGACACTGTCCTGCATGACATCCTTGTCTCTAAAATGGAGACATGTGGATGTGACAGGTGGACCACTCGGTGGATAAGGAATTGGCTGGATGGTTGCACTCAAAGAGTTGCAGTCAAAGGCTTGATGTCAAAGCGGAGACCAGTGACGAGCGGTGTTCCCCAGGGGTCGATATTGGGACCAGTGTTACTTAATGTCTGACAGGGACATGGACAGTGGGATCGAGTGCACCCTCAGCAAATTTGCAGACGACACCAAGCTGAGTAGTGCGGTTGACACACCTGAGGGATGGGATGCCATACAGAGGGGCCTGGACAAGCTCAAAGGATGGGCCCATGTGAACCTCATGAGGTTCAGAAAGGCCAAGTGCAGGGTTTCTGTACCTGGGCTGGGGCAATCCCTTGTATCAACACAGGCTGGGGGATGAAAAGATTAAGAGCAGCCCTGCCGAGAAGGACTTGGGGTACTGGTGGATGAGAAGCTGGACATGAGCTGGCAATGTGCGCTCACAGCCCAGAAGGCCAACCGTATCCTGGGCTGCATCCAAAGCAGTGTGGCCAGCAGGTCGAGGGAGGGGATTCTGCCTCTCTACTCCACTCTGGTGAGACCCCACCTGGAGTCCTGCGTCCAGCTCTGGAGCCCTCAGCACAGGAAAGACATGGACCTGTTGGAGCGGGTCCAGAGGAGGCCACAAAAATGGTCAGAGGGATGGAACACCTCTCCTGTGAGGACAGGCTGAGAGAGTTGGGGTTGTTCAGCCTGGGGAAGAGAAGGCTCTGGGGAGACCTTATTGCAGACTTCCAGTACTTAAAGGGGGCTTATAAGAAAGATGGGGACAGACTTTTTAGCAGGGACTGTAGCAACAGGATAAGGGGTAATGGTTTTAAACTGAAAGAGGGCAGATTTAGACTAGATACAAGGAAGAGATTTTTTTACAATGAGGGTGGTGAAGCACTGGCACAGGTTGCCCAGAGAGGTGGTAGATGCCCCATCCCTGGCACCATTCCAGGTCAGGCTGGACGTGGCTCTGAGCAACCTGATCTAGTTGAAGATGTCCCTGCTCACTGCAGGGGGGTTGGACTAGATGGCCTTTACAGGTCCCTTCCAACCCAAACTATTCTGTGATTCTAAATACAACCTTGCTGTTTTGGGATGTTGCATAAAAGTATAAATTTGTATGCTAACTTGTTCTGTTGTTGTTTCTTACGCTTATCTAGATGCTGATCGAGTGGACAGCACAACACTGTTGGGTAAGTAATGTTCTTATTTTCACAGAAAGTTCCATAATCTATCAGATAAAAATAAGTCTTTTATTTACAAAGAGATTAAATGATTATTGTGCAGCGCTTTGATTTAGTTTTGAAAGTCTGCTTAACAGATTCTCTTTTTACCCTCTTCTCTTTTTACGTATTAGCAGATAACTGCTGGCTTTCAGCTGGCAATAAAATGACAAATGATAGAATGGGAAAGCTCCAGAAAATGTATGTTAAAAAATTTCTAATGCTGATAAAAGTATTCTAAGATAATATTAACATCCATGAGGTTTTGGTTTAAATTTCCAAACATACGTTTGGCTATTTTGAATGCCTGTCTTAAGGAGGTATAGAAGAGTGAATCTCAAGCGCGTAGTACTAAAGGTGAATTTTTGTCTAAGCGTTGTTCTTTGTGATACTTCTGTGAATAAGCACAGCAATAATTCGTTCCAATTTATGGTATAAAGTAGCAAAACTTCCCTTTGAAACAGCACTTCAACTTAAAAAGATTACAATTCTAAGATACTTGTTTTGCTGCTGCAAATATCAACATTGTATAAAAGTAACATTTCCTTGTTGCATATAAGGCTCTTTGGCATTGCAGATTTTTCACAATCAAAAAGTACACAGGGTCCAAGATACGTGTGGAAGGTGTAAAGTCAGAGATCCCTTTTGTAATTCTAACTACATTTTAAGCTTATTTGTCTTTCAGATGAGTTCATAAATCCCTTTTTCAGTAAAGTACAACTAGGCATCAGTGGAGAAGAAACCAAACACTTGAGCACAATTTATTCCAGTTCCACTTACCTGGAAAAAAGCTCTTTTATGAACTTATTAGCACCCTCCTTACAAGTAATTTTAGTACCCATTCACTTGTCATTTGGAATACATAGCAAGTTAAGGAATAATTCTTTTTTTATTTTTTTTAACACAGCTTTGTATAATAACCCGCAAAAAAAAAAAACTAGAAAGTGATAGATGTTCTGATTTTGAAAGAATTTACCTTCCATTCATTTTTACTGTCCAGCTATGCTGTTTATTCTTTAAACAGCTCACACCAAGAGTATTTTTCCCCTGAATAAGGGATCTAAACTTTTTAAAGGAGCTTCTCACCTGTGAGCTCCAGAGGCATTATCACACAAAATCAAGAACTATTTTCTTCAAAAGGCAGCTGCATAACTGGCTACTTTTTTATGTGTTAGTACTAGAGCTCAGTGTTGGGGAAGAGCTCAAGATCACTGAACTGGTACAGACTTTCAGTAGGGTTAGTGTTACCATTTTAGAGTGCAAATACAAGAACTTCAGTATTGTGTTCATCTCTATTTGGTGCTTGTAATAAAAACTATACAAAGCACATGCATGTAGCAACATTAAAATATTTTCTTCCCTTCTGTCTCCACAGGAACTTCATGTGCAGACTGTGCTAAAAGGAAGTTAGAAGAAAACGGCACTGCCTCTCCTAAGAAAATCAAGCAGTCAGATAATGGTATGCCCACTATTTAATGAAAAAAAAACAAACAAAAAACCCCAAAAAACCCAAACCAAAAACCCAACCCAGAAGCTTTTTAACAGTAGGTGTTTCACATCTGCTGCATGGGATGTTCTGAGCTGGTTTTAAGTTTCCATGATTTTAAGTGGAATAAAAATTGTGCATCTTAGCCTTTTCTTTTCTGGAGCTGTAAATGTGTAACGTACATAAAGCTTGAGAGTCATACTAGTCACTCTCTGAGCACTTCCATACTACTAAAACTGTAACTGCAGGTCACTTACAAACAATTGCAAGTCTTCTCTGCCTGTGCTTCAAGCCAGTTGGACTTAGCAAGGTGAAGCCACAACAGACGTGATGTTTGACTCCTCTGTCAAAAATGACTTTTGGTATACCTGCAACTACCTGTTAGTTGCCTTTGAACTGAAGGGGTTTCTTTTCTTTTCTGATCAGCTGAACTGCAGTTAGGCTGCTGGAGGTTGAACTTTCCAGTGGTCTGTCAGCCCAAGGCTGCTTGCAAGCTTCAGATTCAGATCCCTAAGCTGTTAGGAACAGGAATTTGTTGTTCCATGTTTATAGAACCCGCATCATAACCTGCCTCTTTTGCACTGTTGGCATGAGTATTTGTTTTCATTTGTCAGTCTGTTAAGGTATGAGATCACATGTGGAGAAAAGAATATAATGGTAGTGTACCAGCAAGGACATACCAAATATACCTGGGGGCTTACTGACCTATTTGCAGTGTATTTCTGTTGAATCAGAGTATGCTGCCAGTTATCTCAAAGCAGATCATGGATAGTCTTCAACTGAAGTCAAACTTAAATACTAAAATTGTCTACAGATACATAATTAGACACTAACTGGTTTTAACTCTGCTGCATTAAGCCTATTACTGAAATGATTAAGGTTAGGCACAGCATTAACTGTGTCTTTTTTTCTGAGGTGCTTGTTACTTCACCTACTGCTGAGTTGTCTCACCACTAAACTGACATAATGTCTGGTCCAGTTGATAACATGGGTGATCTGAAGTTTTCAGAAGTCATCTTTTTCAATCAGCTGCCTCTCACCTCACTGTCTATGGGAGAGCATGTTCAGGACTAGTCTTTCTTCCAATAGAGGCACATTTGTATCTGGTGGTCCTGAAGGGTTGCTTCAGTCAGGTTTCTCTGCTTATGTTCCCTGTGGATATGATCCTTCTGAGATTACCTCACACTATAATGAGGTTTTACAGGGAGTGGAAGGGATGGGTCTGTCAGATGACCTTTCTGTATGAACTGTTCAACTCTTTCCTCCCACATCACAAAAACAATTACTATTGTTCTCTAGTATGTACGTATGCAAAATTAAAAGCTTAAAAGTGAGACACATGCTTCTTTCTAAACTAGTAACTACTGAGATGGGTAGTTTTTGTGGTATGGAAGTCTGTCCCTGTTCTGAAGCAGGTAAAGATCTGCAGCCATTGTTGCCTAGAAAAGCAATCTTAAAACAATCTGTGCATGCTGATTCTTGTCTTTCCTACCCCAGAAGAAAACACTCAGTTGTCTTTCATGGTTGACAGTCTGGAAAGCATACTTGGGTTTTAATACGCAATATGATTGCTACAGGCCTCAAGTATGGCTCATTTGAAAAGTGATCAGTCATGCTATTTTGGATGCTGGTGTTCAAGCTGCAGCAAAATTAATCAGATGAGTTGAGCTATCAATGACCCTGATTACTGCAATTATTTAAGCCCACTCTAAAGTCATGTAACTCCTTATCTTATGCCTGAGGTCAGATAGATACACATTAGGAAATTGCATCCCCTCCCTTTGGTAAGGATCAACTTACACCTAGCATTAGTGATTCTTCTGTTTTGTAGACAGTCCTGAACTGCAGCTTGTACAACAGCCTCCGCTGACTCAAGTGCCATTTATTTGCACCCTGAAAAGCAGATGAGTAAGTAAGTGAGGGGTTACTTTAATTCCTAACATACACAATAAGAAGGTAGAAATGCCTAGTTTTGGTTTTGTCTCACCCCCCAACTCAAAGAATATATTTTTCATTTTAGGGATGGGATTGCCTTGCAGCTACCTCAGGTTTTAAAATATTGTCAAAAGGGACAGAAGGCCCTGTTCAAATTATTACCGGACTACCATGAAAGAACTAACCCAACAAATTGGCTTGTTAAATGTACTGTAGATGACTTTTTCTACTTAATGTATTTTTTTTAAGTGGGAGTAGGATACTTACTGGAAACAAACTTGTTGACCATTTATTACCCTGTTTTGCTCAAGTTGTGTAATGAAATTGATAGGACATCTCTGATGATGGCATACACTCTTTTAATAAAACATTTAAAGACAAATAGACGACTCCTGTATAGTAGCTAGAATATGCAGCTTTCACCATTCTTCAGACTGTTCAATTCTTTACTGTGTTTTTCTATTTCAACCAACTGTTCTTAGCAAATGGTTAAAAAAAAAAACAACCCATAAACCAAAACTTCCGTATTTGCAATAGAGACTGATGTGGGTCAAAGATCTTTGAAACTCACTAGAGGATGCTCTTCTATTCATCCTTAACACTACTGTAAGTATTTCCACATCTGTCAATGGATTCTGAATTAAGGGGCTGATGCTAATTCATGACTTAGAGTAAATAATTTTATTTAATCAAGTATGGCAGCAACATAAGTATTTGGTAAACATCTGGGTATAGTGTAAGTGGACAAATTTATGTTGTTGAAATGTTCCCACAGGAACACTATCTACTGCTCCCATGTCCGTCTTTCCTTCTGCAGTAACCCCCTGTGTCCACACTTCATCAGTTGTGTGCAACAAGCACAGTATTAGCATCAAGTTACAAGGTAGATGTGTTTAAACAGCATGATGGACAAAAGGAGGCTAGTATATGAACGTAAGATGATAGATATAATTATTATTAACAACCATAAAACAAATAAAGCTCTTTTACCTCAGCCTATGCCAAACATAAGCCAGATGAAGTGATTAAAGCTCTCTCAAACAATGTTCTGTAACAACTTCATTAACTTTGCTTCTTAGATGAAGCATGGCCATCAAGATAACTTTGACTTTACTAGGATGGCCATGTAGTAACAATCTCCACTGCAAACCAATATACTTTTTTCTAAGGCTGCTACCTCTATGGCATCTGACTCTCACCTGTTTTATTCTTTCCACTTTTGTGTGGGACAGAATACCTCAAAGGTGAAATTTTTCCAGGTTATGTCACACTTATAGAGATCTACCATGAGCTTTTGTAAAGTCAGCTAATATTTTCATCAGGTTAGAGTAGAAGACTGAAGTCTTACTGGGTGTCACATAAGATATTGGAATCTGGCCATTGTCTTGTTTTTTGGGTAATAATCCCATCTCAAGGTAAATAGATGCAGCTGCAACACAAAAGGGAGAAGCTGTAAAAGTCTTGACCAGTGGTAGCACTGCATCTAAACCGGACACCAGAGATACAGCTAAACACATTACATTACTTTTTGTAAGAAAAGCAAGAGGCTTATTCTTTCTAATAGTGTGCGTATGTGACCCTGTAATCCTTCCTCTTACGGCAATGCACCCTCTAAAACATTTGAGGGGAAAGCTTTGCTTACAAGAACGTACACACTTCGGTGACAACCTCTGGCTACCACTTACTTGTTAACAAAACTCTAGCAATGAATAACACTTTCTTTCTTCAATATTTTGGAAAACTGCTTGCTTTGAAACATAAACATTTCTCTATCAACATCTAATAGCAACATTCAAACTCAGATTTGTAACAGTCCGCTGTAAACACAGTATTTGCTGTTGTCACCTGGCCCTGAGCTCATCCATGCTTTATGCTGAAACAGAACTGCGTTTGTGCTCCTCTGTTCTTTCCTGGTCACCAATGTCTGGATACTCGGTAAGATCCAAAGTCAGTACTCGACTGAACATAAAGTCATCACGCTGAGAAGAGGAAGGATCACACAATTTAAAACATTCCTGTTATTTGAAATAAGCATTTCATAAATGACTATGAGAGACAATAATGAGCTTGAGTTACCAAAATGATCTTTTTATCGAGCCGCTACCTGCAGTTGTTTCTGAACACAAAGTAGTTCAAATCCAGCAACACAATTACGTACATGATTCACTGCAGTAACATGTAAGGTGCAAATCAGTACTTCAACAAAACCCAGTGTGTACTATTTAACAAAATCTGGTAATAATGAATTGTTACCTCGGGACACACTCCAATCAATGCATCTGCTTTGCAATAAAACTCTTCCTTTAGAGAAATAACTATCATTTGAAACTGTTCATGTGCCTGTTCTCTAATGAAACTTGATACCTTTGGAAAGAAGCCAAATATTTCAGAAAGTTAGTTCTGACAGACTTAAACCATGCTATAATTAGGGAATGATGAGGAAAGAACTGAACTACGTTAGCTGCAGAATTCAGTAATTCAGTTATGAAATAAGCAGGCTAAAATGAGAAACAAATCTATCTTAAGACACATACTTTGCATGTACTTAACCCCTCAGATTTGCTGCTTTTTGAAAACTTGTAAGAAAATAAATCATTCACTCCAATGAATAAAGTTATAGAAAAAGGCCAGTGCCAATGAAAAATATTTTACTTAATATAACTTCAAAGGAAGGTGGAAATTCCTGATTAAGGAAAAAAAAAAGTGTGAAAAGGTTGTTACTGGCTCTATACCAAGATCTTAAATACGTATTAGTTCACTGCAGACAACATTTTTCTTCCAGTGATCTGCAAAGTAAAGGTACAAGTATTAAGTTATAAATTGGTGACTGAATAAGGCAGTAGCCCACAGTATAAATTAAATGTCGAATTTAGGCTTTTGTCTGCGCAGTTGTATCTACGTGTGACAGAAGTAATTTTTTTTAATGGAAGAACTGCCTTTAGTGAGTTACATAACTCGCTTTCATTTTGCAGTATAATTACAAGTAAATTACTGGAGCTTTTAGTAAATTCTTAAACTGAAAGAATGGAAAGAAAAAGACTTAGTTCTAAGCATAAGACCAAGACCTGGATAGCAGTGAGTACTAGCAACTATAATTTTCCATGTATCATTTTTGCTCACTTGCAATACTTCATTACTCTGTGTGAAGGTTTTGGTGCTTTACAATAAGAAGTGCATCTTGCAGATAGGGAAAGAGATACGAAAGACCCTGGGAGCAGGGAAACATTGCAGTGATCTGCAAATATAATTAACTCAAAGTTTTTGCAAAAGCAAAAGTTTTGCTTTTGCTCATTCTGCAATTTAAGACACTTTCCACACATGCTTAAACAGTAACCTAGCAAGCCAATTAAAGGAATTTTCTAGGAAACCACTATTTTGTCACCCTCTTCCTGCATTACATGGGCAGCTGCTCTCCAAGCATACTGTACATCGCAGCCTGTATCACAGGTTGCCTGCTTCGTGTTGCTTATGGGAAAAGAGCAGCCCTTTTAGTAACCCTGCCCCAAGCCCTTCCACGCTGCATCTCCTTACCAGAGCAGGCGGCAGGAAAAGGACTGCAGAAGGGCTGTAAGCCAAACGGGACCTTCACAGCCAGTATGCCCCAGCCTTGGGAGAGACAGGCACCTCTAGCCATGAAGGTTACAAATGGGTCAAAGCCCAATTCCACTTCAAAGCAGCAAGCTCACCTTAACTTCCCTGTCCCCCAAGGACTAATATAGACTATGAAGGCAATTTCAAGGTTAACCCTAATGTGTAATACAGTCCAAGTTTAATAGCTCTTTGGCAATAAAGTAGTATTTATGGATGTTATTTTTATAAATGTACATTAGACCAGAACTTAAAATACTTGAACTCTGTGCATGAATATTCTTTGTTTTCTTGAATATACATCTTAAAAACATACATTGTTCTTGCTGATGTGTCAAAGGAAATATGATACTTTTGACCTGTAAAAATACTACCAGTTGAAGGTTATAAGTCTAGGAACCATTTGACTAACAACTGTTAATATGACCATCTTCTGAAAACATTTAGTGGGCTATGAATGTGATTTATATCTGAAGAAAAGTAAACCAGATTTGAAATATGTTTGAATTGAGAAACCGAGTTGCATTAAAAAAAAAATAAAATCAGCTATTCTTTGTTTATAGTGTTCCGAAGAAGAATGGTGCTTAGCATATTATTAGGTATAAAGTGGACATCTCTTCTGCCAGATGTGTCAGAATCGGCCTACACAGAAAGGCAAACTGCAGAAAAGTGTGTCTCATCAGCTGTGTTAATGCATCATTTGTAGTCTCTATGGAAAGCTGATGACATACTAGAAATCATGAACTTCACGGAGTGTGTATGTAACTGATGCCTGGTGCATCTGTAACAACTGCAACAGGAACTTATGAGGATAAACTCTGGGTAATGACCAAGCAATGTTGTTAGGCACGATCTGGGACCCATGCCCAGCTCCAGACAGAACCATGAAGAATTCTACATTTGTATCCAAAAGACGACCTCAGAAGTCTGCAGAGACAGCAAGTACTAATCACGTAATACACTGCAGCTTTGATGAAAGGCAAAAATGTGAAATTTAGCATTAAATAGTGTAATAGCAGGTAAGAAAGCCAGTAAAGGACAACTTGGAGGCAGCCTGGGTAACTCTTAAGTCATCAGCCACAATACATTTGACTCCAAAATTAAGAATATCATCCAGAAAACACAATATTCATATTTAACCAGAATATGTGATCTTCAACTGTTATGTCAAGTCATAGTGGCCCTGAGTGAAATACTAATACCTAGAAAAGTATCCTGTTCAAAAGCTTAGATCAGAGAGGTGTTTTTGTGGTCACGTGATGTGTAACCTGAGAGCCAAACCTTAATGCTTGCTGCTTGCCGAGTTATTTTCATTACAGTCCCATTACAGCTAATCTGGCGCTGCTAAAACACACTGGACCGAGTTAAAACAAACTCAGGGCATATCATCTGCTCAGAAGTAGTAGATGATGGGTATCCCTTATAGACTTGTATCCCAAGGAATGTTTAAGGAATTTGGGTTCCGGAAACACTTCTCACAATGCTACGCAGAGTCAGTAATCTCCAAGAAGGGATTCTATCTGGCAGGCACAGGTAGTGGAGCTTCCCCAGCTGTCTACTAGAGAGGTACCCTCCAAGCAAACTCTGGCATACTTGGCACATCACAGCTGACTCCATTAGGGAAGGGGGGGGGGGGGGGGAAGAAAAAAGTTTGGTGTTTATAAAACTGCTTTTGTTTGTTAGGCTCTACCAAGACTGATATCACTATTAATGCAAGTAGAAATATAGCTTGATCTTACTTTATGTGGAAAGAAATGTTTCCACAGAAGAAAGTCCAGGCACATGCAGAGATCTTTACTTCCTCTCCTACATACCATTTCCTTTTATTAAGTCTCCTCCTCCCAGAGGCTGACATCTACAGTTGGCAATCTTTACTGTTTGTATTCTATTGTAAGTTTTTGCTACAGTGAATAGTCATTAGCAAAAGAAATTGAGAGGACAGGAAGCTATTTTAATCAAGCAATAATTCATGTGATTAAAACTATGAGAGTGATAGCCCTTAACTGGTGTTAATGTAAAAATATTTAGTGGGCCAATTATATAAAATAAATACTCCAGTGACAGAATGACTTTATTTTCAACATGCAAATACACTCCTTTCTGCTACTTAGAAGTAAGGGAACTCAAAGGCCTTAAAAATTCCAACCAATCCAACCAGCAATTCACAAGTGACCTTCATGTCAAGTTGTACCACACGTGGTCATGCAGCATACTTTCACACTCCTGACCTACTTTTCTCAACTTCACAGCTTGGGGACTGATTAAAACACACTTAGATTTATGAATTTAAACCTAGACCTAGTCTAACATCTCATACAATCATTATTTCAGTCCTAAACCCAATGTATTTTAAACCAGGTTAAGGTAGTGTAATCAATCTGTTTATCCCAGCCACCTGTAATGAAAAGTACCCATCCCTCTACAAAAGATACCAATATATAGTCAAAAAAAGTATATGGTGAAAGGGACCAACTTACTTTATCAATGTTTGTATTATCCAGGGCAGCATCTATCTCATCTAAAATAAAAAAAGGTGCTGGACGAAAACTGTAGAAGAGAAGAGAGTATTTTGCATTTAGATGCAAAAATGTTAATAAACATTGTAATTACTTCAGAGATTCACTTACTCTACCATAAAATTTAGTAAGAAGTAATGACAGATAAAGAATAATGACTTTAGTTTGTCTGAATACTCTATTAGCAGATTTTTTTTAACATGTTTATAGCATTTGTCTATCTTCCTGCCACTCACTCAGCCATGTACTTGGATAATTCCATAGTATTTCTTTTACCTGTGTATAGCAAACACAAGAGCCAGAGCTGCCACAGACTTTTCACCTCCTGACAAACTGTCCATTGGCATAAAGCGCTTTCCTGGAGCCACACAGTTAAAGCCAATGCCTTCCAGATAAGGCTCCTCAGGATTTTCAGGACTAAGGAATGCCTAGAAACACATACATTTATTAATAGTGACGCTTACAAAATTATTAAGATGGATATTTTTAAGGTTTAAATAGTGACTGACTTAGTGTTGAAACTGTTAGCTTCATTTGTAGGAAGAATCTGTTCACCTATACTGAAGAGCAACATTATAAATTTTCCTAGCAAATAACCCTTTCTTAATGAACCATGAGCTCCAACTTATTTGTTATTTACAAACTTTCAACTACTAAATAAACTTGATTTTATAATCTTTTATGTAATTGCCTTTTTTTTTTTTAATTATTAAAATTTTAGACTTCAAAGCAGTTGTCCTTTTTGTCTGGAAGTAAATATACTTCCAAAATTACACTTTTTTGTGAAAGGTTAGTTTTACAAAATCTATCTTTGAGCTGGAGAAAGATTTTAATATAGGTAGGCTTTCTCTATACTTTGTATCCTGGTTCCCAGGTCCAAAAATTAAAAGTATTTAAAAGAAACAGCCATTTCACCAAACCATTAAAAAGTATGATGGATAAGCTAATTGCTACATGGTTTATTTTTCCTGTTAAATAGAAGAGACAATAATATAGTCTCTTCTCCTCTGCACAAGTGGATACAGATAAAAGAAAAATTTCCATAGCTGACATTCATTTCAGATGGCTCCTCTCAGATCACAGAGCAAGCAGAAGAAAACCAAGCTAAAAAACTACATGTACTTTGATTTAAAACAGTTTCTGTGCTAAATAGTCCTGGAAGTAAGACAAAGTGTTTGCAGCATCTTTATTTTGTTGGAGGTATGCATATTTTCCTCCTCTTCTCTGCTGAACAAATGCCCATTGTTGTTACTACAATGTTCTTCAGGCTGTGAACATGAAGTACCTTGCAATGCAACTCCCAGTTCCATGCCACTGCATACATCTATGCAAGAGTAAGTTTTCAGATGTATGGACACTGCTAGCAAAAATCATCTTGTAGCTTACTAGGGTACACGTATTCCTTGCTCACCAAGATATGAAACAAATGACATTTCTCTCTCCACAGAAGAATGGAAGAGAACTGGTGGCAAACCCAGCAGTGAAACTGTTTTCATACAATTTCTTATGCAGTAGTTTCTTTTAAAGTACTTCTAATACAGAATGTGCTGATGAAATAAATTTTATTGAGCAATATATTAGTGCACAGATGTTCTTAGTCCAGAATCTCTGGAAGTTAAACTATATCTATCAAAGCTTCCCTTTTTCAGACTGGAGAGTAAAGCATTATTAATAAATGTTATTAATATAATAGTATTAAGAAATATTAAATTTAAGAAACTTTCATGTTAAAAATTGTTAAGGTTGCTTAAAAAACATCTGTTCAAGCTGCAACTTAGACCACCTCCTCTGATGGCAAAACCCAGAGCTAACCCTTTCCTTAGCTAACCAGAGCAATTGCCACACACTGAGCGATCATTTCTCTTCCAATGGAATTGGATCAGGTTTCTTCAGCTACTATGTCAGTATCCAGTAGGCGGTTTTAGCTTCCCAGCTAATCACGGGCTAATCTCTTGGGCAGGTTGCCACTATGGCTCAAATGAAGGTACAGCACCACAGACTTCAGAAAGAAAGCACCCAACTACTTATTTTTGGCAATGCATCTGGAAAATACTGGTTGTTTCAGAGTAATGCGAAGTCAAGACCTGCCTAATGTTTAGTCAAGGGGAGAAAGTATGTGCCCAGTAATCATGAACAAAGAAATGTTTTATTACCCTGTCCAACCTAGAAGCAGAAAGGATATATTTAAAAATAATGCAGTGAACACCTTAAAATCCAACTGAGGGAAAGCACAAAACCTGAAGTGTAAGACAGGGAAGAGGTCAAGCCTGAGCCCTTTAACCATTCAACCGTCTACAGAATTTGATGTAACCAAAGCATTTGGGAGTTTCCTCTTTACTTTCAGTATTAATACTGGAACATTATCAAAGATTAATACAATTATGACACAATTTTTCTACAGGTTTCTTAAAAGTTGCCAACATACTAAGTCTATCTTTTTAAAAATATTTAAGTGGGGTATATAAGAAGCTTCAAAACCTCATATAAAACACTAGCACTGAAAGTGATTTATGATTTCTAAATTTATCTATACTAATGATTAAGTGTTTTTAATTACTTATTATTGGTATCACTAGATCTGTAAACCAATGTTATTTTAAAATTAAGTACTCTAATATCTTTCACATTGTGTCATGATAATTTTCAAGTCTACTAAATACAAAGAGTAAAACTAACCCAAACTGAGTAGTTCCCGATTTTGTTAACACTTTAGATCACATTTCTCTGTCTTATGTCAAACGTGCTTTGGCATATTACCTATTCGTCCTCTGGCCCTAAAATTCTGAAGTCTTTATTATTTGTGTAATTTTCCTCTTCAGGACTGAAACTGTCTTTGGAAACTAAAAGCATTACTAAGTTCTCTTATTCTATGTAACAAAGCATCAAGTAGGCCTTTTAAGCCAAGTAGCTAAGAACACAACACACCTGAGCACTACTGTTTCTGCAAAGTTTCTTGTAGATCTGATCAATAGCTACGGAGGCATGCTCAAAGCACCGGCTAAACAGCTCATATCTCTTTTTTTTCACCTGTTCAAATTCTTGCTTGCATATTCTGGCCTCCTTTCTGCTGGTCTCAAAAGCTAAAAAAAAAAAAAAATTACTGAAAGTACCCCATAATAAGCCTCTAAGCAAATACATAGAGCAAATATGTATTGTGTACCAGAACACGCATCAAGGAAAATACTTATTGCAGAAAAAGGTTTTAATGCACATACAAGGACGATATCAATATTACAAGTTTCCTTCAAGACTTCAAACGGAGGCCCCAAAACCTGAAAAGTTCAGATGTATTAATTCTGCTCTATGCCACATTCATCTGGAACAATGAACAAAATTCTTTTCCTAATTCCTTCCGTAAGCTGGAGAACCTTAAGCAGCACCAGCATTTACCAGTCTCAGCTTCAGAACTCCTTGGTTTTCTTAACACATTACTGTCTGCAATGCTCTTTAAGGATACCAGTAATTTTGCAGTAATGCTCATGTCTACAGCATACATATGTTCCTTCAATTATTTAAGAAAAATTTAAAGAATTTTATGATTAACATCAGTAATTCTTAGAAAATAATTAAAAATACTTTATGATGTCATTTGGTCTACAAAGTATCTTTCCAATCATTCAAACTGTATTTCAATAAACTACTGCGGAGTAGTGTATGTTAATAAATTGTTTACATATTATTAGAGACAACTGAAGATAAACGCTTGAGCACAAAAAATATCTTAATATCTGAAAGAAGCAAAGTCAGCAGGACCAACCCCAGAAAGAAGAATTTCAATTAGGTTAAAAACCCTCACAGTCACACGAGAGATTAATATGAAAGACTCAACGTTACCATCCGTTGACTCTTGGAACTTGTCCCGAGCTATCTGTAATTTCTCTACTGCTCTCAAGTTTGGAGCAGCTGTCTTCATTAAAGTATTCTCTTTAGATTTTATTTCCTGCTGCGTCTGGTTCAGATGATCTTCTATATCTTTATCAGAGTCTAGGTCCTAAAGGAAAAAATAAAAATACTAGAGCAATAAAAATTGCTTCTAGGTCAAGACATTTCAACATATATGGCAAGCACCCATGCTTTCTGGAAGAAGTACCCCACTCATCTAATAGCTTTAACTGGAAACACAACAAAATAAAAAACTCGACCAGAGTCTTAGTTCTCAGATTTGCTAGGTCCTAAGCATTGTTCCACAAGACCTTTAAAAACAGACAACAAATTCCCTTCAGCCTAGAAGTCTGGCTTAAAAATACAACACAGGAAGAGGATTAGTTGATTTCACTACTTGATTTATCAAGAAAACCTTTGAAGACAGGTTCCTGATTAGTTCTTTGAGAAAGGTTCCAATGATGACAGATTCATCCCTTGCTCTGTACTTAGCCTCTGACATTTAATTATTTTCCTTATGGTTAAAAAGGAAAAAAATAAAATTACCAAAAACTGCTGAGGAAACATGACCTAATGGAATGTTACAGAAAGAAGTATGGCAAGTCTCAGTCTCCAAAAATACTAGAGAGAGGTGGTACACCCCCCCAGCAGCCAATCATTCATTTCTGGAGTTCTGAGCCGTAACTTTCAGTGCTGGAACTTAAAGGCAGAAGGTAAAGGAGGAAAGAAAAAAAATCAGAGTTGTATTTACTATTTTTCCATTCTATTTTTATGGTTTAGGTAAGCTTTAAATTAAAGGTAGTTATATGGGAAATTGACCTATCCAGAAATCCCATACATTAGTGCTAGACTGCAAAACCAACACACACACTTAAGCTTAACAGTGTTTTTACTAAGTTTCATTTAAAGTCTAGTATGAAGAATAATTTCAACAAATAAAATATTTTAAATAAAAATAAAATCAATCTCTAATAATTTCAAACAAAAAGATTACCTTCAGGTCTTCTGCTAGGGTGCTGTAGTCTATCTGAATTGCCTCTTCCCTTTCATAGATACTTGACGTAGTCTGAGTGGCTTCCGTTTCAGCTCCTAGCTATAAATATGAAGGACATTCCAGTTCAAAAATATGACATAGTTAACTTCTAAACTGTTAAAACAATACATTAAAAGGATATAAAGTGAGGAGACAGTGGTAACATGGTATGAGGTAAACTTATTCCATTGCTCCTCCCCTAGCCAAAATGCGTAACAATTAGTTAAGATCTTACGAGTCTAACTCAGAAATGCACCTTTTATCGGAAGGTGAACACGTTTGAAGCTAAGATGAAAGGAGCAGTCATTCATTTGTAATATATTTAGAACAATGTGCATGGTGTAAATATCTCAACTGGAAAGGATTTACGTTTCCATGATAATTCATTCCTCTTTCAAGGAAAGGCTTTGAAGTATTTAAGTCGAGGCATTTCTTCTATTGGCCTCAGAAGCAGCAAGTAGATCAGCTCTGTATGACATAAGCAGAGTATCTTCTTGACATTGTAAGCCTGGATTTCAAACAGCTACTTTCCTTTGAATGAAACACATGCTGCATGTCATTATCAGTCACCTTCCCACCAAGATTATTTCTCAGAACCACATCTTACTGGTCTTCTCAGCGATATTAATTAGGAATCAAAGTTGTTATTCCTACTGCCCACCTCCTTGGTTTCATCTCTTCCTTATTCATAAACAGCGAGAGCTGAGCTGCCTACATACTCTTGATGATTATCAGTTCATGACCTTTCCCTTGAAAGACTGTATACCTCACTGCCTTCATTCTTTCTTCTGACCCACTCATTCACACCTATTCTCCAACAAAAGTACTTTTCTAAGGAATGGGTTCAGCAAGACTCCTTCCAAATTCACAGATTTCAAAACCCATGGCTCTTTTCTTTTGTAGCAGTGGAGAAAGTTTAATTTCTCCTCACAAAAGATATGCTGGAAAAAGAGAGAAGACTAAGAAAAATAATGAGGGTCAACCCTCTGATAGCAGGAGTATTTCTATTTTAGCCTATCTCTGTGTTCACTGAATATCTACATCTACTGAAGACAAAAGGATGATTTTAGACAGCATTTATATTATGAATGATTAACCAAATATTATATCAAACCATGTACATGCCCCATTTATTTATGGTTCTGAATTAACCCCTGTGTGTCCTCTTACATATATGTATCTAGAATACTCCTTCATACCAGGTTTCTCGTACTGCAGCGATTTTACCTGTTTCACAGGAATACATTTCAAGCACAAGCAAAAATACTTGCAAACAACATTTCTGTCTACAAAAATAAACAAAAATCCTCCTCTTGAATGGATGAGGCCTGATCTCATGAAAACAATGTATTTACTTCAGCATTACTATATAAGACAAACAGTCCTGTAAGGAACAATAAGCATCTTTAAATTCAAGACTGAATAATTGCTCCTCTGTGATATCTATCTCAACATTTTGAGTACCTCTACTTCACTGATGTCGTCCAGTGATCCAGACAGGAGTTTTATTTTCAAGTCCTGCACTTTGCATTCAAGCAGCATATTATGTCGTCTTAATCTTTGCTCTTCCAGAGACGTTTCTATAGCTGTAGCTTCCTTTTGCAACTTTGTAGCTTCCCTACATACACAAAAGGCACAAAACTTCTAAAGAGCAGCAAGCATTGCTGCCAGTAACATACACAGCCATGCAGCATGAAAAAGTTACCAACCAACAGAGAGTGCTTTTTTCTCTATAATTCCCATCAAACAAAGGAAAATGGTACCTAACTTCTTCCATCCCCTTCATTCTTGTGAATTACTCAAGAGGGAGCTGGGAACCAGACACTATTCTAGCATGCAAGCTAACACATTCAGCTACTCTGTACAAATCCTTAACTATATCGCATGGTAAATGCTAGTAGCATGGACATAGTTTCAATATATTGCAAGTTAATACTATAGCATGTTCAAATAACCACCTTTCCTAACTATAAATAAACTCTGTTCTGCTCAGCTCTGCTTTTACCCTTTTAAAATTTAATCAAGTATCTCTCATCATTACTCTACTTGAAATACACCTTGATTTTTTGCAACAAATTCCTTTGATAGCATCAAGTTGCTAAATAAGGCAGAGACATAACAGTCTTATATTGTTAAAATTACACACTATAAAATGAATTACTAGACATACAATCTATGAGTTTATATGAAATTCCACAAGTTTACCTAGCCATACTGTGCCAACATGTCAGGATTTCTTAAACATAAAGAAGAGTCCTAATTAAGAGACATTAAATACATCAATAATAAACAAGCATATGAAAACTAAAGTATAAACTGTCCCCCAAACAGCCTATTTAAAAGAACAGTAAGGACAAAATAATGACATAAAATTAGTTTAAGGCATCCAACACTTGAAAGGCCTGGAGAAAATGACAACACAAAAAACCAGAAAAAAACCGAACAGAAAAAAAAAAAAAATCTCTCATCAATTGAACCAACTGTACAACTCAAACAAAAATATAAGACCATCAGCAAACTTAACATACTCCCCATGAAGTTGAAAGTTAATACATACTTATCAGAAGTCATTACATATTTATCAGAAAACATGAGACCTAACACTAGGTAGATAATAAAATATTATACTATATTGTTTATGGGATGGCTCTCGTGGAATAATCTGGTTCACGTTACTTTTGGGAACCACATACTAAATTAGAAACACTTTTTAACGAATGCATACTGTAAATGCAAATTACCATATCTCTAATGAATCTTTCCCAAGAAAACAGAACAAGATAAATTCAAACATCTGATCACTAAAACTCTTCCAAATATTATCACGTTAATCATTTTCCCAGGAGTACCATTAGTAATTACCTATTAAGAGTTAACAACGTCTTTCTGAACTCTTCAACTTCATTTTGGGTTTTTATAACCTCAGATTTATGAGCACTTAATCTATCCTTAAAATGTTGCTGCTCCTCCATAATTCCATTCACTTTTTTTAGTAGCTTTTCCTCATCCTGCATAGAAATATTTACATTTTTAACTCTTCACCAAAAAGCTTGATACGGAACCTTTATTATACAGAAGGAAAAGTTTAAACTTGTTACAATACATTCAAATGTCTTACAGCACAAAATCTGAAAGGCACTGGGAAAATTTGAAAGGCCCATCTTACACATAGGAGGATGCAGTTGTTTTGTATACATAGGCACAGCCAGCTCCAGATTCATGACTGTACCGGACTAAACTATAAAGCCATCAAACAAGGCAGGGATCCTACGACGCCTATGATCTCTAGGCTATTCCCTTTTCCTCAGTTAGTCCCTTAGTCCTGCAAGAAGGATCCCATCTGCCGTACATCTACAACATATTTGGCAACACCAAAGGTAACTTGAAATCTTTTAAAAGTACTGTTCATTAAAGATAAATCCCGCAGTAATCCACAGAGAACAAAAAACCTGTGGAGGTACTCAAGAAATACCACTGCTAAATTGCTAGAAATGAGGTGCTAGAATATAGTAAACCTTTGGGGCAGTTTTACATTTAACTTTTGTTTTTTATTCAAAGCACTATTACACATCTTTTCTCCTTCGCTTCCCAGTGCACCACAAGCACAGTTCATTTAACAAAACAAAATATTACTCATGAATAAAGAACACTATGAAGGAGGAATCCATACATATTACTTCAAATAAAAATTTTCATTTGTTTTCCTACAATTATTTTAAGTCTATTAGTGGCTGTGAAGCACCTTAAAGATGCAAAGCACCAGAATTGTTCACTATTACTCATAAAATCTTCTAAAGAATCCCAGCCACATGCTACTAGTTTTACCTGGAGACATATGTTGCCTTTTCATATAAACTAAATGCAATATAACACTGCACATACAGTAACCCCAAATTTTATTTTTAGTGAACTTATTTAGTGAAATACCCTAATATGATAGGTTGTTCCAAGGTTAAATTGACAATATGCAACTGCGTTTTTTTAACATTTACAAAGTCAACACTGAATTAAGCCCTTGAAGAATTACTCAGAATCAACTAAGTTTATTCAAAATTGTAATTCAATGTATTCTTTCCTCTCAGCCCCAGATAAATATACATGTATATTTATACATATTTTTGTTACCTTCTGTAGACCAGTAATCTCAGCTTCATCTTTATGAATGGTCTCCTTCAACTTGCTGACTGTGTTTGTTAATTTTTGTAGATGATCACGATTATATTCCAGCTGAATGTTTAGTCGTGTCTTCTGATTTTCAAACTCCAGTCTAGTCAAAGTACAGTATTTCAAACCAACACTTACAAAGCAGGCTAGTAACTGTGATTTTAAGTTATTACAAGATACATTTTCACTTTGACTATTCAGTCAGCATTTTTACATCTTCTGCTTGAACACAAAAATTTGCATACGATTGGATCATTGATTCCACTACTTCCAGTATATCCATAGGATGTGGTGTTACAAAAATACAGTGATAACTGTCCAAAAAATACAATATACAGATACAGTATGGCCACATTCAATATGGAAAGTAACACTAAAATTTCAAGTATCTTAGTATGAATGATATACCTGTAAATGATGCAGATATGAGCTAGGCAAAAGCTACACTGAATCTGTGTATTTATCCAATGCCTGCACTTCCTGCCTAGCCTCCATAAGTCTCCTAGCTAGCCGATATGCATGTTTATCTGCATATTATAAGGAACTTATCTCAGTTGGGAGATGGCAATTAAGAAGCATGAGACCAGTCTTATTTGTCATCTCTCAGTTGAGACCTGTATTTGTTTATAGGGGTACAATGGCAGAAACGTCTTCACATGCTGCTGCGAGAAAGGACTGAAGTAAAGCTAAGCAGCTGTTCACAGAAAGGTCTGCTCTCAGTTGTTACTCTCTGCCTCTGGGCTTTACTGCTAGTGCTGGATCTGTAGTTCAGGCGAAAGGGTTGGCACACCACCAGCTCCAGGCTCTTTAGGCCTGGGCAAGAAGGCACCATAGCACAAGCTTACAGGACTAATGATAGCAAGTTAGGGCACAAGTAAAGCCAAGGCTGTATGTGCAGTGTAGCATAAGGCCATGCAAAAAGCTCCTCTTTTCATTGTTCTAAGTTCTTACACTTCACCAGACTTCAGTTCTTGCAAACATAAATGATCAAATCGCTTCAGCTAGCAGGTGCTTTCACTGCAACTGAATGCATTGCACTACTACCTCACTGCAGCCCTAGCCAAAAACATACATTTGAACCAGTTTCTGAAAACTAGTCAGAGACTCTCCTAGCAGCTGAAGAGATGGCTGAAAAGAAAATGGAGTTCAGTGCTGGCCATTACATTAGTCATTAGAAAAACACTAGTCATTAGAAAAGGTATTTACGACAAATAGTATCAGGAAATGCACAAACTATCATCTGCCTGAAGACACCTGTAGTACGAGGAGACAGTTCATTTTAACATTCTAATTCTTTGTGATATAAATTTGAGGTCCTGTGACAAGTGCCTGTTTGAGAGGAATACCAGCCGAGGTTGCCTGTGAGAAAACTAAGACCCTGTTTTCCTTAATATGTTCCTATACCAAATCACTGCATCTCACATCCAGTTCTCCTTTAAGATTTCTCTTACAGCAGTAAGCCTCCATGCCACTCTAAATTTGTGATAGAGCCATTTTTCAATGTGGATTTTAGAAAGCTGTAATTTGCTTTATTTTTCTATGACAGTGCAAAATAGTAAATTTTACCTGTCAAGTTTGTTGCAAATTGTCACTGACTATAACTGTCCTATAAACCCAAACCACAGCAGTGCAATTGCTAACTAATCCTTGCAGTGATTAATATAACCTTTTACAGTCTTCTAGGTTTTTGTGGTATTTCCTGGGATGGAGTTACTCATTTATCAGTGTGCCCAATCTAATACAAACCACTTTTGTTTACATTTCAATTACAAATACCACCTTCTCTTATCAATCTCCTCTTGTAGTCTCACATGTTCTTGTTCATACACACGAATATTTTCTATACCAATTTCTTGACAGAACTCCTGGAAAACAGCATCTTCAGCCTTTGAATAAGGAGAAATGAAGCAAAAAAAAAAAATGTTTATACTATTTTGGCACTCACAGAAGCAAAACATTTAGAAAATCACTTCATGCTACAGGTTGGATTTTCAACATACTTTAAGAAACAGCAAATTGAACTACTGGGAAAAATCTGTGCTTGACATTTTCAGGTAACAATTCCAGTACAAATGCCAGATACAGGGCATATGATCTGCAAAAGTAACTCTTACCTAAGCTCTTATTGACAGCATCTGGTCATTCCAAGGACAATTAAAGTACCACAGTGTACCCAGCTTACCTGGTTCTGTCTGTGGTTCCCAATCAACTAAAGAACAGAAAGCTGAATGGTACACAAATCGGACACTAATCAGATACACCAGGTTTCTTGGTGCAGCTCAATTCTTAACTTTAATCCTTTCAAGAGACGCATAAATATTAATTGCCATGTTCCATTTATAGCAAGGCCACAGCAAAAACACTGCTACAGAATCTCTCATTTCCTGATTACACAGTATATACTCAAAAAAGCTTCAGACAAAAGCTGTCCTTAAATTTTAATGAAAAATCTAAGCAGGCAAATAGGTATGGTGCATATGGCAGGACCGAACAAAGAAATATCAACAGCCTACAGCATTTAAAAGGTAACACAATGGGCTGAACCTGTATTGTTTTGGTATGCAAGCTCATTTAACCAGATATCAAATACTGTATCAAATCAAGTTATACTATTCAAGTAACACCATTATTTGGAAACTGATGACCAGTCTCCATTTAGGTTTTTTGTAGGTTTGTTTTTTTGTTTTGTTTGTTGATCCCTGTCCCCCCCACCCCCCTGCAGAACAACCAAAAGAAAAGTTCCCTGGATCTGGAATTCTTACGGCGTCAACATCAATGACTTTCTCAGTGTTTGCAGATGACACACATCTGCACCCCCTCGTGCCTGTACCACAAGCAAGACAGAGAACATGCAGCAGTTTTGGCTTCTTTTTACATGCAGAATTCCAGCCATAGATTAATCCAAGAAAGACTGATGAGGATGGATCAGAGGCCAGGAACTAAGTTACACGCGTACTATAGACCTCAAGTAACTCCACACAGTGGTGAGAAATCTCTTTCTCTCTAAGCATCTACATTTACACAAGCACCTAGGTGCAGGGCTGTGAATTTTCCAGATAAAACTGCAGCACCATTTTTCCGCAGTTGGTACCAGATTCCTTTGTTTGGCAAGAGTAGGAACAAGGTGGCTTCCAGAACGAAGTACAGATGAGGTGCTTATCTCAGAGAGGCCAGAGTTGTCTACTGTAGCAGAACACAGCATGAAACTGCTCTTGGGACAAGATCAGCCTACTGTTCACTTCACTGAATGCCTTCAGTCTCTTCATGATAACCATGCTTTTGAATCTGCCAGTTGTCTGTATGAACTATTCTGGGAACCAACTGAGTATTAGAGAATGATAGGGAAAATGGGGTATGAAATGGCAGAACAGCCTACAGAAAAAACAGCTGGGAGACCTAACTGTTGGATCACATAATAGACAACTTTTCCCAATGCTGACAAAAAGCAGAAAGGAGCAGGTTCTAATGACAAAAGCTGTTTAGTACCATAAAAGGTAGTGAATTTGACAGATGGGGATAGCACAATGTCCCTAAGCTCTGCATCAGCTACCCCTAAAAGAGAGGGAGAGCAAAGAAGACTTCATTATATCATAAGCTAGTTCCATCTTCCATGAATTGGATTCCAAATGAATGCGGGCATATAACATTTTATTATGTTAAAAACATAACAAAAAACCAAAACAACCCCCAAAACCACAACATCCAAAAAAACCCAAACCCAAAACACCACTCCCACAAAAAAAACCACCCACGCAAACAAACAAACAAACAAAAAAAGGCAAGCAAAACCAGACACAGTGGAATGAGGAATCTGCTGACAATCATCATGCACACCTCAACCATTCTCCCAGCGTAATTAGAGGGCACAGAAAATAAAGCACAGATATTGGGATACATCCCAAGAAGAGAAAGGAATCTTTATCAACTTTTCTAGTACATAGTGGTGCAACAGGTCATCACCTAGACATGACACCTGCAGAGTTCAGAACAAAGCACTCCAGCAGTGCTGAGAACTGTTCTCAGATCTAGAAAAGTAATACAGAGCCTTCTTCCTAATGGCATGAGCATGCGTTATCTGTTCTGCCTGTGGGTTGCAGAAGTGGTGGATCTTCTCCCAATGAAAAGATACTGATAGAGCATTTCCATGTAGACACTGAATGGGCCCTGCTATGACTGCAATGAGAATGATTTTCAGAAGGACAGTCACCCATGCAGACACTGTTTATCTAGTGGATCCATTGATTACTAAGAGATCTGCAGATCTTGTGGATACATATAGTTTAGTGTCATGCTGTGACATGCTGTCACAGATCCACATCGGCCAGGATGACTTCATGCCAAAAGAAAGTCTAGTCATGCAGTGACACTGAAAAATGATCTCTCCACAAACAGGAAAGATCCTGTAACTACAGTTTCATACAAAGAATTGGACATTGGAGTCTGAGAAAGAATAAGCTGAGATTTATCAAATTCTACCCCCAGGCCGTGACAGACCTAGAGAATATTTTTCCGGGGTTTAATCTACAGTGAAAGTTTGCACTGAGAGCTCTAAAGCTGTGAACTTCCGATGGACTGCCCCTGCTCAATACTACAAAGAATAAATCATATTTATAAGCAGAGCAGGGAAAGATGGGGGAAAACTAACCCATCTTCTTCAAACTCAGAAGTTTTTTCCTATGTTTCATTTTCTATGAAATTATAGCGAGTAATTTAAATGTATTATATATTAAAGCAAAGCTTAAATTTGTTACATAAATTAAGCAAAGCTTCATCCAGTATCAAGAAGTACATGGATTTGGTTGGTTGAGTTTGTGTTTGGCATATAAAAGTCACAGTATTTTGATTTTAAGGAAAAGGATTTGCAAAGCTATGATACATATATACTAACACCCAAGTACATTTCTGTTCACAGTTACCTTGGTAAGAACGGTACAGAATGTGGGAAGATTGCTGGAGTAACTCACAACCCTTGTGGATGAAGTAGTTTACAAAGGCAAAAGTTGTCCAAGTTCTAGATGTCAGCAGGAACAGAAAAATGTTTCTGTAGTATAATAGCATAAGCTGTCACAACTATAACATAAGGCATTACCTCATTAATTTTTGCCTGAAATTCTTCAATTTTTCCTTTTCTTTGTGCTATTCCTTCATTCAGCATATCATGCTGAGACTCAATATTTACCAGTTCACTTTCCAGTTTTGATTTTTCCTAGATAGAAAGGAAAAATATGGTAATTTTTCTTAATAGGATGGCCAGCTTTCTAGAAATTGAGAGACAGTTCTCTTCTAGATCAATGTTTTTAATCAGAAAAATAGAGTTAAATATTGTCTTCTCAAATGCCATTTACCCACTATTATTGCCGATTTGCATGCAATGATTACAGTTTTAATCAGCAGAAAAGCAAATTACATTATAATTTAAAGTGCATTTTGGCTTATATACTTCTAGAAGGTTACTGAACAACAAACCATGCTTGCCAGAAATTCAAATTTAAAACCTAAAATACAAAAAGCCTCATGTAAATTACTTTGGAATCTTGCTGCTTCTATTTTATTAATGCCTCAGTCATAAATGTTGTGTGTAAAACTTAAACTGAATTAAGAAAAATTATGTAAGGAAGCAGTATTTACTTTACTGGTAATCACAGCTTAGATTAAAAAAATACAATTATTAAACATTAAAATTATAAGGGCTTAGTACTCTACCGTGTAGAGATTAGCGAGGTGTTTCTTTTTAATAAGCTCTAATTCACTCTGTGAATATTTAAGTCGTGTCTGAATTCCGTGACATTGAGCACGCAACTGCTTCAGGTCAGTCTCCTTACGTTTAATCTTCATTAAGTCCTGGAAAAATATCACAATGGGAGAAGAAAAAAAGCATTTTAAACAAAAAGGTGACTTATTTGGAAATTACTAATTTTTCAGATTCACGCACTACATAAAGCTAGCCTCACTGACATATCATTCAAGGTAAATGTTGGTAGCATTAGTCTACAGTATTCTATTACTATTCTATAGTAATTTTGTAAGAGACTTATTTCTCAAAAGAAAGCATATGCTTGCAAATTCCTAAATTCCTACTCTATACCTCCTCCAAAATAACTAAAGGTATGACAAAGTGTTTTACATTGACAGGTTTTGGTTCATGCAAATATTTTCATGTTGACAGAATGCATCATCTCTTTCACTAGAAGTCTTTAGGTACTCTGAACCACAGCTATTCTTCCTTGAAGGAACCTCCATCAGTGTTGTCCTGATTTTCCACCTCTGTGGTATGTGAACCAACCCACCAGCTAAGAAGAGAGACCCACAGTTTATTATTATTAACTAGAAGAGGATAAACAGCTACTGTGCCCTGTCTGCATCTGCTAGAAGTTTTGAAAATCACCTTCCCATAGCTGATTAGATGCAACTTTTACTCCTTTATGCCTTCTGCAGTTAAGTGCTTTAAGACACCTACCTTTAACTCATGAATCAAACTATCTCTTCTTTCTTTCATTTTATTCATTTCTTTCTCATCCCAACATCTAGCTTTAAATCTTAAATCGCTTGATCCTCCAGAAATCACTCCAGATCTCAAAAATAAAGTTCCATCAAGAGACACTGTCTGGAAGAAAAAGATAGGAAAAAATCTCTGAACACAAAGCAGCCACAATATCCCATGAACTAGTGCACCAAGATACGGTAGTTAAACAGGCGACAACCACATTTTAGTTGGAATCAGATTTTTTTTCCTGTTCCAAACCTGCTAACATGAGCTACATGAAGCCACAAAGAGTCTGTTGTTTCTTGGCACTAGTCATGTTTTGGCATTATTACAACTGATCAGAAAAGGAAATGAAATTGTATAATTTCCTTCTATTTAGGAAATTAATATGAGAAGTTTGTGTATACACTGGGATCTTAGGTGGTTATGTCTGGCTCAGTACAGCAAACAAAACAATGTTGATAATGGAGTGAAGAAAAACAGCTTGTTTCTAAGTGGAAAGTGTAAATTTTAGTCAAGAACTTGTGTGGTTTTATGACTTAACTCGATTCCAAGTAACCATGATTTCACATTCACCTTAAAGCACTTTTAATTAAGATTTTAAAAGGTTGACTAAGTGCATAAAAGGGCTCTACAGACTGTGACACCAACAGAGATATGGGTGAGATGACAGAACTACAGGAAGAGACAGCGAAGCTTCCAGTCCTCACCACACACATAACTAAGAGATTTTCAGATATTTTTAAGAATTTTTAAAAGAATTTCTTCATAGAAAAGCTAGCAATATAAAGTTTGTATTTTTATATCAGACAGTTTTAAGAACAGGATTATTCCTCCTTCTTCCTCCTCCATTTCATCAAGAGGACTATACCAAGAAACAGATCTGGACACTAGCTATCCTCTAATTTTCCTCCTTTTCCCAGGAATTCACTTCAACATACTACCATACAGAGGAAAATATAACCATGTGAAAAATCTTTGGGTTTATTTGTGTGGGAATAGACTAGACACAGTAGTACCATTCTGTGTTAATTTGCAGTACTTTGTGGGATGTTTACAAAAGAATTATTTAAATGGCATCAAATACGTAACTGCAATGAAAAACACATGCAACAAAATTCAGCTTCTTACTTTCAACCTCACTGGTCCATCAAACGCTATTTGTTTTGCTTCTTTAACTGTTTCACAGACCAAGCCATTCCCACTCACAAACTGAATCACTTTTTTCAGTGGAGCAAATGGAGTTTGTACAACATCCACCATCATTTTAGCTCCCTTGATCTCTCTTAACTTTTCATTGATTGGTTTAACCTGTAAAACAAATAAGTGGTGTTTAGAATCCACGTTGTAATAGCAAAGCATGTCCGCATCTGAGTGGTCTGGGGACAGGACATACAAATCAACAGAATGGAGGTCTCACCCACGACAAGATTAGAAACAGATCTGGTTTTCATATTCTGTGTATACTATAATCCTTAAATCTGTATAACCTATTACACTGTGCTTGAAATGCAAGTACACTAACGCATGTATCATGGGGAATAAACAACATGAGTTAAAGGTCTGTGTGCAGTTGCAGGGCTACAAACTTCTTGGGATCAGGGAGACATGGTGGGATGGCTCCCACAACTAGAGTGCTGCAGTGGAGGGATAGAGGCTCTTTAGGAAGGACAGGCTGGGAAGATGAGGATGTGGAGCTGCCTTGTATGTGAGAAAACAGCTGGAATGCACGGAGCTCTCCTTGGGGAAGGATGATGAGCCAACTGAGAGCTCACGGGTAAAGACTGAAGAAAGAACTGGTAAAGTTAACATTGTAGTGGGTGTCTGCTACAGGCCACTTGACCAGGAAGAACAAGTGGATGAGGCCTTATATAGACAGCTAAAAGTAGTGTCACATTCACAAGCCCTGGTCCTCACAGTGGACTTGAACCACCCTGATACCTGCTACAGGGACAACACAGCAGGGCAAAAGCAATCCAGGCAGCTCCTGGAAAGCATTGATGACGACAACCTCTTCATCTAAGGGACAGAAAAGCCAATGAGGAGAGGTGCTCTGCTAGACGTCATACTCACCAACAAGAGGCAGCTTGCTGGGGATAGTAAGGTCAAAGGCAGTTAGCATGAGATAGGAGAGTTCAGGATCCTGTGAGGAGGGAGCAGGGCAAAAGGCAAGCTCACGATCTTGGTCTTCAGGAGAAGAGACTTTAGTCTCCTCAAGCATCTGCTTGGTAAAGTCGCATAGGATAAGGCTCCAGAGTGAAGAGGGGCCCAAGAATGCTGGTTAATATTCAAGGACCACCTCCTCCACCCTTCAGACCGACATCCCAATGAACAGGAAGTCAGGCAAAAATGCCAGGAGGCCTGTACGGATAAACAAGAAGCTCTTGGCAAAACTCAAACACAAAAAAGAAGCATACAGAAGGTGGAAGCAGGGACAGGTAACCTGTGAGGAATATAGAGGCACCGTCCAAGGATGCAGATATGGGGTTAGGAAAGCCGAAGACAAACTGGAATTGAATCTGTTAAAGGATGTCACAGAAACAGCTTCTGTAAGTACACAGGTGACAAAAGGAAGACTAGGGAAAATGTGAGCCTGCTGCTGAATGAGGCAGGGGACCTGGTGACACAGGATACAGAACAGACTAAGGTACAGAATTCCTTCTTCAGCTCAGTCTTCACTAGTAAGGCTGGCCTCCAAGAATCTCAGGTTTGAGAGACCAGGGGGAAAATCTGGAATAAGGAAGACATACCCTTGATGAAAGGGGATCAGGTCAGTAAATGCTTAAGCAAACTGGACATGCATAAATGCATGGGCCCTGACGTGATACAACCACCAGTGCTGACGGGGCTGCTTGATGTCATGGCAAAGTCACTCTCAGTAATCTTTGAATGATCACGGCAACTGAAAGAGGTGCCTAAGAAAAACAAGTGTCACTCCTGTGTTCAAAAAGGGGCAAGAGCGAGCACCCAGGGAACTACAGGACAGCCAGCCTCACCTTGATCCCTGGGAAGGTGATGGAGCAACTAATCCTAGAAACCATTTCCAGGCTGAAAACTGGCTGAACAGACAGGCCCACAGGTGGTGGCTGGTGGCACCAAGTCCAGCTGGGGGCCAGTAACTAGTCATGTCAATACTGGGACCAATCCTGTTTAACATCATCATTAATTATCTGGATGATGGGGCAGAGTCTACTCTCAGCAAGTTTGCTGATGACACAAAACTGGGAGGAATGGCTGATATGCCAGATGGTCATGCTGCCATCCAGCAGGCTGGAGAAATGGGCCGACAGGAACCTTATGAAGCTCATCTCATTGATGCTTTGCCTTAACACCTAAGCCTATTTTAGTTAAGCTTAAATGAGCCAATATCAAGATTTACAAGTGTAATAACTTGCTGATGACAGGAAAAAGAAAAGTGTACTTACATCAAGGTAATCCAAAGCAAGGAAAGTTTCAGGTTCAGCTCGTTCTTGTTTTAGGAACCGAATGCAATCTCTTGCTGTTTTTTCAGTGGCAACAACAATAGCAGTCATGTATTTGCTGAATACCTTGGTAACAGCAAGCTGGTATTTTTTATGAATAGGATGACACAGGTCGAGTAGTCTTCCAAACTGAAGATAAAAATATAGAGAAATATTAATATCTTACTTTAGATATCAAATACTATTTCTGCATATAAGAGACTGAAGTAGCACGAGGAAAATGTGTTACATATCTACCAGCTGCACTCCCTTACAATGGCTGTACATCATAAAAAAATAGAAATTGTAGCAGTCATCAATCCAAATCACAAAGTATGCCTTCAAAATCTGAAGGGATTTATTTTTTTCCCTGAGGTTACAGTTACATATCTCGATGTTTTACTCACAATCTCTAGCATACACTTCTAGAAGCATGACAGAGTGACAATAGCAAAGGTAGCTAAGCATCTTCTTTGGAAAGAAAGTATCTGACAGAGTAAGATCTCTGAATGACAATAAAGTCTTAAATAGAACTGTTAAATGGGAAGTGGTAGCAAGAGAGGCACTATTCCAGCTTCAACACAAAAAAAGTAGTATCTGCTTACTTCAGGAGCACGGAAAGAATAAAAACTGCTTTTCTTGTACTGCATATTCCAAATAATCAAGCCTGGTTGATATTGTTTATGGCACCTCCATAATTAGTTCTTTGCTGTACATGATCTTTAGATATTTTGTTCAATTTCTGTAATTGTAGGTACAGTTGAGCCTCCCCTGAATGATTAAAGATACTAATGCACATTCTGAACATTACAAACGACAAATTTAGGCAAGAACAATTTTTCTCCCTGTTGACTGGTCTCTTGCATGTCTACAGTTTTGTCGTCATGAAATTTAAACAAATGAGAACAACAGGACAACTGGTAAGAATTGTAGGTGACAGGTCATCCACAGTATTATCTCATGAACGATCTAACAGATAATTTCCAGTAGATCAAATCAAATACTATGATCTACTTTTCTACCCTTCTCTCAACAAATGTTTTCCCTTTTCTGAAAAACAGCAGAAGCAAGGATAACATCCAACACCACAAAGGTCTTTAGTTTCCTGGTTTTCTGTGTCATCTGCTTGGATGTTTCCATATGCAGCTTGGACATGTGATGTTTCACACAATGCAAAACTATATAGAGGATCTATATACTTTTAGACACAGGCATTTAAGTCCAGATTAAGTCTGGAATGCCAGATTTCTGTGAAAACAGGTATTGACAACCCAACCGAATCTGTAACAGTAGCAATCTTACCAATTAAAACTACCAATATAGGAATGCAATTTTGAAAATTGAATTGTTTAAACTGTAATCAGCTGCAAAATTCACTTTGTTGATCAGACAAATCCAGGAAAATGCATACGTCACTCCTGCAGTGGGAATCACATTGCTGCATGGCTACTCCTGTACCTGGAATGCTCACCAACCATTACAAGAATGTTTTAACAGAAGAACAGAAACTTTAAAATGGATGTAAGAACTAAACATTTAGAAGCAGTATGCTATTTTTGCCTATGAAATCCAGAAGACTGACACCAAGATTTCCTCCAGTTCTGCCTAAGTATTTAGTGGACTACCAGAAAATGAAATGTGTCATGACCCTTCCATCCTGAGACTTTAATTTGGATCGTGTTCAGTAATTTGGAATTAGTATACCAGAGCATAAGAAGCAGCTCAGAAGCAACTCTGTTGCCTCAGATGTTGGTGTCTGGAGAACAGGAACAAGGGTAACTGAAGCAGATATCATTAAGACTTTCTGTAATGGGATAGTTTATGTAACCAATTCGACTTATGTAGCTTTTATTTGTTAGAAGCCACCACAGATGTAAGTACTCTTAAATTTGCAGCTTGTGAAGGAAAACGACAGAGAACATCCTGAACACCAGCTCTCCCCTAAGCCAGCAGGTACCACCAGTCTGATCCAGTTCTTTTCAAACAGGGGTACAATGCAAAGAGTGAGCAAAAAAGAGATATACCAATCTTTTTTTTTTTGGAAACATCTTGTTAACACAAATGAAAAAATTCTGAAGAACAGCTGAAAGGCAAATTTCATAATCTCTTGAGAAAACAACAGGATCAGACACTTGCCAGATTCTGAGGAGATTCTGCAAAAGATGAAGAAGCAAGAACAACTGCAAACATTTTATTTTTTATGTTCTTATGGCAGCACTTGGAAGCAGAGGTATGTCACCTTCCAAACATTAAAAAAAAAAAGGGAGATGATTCCCAGCTCATACATCTCAACTGACTGTGTACATCAAAAAGGATTGATTATACTGAGACATATTCAGAGACCAACTATTCAATTGTTAGAATTATCAAAAAGTTCTTATTTGGAATGGCTTCCAATGTTGGAATAAGTAGTTAAGCGTCAATAAAGAGGTGGAAATATGCCTCATAAAACAACCAATGTCTGCTGACAATTCAGAATCAATACCCAAAACATTTAATGGCATTACTGAAGAGTAATTTAAGTAAACTATGGTAACAGATAAGCAAAGACAGACCATTTGGCAACATAAAAATCTCATGCACTTAATCACAACTGTTCTTTGGAAGAAGTATTCTTTCTGGAATAAAATGGTCTCACAGCTAAACTTCCCATTCATTTGTTCAAAATAAGTCAAAAACATGTTTGAGAACAGAAGAAAACAGAACCAAAAAGTAAATAAATCAAACACCACAAAAAAAAAATATCACACAAGAGATCAAAATTATTCTTTGATGTAAGCAGTAATCTGTCTATTTCTAGGAACTGTGAAAAATAATGACAGTATATGCTACTACTCTTTCAGTAATACTATTTCACCAAGTACACTCAAGCAAGCATAAAATTTAAAATAATATTAAAGACAATCCAATTTACTCTAGCTGCTTGCTCAGTCTAAGGAAGAACTCTTAAATTTTAAGTTTAAAATTAGGCATTTAAATGAGGCCATTCAATTACCACAGAATCTGGATATAGTCTTCTGAGACTTTCCAGGATCTCTGCTCTCATTTGCTGACGCCTTCCTTCATGGTAATCAATTTTGGCATTCTGCAGTTCACCAACTATTTTGTTCAATTCTTCATTCACTTCAGCCATTCGTATTGTTGAATTTTCTATTTCCTTAGTTAGCACTTCCTCTTGCTGTTTTTTCTCTGCTAACGACTCACTTTAAATGGAACCAAAAGTAGGAAAGCAATTCACCATTTCATTTATACAAGCTTTTAGCTTATAAAATTGAAGTCATTCTGTGGTCACAGACTATGAATATCATTAAAGATTTTAAGTATCTAAAAGAAGCTACTTCTTATACAAGTTGCATTCTATTATATAGTATAAGCTCTTTTTAAGGTTTCAAATAAGAGTTCAAGGGAGAGTTTTTGCCTGTGTAACACGCAACCATACTGTTTTATCCTCCATCAAGAAAAGGTCTGATGCTGTAAAACTAAGAAGGCCTGACAATTCTCATACAGAATTATGACTCACTTTACACACTTACCAAAGTCACTAGGGCTCTACCATACTCTGCTACAACTACTTAGTTAAAATAATTTTGCGTCACACCAATCACAATGGGTCGGTTGCTCCCTCTCCATGGCAGAGCTTTGTTCAGTACACAGACAGCATTAAGCCAAAGCACACATTACAGATGCACAGGAAAAGACAGGTTGGAGAAAAAAAGCTCTGGAGATCACCTACTCTGACCTCCTGCACAAAACACTGGCTAATGTCAAAGTTAGTTCAGGTTTCTCAATAAAGGGCTTATATGCCTTATTTCATAAAGAGAAAGAATCAGGCAGAAGACAGGACCCAGGAAGCAAGAACTGAGCTGTGCTCCTAATATACAACAGAAATATTAATGCTTTCTAGAGCAGCACAACTACAGAACTGCCCTGTTCTCTTGCTCAGAATTTGTACACTAATAGCCTCATATCCTACCCATAGTGACATAATTTGCACACCTACAAGAAATTAGAAGCAATTGTAAAACTGGTTTCAAACAAAATATGGATGAGTCATCATACTTCCTACTTTTAGACAGCTATAGTAATTGAAATATTAATCAGAATTAGTAAGAATTAGAATTCTTATTAAAATTTGAAATAATAAAAAAGAATTAAAATTAGAAATCTGCTATGTTAATTTGAAAATATATAATATGCAAGAAATCAAATTAGCTTTTAATTTTTTATACATACGTGCATATCTTGGCATATTCTTCCAACTTCTCTATTCTGTTTTTATGCTCTTCTATCTGTTCCACAGTCTGTTTTATGTTTTCCTGTGCAATCACAAATAGAACATGTTAAAAACAAACCAGAGGGAAACAACAGTTTTATAGCAAGATACAAAGCTCTTAATTTAGAACAAGTACCAAGACCGATCTTTTCTTCCTTGTTGGTATTTCACGACGAAGTAATGGCATCTCTTTTTCATTAGTAGTTGCCAAATTGCACCATGAATAATAAAGGAAAATTATTTTATCAAGGCCACTACTGGATTTTTCATGTTTGGCTACAGTTCAGAGAAAGCCTCTTCAGCACAAAGAATCATGACACCATCAAACAAAACAAAGACGTTGACGTATAAAGAAGTTGACAGAGGTTCCAAACTGACACAAAAGCATTGTGCAAAAAACCAAACCAACAGTGAAACAAGTATTTTCAATTACTCAAACCAAATAAAAATACATTAACTAGAGCAAATTAAAGAAAAAAAAAATATTGTTACTAACACATTTTATTAAGCCTTAATTTAAATCCTTGTGACCTTTTGAATAGTTCTAGGGCTAAAGAGTCCACAACCTCTTTATGTACCCACTACCCTTGAGATGAAATAGTTTACCTAACAGGTATTCAGAATTTGCCACGTTCCGAGTTGTGCCTGTTGTCTCCCATCCTATCACTGTGCATCTCTAGAAACAGTTCTATCTTACTCATACCCTCCCATTAGGTAACTGCAGCCAGCAACAAGGTCTCCCATTCACCTCTCCTTCTCCTGGCTCAACAGATCCAGCTCTCTTAGCCTTTCCTAACAAGACAGGTGCTCCAGCCCCAGCCAGCTTGGTGGCTCTCTGATGGACTCACTGCAGGATGCCACCATCTTTCCTGTACTGGGGAGCCGAGAACTGGACAGATGACAGAGCACGCTAGATGTGGTCACATACACACTGAATTGTGAGGAGTAATCACCAAATGTCAGTAGTACAGGTAAGTAATGCCAACTCTGAATGGTCAAACGTGTCTTAAGAACTCTCAAGTGTAAGAACTCTCTTATTTCCTTCTCAACAGTACGGTGGGACTTGCTGAGTTTTAGAAGCACAAGCAGTAGAATTTATTTCACTTCTAGATACTAACTAGGTTTTCCTGGTATCTAGTACCTCCAAAAGAAAAAGTAGTATTGTGTCAAGAGCAAATGGATGCACAAGTATTAACTTAGATATCATGGCAAGGATAACTTTACATCCTCATAGATATACAATAAAATATAGACTTTTCCATACAAGCAAGTTTATATGTACAAGAATGAAGTGTTAGGAACTCTCAAACTGGTAAAGTCTCATTTGAGGGATTTTCAAGTTTTCTGAATGTAAGGAGTCTCCTCCAAACCTTGACTCTGTAAATAAATAGTGAAGAAATGCGTGTTGCCTCTCTGACTTCTTAGTAGGTGACAAAACTGCAAAGTTAGCATAGTTTGGGGGGGGGGGGGGGGAAAAAAGGGGCAAAAAACCCAAAACACCTAATAGGGCAACGTTTCCAGGAAAAGACAAATCATCAGCTGAGCTTCTGTCCTTTCTATTTCTATCAGAAGCATCATGCGAAGTTGAACAACGAGTTGGGAAATAATAAAATACATCTTTGACTATGACTTGGACACCACACCTGATGTTCTCTTTCAGAAAAATTGTTACATGTCTGCATTTGCAATGGTAAAAGAAATCAGAAACAAAATTATAGCAATGATCTGTATTCACACCAAACACCCTGCTTCTGAAGCGTAATAGAAGACTGGACACCAAGGCGATTTTTCCAACTACAACACACTCATACACACAACTGACCTTAAAAACTTTTCATCAAAAAGGTAGCTGTGATCAAAATAAACCTCTAAAGGGTACAAGTATCATACAGATGGACAACAGTGGTAGGATATCTCAGAAAGAAAAACCACACTTACAAAACAGGAACTGATTACAGTTAACCCTATGTTCTGATTAACTAAAATATTAAAGCCAAAGCTTTCAGAACCAAATCCTCAGCGTCAGCCCATACAACCATTCTCTGAACAAATTTAAAAGCGATTTTGCTAAACCTGTTGCAATATGAAAACTGAACTAACACTCACAATGTTTATGTCAACGCATTTAACACTTTTATATAGACATTTATACCAACAGGAGGGGTAGAGAAACATTTTTCTCCTCAAAACATAATTCTAGCTTGATACAAATACCTCAACTTCTTTTTTTTTCCTCCGATTAAGTTTCAGCTTTTCTTGATCTGCTTTTTCCTCCCAACGAAGTTTTTCTAGCTGCTGGGCTAGTGTAGCTACTTTCTTTCTTGCTATTTCCTTTAGCTCTTTATAGCGCTCCAACTGGACAAATAACATAAAAAAATATTCACTCCACTGAAAGTGGAAAGACTCATGTTGTTACAAGCCTCAATTAGTAATTGCTTACTTTATCAAAATTAAGATTATGAAAACCACCCAATTTGCCAGAAGACCTTTCTGGCTACTAACTACATTATAAGAAGTTGTATTATTAGAGGAAGATTCAACCCAAAACTTAATAGTTCTTGCCTACAGTCTTGTTTTAGACACCTAATGACTCTTATTTTTCAGGAAAGTTTATAAAGTTTACAGCACTTCACAGTCAACCTTCAGGTTAACACTAAAGTTTTATACAGTCCAAAATTAGTGCAAGTTTTGGTATTTGTAATTAGAGCATTCTCATGCTATCAATTTTTTTGTTAGGCCAACAGCTGAAACAACATTTTAAACAATCCTGCAAAGTTATGACTGATCAAATTCCTCTGAAGTGCAGAGTAGGAAGATTCACAAGCTAAAAGAACAAGCCTGCAGGTTCTCCATTAATTGATCAGAAGCTATTCTACGGAAGAGATAGTGGAGAAAAGAAGCACTTAGTTTTAAAAGTGTTTCTGGCCATATAGTTGCAAAGATAGCTTCTTCAAATGTAATTTACTGGAAAGTGATGCAGTCCTTTCCTTAAAATAGCTCACAAATAAGCTACCTCAGTTTTACATTCTGACCCACAGTAGATGGTATGTATACTACCAAGTCTTGATGGCATTTTTGTTGTCATCTTGTTTTTTCCTAACTGAAGATGTACTTCTGTACCTCAGCTGACAAGCCATTTTTCAAAAACACCCCCCTCATCCCGAGAACCTACTGGATGTTTTCTATCCTATCCTCCCACAATAGACCATGTGGACTTCCATGACGAATGGGAAAAAAAACAAACACCAAACCACAGAGAATAACCTAACCATGGATAATTATATGTAAGTATAATCCTAATCCACAGATGAGAGTCCCTGTGTACAATCCTTCTGAAGTTTCCATCAAACTCTTCAACTCCTTGTTCACTAAAAGTTCACTGCTTCCTCTAGTAAGGTAACTTCTCACATTGCTTAGAAGATGCACTTCACACCCTAGGAGAGATTCTTACCATTTCCAATTCCACAATGGTAAATTTCTAAATCTCTATGCAATTTAGATTTACTTCCTAGAAGCATTCCACATTTGGAACTTCTGTGAGATCCAACTCCCCTAAGAGGCTGCATCATCATTTCTCTTCAGCTGATGACACAGTCTCTAAACAACAATTACAATTTTGGTTTTGAGCTCAACAGCAAAGTTATCTTTAGAAATTACAGGTTATTGGTGAAACAATGGTTCCTCTGTCATCAGTGTGGATTTTTGGACTTCACTAGTAAACAGTACTTTTTGGCCTCCCAATTCACCTGACTTTCTTCAAGCTCAATATCTGCTGCTCTCTGCAGTATCTCCTCTTCCGTTTTCTTCTCAAATGCTCTCCACGCCTTCTCAATATCATTTAATTCTTTCTCTAGTTCTTTAATGTTCTGCTTTTCTTTATCACAGGATTTCTCCTTGTCCCTTAGAGATTTTTTAGACATTTCTACTTTCTTGATTTGGTATGAAGTGTTTTCCTTTGCTTTTATATAGAGGGCTCTCTGCTGAATCAGTGATGCTTCCAGAGTCCTAAAAAAACAAAACAAAACCAAAAACCACCAGACACCAAAACCACAAAAAAACCCAAACACACACACAAAACCCCCCAATCAACAACCTCAAAACACATCCAAAACAACAGAACCACACACACACACAAAGAACAACCTCCTCCCAACCACACATGCAAACAAATAATCAGTTGTCAACTGCAAGGTTACATACCCACATGTGATTTTTTTTTTTTTTTTAATATCCACTGAAAATAGAAATGTAGGAAGTGCAGCATAACCTCCTAAAAAATTTAATAGCAAACAAATATTTATATAATAAAATTACTGACAACCTGGGCATGGTGGTGGAGGTGAAATCAATTTCTAGCTATTACTTTAGTAAACTGCTACAAGCCGACCTCCATAGCGTTAGGATATCACCCAACTGCTTTAACCATATATGCATGCCTGCCAACCAATTTCCAGTGCAGACTATGCTTTAAGTCAACTATCAGAGAACCTGACTGGAAAACATACTTCATTTCTCTTTCCATGTGCTGTTGGTCTCTGTTTAGTACACCAAGCACTTTTTTCTTGGCTCTAAATGCATCTTCTGCTGTAGACAGGGAGTCTTTCTTGATACGAGCCTCCATATTCTTTTCATCCAAATTTTTTTTCAGAAAGTCAATGTTTTTTTCATTGTGATAAAGCCGGAAAAGCTGCAGCTGTATCCTTTCTTCATCCAGTTCTTTGAGAAGCATCTGGTAATGCTCTGCCTACCAACATGACATTTTTATTTATGGTTTATAAAAAGGATTTTTAATCACTAGTAGTCTACTTTCAAGTCCAAAGTGGTGTAAAATATGACATACCAGTAGCTATAATTCCAGTAATGTGCACTAATCATAAAACTCAGACATGTAAGTCAACACTTAAATTAATTATGCTGGCAAATCTATACTTTTATTTATGTAGATTTTATTATATGTATTTGTATATCCTTTTAAATTATACTAAATTATGGTATATTATACCATACTGAAAAAATACTAGATAAAAAAAAACATAGATGTTTGGGTTTTTTTTTAAAAAAAACATGCATTTAAGTTCATAAAAGATGAGATCTTAACATACAAAAAAAGAATAATTTTGAGTTACCTCCTCTTTCTCTATCTTTGCTTGTTTACGTTCTGCTGCAACACTTTTTTTCTTGTTATAGTTAAACTGTGCATCCTCTTCTGCTTGCTGCATTTTTTTCTTTTTTCGTTCATATTCTTCAGCATATTCCCACGAATTACTGATTTGTTCAAAAAGTTGAGTTCTCTCCTTTGGCTTCTTCATTGCAATTGATTCTATTGTTCCCTAAAACAAAATTGCAAAAAAACTGCAGCACTGTAGATCATTACATTTTCTAATGATGAACTTCTTCTCTAAGAGCACACAGTACAGATGTATCTCCTTATATATTTATGGCTAACAGAACTGATGGAAATACTTTTATATTCAAACCCAAGGAAAAGTGTAGTAAGTAACAAAAGGAATATCACCTAGCCACCTCACCTAATTAAATGACATTACTACAAATTTTAGAATGTCAGATACCATGTATGAAAAACACGTTCAAATTAAATCTACCTGAACAAATCAGTGAGCAGTATCAGAATGACAAAAGTAAATCTTGTTAGACTCTTTAAGGGAACTGAAACTAATTTTCAATAAAAAATGAACTAACATTCCGCCACCCCAGTATTTCAAAAGCAAACCAACTGAAATTGATGCACCAGAAGATTACATAACTCCTGGAGTTAAAGAGCGCAGTTTTTTGTCCATCCAAATCTTCCATGCTCAAATCTTCACTGATCTGAAGGAATTATCATTTTCAGTAAAGTGTAGGAAACAAGTTTTGTGATTTTATTCTACTTGTTTAACAGATAAACGTCCTAATGGTAGAAACTATTATCACCATAAGAATCCATATAAAGGGTTTCTATAAAAGGGAAAAATCATCTCTTCCTTAGGAATTTTCCTCAGTAACTGGAAGACAATTGTATGAAATATATCCATTATAAGTATATGGCATTTCTTCCCTATATTGGTAAATACTTGTGAATTAATAACCCAGTAGGATTTTCAATCCCTCAATCTTAACAAAAAAATGCTGTAAATTTTCAAGCATCTTGACTAATAGGAGTGTTTTAAGATGAAATTATCTTTTCCTATTTGTAACACTCCTAGAATTTAATACATTTATAGAGACCCACATTTTCTTATATACTTTGAATAACACAAGTACTCAATTTCTTCCAGATTACCTTCTTTCTTACCAGTGCACTCATGTACACCCTAACCCCATTATTTCCATTTTGCAGCCTTGTAATTCTTGACCAAGGTCAGGAAAAAATGTATGGGCTTGAAATTAGCTACGGATGCCCTCTTTTCTGTGAGACAGGTAACTGTGTACTCCTGCGAAATAATCTTAGCAGCTGTTATTTTCTTTACGAAGTATCTTAAATGCTCACCTGAAAGATAAGAAAATTCCTAGCTTTTACAAGTATGCCTACTTTTTCAAGCTCAGATATGTAAGTAGATCGGCTGACAGATTTATCATTGAAAAGAAATTCAGAACAACTACCTAAAGGACAAAAGAAAAAAAAAAAACAAACTATAAAATGGCTACAACACAAAATTCATAGGAAAAGAACCAAACGAGTGGAACAATTTAATTGAGCAATTTCCTCAAAGAAGAAAATAGATTCCAATTATTTCCTTAGTCATTTCAATAATTTTATTCTGTATGAAAATTCTAGTTGCATACTTCCAAAAGGTATTGACAGATGCGTAAGTGCTTGTGCCTGCAGCATGGTGTCAGATCCCATTTCCTAGAGCCTAGACCATCTACATATTCCATGTGAAAATCTACAGACCAAAGAACATGTATTAATCACTTGTTTAATTTTTAAACTTAGCCCAAATATGATTTTTCAATTATAACACTTGGCTATCAAAATGCTACTGAAGGACTATAATAAATATTGCAATACTCTTGGGCTTAATTCACCCAAATATGAAAGAGTATTGGGCATCTGAAATGCAAAGTTGAGTATTCTTGGTCTCCGTTTTTTAAATATCAGACAACAGAAAGTATGTGCAAAAGAATCTACTACCTACCACGGATAATTCTTGAAAATGTTTTTTCTTCCCCATCATCTTCACAATATACTATCTTCACACTAGCTGTAGAAGAAACTGGTTTTCCCACATGTGCTCCATGAATAAGTTCTCTAACACTTTTAACTCGCAAATTAGATGTCTTTTCACACATCACAAAACTAACAGCATCCATTATGTTAGATTTTCCTTTAAAAAAATTTTTTTTAATTGCTTTGACATGGCAGAAATGAAAGGAAGCATTTGATTAACAATTAACTGAAAAACATACACATAAATGCAAAAGTATTTATTAATTCTATTTCTAATTCTGTATTTCATTGAGGGAAAAATATTGCACATAATAAAAAAATAGACTTCGAAGATAAAACACACCGGCAGCAGATAATAATCTTGTCAGTAATAAAAATCATCATAAAACTGATTTGTTATTTGTTCGGCCTTGTTGAACAAATTTTTCTTGTGGAGGCATCTGTAGACATCATTACTTAAACTGAGTAAGCAACATCATAATCCTTACTTGGTAGTTTCCTTTATACAATCTAGTCACTGAGTTTTGCTGAATAGGCACTCTAGTCCATAACTAGAACTTTTTCACTGTAAGTCCAGTGTTCCAAAGAACACAAGCACTTTCCTAGATCCATTCACCACAGCAACAGAGCTCTCTGATCACACTCCTTAGACAAAGGTTCTCTTAATCGAATCCTCTTTTTGTTTTTCCATTTTAGTCTTGAGCGTTTCTGTTGACAGCTTAATTATTTTCTGCCTTCAATCTTGCTACTTTAGCAATATTTTGACTCATTCTCCAAAATACCAGAAAATGTATTCAGATTTAACTGGAAGAGTACCTGGAAAAAGTATCCACAATTTTGAGACTTTACAATACATAACGGTGGGGATAGGATGATTAAGAATATTATAATAATGCTAAGTAATAGTTATTTACATTCATAGGTCTCCCTTCAATTAGATAAGCGAAGAAACAACAGGATCTAAAAATCTAAATCATAAACTAAATTATTAATACAGGGGAAACTAAGACCAAGTGCTAAGCCCATCCTTGTGGCTCTTTGTTAGGGCAGCCCTCACCTCCTATGATAAAGTTCTCTGGCAAATAAGAGCTAAAATCCTATTTGTCGAATGAAACTTTCAGAAGAAGTGAATCAAATTTTTAAAAAGTTCCAGCACTCACAGGATAACACCACAGAGTCACATCTACAAATGAAGGCTCTTGCAGACTAAACTACAAAGCAGTTACCATCCTGCAAGGCTATCTCTTTCCCAGAGGCATGTACTCATATAGCGAAGACCACAGACTCAAATCAGGAAGCAACTTTCCATTGTTACAATTTATAACCCAGAGTATTAAAGTAAAAGCCATCTTTATGTGACCTTAGTAAACCAAGCTACAAACCGGAGTGGCAAAGGCAAGGTGTGCTGTTTGCAAACCACTCATTCTACAAGGGCTGGAAAGAGTAGACAAGACAACTAGAAATGGAAATTCCTTCATCCACTCCACCTCTGTCCTGCCATGCTAGAAAAATCTACACTTTCAGTTAAAGAAGCAATGGCAGATCAAAAGCTTCCAAAACTTTGCCTGAGCTGCCTCTCCCTCAGGTGCCTATAAAGAGATTTGAAGCAGGCCCAGGAGTCTTTACTTGCTCTCCACAAAGCCCTGCAACTCTACTCCTCGATAGATAAGCTATCACCACCCTCACTCAGGGCAGCCATGCCGACCCTATCCCTGGGCCTGCACCTGCACTGCTACCCTTTCCACCCCATCAGACCCATGGTGGTCACAGAAAAGACCTGGCAAAGACCCGCAAAACGAAACCTAAATCCTGATAGCTAGAGTGAACAAGCAGAGCCAGCTGCCCGCTGAGCTCCCCCCGGCCCCCAGCCTGCTACCTGATCCGTTGGGCCCGATGATGCAGTTGAACCTCATGAAGGGGCCGATAACCTGCTGCCCCCGCCACGACTTGAAATCCTTCACCACCAGCAGCTTCAGGTAACCCATCCCTGCAGCTGCAGGCAAGGAGTTGCCGAGGCCGGTAGCACATGAACTTCCCCCCACAATTTAAAAAAAAATCCACGAGTGCTTTTTAATAGTTTGTCTTCCGGAGGTGCGAATCCCTCCGCAGGCGGGAATCCCTCCGCGGGCGCTCGGCCCCAACCGCCCCTCCGGTCTCTCCCCGGCGGCAGCGCCGCCGGCAACCACGCGCCCTCAAGGGCTGCCCGCCTCGTGCTGGGGCTGCGATGGCGCACGCGCGCGCGCGCGCGCGGAGGGGGCGGGCCAAAGTGGAAGGGGCGGGGCTCCCGTTCCCATCGCGACCCCGTGTGTTGTTCTCCCGACGGGCAGCCGTTCCGGCCCGCGCTTCGCTCCCGGCCGTCGCCCGTCAGCCTCGGCGGCCGGTCGCCCTCTCGGCGCCATGAGCAGGCTGGGGCCGCAGCGAGACCTGCGAGAGGCTGCCGCCCTGGAGCGGCGGCGGCAGCGGGAGCTGCAGCGGCAGAGCCGCATCTTTAACGCGCGAGTCCGGACCATCGGGGTGAGGGCGCGGCCCAAGCCCCCGGCGGGCCGCGGCGCAGAGGGGACATATGACACTGTTCGCCTGCTCCGATGTGTCCTGGAGAGATCGGTCTAAAGCGGGGGCGGCCCCTAGGGCAGGCCAGAGGAGGGGGCAGCCATGGTGCCTGGGCGGGCCGGGGTGGGGAGTCCGGCTCCGAGGGAGGGTGGGAGACCAGCCGCCCCAATGGCGGCCGGGAGCGCGCGCCCCCTCAGCGTCTGCGGACACGCGTGTTTCCAGGTAGGGGGGTAAACGGGGAGAAAACGCCCTGCTGCGTCTTGTAGAGGGCTGAGGCGCTTTTAAATAGTTAATTGTGAAAGCGAATTGGTACTCTCCAGGCATCGTCAGCAGTTATTTTTGGCAGCTGTCCCTGAGGGGTAGGGGACAGACCCTGCGGGGGACTTGTGTCTCACTGCTGTAGGGTTCAAGGGCAAGATTTAATTTTTCCTTAACAGGGCAGAAAGCTCAACCCCTGTGTTTCGGTATCTGTGTAGAAGTTAATGTAGCATGCTTTGGGATAAGACAGAAACTTGCAAAGTCAGCTCATGCAATGTGGCATAAACAAGTAAGTGTTTTTTACGTCTCTGCTCTGCTGATGCTTCCTTCATCTGCTTAATTCTCACTAGAAGCTAAAGTCGGTGCTGTGAGTGATTTATTCCTGAAAGGGATCCTGCAGTTGGTCCCTATTTTGCATCAGGCAGAATAAGACAGATTCATCAGGCCATGTTTGTTTATTTAATCATTATACCTATTTAAATTTTGGATTACATCGTTCATTTAATCTTCCTGTAATGTGTCCGAAGGCCCACATTAAGATTCTGTGTGTGTGCATGGAGGGAAGAGGTGAAGTAAGTTTAAATTTTGCTTGTAAAGTATTTTGAGTGGTCTATGCTGATGCATGTATCATGTGTAAGTCCTGTAGCATTGACAAGCATAGAACCAAATTTAGATTGATGAAAATAAGGTCAATCTGTTTACTTCATTGGACTGGTAGAATTGCAACAGATGTCAATTTGATTCATCTTGTCTCAGGTGTGGAGATGTGTCTCCAGTCAGTGGAACCTTATCTCTGACAGTGTCTAGGATTTATTTTTATCACTCTTATGCAAGAGTCATTGTAGTTGCATAGCAACGTTCCCACTTAACGACCAGGACAGGTTGTCCACCTGATGCAGCATCGTGACACATCTGGTAGCCAACAATATAGTTAAGCAGAAGGAGCTAATTTTTTTTTTTAACAGATATGGGATGAGTATAGTAAGGTAGTTCAACTTTCTTCATCAGGAAACACATAATTTCTCTGTAAGATGGCTTTTCTAGAGCCTTAAAAATGAAATAGAAACCATAAATTCTCAACTAATGAAATAGCTGAGAATGAAATAGCATTGTCTTGGTGTACTTTATTGAGCAATAGTGACATACACCATCTGAAGGTCTTTCCCCCATACCTTCGCAGAACTAATAGATCAGACAGGTTTTGATAGATCCATTTACATGAGACAAAGATCTAAAATGAAGGTGAGCCCATTGGGGGAATTTTGTAAATATTTTGTTTACCATCATTCAATGTACTTTCTTCATTGGCTGAACAATGACTGCTGGCAGAATGGTCTACTCTTGTGCTTTGAAGTGAGGCCAGGTCCAAAGCATGAAGAGTCAACAAATCTATACAGAGATATACTATATCAGTATATCTGGTGTGGTTTTAGATTCTTTGATTTCTCTCTCTCACCCGTTTAGCTGAGCAATGGTCTCTGACAAAATTTTAAAAATCAAGGCAATCGTTGACTTAAACACCACAAATCCTTCAGAAGGGATGGAGTAGTTTAAGAACATGGAGATAATACACTGACTGGAAAGCAGAATGGGAACTGAGATTTTTTTTTTCTTGATTATTACTACTTTTATTATTACTTTGAATTCTGTATCTGTTTCCTCATCTGAGTAACGGAAAAGTAAGATACCGCTCTTCACTTACACATTTAAGAATTTATCCTGAGTAAATCAGTAATTTCCCAAAAGAGTTCAGATGAGTAGTCCAAATGAAAAATTACTTTCCATTTATATATGAACTATTATACTTAAATACAAGTAGATTAGAAATTACCTGCTTCAAACTGTTCATAGTAAAGGTTTTGTTATTTTAATGCTTAAAAGCTAAACCTGTAGCTTTATGTGACGAGCAATGGTTGTTTTAGGGATGTGTTCTTCTCAAGTGAAAGCTGTTCAAATGGGAGTGAGCTGATAGCGTAGTTGAATTTGCGCACACAAGACAATACATTGACTTAACCTGTATCACTGCCAGAAGCTACTAATGAAGTCGTATTGAATTTCTCTTAACAAGTGTTTCCTATAGCTATACTGAAAGCTTGATTTCCCAAATGAGACCTCTAAATGAGTTGATATTTAATGCCTATGACACCATTGTTTTTGGACAAGGATACCCTGTAGAATTCTTTGTGGTTTCACCCTTGCTTACGGATTTACCTCTTTGCCTGGTTGGTATAGTCAGTAGTCCTTTACAGCATTAACAATGTGTATTTTCAGCCATGATCTGTTTAAGTCTTTCTGTCTTGATCCAAACAGTTTCTAGCAAAGACTATCAAAAATAGTTTACCAGATTCTTGAAGAATTGTCATTGCTTTTTGACAAATCTTTCAAGAACATTGACTTGACCAGTAAAAAAAAAAAAAAAAAAAATATCCAGATTTCTACCTATTAATTTGCTACCTTCTGTCAACAAATATAGGACCTGATTCTTTTACCTAAAATGTAGGTGGCTGCTACTATCTGATGATCTGCCTTAGGGTATTATGCTTTGCTCAGGTACCACTCTCCAGGGATGTGAATATTCTGTCAGCTCATCGTAGATGTCTGCATGTATCTCAGATGGCACCCAGTATTGCATTTTGGCAACTACATGAATCCCATTCTCTGTCAGATAAGACTGGAAAATTTCTTTCCATTCCCCGTTATTTCTTCAATATACTTTTAGTGAACCACCTATATTTTTTAAAAATCTGAACTATTACAACTTTCTGTCATCCTGACTGGCAGAATACTTACCTTCTTTATAAATGAAAGCAGAACAAAAAAAAGTAAAAATGCCAGCTATAATGAGGAGAACATAGTCTGTGTAATGCAGCTTAAAATGTTTATAACTCTCTCTATCATGTAAATGTGGTCTTTTTTTCTGATTTGGTACAAGACTATACCTATTATTATTAAAACAAAGCAAACAAACAAGAATATTGCTGTTTCTGAATTTTCTTTTTATGTTACCTACATTAAATACTGATGTCTATATACTCTTTTGGTAGTGGGTTTAGATCTATCCTGTATGACTGTGAATCTATGTATTTTGACAATACTTGTTTTTAATTGTTCAAACATAGTAACTCTTAAAGAGCTGCTTTTTTTCATTTTAATAGGTTGATAAGGATGCATTGGATACCCAGGTCAAGGACCGGAAAATTCAAGAAGGAGCTGAAAAAGCACGAAATGAAGAACTTGGTATATTTATAGATACTATGATGTTTCTGTGACAAGTTAAATGTAATTTATCATCTGTTTCCTGGTTTCTTTTTCCCTTCATGTATTTCAAACTGCCATATTTATTTCCAAATGGTGCCTATCTCCACGAATCTGAAAAGTGAATACTGTAATGATTAGTCCTATTTTTGTTCATGTACTTGCATTGGTACAGTATGTGTTTTCCTCAATATCTGAAGATTTATATTGACATAATTAAACTGGTATACATTTCCTAATGGGCTGGAATTTTCAATGTTTTCTTTTAATAAATGTCGACAAATAGCATTGTTTAGAGACCTGAAGATATAGGAACATTTTAAAAAAAACTTAATTACTTAATAGTGTTCTTTTCAGAATGGTAGTGGCAAATGTGTGTGTTTGCTTTCTTGTAGAGTAGGCCCATGTTCTGTCTGGTCATTCTCTAATAGAATATCTAGATTCTATAGAATCGTCAATAGATTATTATTGCTAGAAGCATGAATCATGTGCAACAGGGCTGTAAGCAGGAACCATTGCTGAGTCAGAGTACGTAGCCACACAAATATTTCATCCGTGGCCCCTGACCTCAAAACCCTTTGTGGCCCTCTGTGTTTGGAATGCTTTCCTGCGGTATCATGTGAAAAGGTCCCACAAACTGAGTTCTCTGGGTTTCAAGAAGAGCTGGAATGGAGCTGCCAACTTCCATGCTATGCTGCTATAGCTGCTTGTGATTTTCCTGGCTGAATACCTGTCAGACTCTTGACTCCTAGGAAACTGCCAGAAGCAATGGGTAGTCTGGCAACAATAGAAATGATCTTTTCTTGTGAATTATATTTAAATGGCTAAAATGGCTAGTGTTGGGTGGGGGTTTTTTTTTTCTTTAAATCAGTTACAGCATTTTGATTAAATGGGCAAGGGCTATTAAGCTCTTAAAAAACTGTTCATGCCAGCCAATTATTTTAATGCTATGGTTAGAAAAATCATTGGAACTATGAAAAAACTATCTATTCCTTTCATTGGGAGATTGATTTTTGTTTGTCTCTTAATAAGCAACTTAATGTATTTCAGTTGCAACTGTAAACTAAGAGTAAGTGGGAAAAATTAGTATAAGGTACATTTCATGTGTTACTGCAAGTTTTAATAAAATGAAACCTCATAGTTCTAGAAGTATTTATTGTCTTTGTTTCACATGTATATATTTCATTGTAACATTAATAGGAGAATTGATACCTAAAAAAACGGAACGTATTTTATAAGTAAATATTACTAACATCAGAGTGTTTGCTGGGCTGGTACTCATAGATCAAATACTCTTTCCTAAGGTATAAAAGTTTGAAGACTTACATTCTATTAAATCCTCTTCAAAATTTTATTTTCCATCTTGCATGTGCACTTCCATGACACATGCACTTCTGAGAGTTGTATTTTCATTGTGTTTATTTTTCTCTAGCTAATGAAATGAAGCAAAATGACAAGATCATGTGTATGTTAGAAGAACGACAGAAAAATTATATTAGAAACATAAATAAGGCTATCAGTGAATTTCAGAAGAATTTTCAAAAGCCAGAAACAAGACGTGAATTTGACCTCTCTGATCCGCAAGCCCTAAAGAAGGATAGACCTGCTCGACTTTCAGACAATGATCCTCGATGTACTGTATCTGGCTTGCAGAAGTTCATGGGTGAAGACTTAAACTATGACCAGAGGATGAAATTTCAAAAGGAGCAGTTAAGAGAGTGGTCTCTTCAGCAGCAGAGAGACTGGAAGAATGCATTAGCTGATCAAAAATTTGCAGGTAACAAAAGAAGATAATAAGGTTTTAACCTGCTTTTTCTGCAATTCCAATGTGTCTGACAAAGAATATGGTATAGCCTATTGTGTCAGTTTGACATAGCAGTATTTTAGTATATTTCATATTTAGCTTTTAGAAACACTGCAGCAGATTTTACTTTACAAGCTCTAATGTATTCGATATCTCACTTAAGAAATCTATATTTAATAACGTGTGAAGATTGTAATATTACCTAGGTTTAATTTCTGTTTTACACCTCAAATGTGGTTCTTCAGAATGGTCTGACAATTCCTCTGTTTTGCATGCTAAATGGCATGGTTACTTCATCAGACCAAATTGTCCAATCTTTACTGTTTTAGAGCAGACAAAATAATACTGATTCTTCTTTTCTAGCTTGTCATGAAACACTTTTTCTGCAGTACTTAACATACTTCTTAATTTTAACTTTGTCTAACTGTTAAGACAAGATGGGTTACATAATAAACTGATTTCATGAATCACCTGAAATTCCAAGGTGGAAACCTTTGGTGGTAGGATTTGGAAGTAGTTATGTAATTCAGCTTACTGTATCTGTAGCTCCTCTGTCTGTCTCTGCATGTCTTCCAGTGGCTTACTCATATGGCACATCATGTCCATGAATATTGGCTAAATTTCATTTTAATCTAATTTAGATGATCTTCATGACAAGAATAGGATTGAACTTGACCAAAAGACTATGGAGCAACAACGAAAAGAAGAAGAAAACAGGCGTGCTGTTTGTGCAGCTACCAAAGATTTCAATAGAACCCAGGTAAATTAATACTGGGTTGGTTTGTTAGCTTTTAAAAAAAGTAGAGACACAGAAGGAAAATAAGATACGCAAAAGTACAATGAGTAATAATGTTTTCACAGAGGTTTCTTAGCAGCTACCTTCCAAGGTTGTTTCTGTATTTGGAAGGAAGAATTTATTCACTTTGTCCTCTCCAAGGATCTAGCTATCCCCTATCTAGTTACCCTCTGTTAAAATTGTCCTTCCTGGTTCTCGGATTACTGACTAGAGGGCAGCAACAACTCCCCAGTCTCTCGGGGACTTTTAGTCTGTAAACTGGGGTACAGCAAATGCCTCCCATGCTTTGTTCTGGTTTTTTATCAGTCGTCGGATAATCTTAGCTATGTCTGCCTGCTTTTCTTTTTGCTTGTGTGGAAATATTACTACCAGTACCTTTTTGTCTTTGTTGCTTTTGTTAATTCCCCACAACCACTGTTTTTGGCACTTTGGGTGCTTCCATGGTATTTGTGTATGCGTCTCTTGGTTGTTTACCAGGTATGCTTTGGAACCTACTGAAAGATGACATGAACCTTTCTCTATCTGTCTTAGTACCGTTATCTGTCATGCTCCAGTTCTTTATCTTACTGCACACATTGGTTTTTTTTCCATTCAGCTTATATGTACAGCTGAGAGGGCTACATGGACGCTATTGGTTTGGTTAAACTACATTTGGTGTGACTTAGCTTTAAATTTATTTACTTACATCAGAATAAGTCACATTAAAATTACCTACATCAAGTATGATATCTTTTGGTTTAAGTATATAAGCGTGCAAGTCTTTGTGTAAGTATTGCTTGTGCCTTTCAGGGCACATTTGGTGTATAATTTTGTTTATAGATAGTCCAAGGTAATTGAAAAGGCTTTTATTGCTTGAAGTCATGGCTACTGAACAGTATTTTGTATAAATAGCCACAAAAGTACTCTAGGTGGCTGGTGCACTTAGGGTAGCAGTAATATCCTGAATAATTGTCATACCAATTGAGTCCATGTGAAAAATCCTGAATTTGTGACAGGGTTTGCAGATTGGGTGGGAGGTTCGTGTGTGGTGTGGCATTTAGTTTGGGCATATACATTCTACGTGACTCATTTGCATATTATATATATAAAAAAGTCTTGCTCTCTGTCTTTTCTAACGTAAGGGCATGATAATGGAAGTTGGGGCAACAGTCTCCTCTTAGTTCTTATTGTCCCTTGCTATGTTGTATAGATTGGAATTACAGCTTACAGCTCTGCAGCTCTCTTTCTTTCTTTCTGAGGTAGTTAGTTAAGTTTACTTTTTTGTTTGTTTGTTTAAGACCATGATACTGTTTTCAGCTTTTCCTTTTTTTTTTTCTGAATGATTGAGAAAAGCTTTTCTTTTTCCCTGAAATATGTGCTAGCACAGTTGCTGCTTTTCTTTATTAAACATGCAAGCCAGAGGTTTCAGGTTGCCAGGCCTTTCAGCAATGTTGTCTCTAAGAGAAAGCTATGTTACAGAGCGATTTTCTGTACATCTTTTTTGCAAGACAGAAAACTAGGGCCTTCAGCCTGAGAATGAACTTCACAGAAGACAACTCTGTATCTGACCTCAAATATATTGAACAGGAGTCTCCACCAGCTTCAATATGCTGAGTAGCTGGTTTGAAAGACCTTAACCTCTTGAGGGTGCAGTCTCACGCTGTTTTGCTCTATACACATATGCTTTACCTGTTGGTGGCTGCCAAAAGAGGAACTCCTTTTTCCTGTTCCCTAAGTATCATTCATTTTTTTCTGCTGTGTCTTTTGCAGTCAATCTAATAATGATCATGAAGCTTCAGGGTGTGTTAGATCATTTCTCAGTCCAAAAGAAAATTAACTCAGGTCTAGAATGAGTGACTGCTGGATCTGAGTGGGAGGAGTGAACGCACAGTCTGAGGTGGCAGTAAAGGAAGGGAGAAAGCAAACTCACCCTTTCTAAAGCAACCTGCAGTTGTTTGTAATTTGGATAAAGTATAATATGGGAGTGCATCTTCAAGGAGGAAGAAATTGCCTAGAATTTGGCTTTGGATCAATCGTTATCTCCATGGCCACCATCTGTAGTCCTTAAGGCTGCCAGTATCTTTAGGGGATGTAAAAAATTTTTTTTTTTTTAATTAAAAAACCGAACGCCAACCAAAAAAAAAAAAACAAACCCCACAAAAAACCCCCCCAGCAGAACATAAAAACAAGCAAGTCATGTACTCTAGGAGAAACATTTTTTGGTCAATCTCTAGTCAATTGGTAAAGAATCCCAGCAGATGACGGAAGGTAGGGCATCTCAGTTCATCAGTCTCCCTTCATGACCAGATTTGATGTTGCTGTCCCCTGTGACAGTGGTTCAGCTTCCTCCACTTACCGTAATACCATTGCCCATAACTTTATTGCCAACAAGCTTATTGCTAATGGTTCTCTTTATTCTGGAAGTGATTAGCAGAACAATGAATTGATGGAATGTTTGGTACCATATTTCCCAATGGTGAAGGGTCCTATACTGTAAGCATTTTAAGTGTGTGTAGTGTCTAGAAAATTACTGCTATCCTTCCTCTCAGATTTCCTCCCACCTAACCACATGCTAACCAGGAATACCAACATTGCTTTTGTCCTTGGTATAAAAGACTTACTACTAGCTTAACTGTCAGTTACTCCTTCTGAAATCATTCATGTGTAAGTAGTAATCATTTTAATTGGCAGGCCACTTAACAGAAATGAAGGCTACCCAGGGTCCTGACTAGAATATATATTTTTCACTTCTTTTGTTGTGATTGTGATTCCATACCAGAATCTTACTGTTGCAGAAAGAAGTTCCTCACTAAGGATAATAACACTTGGGAATGCCCAGTTTAGCAGTACAGTGGTAGATATACTAATTGTGTTCTTGAAACCAGAAAGAAAGAATCTTCTTGCTTTATGTAGCACAGGGCCTGAATTCTTTGCAAGACACTTTTTAGATTAGCATTATCTAAATGAGAGGATGTGATTACAGAGGATCTCTAATTGAATGACCACATATTTATAGACTTGTTAACAATCTTACAGACCTTATGTAGTTAGAGTTTATTCCTGGGCATACCGCAATAGCTTGATAGTTTTTCTGGATAACGTTGTTATACTGGACATTTGATGGCATTATTCTGGTTCCTTATTCACTCAACATTATGCCATTAATAACACATTCAGAGCCAGCAGCCACTTCAGAGAAATAGTAAATTCTGGTTTTGCATTAACTGTGGAGCCTTTTTTTTCACCTGAAATTAAGTATTTGAGTGCTAAATGTAGAAGAATGGTAACTTTTTATCATTCTTTGAAGTGTGCTGTGCAAATATCTGTTATCACTTACATCCTATTCTTGATATTCAGTGTTTAGAATCATCAATATTTCAGTGTTTTTACCATGTTTTCAGGCATGAGGAAGCATAGTGCATGTACTGATTCTTAACAGATCTTGCTAAGCAGAAGTTCCTAGCTTGACTGTGCTAGATGTGCAATTCTCTACTATGACAGAAATATATAATACAGACAAAGGAATTGTATTTACTATACAGATTAATAATACCGCTTTCAGAAGTTCCTGAGACCCTGGACAGGTCACTCGGGTCATGTGTGTGTACTTTGTGACTTAGTGATAAGGACTTCAGAAGCTGCTCATTCCTTTAGACCTGTATTGGCAGCTGTTAGTTCCTCACACACTCGAAACTTGGTGTTATTCTAAGTATATGAAGTCCTGGCCTCATAATGCTTCTATGTGCATTTCTTCTTTTGCTTTATGACTTGAATCAACAGTGAAAGGAAGCATTTAGTATTAGGGAAAATATATAATGTTGGATCACAAATAAAAATAAATGGAGTGTGTATGTGTGCATCTGTTTTTTTTCCATGCTACAGCAATGAATTATGTTTTATTAGGGATTTGACTTGATAGGTTAAATCTGATGCTTTTTCCAAGTTTAAAGTGTTTCTTTTGCAGTGTCGTTAATCATTGCATAGTAGTGCTACATGCATGGCTATGCATAGAGCTGGGAGTTTACTCCAGTAAGATTTCCAGGTAGCTCAGAAATTTTAGGCATTCCCTGTTACTAAGAGGTTAGGGTTACAAGGTCTAAGTGCCTTTTTGGATCTGTTGCTAGATCACAGTGGAGTGACATTAATAAAGTGATGTAAATAAAAATTGCACTTTCAAGCTTCAAGGCCAGTAATTATGTGAGGTCCATCTAAATTGACTTTCCGTTAGATGTGATTTACTCTGGAGCATTTTCAGAACTAAAAATAATTGCTCAATTCATAGTATTAATAAGCTAAAAGTACATACCCAGGTATTCTGGTTCAGCGTTCCAAAAGTATCAGATGATTGAAAATCTTTGGGGGTTTTGTTTTCTTTTTTTCTTGGAAATTGGAAATTTGTAGTTCCTCTCAAGTTATTATGGACTCTTCTGAATAAAAAAAAAAAAAAAAACAGGGAAACACATTTTGGACTTAAAAAAATGCTTTAAACTTGTGGTAAAAATTGTACTCACTGACTTCAATGAGATGAAAAAGTGGCCTTTAGTTTCCAACATATTATTCTATGTTATAATGGCAGAGCCAGTAATTACTAGATCTGAAGTTGATGTTTTACCACTTGAAATTTGATTTGCTTGAGTTTTTCCATTTGTCTAAAAGTAGACGTTTCTTTTCTTGCTCTAGAGTAAAGTGTACATTCTTATTAGATGGCTGGTAAGTGTTTTTAAATATGAGGTTTTCTGCATCATTAAGTTGAATTGCGGCTTGGCTAATTTATAATTCTAAAAAAAACTAATTTATCTTTTATTAGTTTGTTTGCACATCAAATACTTTTGTTATTTGAATGGAAACCACAAGGCTGCTTTCAGCCATGGAATTTATTAATCTAGGATATGGTACTTGGTGTTATTTGTTAATTCTTCTTCTGTCTAGTCCCTGACAGGTTGTTGTGCCTGTTTGGTTGGAGCAAATAGAAGTTGTTCTTTGACAGTCTCCAGGCCTGATGCTTGGGTGAACTGCTGTCATCCAAACTCAAAGTCCATAAATATCAATGTAGAGAGAAACCCAGGTTAGCAGTCTTCTCTGGTGAGACAGATCACTGTGCTTCCTGAGTTAGGATTCTTCTCCATAACATTTGCAAATGAATGGGTTTCCACACGTGTGTCTAGATAGTCCTGTCATTCTCAATTGTTTATATCTTCTAGTTACTCAGCCTACTAATTTTCAACTTCACCTTACATGCCACAGAAGACTATTTTACCTGCTATGACTTTCTTGATGCATAAGCCTTCATTTTTCATCTGTCTTCATCCAGTTTCTTAACATGTGTGCCAACCATTCTACTTCAAATTAGTTTACTTAGTCTAATTCTTCTTCGGAAGGTAATTATTTTAAAGTAAAATCATCATATTTGCTTTCTGGAGTTTTATAAGGGGAAAATTTCCTCAGAATAGAAAACTATGACCTTATAGTGAACATTAGGAACAGTGATTTCCATAGGAAATGCATATTATGATTTCGAACACTACTGGTATATTCACATAATAATATTCAAGTTTGCATTTTGTATCAGCAAAGGGAACAGATTCAACGCTGCATCTTCAGGCTTAACATAGGCATCTCTTGTCTGTTCGTTCGTTTGTTTTGAGTGCTTAACTATGTTTTCCACATAGATTTAATCTGTAATATATATCAAGGCTAGTAATTCAAGATTGTAAACTTTTATTGTAAATTTCTTCCATATTGTCTCTGGCCTCCAAATATCAACTGGTATTTGCTTGTGGATAAATGTGAAATTATTTTTTATTGTAATTCTGTTTTTTCTTATAAAACAAAATTACTTAGTGTATGTGATATGACAACATTAAAGAAATGTATACTACTAGATTTTTCAATCTTAGCCAATAGGATCACCATCATAGTATTCATATGTTGTTGACATCATATGATGCTGTTGACAACTGTATGCAAGTTGGAAAGAAATCTATTATGATGTGCTAACTTTGTTGCATCCCTTAGTTAATATTTTCTTTTTGAAAAATTATCAGTTCTGTCCTTTCACTGAATTTAGGCTGCTGAACTAACTGAGAGAAAGAAGTTGGAAAAGTATAAAAATATGAAAGAGGACATGGATGAAATTTCCAACCTCCTTCAAGGAGACTTACTTTCTGAAAACCCTGAACAAGCAGTCAGTTCCTTTGGTAGACACCGTGTGATCACAGATCGATGGAAGGGAATGAATCAGGATCAGCTGATGGCAATCCGTTACACTCAACAGCAACAAGTTCTGGAGAAACAGGTATTTAAGCTTACATGCATGTTCTGTATTCCTGGTTGTAATAAAATTATAGGCAGTGTTTGTACAAGAAAATATTGTTGTTTGGCCTTTATGTCCCATTATAAGACTGTGTTTTCCATTGATCTGACTTTTACACAAACTTTAATTGATCAAACTGAACACAGTGTCTCTGAAGCAGCTGGGAAATGTCATAGAGCAGCAGGAGTGGGCTGGAGCCCTGGAGCTGGGCTGGGAGGAAGGTTGCTGTGGAGCCCAGGGCCAAAGGGCCTGTGGGATCTTGGGGCATGGTCCATGGTGACCTAGCTAAGGAGCAGGGTACTGCACAGCCCAAGACCCAGGCTTCATGGTGCAGTTTAGGACTTGAGACTGCATGAGCTGCCCACAAGATATGAGCGGGAGTGGGCAGCTCCATACAGGAAGAAGAGCCAGGAGCTGAGGGTGAGAGCAGTGTAGGCCGGAGCAATGTTCTCATGCTCGAGGGCAGTCGAGCAAGACAAATAGAGCAGGTCCAGTGATCCTGCTCATGCATATTTCATAGTCTTAAAAGTTCATGAATGCAACAGATTTCCTTTCTACCATCCCACACAGCTATGAGCCATGCTCTGGGATAGAATTACAATAGAAAAACTAAATATTGCTAATAATTGCTGCTTTAAAGGTGCATGGAAGCAGGCAGTCAAAATGAAGAAATCTACCCTTCCTACGCAGTCAGACCTAGGTATTGGAAGCTCAGAAAGAGCTAGGATAGTAGGAAGCTACTTACCTCATTCAGTGCAGAGGTTGGATTCATAACAGTTAATGAATAGCTGTTTTGTGTTGTTTTATTTTATTTTATCCCTACAATAGCATATGCTGCACTATGTCTTATCTACTGGTGTTATTAAAGCTGGAGATAGAATTGTCATTTTCCTGACTCTCCTATGACCCTTAAGTGAACCCATTCAAGTAGTTAAGCTGGCAGAAAATGAGCCCTACCAAGAAAAGTGATTTTTTTTTTTTTTTTTAATTTTTTTTTTCAGGCCTGATTTCTTGAACCAGTTCAATGTGATATCAGACAAGAAGTGAGGAAGTAGTAGCATAACGGGCAGAGGAAAAAACAGTTTAGGTCTAGTCATCTGGTGTTGATGGGTCAGTTATTACACTGACTTAGCTGTATTATAAGCCATACTGATGTCTACTAATTTCTGATCTGAAGAAGTTACAACTCTTGCTAACAAGAACTTAAAAAAAAAATCTGTCTTGCTGCTCTGAGTTTCTAGAGTGAACTAATATGTCAGAAGGAAATAGTAATCTACTGATTAACTTACATCTGCCAGGCAGCAGATCCTAATTTTCTTACCTTGTACAGAGGCAGGAGTCTGTCTTGCTCCCTGGAAAAGGATAGCTTTCTCATCTGCAGTATCTTTCTTTTGCCTAATGCTTGGGCTCCTACGTAGCTTGGAAGTGCTCACTTTTTCTCCCTATTTCAAATGCTATCCTTAGTGTTCAGTAAAGGCAAGCAAGTTTGTCTGGATGAATTTACCAATCAGACTTTATTATATAGCCTGTTTCATCTTTGAACAAAGAGAAAATCAAGCATTTTTTTCACTCCTGTAGAGACTAAAAGAGGAAGAACGCCAAAAAGATGCTGAATGGGAGAGGCAAAGTATACAGGCTGCAAGAGCACAGTTGGTTTTAGAGCGGCATCAACAACGACAGAATCGGGAACGCCGCCAAGCTTTAGATAATGTAAACGCGGAGCTATCTCAGGAGCAGAAATCAAAGTAAGTACCAAAAGAGTTTTCTTGTTTTCAAATAAAACTCTTTACCATTAGCACAATAGCTTGGCTTTCAAAGAGCTTTTTTACGTGTATCGTTTATTACTTTTTTAATACAATTGTCACAAGTTTACACTTTTTAAAAAATTGACAATTAAGCTTAAGTGTGTTTTTCAGTACTATTTAAACAATCTTCAAAGAGTAGGTTATGATTGTTACTGACTTACATGTATGAATTAGTAGCTGGAATTCTTAAAAGTGTTCCACTGATAACAGATGGTTTATGTAGATAGAAAAATAGAGAATAAATACAATTAACTGCAGAAAATTATATTACCAGGTGTAGAACAATACTCGCTTCTTTAATTTACTTTAGTTTTCTGAAACAAAAAAGGATGGGTATCACTAGAACTGCCAGTTTCTGATAGCTCAGTGTTAAACTAATGGCACAAACAGAGCTTTTCGATTATGTATGGCAAAACTAGATGATTCTTTAGTTAGCCACTGGACATGTCATGGTGGACAGGTCTTGTGTCTGCTGTAATGGGAAAGGAGGAAGATAATATGTGAAGAAAAAAAAATCAAGCCAAGTGATTCGGTCTTCTATTCTTCCAGTCCTTTTTTTTTTCCCATCATGCATGCATACATACATACATTTTGCAAAAGAAATTCCAGTACCTGATGCTTTCCTATCATGAAAGCAAAAATTCAAAATTGTGTTAATTTAGTTTTTCACTGAGATTTTTGAGGGTTATTTTAGGATGAAAAAAAAAGTTTGTTATATTGAGATGTGGCATATATTTTGGAGAAAAAGATCTAGTTATATTAAATTTGATTTCTAATAATTCTGAACTTTATGAGCATTTGAGTGTTTATGCATTTAGGTTTCTCAGGTTAATTCTATATTATAATGAGAAAACCTTTAATAACTGCATTTTTTTAATTTATTGCTAGGAACATTTATCTTAAAGAAGAAGCATATTCAAATTTTCCAACAGGCCAGTATTATGCGCAGTTTAATACAACCAGCCGATGACATTCTGGATAAATCAACCTGAAATATACAGAAGTATGTAGACATATTAAATTTTTTAATTGAGCAATCACGTTTTATTATTTTTATCTGTTCCCTACCCTGTTCAAATAGTGGACTCAAAACTAAAGGACAGTCTGCTAGGGCACATCTATTCTAAGAAGGGGAAAACATTGTAATAATTTTTAAGTTTAGTTGTTTTTCTAAAAAGTACTAGTAGATTCATCAGTAGGCTGTTTGAGTATTGTGTCTCAGGCTTAGCTATAATACTTACATTATCCACGCCTTTAGAAATCGATTTCTGGAAAGTAATCACAATTTAAAATACAGTGCTGCTTTATGCAACTGGGTCAGAGGGGAATGCTGCCTGACGTAGATCACAAGTGATGTACACTTAGCAGATTCTCTGGGAGGGAAGAAAGATGACCTAGGCAGAAAGTTTTGGTTTTGTTTGTGGTTTGTTTTTTTCTTGTTTGTTTTTTTTTTTTTAAGCAAAAAAGCAGCCAGACACAAAAGCAAGCAAAGAGGAAGAAATGGAGAAGTTCCTTTTATTTCCTGAATAGTAGGAATAAGAAGAGAAGATTTCAGTATTTGCTGAGGTGATTATAGCATTGAGACATGACACAGAAATGGAATGTGTGTTATATTAAGTGGGGAAAAGTATGGGGGAAAGTATTCCTATATACACCATCACTCATTAGAAATAATGGAGAAAATTTAAGGACAGTGGGCTTCTGAAGGAAGTGTAGGGGGAGTTTACAGATGTGATGGAAGAGGGAGGGGAAAAACAGGCATGCACCAAACAAAATCAAGGGGAAAAATATCAGCTTGTGTAGGGTAATTCAGGGAAAAAGTTTGCATCCTGTCTTTAGGGTTACAGAATTCATGTATTCAGGAATGGAGGAGGCAGTCAATGATGTTTGAAAAATGGGCAAGTGAAAGACATGGGAAGAAAATACAGAGAAGTCATGTAAGAAACTAACTGCACAAGAGAAATGGATGATGGAGATAACCAGAAAATTAAATCTGTAAGGGGAAGAGATTACATACAGAGTACTGGAAAAAGGGTTAGAAGTCTTAATGATCTAAAACAGAAGAATGAAAGAGAGATTCAGCTAAACATCCAAGACCTCTAAGGTTGTGAACCCTTAATAAAATAGAGAAGCCATTTATGAGAATAGATCTTGACATAAGTATGTGTAGCTTGCCAGAATCTGGGACGTAAACATGGGGTAAAAACATCCTGATGATATTGGCATGGAGTCTGCTGATTGTTCTTTGTGTCAGGATAAGTGATAACTTTGAATTCTGGTGAAACAGGTTGAAGTTGACTACACCAAGCTAAGTAGGAAAGATATTTAAAGAAACTGAGGGTGAGGTAAACTCTAATGAGTTATTCTTATCTTTTTGAATATAAGAAAGAATGCATGGTTCTCAAGATAGATATTACTAGGAGGATTTTCAGATGCTTGAAGGAAGCATTCCTTGAAAGGGGACAGTTCAAACAGGTCTGTTTACTCAGCTGAAATAGTCGCCCTGTGGGATCAGGCTATGACTGATTACCATTTTGAACCAGGTAATAACAACAGGAGTTTGGAAAAGACCATGATGTTAATCCCTCTAGATGGAGAGGGGGAAGAAAATCAAGTAAGGAGAATATAAAAATGGGCAAAGAAGTGTCTTGGGACAGGATAACCCATAGCACAAAGATTATGTCCCAATTTTAGTATGTTAATACTAACTGGAACTAATTGCAGTATAGACACAAACTAGGTAGAAAAGCAGCGTGGCTGGAATACAGGAACTGAAGAATGTGCTATTCGGAAAAGTTGGAAGATAAAGCTGAGAGGGGATCTCAACTTGCACAATTAATGATGAGCTGGACTACAACGAAGTAAGAAAGGATGGTATTCAAGAGATTCTAATGTGAAGAAGATCCATTTATTTGTCAGGCTGGGATTCCTATATGGCTGGATGACTTTGTAATATTACCAAATACTGTATTAAATTGCCAATCTCAGGAGTGCAGGTACTCGTCTTAGAAAGGCCATCAAATGGCGTGGGAGGATAAAACAATAGGCTATCTATAGTAGTGTTCATTTAACTAAAGTTGGTTTTTGATCTGTGTTGAATATCTCAGGTTCTGACTTTTCTTGTTTTGAAACTCTAAGTTTTAGTTACCTGACAGAAAAATGAATAAAGAATGTGTTGAAAAGTTCATGAAGTTGTCTTCATTTGTCCAATTCATGTGAGTAGGTGTTTACAGACTTTGACAGCTGTACAGTTTAACTAAAATATGCTGGACCTAGTCAGGTGACATTTGAGCTTCCTCAAGGAAGGACTATATGATTAAAGCCTTTTTGTATTTAACTACTCACTTACTTGAAAACTTTTTATATGAAATTATAAAAAGGATAGGTTTCTCAGTTATGCTACAAATAAGCCTTTAGATAGAAATTCAAATAAGAAGACTATGACAATTCAATAATTGGATCAGGCATCACTAAATTCCCTGGAAAATGTTCAGCATCATCAGTCATATTTGCAAGAACAACCATGCTACATTCCACCTGTTGTTTCAGAATACAAAACCTGAAATTTATTTTAGATATTAAAAAAGAAGCACAATAAAATTGTAGAGAACATTTTTAATGTAATGTGAAAAATGTCTGATTAATTGTTGTTGAAATTTTATACCAACTTATTTTATTTTGCTCTGGAACAAGCCATGTTTTCAGTAGGCATATCTCAACTGAGTAGGTGATAATAAAAGGCTGAGGTGCAGGAACTTCTTAAACCCGTATGGCTCTATAACAAACAAGAGGTGAGCAGGTATCTTCAGCTTTTGAAATGTCACTCTCTTAACTTTTACTGCTGAATATTGAAATAAGTAGACAAGTTGTATTAAAAGAGCATTAACTGATTATGAGTGTTTGAAAATGTTTGTTGGTTTCCATTGCTGATGTCATCTTTTCTTTGTGGTATTTGTAGATACTTTTTCACTGCGTTATTTATTAAATATCTTCGTATGAGGATATGGACAGCTAATTGGAATAAATACAAGTCACAACTATTGGAAGTAGAGGGCTAGCAACTATCTCTTTGTTAAAAAAATTGTATTTATTTTCCATTTCAAAAAAAACCCCAACTTTTTAAAAAACTGTGAGTACTGCATAAAAAATTTCTAACACTGATCAGTTCCTATTACTGTCCTTACAATTAGCCTAATTAATTAGATGCAGGTACTACAAAATTGTCCACATGTTAAATGGCCTTCATGGAGCATCACTGAAGTGATTTGAGTAAGATGTATGTGCTAGGATCCAATTTCAGGGAGGAAAACGATGATCAGTACCTATCATGTTTAAACTTGTGTTTTACATTTTTAAAATTTTGCTTGTGTCACAGTGTTCTGCACTACTGATACTTAACCGTGGATTAATAATCTGAGAAAAGGTATATATTTAAATTTTACAAAAGAAGTTACAGTGGTTTAACTGAGTCCAGTATTCTACTTTTTCTTGGGACTTTTTACACTTGTATTTTTAATAATTTCATACAGTGTATGCATAAAAGCTTTTCACTTACTCCTAGAAGGACTGCTGAAAAGTAAGTAATTTCATATTAGAGGCATTTTCATGTTAAGCTACATTTCTTTGAATATTATAGCTGAACTTTTATTTCCTTCTCTGAAGAGAGGCTAGCATGAGATTAATCTTTTTATAGTGACATTAGGGCAAAAAAAAAAAAGACGTTCTAATACTGTTGAATTCATGGATGTTAATGACAGCAAATTTTGCCTAGCTAATACTCCCAAGACTAAAGATTGTTCCCTGCCTGATCTACTCATTTCATCTTTAAAGTTTAGACATTAAAGCATTAAAGTCTGCTTTAGTGTAATGTTGCTGTATACTTCCTTAGCTATATCTGGGACATCCTTTTAACAATATCTACTTGCTTTTAATTTTCAGAGTTTATACTTCTATAACATTGCATATTAAACATCACACATTAAATGTTGACAGTATTATTTCCACACTGAAAAGGTGAGTATTAACTTTCAAGAGCAGGTCACTGCCTATACCTCATAATAAAATTTCACTCATATAATTGTTTTTGCTTTTAGTTTTGCTGTAAGCAAGATTGATGTTGCAAAAAAGACAACTGGATCTACAGATGAACATAAGCTGGTAAAGTGTTGAAGATGTATTTTTCAGTCTATTTGTAGCGTAGTGCAAAGTGCGTAGTTAAGTCTTTGATAGTACTTAGTGCGAGCAAATGAGTTTGAAATTCTGTGTATGGTTACCCTTCTTCCATTCCTTTCCCTAAAGAGGGAGTAAGAAATGTGACAGAATAAATATCCAACACAGTCATCATTCTCTCTTTGATGGAGGAGTATTAGTTTCCAGCAAGCTGTCTCAGGGACATCCAGGGCTACAGGTGGCTGTTACTACATTTAGTAATTGTGATGGAAAAGTCTTACACTTCTTGAATCCACATAAATTTAGCATCTAGGATGTATTGTTGCAGACAATTTGTTTGTTTGTTTTTGAACCTGACATCTTCAAGCTTCATTTGGTGGTTGTTAATCTTTTAATGAAAATATTTTAAAAGATGAAGAGCTGTTCCCTGTATTCTTTACAGTTTTTTGGATCTCTGTCACATCACATGTAATCTTCCCTTTTTCTAGGCTGAAGAATCCTTAGTTGGTTCAGTTATTCCTCGTTTAAAAAGCTGTCATATAGATTTCTCAGTCCTTGTTACCCATTTCTGTACTTCAAAAATCTGTACTTTTAAAAATTTTACTATATAACCTTTTTGAGATGAGGGGGTCAAAGGATTGTGTAATAATGACATTTTCTGTTTATTTCATATTTTCCATAGTATATATACATGTATATTTCCATATACTTCCAACATCTGTTTTATTTTCTTGGCCATTGTTAAGCACTGAGATGCATTTTCATAGAACTCTATACTGTAACGTATAGATCTTTTTCCTCAGTGGTATCAGCTAGTTCAGGGCCACCATATATAAAATTAGGGCTGTGGGTTTCTGGATTTTTGTATGTGTCACTTTTGGGGTTTTTTTGTATCAAACTTCACCCACCATTAGTTATTATTCATTAGTTATTTCCCGTCAAAGCAGACCATTCATTCTTGGCAGCCTGTTACTGTCCATTTTGTTAATGCTGTTCTGTAATCTCTGTAATCAACATAATGGCTTGAGACATCTACCAATATGTTCCACATAGTAAAAGATTCTTATTATTTCTTATTCTTATTATCTTATCACAACAAGTAATTGTACTGTTCTTTATTTGCTTCTCATATGCCTCCACCTTTATTTCCTGAGGATACTGTGTTTGTTCCCAGACCTGTAATAGAACAAAACTGTACTTCACACTCTTGAAGCAAGGAAATATTCTGTATGAATTAGGGAGAAATGTAATGTTAAGTCTGTTCCAGTAAATTGTATGTGGGATTTCTGTCATACCATGTTGCAATTATTACTGGAGTGAAATGCTTTTCAGATGACAGCACACGGAACCGGGAAAAATTTAATATCTAGCAGACATTCTACTCAATTAAAGGCTGATGATGTACTGGGAGTATGAGGTAATCATTTAATCAGGATAGATACTGCTTTTGGGAAGGCAGACTTTTATCTAAACACGAATTTATTTAAGGGTTGGTTTAGCTTAGTTGGTTTTTAGTTAATTAAATAGATTATCACTACTGTTCTGCAAGTCTCTGTTGCTACAGATATATATCTGTGCCTATTTTTGCATGACTCCTTAATTTTTTTTTTTAGGATTTTAGCATACTTTTTGTTGATTTAAATACTTCTTCAAATATACTGTCCTTTTCTAGACTTACTACAAGAGTTCTTAAATGGGACTGCAGTGTACAGCCAGGCACCTTACTGATTGTATGTACTACCTGCATTTTATGCATCCAGCTTTAGAAGGATACTCCTTACTGCAGTTTAAAGCCATAGTTCTTGACTATCTACAAGCCAGGAGAATTGATCAAAATATATACAGGAGACTAGTCATGAAAAGTGAGTGCCATATGAGTATATATTTGTCCCAGGTCTAGAGAAATATGCACTAGTTGCTTCATTTACTCATAGAGAGAGTAAAGTATTTGCATGAGTATTTGACAGTCGGGAGAGGTGGACATTACTTTTAGAACTTTTGTTGCTATTGATGCTCTAACTCGGAAATGTAGTGCTGCTTAGCAAAATTATAGTGAACTCTGACCTTGAGAAATCTAATTCCTGTGGCTTCTTATTAGCAATCCTAATTCTTCACAGAAGAAACCACAAAAATCTTGTCTGTAGAAGAAACCACAGAAAATAAACAGCAGCCACTAGACGTCATAGTAGAAATTGCACAATTGCAGTTAACACAGCAAAAAATACTCATGCTAAGCTCCAAAAACTAATAGTCCTCTTCTTACTGTCCTTAGAAAGGATGGATAAGGGTAAGTAATTCTTGTATAATAATACATGATCTAATTATGCCATTTTGCAATAATATAGGAAAGTGGAAATATTGAGGATCCAGATATATCATCATCACACCAACTTGAAACAAAACAGCACTTCAATATGTGCTCTGGCTTTCTTAATGGAGTATTTGCTATTACAGTGGTCGGGTTTGAAATATGTTAAAAGAGTACTGTAAGTACTAGCCATCTATTTATGACACAGCATATAGAAATGAAAATTACTTAGCTTTAAGCTTTATTAAATTTTCTATGAGCTTTTTCCATCAATACAACTTAAGAGTTAATACCATTTCCTTAATTGAAAATGCTAGGAAGGAAGTGAGGATTTGAAAATACTGCATATGTGGGAAAAATTGACAAAAAGAGGCAGCCAGCAACGTAAAACTATTACAGTTTTTTAAAACAAAAGATTTCATTGGTAATACTAAAATATTAGTTGTTTTAATGCTGTCATCGGCAATTAAGTGATGAGATATTAAAGCATAGATGTAATGAAAATTGGTTAAAATACTTGAAACTAATGACACTGCTCTGGAATTGGAATGAGTGAGGAAATCAGTGAAAAGATAGATGAGAAAACCATAAACTGGTGAACAGTTTAATACTGTAGTATATGAGAAAATTCCAGTTAAAAGAAACTGCGCAAACACATAATAATTGGAGTTTGATTATTTTACGCATTTGCTACTCCTCAGTCTCCAGCAAACCACCTAGCTGGAAAATGCTGTCTTGTCTTTCCATCGTCATTTCCCAGGTTCATGCTCCTGCTGGGATAATAGTCAGTCTGAATCAATGAATTGTTTGAGTTGTGAATTCTTGGGAGATTCAGGTCTCCCTGTATCTGTAGTTACCCAAGTCCAGCTCACATCTGCGTACTAAGTCTAGACTCAGGATAACTGAAATTGCAGTGGATCAATTTTTTAACCTACCACTGCATATATGAGCATGTAATGTGTAAGTGTAGATGCCTATACATACACATAAATGGAAGTGCAATTTTCAAAGCCATCTGTTTAGCTCCTGCTGACTTTAAAAAGAAGAAAATAATTATACTGGGCTTCCTGAAGGATGGCCAGCAACAGAGTTCATTCCGACAGAGATCATAAGCTTTTTTTCTACAAAGAAAATGTTTTTCATTGAAAGCTTAAATGACTGAAGAGTGGGAGATTCTGCCAAGGCTAGCCAAGTGTTATACAGCTGGTGTAGAGCTGGGAAATAAAACTTATTTCTTTGATGAACTGCATTAAGGCAGATACTAAAGGCTCTTAGCTTTTCTATTTTTGAGACCTTAGTAAAATGTTGTTACAAAACTGAGAGCATTAGTCATGTATGGTTCAAACAAGTAAGCTCTGGTGGTGTATACCTATGTATGTTTAAAAGGTATATAGTATGTGAAGACCTAACCCCTGAGTGAAACCAAAATGTCATCCATTATCTCTTCCTGTTGTTTTTTGATTTGCCCCCTCCCCAATAAGCTCTAGATAAGGCCTTCAGTAGTTATATAAAGCAAAAGGAGAAGATGACGTTACTAGAACCTCATTTGTTAGATTGTCCATATCAAATGATGGAAGAAAACATGAAGAATTAAGACTCGAATAGAGGGAAAAGGTGGTAAACTCTTCTTTCCAGACCTATGTTACATTTTAAGATCTGGAAATAATAGAAAACAGATCTAAACAATCAACACATGGCGGTACAGTAAAAATGCAAGGATCTTTTGTAACAGATTTGAAATGTAAATGAAAAATATCAAAAGCTTTCAAAAAGCCACCAAATTAATATAAGTACTAATATTGTTAGTAGGAAAAAGTTTCTGTTACATAATGCATATTCTCATTTTTAAAGCTGAAGAACACTTTGTTCTCATTTGGAAAGTGTTTGTTTACTGCACATTTTTAGTTAGCAAAATTGTGTGCAGACATGCAAAATATTGATAAAGGACTTGTGTTTCCTAAAAAATATTAACTCCACACGATGTGGAGTTACCAAAACAGGTTCTTTCATTCCTACTCACCACCCAGTACTAGGATGATAAACCATTGTTAGCATAGCATCACAGAATAGTTTGGGTTGGAAGGAACTTTTAAAGGTCATCTAGTCCAACGCCCCTGCAATGAGCAGGGACATCTTCAACTAGATCAGGTTGCTCAGAGCCCCGTCCAAGCTGACCTGGAATGGTGCCAGGGATGGGGCATCTACCACCTCTCTGGGCAACGTTGTGCCAGTGTTTCACCAACTGTGTTTCACAAACTTTCTTTTTTGGATCTAGTCGAAATCTGTCCTTTTTCAGTTTAAAATCATTACCCCTTGTCCTATTGCTACAGGCGCTACTAAGAAGGCTGTCCCCATCTTTCTTATAAGCCTCCTTTTAAGGCTTATAAGAAATGCTTATAAGGTCTCTCTGGAGCCTTCTCTTCTCCAGGCTGAACAACCCCAACTCTCTCAGCCTGTCCTCACAGGCGAGGTGTTCCATCCCTCTGATCATTTTTGTGGCCTCCTCTGGACCCACTCCAACAGTTTTTCCTGTGCTGAGTGCTCCAGAGCTGGACCCAGGACTCCAGGTGAGGTCTCACCAGAGTGGAGTAGAGGGGCAGAATCACCTCCCTCGACCTGCTGGCCACGCTGCTTTGGATGCAGCCCAGGATATGACTGGCCACCTGGGCTGTGAGCACAAATTCTCAGCTCATGTCCAGCTTTTCATACACCAGTACCCCAAGTCCTTCTCGGCAGGGCTGCTCTCAATCCCGTCATCCTCCAGCCTGTATTGATACCAGGGGTTGCCCTGACCCAGGTGCAGGACCCTGCACTTGGCCTTGTTGAACGTCATGAGGTTCACATGGGCCCATTCTTTGAGCTTGTCCAGGTCCCTCTGGATGGCATCCTGTCCCTCAGGCGTGTCAGCGGCACCCCTCAGCTTCGTGTCATCTGCGGACTTGCTGAGGGTGCACTTGATCCCACTGTCTATGTCACTGATGAAGATATTAAAGAGTACTGGTCCCAATATGGACCCCTGAGGGATACCACTCATCACCGATCTCCATCTGGACATTGAGCCATTGACCACTACTGCATGCAACCATCCAAACAGTTCCTCATCCACTCATCAAATCCATCTCCCTCCAATTTAGAGGGAAGGATGTTGTGGGGGACTGTGTCAAAGGCCTTAGAGAAGTCCAGACAGATGACATGGGTTATAGAAGGCCACTAGGTTGGTCAGGTAGGACTTGCCCTTGGTGAAGCCATGCTGGCTGTCTCGAATCACCTCCCTGTCCTCCATGTGCCTTAGCACAGCTTTCTAGGAGGATCTGTTCCATGATCTTCCCAGGCACAGAGGTGAGGCTGACAGGGTGGTAGTTCCCATGGTACTCCTTTTGACCCTTTTTAAAGATGGGTTCAATGGTTCCCTTTTTCCAGTCTCCAGGGACTCCACCTGACTGCCATGACCTTTCATATGTCACGGATTGTGGCTTGGCAACTACATCAGATGATTCCCTCAGGACTCTGGGATGCATCTCGTCAGGTCCCATAGACTTGTGCATGTTCAGGTTCCTCAGGTGCTCTCGGATTTCACTCCACCAGTCCCCGTCTTGCGATCCATTCCCTCGAGAGGCGTGGGAAGAGACACTGCCAGTGCAGACTGAGGCAAAGAAGTCGTTGAGTACCTCAGCCTTCTCCTCGTCCATTGTTAGCAGTTTGCCAGTCTTGCTCATCACGGGGGGTACCTTTTCTTTGACCTTCCTTTTCTGTCTGACATACCAGTAGAAGCCCTTCTTAGTATTCTTTGCATCCTTTGCCAAGTTCAGCTCCAGCCGCACCTTGTCCTTCCTGACCCCATCCCTACCCAACCGGGCAGCATCCCTGTACTCATCCCAGGATACCTGTCCCTGCTCACACTGCCTGTGCATTTCCTTCTTGCCCTTTAGTTTGACCAGCAGGTCTCCACCCAGCCATGCTGGTTTATTGCCTTCCTTTCCCACAGGGGGATTGAGAGCTCTTGCGCCCTATGGAAAGCATTCTTAAAGATTAACTTAACTCCTTGAAGGGCTGGAAGTTTGCTTTCCTAAAATTTGGGGTCCTGACTTTACTCTTTGCCTGCCCAATATCCCTCAGGACTGTGAACTCCACCAGTGCATGATCACTACAGCCCAGGCTGCCTGGAGGCATCTTGACATCACCAATTAGCTCATTTGTGTTGGTGACCAACAGGTCCAGTATTGCATCCCCTCTGGTAGGGCTGTCTTTTACCTGGCTAAAGAAGTTATCCTCAGCATCTCCTATAGAATGTAACTATAGTTTTCTGTAAGATGGTGGGATAGGATTTCATTGATAAAAGGGTTAAGGGCAAGGTTTGTCTTAGACAAGGGAAAACAGATTTCACACTAGTTAACTAAATCATCTGTGTTTTCAGATATCTAACCAAGAAACAGAATGGAAAAAGTTTTAAAAGAATTATGTAAATAGTAATCAATAAAAAAACAGAAACTGCAAAGCTTGGTTGTATGAAAATCTGGGGAAATTACAAAATTAATAATTAATACTTCTAATTTTTGCATTTTTGAGCCTGTTGAGAAGTAATTTGTGAACAAAATTGAGCAGAGGTCACTGAGGTTCTTGTTGTGATTATGGACATGGTTGGCTACAGACATGATTTGAAAGTGAAAATGTGTACAGCTATGTGACCACTCTCCCAAAACATGAGAAGCATCATGTACCAAGCTCAAGACAGTGGAAGGAACCGATAACTTATCTTTCATTCTGAAATAAGTCTGCCTCTGTTATTCTGTAGTTTACAAGGTGCATTGATTCATCAGTATTCTGCAAAGATGTCATGGTTTGCCACACACCTGTTATAGTATCTTCCTTGCTCATTCCTGATTTAGCTGTTTCTACCTGTCAGTTTGACAAGAAATTACATGTTTTGCACAGGCTTAGTTAACACAGAAGGATACTTGAGAGACTTACTCCTCTTACAATATGGATTTTTTTTTTTTGAGACATGGAACAGAAATCTTCATGTTTCTTCCTGCATGGAAGACCCAGGTTGTATAGAGATGGAAGAATCACAGGCTACTAACTGGGCATGTATTTCAACTTACATTCCATGTTGGAATAAATTAAGCACAAAAAGTGAATAGTATAGAAAAAGTGATGATCTCGCAGCAATGTTCTCCTGGCTTGCAATTTTCTTTCCTCTTAAAACTCAAGTTTTGAATTGTGTACCTTGAGGAAGCAAAGGATTTTGTATGCTCACTGAAGACAAAAGCCCTTATATTAAGTCTGGAATACAGCATCAGTTTTAAATTTAGCTTGTAAATAAGCCACAGAACTGTGAAATAATTTGGTTTATGAGGAGATGCATCAGAGTGGAGCACAAAAAAGCCTCTGTTAGACATAAGTAAGGCTGAAAAGATTTTAGAGAAACAGTACACATTTTTCTTTTCTGGACGTGTGATTTGTGCTAAAGAAAATATATTTTGCCTTTCTGTCGATAAAACCCATATGCCCTGAACATACTAATCTATAGCTCAAGACACCAAAGGCTTGGGGAAAAAGAAAGGCCTCAACCTCATTCTTCAGTGCCTTAGTAAGTGCTAGAAGACTGTTTTATTGCCGTATTTCAGTACAAAAGATCAGCTTATTAGAAAAAGCTAATGAACAATAAAGTGTACCAAGTTTTGCCAGCACAGCAAATAACTTCTCTCTAGTTATTCTAGTATTATTTGTTAGTAAGATGGACTGTTAAAGATGCCTGTATAACAGTCATTGTCCCAGGGTTTATTGACCTGCCTTACTATGAATTTAAATGTTTTTCAGTTTCATTGTGTGTATTAATTCATGTGTTTCAGTTTACTGGAAAATTTCATATTTTGTAACTAGCTACTGTAGGATTAAATACTGTATTGTTGATGTTCTGTTGAAGGTAAATGTCAAGAGAAAGTATTTGAGTAATGCTAGCATGGCTACTTAAAAATCGGTGTGTACAATAGGTCTCTAGCATATGAGACTTAGCGTATTCCAATACTATCATATAGTTATAGAAAAGACTTCACTGATAAATGAAATAACGGTATTTAAATTTATCCTACAATGATGCAATTTTGTAATAAAATTCCCAGTCTCCTTCCTGTGTCACCCAACCACAAACTGTGTGGTTTGTTCAGACCTACAAGTGTGCTGACTGAGTAGCCGCAAAGCCACATTAAACAGAAGTGTTGAGCTCCTGCTGTGTCCTTTCCCTAAATGGGACAATTAGCTTTGTTCTTTCCATCTTCTCCAAGCTCAACCTGTGAAATTCAAAGGAATTTATATTTGAAGCCTTTACCTTCTTTTATTTTGGTTGAAACAGGCAAGAGATTCAATGTGTTACTGTGAAGAGAAAGCAGGAATGCAAGATAGGCAATATGGGCACTGTGACTGTGCAAGGGAACATTTCCATAGGGAACAAGCAAGTCACGTTGATCTATGGACACAGCGTAAATATCATACCTTCTCTAGCACAGGTCTCCGAAAACATTAGGAAGTACTTTTGTATAATAGTAACTGCATAGAACACTGCTGATTAAGTCAGTAAGCAGCATGATAATACATTAAACCTAGTGAAAAGCAATGCATGCTATAAATAATAATGATACCTACCAAGTAGAAATTGTAGCCACTGAAGAAAAAGAGCTGAGACAAGTACAGACAAATGGGGGAAAGCTTATGGCCAGTTTGACACTTCCCCAAAACTCAAACAATAGATTAAGGAATTAGGTGACTCAGTAGCATATGATCCAATACCTTGGCTTGGCTCTGATTGCCCTCTGTCAAAATAAAGTAGAGAGAGGGGTGTTTTGGAGATGAGAAAGAAAAAAAGCAGTTTGAATCCCAGAAAAAAGTATTTTGTGCAATAGTTTAGAACAGTGGGGACCATGATTGCATATCCTTGGTCTGCTACGTATTTCATATCTGACCACAAGAGCATTCTTTAAGCTTTCTCTACTTTGATTTCCAGTCTGCAAAATTAGAATAATTCTGTAGAAAATAATATAAACAAATACTTGGACTATATCTACTTTCTATGCTCACTTGAAATGTGAAGAGACTGTTTCACAGCACTACTGTCAAATCATAAGATTAAACAAGATCAAATTCTAAAGACAGCTAAAGGGGAAGAACTGACTAGAACAAGATAAATATACTGAAGATTTTATGTCACCATAGAAAGATATAAAAAAACATAAGAGAAATTGAAAGGTACAATAGACTTCAAGTTGTATTGGGAAATTGTGACTGTGCAAGTCTTGTTTCCATAAGAAACAAGCAAGTCCCGTTGATCTATGGACATAGCATAAATATCATACCTTCTCTAGCCCAGGTCTCTGAACACATAAGACACATTAGGAAGTACTTTTTGTATAAATATAATGTTTATCAGTTAATACACACATACATCGAGCTATTACAGGTCTCATATTATTCAGATTTAGTAGCTCTGTAGTTCTCATGAGCATCTTCTCAGGTTTACAGAGACTTATCACACTTCTGTTTCATGTGATAACACCAACTGCTTCTGGAATGCAGCCAACCTTGTAAGTAGAGCAGTTGCATTCACACAGAATTGCAATCTAAATTGGTCCTAGTTTGGGCTAGCTTAGGTGTCTCCAGTCACTCAAGCTTTCTACAAATAATATAGCTGAGAACATAGACAAAGTGAATGGGCCATCTCAGTTATTCTCTGGTAACATAAGATATAAGGCAATGAAACTGAAAGGCAATATGCTTAAAATTTTAGAACGAAATGCTCGAAAGCAACATGTAATGTAAGGAAATGGAATCTTTGAGACTGTTTAATAAAATCTGAAATAATTTCTTTATATGGTTAATGAGAATCTATTGAACTACTTTGGGCATGGTGTGAAAATTATGTAAACAGTCATGTTTCAGGGCTTAAGCCAATTATTAAGACCACCATCTGATAAATCACTAAAGCATGTTAAGAAGTGCATGGTTTCATTCAAGGAAATGGAACTATTCATGCTTAAAGATGGTATACACTTAAGTGCTTTACTGGTTCAGGAGCTAATAGTTCAACAGTAGAAAGATAATACTACTATGGGCAGGTTCTTCTGAAGATGTCTATTATGTCTTTCTTTGACTTTCCCCTAAAATAGTATAGGTTACTGTCAAAGGCAGGATGTTACAATAAATGGGCCACGGGTCTGATCCAACAGGTAGTTTGTGTTCTTATATTTTCCTGTAACTAGCAACTTTTCAATGCTAGTTTTGTTTTTCTTCAATGCACAGAGGAAAAAAGAATTATGAGCCCTGTTTTCTGCATGAGCTGTTTGACCTCTCTAAAAATAGGTGTATCCACTAGGGAATGTAAATTATTAGAAATGTACATACTAGGAACAGACAGTGGAGATTACTTTTTTTAAACATATAGCATCCAGGTTTTCTTAAGTAGATGGGAAAATCATTTCATTCCTGAGAAATGATGTCACTAAGCTTGTAGCCCAAATGGTGTTCTCATTCTTGGCAAGTAATATTAAACAAAGAATGTATGGTTTTCAAATGTTGCTCAGATTCAGTAAAAAGCATTTATGCAAACAAAAGCTGTTGTTGTGTCTAGAAACTGTTGTTTATCTTTAGAATGGAGCCATGTTAATAGTTTTAATATGCTAAAACGTGAGGTCCTAGATGCACAGAATAATCAAATTCTGATCATCTGACTAAATAGCACTGTCATAATGTGATCTGAATTAGAGCTATGTGCAAGAGAAAGAGAAGATTGGAATGCTGAAGCTTCAGGCCCTAAGTAAGTTGTGCACAAATTAGATACCATAGAAGTCTTTTTTTATCCTTACTTTACATGGAAAGCATAGTTGTGTTTCTAAGTTGTAGCTGTATTTTCTTGAATGTCTAGAGAAAATATATGTATAGTACGTATAGACGTCATATATTGCATCAATATACAAGTTTACTCATCTGACTAAACTGATGTCTTTTCTGGAATCTTGAAGGATATGTACATTGAAGAGACATCGTGAGTTTTGGTTCAAAGTGCTTAATATCCACATGCAAAATCATTAAATAGTAAGATCTCGGTGCTTTTGGTGTCCTCTATTTTCTGATGAGTGCTTATAATATAATCAAAGGGTATGATGGTATTGAGTGTGAATATATAGAGTTATCTTCATTTTAGAGAGAATAAACACGAACTGAAACTTTTTCGTTGAGAATAGTACCCCTAATAGAAGATGGGGATATACAAATAGATATGAAGTAGAATGAGCAGCATATTCTTGTGATGATTTACTTGACTGCCAACATGAATTTTCAGGTTTAGCATTTCTGGTTTTACCAAAACATTTCTAGTTCATTATAAAACCATGTAGAATGCCATTTTTGCATGGGGCTGTCGTTTCGTACTTGGGATGGAAGTCATTCCCATGAGGATGACAGAGCACTGGAATGGTTGCCCAGAGTGGTTGTTGAGTCTCCATCCTTGGTGACGCTCAAAAGCTGTCTGGACATGGTCCTGGGCAACATGCTTTAGCGTGTGCCACTTTGATTAGGCAGTCTCCAGATGGTCTCCAGAGGTCCCTTCCAATCATAATCATTCTTTGATTCTGTGATTTAATTTCTTGCCTCCAAAAAAAGAAGGGAATATATGTGTTGGTGTTAAGATGAAGAATTCTGTTTATAATAGGATTCAGAGCTATCTTTGTGAAGGTACTCAGCATGTCACGGTGAAAAACTTTTACAGTGCAGAAAAGTTAGCATGGTTCTCGATTTTGTTCATTGTCCTTCAGTTTTTCTCTACCTATTAGTTGCTAGGGGGAGAAGAGGCAAATGACTTTACTCACTGTTTCTCTAATTGAGATCTGATAAGGACTGAGAAAAAGAACAGGGGAACAGCCTTAGTCCTCCTAACTGGTGAGTGCAACCAAATAGACAGCATGATATCCTAGACAGGCAAACATTTGGCAAGTGAGGGTAAGAACAACACAGAAAATAATTTACAGGTCTCGTTTGGAGAAAAGTGTATATGACTATTCTGTGTGTCGTTTTATCTGGATGGCTCCCCTAATAAGTTGGCACTCCTTAGCCAATTTCAAACACATCTGACTGAACGGGAAAGGTCTCAGTGAGAAGTTCCCATAAGTCTGAATGTGAGTAATGGAGAATGATTCATTAAAGGTCTAACTGAAGAAAAACCTGCAGCTATATTCATCGCCAAAAAACCTACATGGGAGAAAAAAAATCTTAATTTCTTCAGCCACAGGAAACACTTTAACTGGAGTTTGTATCTTTTTAAACATCTGCTTCAAATAATGACAGGAAAAAAAATCAGGAACAAAGTGTTATTGTCGCTATTTTAGTGTGATTTGTCTTAATATTTACCTGTTGTCCAGGAAAAATTATGAGAAGAAAACAAGAAAGGAAGTGGAAGATTGGAGGAGAAAAGAGAAGAAATGGCAGCTATACAAAGTAGGGTTTTTTCATTTAAAATGTTCATCTCTGTATCTAAACATCTTCTTATCTCAATATCACTGTGACATTCAGTGGAACAAAGAAGGAGCATCAGTATGTCAGCTACGTACCATACCATTGTAAAGCACAACCTCCAGACCATTTGCATAAATATAATTATCAAGGCAAGTAGGACATTATAAACCATTTCTGAGGTAATATACAAGCAAAATAGATTGTTAGTTTCCATAGGTTGGTTTCTCATTGCTTTCATTTGTTCTTTCTCGTTATTAAATTAGTCTCAAAAGGTCTTGGATAGAGGAAAAACAGAAAATAACAAAAAAGGGGGAAGAAAAAAATGAAAACTAAAGAAAAAAGCAAAGGAGAAAAAACAGGTTAAATGAATACTGTAATACAAGTAACAGCTATCCATTGAGGAGAAAAAACTGATGGTGTAAAATTCTTCTATGAAAAAACAGGAAGTTTTAATCCTTTCTGGGAAGAGTTTAGAGTTCCAAAACTTAGTAGGGTTTTCAAAATTTATTCAGTAGTGGTTTTGTGAACAGAGTTAATCATTCTACCTTCATAATGAATCCACCCATACATATATGAAGCGTAGGTTTTCCGAAGACTCAGAAATTACACATTCTTGTTAGTTACAGGGAAGCAGAACCAATATTTTTCTATCATTTGAATAGGAAAAACCACTCCAAGCTGCATAAATACTACCAATAGACTACAACTGAAGCAGCCCTATGGGACAGAGAAGGAAAGGTACCATTGTTTGGGAGACAGGGAAGGTGGTTCTTTGTCCTCTGCTGCTGTGAGACATGGCTCTGCCAGTTAAGGTAGAATATTCGAGGTTATTTTGGAATATGAAGAGCAAATCTACAACTCAGTGGATTCCTGCCTTCTCAAGAGTATGGAAACCATGTCACTTAAAATTTGAGGCAGCCATGGAGTTGTGTAGATGCCACAAAACTTGCTGTTTAAAATTGGGATGGGGGGGGAAATCCATCTTTTCAAATGACCTGTTTTTTCTTACTTAATGACAGAATCCAAGATCTCGTTGCTTATTGTTAGTTGTTATAGGTACATACAAAAATGTGTATTTGCCAATGGCACATTCCAGGCACAGACCCACTCCCAGTGATTAGGAATTAATAAACTTTCCTACAGCATGGTAGAAAATCTCTTCATCATCTGTAATGCAACCTTCCTCATATAAAACAGAAATTAAGCAATCTGTGTGGATTATATCTTCTGCTGCTGAGAATCTCTGATTGTGTATGATCATTTTGCAGTTTGCAAGTTACTAATTTATCACTAATATTTTTTGTAAAATTATGTGCAAAGTAACAACTAATGATGCTTGCTTCAAATATATTTGTGTCTTAATTCGGAATCTAAGAAGTTCTAGCTGCTTATTTAGCTTTGCCCAAGGTTGAGAAATTTGTACATTCTTTCTCTTACCTGCTACCTCTCATGTAATAATTCTCTGGTATATAATTAAGTAGTGACCTGGGATTAAGTAATTCTTTATCCAAGTACGTATTGTCACAAGTCTTAATGGAAGTTAATAATATTTCGCACATTTATGTGTCTGTTGAATTTGGCGCAGGCTATGAACATAATGTACAAGAGACAGAAGTGTGAACACACTAGAAAAACAAAAGAGCAACCTAATTTAGTTTTTAGAAACTATTTTAGACAATCTAACCTCCTTTTTGCCTCCTTTTTTTTTTTTTAGCCTTTAATGTTTGCTCTAGAAGACTTTTTATCTACAAAGATTATACCAGCTCAACTAGAAATCATGCAGGAGAGTTAAATGCAAAAGGAAATTGCAGTAATGCAGGTGGAGTAACACAGAGCAAGAATCAGCTGCAGGCAGGAAATTTTAACATGCTGAGGTAAAATTATTTTGCAAATTTGCCAGGGTGCTGAATAGACCAGTCGCCTTACATTAGCTCCCTAAGATTTTATGCAACCTAAATGTATCCAGGGAAGCAGCAGTTCACACTGGGAAGTATTTGCCATTCATTGGTAAGACAAGTCATGATCATTTACCTATGGGTTTTCTATTGTGTAGAGAATAGTCTTTATCTGAAGCTGAGGTGCAGTATTTGTACTTTGAGTTACGGTGTTTGGATAGAGAAAGGAGGGATTTCTAATGGGATTCTTCACTTTTAAGAAGTTTCTTCTCAGTAAGATTATTCTCTTGTGGGAGATTCTTGAATCTCACATTATATGGTGCACTGAAGAGATAGGCAAATTGAATTTCAAACTTGCTTTGGCGATAAGCCTCCATTATCAGGGACAGCTAAGTATTCCCTACAGATCTGTTTAGCTAGAAGTGTAACTATAGGTGCAGAACTGTAGCTTAGGCTTTGTGCTCACAGGGGTGTTAAAAGCAAAGGATTTCCTTTCCCCCACCCAGTTCTTAAGTCTAGGTACAAAAAAGCTATGGGGTACTGAATATCTACTTGCTCTACAGTAGATTGGGAGGGGAACTGGCTATTTGAATTATTTGAATGAAGCTGAATGGATGTTGGCGTTTGCTACTATTTTAGACAAAAAGTGTACTTATGCTAGAGATGTTTTTTGTTTGAGATATCCTGCAAACAAATCAAACCTACAACTCATTACAGGACATTGTAAGTTTAAAAAAAACAACACAACACACCCACACTTTTTTTCTATGCAATGGTGTTTAATTGTAACTATTATTATAACCACTAAAGGCCAAAAGGTTCTTCACTCATGTGCACAGCTTCTATTGCCAAAGACCCAGCAATTGCCCCTAAAATATTCTGATTTTCATCTTGTTGCTATAGCTGCCTCTTTCATCCATGCTGACGAAGCTTATGGTAAGAATGCTGTAATTGTAGCATGCTCCTTGCTGTCTTAAAGTAGTTTTCACAGCAGTATTTTCAGAGTGTTTGTGAAGCCTACCATATGGTTTCCACACTTCAGTGCTGACCAGACTCTGGCTATTACCAACAGACATGAACAACACATCTTCAGAAACTCATATTCTTCACTCCTTGCATCTTCCATCAGTTCATGTAGAAGTAAAAGGTGCAACGTATTAATTTGCTCCCCTTCCAGACCAGGCAGCCTAAGCATAAATGAGGAGGATTAAACATAGCTTTGGTGAGCTACTTGCTGAGCTCAGCTAATATTAGCACATGACAGCGCAAATTTACAGCTAGCACAGCCCGTAAGTCAGTTTGTATTCCTCAGAAGTGCCAAAATAGCAAGAGGGAATTTCTTGATTTTCTGAACGATAATTATTTCCCCAGAAATCTACAGGACAATAAGGTATTACCCTATCCTTTATACCTTAGGCCACTGGAACTATGCCAAGGATGTATCTATCGGCTGACTCTCCTTAAGTCACTGCCTTTCTTTCTTTGCCTTATTGCCCTCATGGTTGTAAAAACATTACCTGTTTGTGTTTGGAAATATTAATTTCTTAGCATTTATAATGTGCAGCCATCTGTTCCATGCAGAATTCTGTTATAAATTCATAACAAAGATTAAAATGAGTGGAAAACTAACTAAATATGGCCTACATGAGAGACTCAATATGACTTCTATAAAGGAAAGTTCTGCCTTACAGACCTCTGGGTGATCTTTCAGAGGATCAACACAGCTGTGGACAATGTTACTGCAGACAGTATAGTCTGTATAGATATGTAATGCATTTAATGGAGTCCCTCACTAAAAGCTTGTAAGAAAATTCATCACCCATAGAACAAAAAGGAACGTCCTTGCATAGCTAAACAGTTGACTAAAATATCAAATAAGGAGAGTAAGTGTAAAAAGTCAGTTTTACAATGGACAGTGGTCATTTGCAAAGTTTAGCAGCAGTCTGTGCTAGGGTCTACTCTATTCAAGATACTCCTAAATAACCTGGAAGCAGAGAGAACACTGAGATTAAAAGTTTGTCGCAGATACTAGGTTATTGAGGGTAGAAAGGAGAAGAGAAGACTGTGAAGAAGAACTTAAGAAACTGAGTGACTGAGCAATAAAATGGCAGTTGAAATTCAGTGTAGATAGATGTGAAGTGATACACATGGTGAAAACAACTCCAGGGTCATATGTAAAATTGAACCAGCTGTTACCGCTCAAGATCATGATTCTGAGGTTATGATCTTTAGTTTCATAAAACATTGATTCATTGCTCAATGACAAGTCGAAAAACCAAATCAACTGTTAGGCATTTTCAGGACTGAAAACAAAACAGAGAACACCATTATGCCACACCGTTATGCCACCAGGTACATTTATAGTTCAGCCATGTTTTGAGTACTGTGCACGTTCTGATCCCTTGATCTCAGAAAGGAGTATATTAAAACTGGGAAATGCTCAGAGAAGGCAAAAAAGGTGATGAAGGTATGGAGTTTCTGTAGAAGGGATGGATTAGCAGGCTAGGCATTTTTAACTTGGAAAAGGGTGATTTAGAGGGCTGATGACAGATCCACAGAATCCTGGCTTTCATGGGGACAGTTGATGTGGATCAGCTGCTCACTGTCTCATCTCATACAACAACTAAGGACCATCAAATGAAGCTGGGTAAGCCAACTTCAAAACAAATGTAATAGGATAGTTCTTTATGCAAAGGGTAGTGGACCCATAGAACTGTCTGCCAAAAGGCATTGTAGATGCTCAAATTTATGTGTATTTTAGGAGAGAGTGGACAAGCACTTAGAAAAGAAATCCACTGAAGATTTCTAAACAGAAATACTCCCTTAAGCTCAGGAAATTGCATGACCTGAATATAGTATTTGGAGACTGAGGCACTAGTGAAGGGAAAGTCAAGCCTGTTTTTTCTCTGTTGCTCTTTGCTGAGCATCCACTTATGGCTACTGTTAGAAAAAAGATACTACGCTAAGTGGACCCCTGGTTTGAATCCATAAATGCTTTTCTGATCTTATATGAGCCTTACTTCTGCTCAGGTCCAGATGCTGAGCACTCATGCTGGGAATATAAGAAGTGCAACTGATGTGTTCCTTTTTAAAAACAATAAAGACCAAAGTCACCCAGTTAGAGATTGTTGGGCATGTGGTTTTCTGTGTTATTAGCCTGTTTAGATATATAAGTAAGAACTTAGAGCTGGTATTTTCATAAAACATTAAGGGAGTCTGGCTTCCAAATCTGCCTGAATTGCAGTCAGGTTTAGGTATTTGATTGTATTTGTTGTCCTTGAAAACTGGGGCATAAAGTAACATACAGGCAATATTAGAGAGTTATGATTCCAGTTAAAATTATGTTGACTTTTCCACTTTAATGAGGGACTGATCTCTTCTCTCATTCTTTATGACTATTAAGCTGCCATACATACTTTCAATACAGGGTGAGTAGAAACTCATGTTTCTGTTTTAAATTTTCATCCACAAAGCCTAAAATGAAAAAAAAAAAAAGTTCAAAACCAAGCTGATGTTAATCATGATTTTCCAGGAAACATGACTGTTCCATAAATGTATTCTGTTGTTCATTCAAGCAGAATAGTGCTCTCTGCATTTGCTGATTCACTGAGTCTCCTATAACACTCCAGAATGTGTAACCCTTTAGAATGTCTTTTTTCTGAAGAACTAACTGGCATTTTCTTTTTCAGCTAAGACTCAACAAAAAATTATGTGGTTCCTTAACGCACATATTTCTTAAAACCTCAAACTAAACAGCTTAAGATCGAGAAGAATATTGCTGTCCAAGATTATATTAATGCTTTCAAATATTTCATCTGAGAATTTATGTATGAAGGGACATTCCCAAAGCATATGCATTAGATTAGCATTCAGTCCACCACAGCTACAATGCATAACATTTTCTTTAATGAATTCCAGGGATTTAAGAAGAGTATATTTTACATTATTAACTTCAGCTTAATGCTATGACAGCAATTAATCCTTTTTTGTTCAACTTCATGAGATTCACGCAAGTTTAGGATTTTGAAAATAATACTGTTATATTAGCATAAAACTACTAATGAAGGGATAGATATGAAATCACTGTTGTTTCACTGTCTATCCACTGAAAATTCATTGTCTATCCAGATGCTACCATGCTGTCCATCATTAACATGCATACTCAGTTTACAGTTAAGTAAGCACACTAGTTAGCACACTAAGACTCTGAATTCCACCTAAAGACTCCTGCTGACTGATGAGAAAATTAATATATTTTTATATCTATACATACCCACATATATAGTATATCTAGCAATCTAGTACAACATTTTTATACAAAATTGGGAATTTTCTTACTACATTAAGGCTTTTGCGTACATTATTTGTTGCTTGCACTGTATGTTAACCTTCAATAATCTTCTGTAAGGCTAGCACATCACTTTAGTTCTTAATGTCAGATTAATATACAATAAAACAATATCAGATAGTAGACAACACCTTATTTCTTGGTCTACATATCTAGTAAACACTGGGTCCCTCACTACAAGAAGGACATTGAGTTGCTGGAGCTTGTCCAGAGGAAGGCAACAAAGCTGGTGAGGGGTCTGGAGAACAAGTCTTACGAGGAGCAGCTGAGGGAACTGGGGTTGTTCAGTCTGGAGGAGGCTGAGGGGAGACCTTATCACTCTCTACAACTACCTGAAAGGAGGTTGTGGTGAGGTGGGTGTTGGTCTCTTCTCCCAAGTAACTAGCAATAGGACGAGAGGAAATGGCCTCAAGTTGCGCCGGGGAGGTTTAGATTGGGTATTAGGAAAAATTTCTTTACAGAGAGAGTGCTCAAACATTGGCACGGGCTGCCCAGGGAGGTGGTGGAGTCACCATCACTGGAAGTGTTCAAAAAATGTGTAGACGTGGCACTTGGGGACATGGTTTCATGGGCATGGTGGTGTAGGGTTGATGGTTGGACTTGATCTTAAAGGTCTTTTCCAACCTTAATGATTCTGTGATTCTGTAAATAATAAAGTGCAAAAGTTTTTGAGTTGGAATAAGAGTACTTTTGAAATTTTGAATGGAGGGAAAACTCGCTAAGAATTTTGCTACCAACATTACTGCAACCAAGACTCAAGGCTAAAAATACAAGCTGAGTAGATCATAATTTTGTTATTTTATTTTTTTCTCCTCCTCTAGCTCTAATAAATAATGCTATTAGCCAGTTTGCCTGGTGGCATTTAGCATTTTTAGTATTTTAGCACATTGCTTAAGTCATGACAGAGTGCATCAGTTCCTGTGTATTGGGCCTTCATTCGGGAAGATACTTAACGTAGTTTGTCACTTTAAACAGGAGTTGTCTTGTTCGATTAAGAGCATTGTTCAGGTACTTAAAAGTTACCCTTGTGTTTAAATTCCTTGCTGCATGGGAGATTTGTTTCTTAAAATAATGTATGCCACTTTTGACATAACCAAACAATATCTATTTTGCCAACAGATGATATGTGTTTGGATTCAGGCAAATTGCCAAAAAGGCTCCACTATATTGTCCTTCTCATATTGTTAAAAAATTGCCCTTAGTACATCAGAGGGCCTATTATAGGCAAATCTGTTTGAAATTCAAATTCTAAAGCAGTTGTGAATGGCTAGTTTAGGAGCAATGAAGATTTTAGTCTACAGCAGAAGTTGCATTGCTTTATTCTCTTCAGCCCTGTAGATTTGAGACCTGTGCCTGTGTGAATATCTTTTCATATGAACTGAAAGAATTGAGAGAATTGTACAAATGCTATAATGTTGATTTTCATTCTCATAGTAATCTCAGTGTTTGTATTTATTTTCCATAATGAATTTAATGTACAACTCGTAACTACCAGTAGTGCTTTGAGCTCACCACAGACGTCATAAAACCAGAAATAGCTTTTGTACCTTTTGCCTTCAACTAACATTTTTCATTCTGACCCCTCCAAGGTCCATGACAAAATCATGTTCCACTTCTGCTAGCGCCTCAGGTGGGGACCTGTTAGACCCTTACAAATTTGATACAGTCACGGAGCTGGAAGGGAAGGCCCTGAATTCCAGTGCAGCAGAGCAAGTACTTCAGTGATGTGCTCCTGTCCCTTTGTACACCTGCGTTAGCTAGTTATGAGACATCAGCCTCTGGTTATGCTGGGTATGTCTGGCTATCCCTTCAAACAGCTGTACTTCATGTATTTCCAGTGTTTGGTCACGTTGCGTGTATATATTTACAATCTGATGGGAGCTGAGTGGCATATGGCAGCGTTTGCCTGCCCCAGCTCACGGGGAAAAAAAAAATCATTGCACTCTGTAGTGGTGTTGCCACCTCAGTGTTTTGTGTCACGAGGATCTGCTTTAAGTCTTCATGTGAGCTTGTTGCATGCACTGAAAATGTCTATGGCTGTGCCTGCTTCTGTTCCAGTCTGGTGTGGAGGTGTATGGCTACAATACAAGGCAGATACGACAACTCCCATCATCTTCCTTTTCTTCCCTCCACAAGCCAAAGTTGCCACTTCTGCCATTGTTCAGGGTGGATACCATTTTGTTTCCTCACTAAATGCTGAAGATAAGACATTCTGAGCTTGAAAGGGTACTTTGGACACTTTCTTCCAGATCTTGAAATATCCTCTAAGAAAAACTGGTGAAAACTTAGCTGCAGCCTTGCTTGCCTGTTTCGCACAATTGTTATAAGAAGGCGGCAGTTTGCTTTTCTGCATTTCACCTACCTTGTTAAGCCTTCTGAGCACTTCTGTTTGGAGACTTTATATGAACACATTAAAAAAAACAGGAATTAAATGAACAGAAAAACTGCAGAATCTTGTTAAACCAACAGGAAGATGATTCTGTGTTGGAATTCAGGTGCAGCTGCCAGTTGCACAAAGTGAAAAATTTACATCAATTTTCTTCTAAGTGAAAAACTGAATTTTTGTTGAAATTCATTTTCAGGTTCCATCTCCCCTTCTCCTAAGCCATGGCTTCCAAAGGGGATACACCTTCCGCAGTGTCTGGTGGTTGTCTGGCTCTCATATACTTGTCAGTGAGAGCAAAGACAACTATAACAGGAAAGAAAGTCAGACTCTCTAGTATTGCATATCAGAATAACTCTAACGAGCTATGGATATAGCAATAGAAAGTGATCTTGAAAAAGAAAATAGGATCTTACTATTTAAAACCTTTCTTTTCAGAACCAGTGTATCTCAACTGCAGTATGCAAATCTTAATATTCACAAGACCATGAAATTAAGAGTAAAAAGACTTTACACATTAATAAATTACATCCTAGAATAATAAATATTATATGTGTAATATAATTACAGTATATGTGTACATACCAACTGCCCGCTAGGTTTTTTTTTTCATTTTATTTGAAGAACAGGGTATGTCTAAAGTCATCTTTACAATATCAAATGTTTCACATAACTTGGATTGGATCCTGTTTCCTATGAAGTAAGGAGAATTTTGCCATTGACTTCAATGGACCTAACTTTTGCCCAGATGCTTATATAGTCCTTTGAGACAAAGCAAAGAAAATGAAAGAAAAACCGCACTGTTATTCTGTCTTACTTGCAATTAGCACCAGTGTTAATGACTAACATGAAACACAGGAAAATGGATAATAAGGCTCACAAAATACTGTAATTTGCAGCATACCAGAATTTATATGTTTACTTACATTGTATTGTAGGGAAAATCCTTATAAATACTAATTCAACATTTTAAATTGAGTACAAATGCTAGTATCTTACTCAATTAAATAATCAGCAGATACTAAGCCATATCAGGCAATTTCAACTAGTTGAAAAGTTTTAAGAACTGTTAGTTGACTTCAGTGGTCTTGGACCAAACTTGCATGTAAATATACAAAACTGTTTTGATTATTTGTAATTATATGTTTTTACTTTTTTAAAGACTAGATTTCAAATTAAGTATGGCCTATTTTAACCTTGTAGACAGTAAGTATTTCCATTGATTTGTTTAGTGCAACTGTAATTTAGTTAGCTTGATACTTCTACGCTTGAAATTAATGCCAAAATTCCTGCTGATTTCAGCAGCAAAACCACGTCTACATCATAACTAACCACAAGTCCCCTACTCCTCCTTCCCTCTCCAAATATCTTGTTTATTATAGAAAATTAATTTTAAAATTTTCTTTAACTAATCATCAGCTGAAAGACATTTAACTCTTTCAATTTAAATTTACTTTTTAAATGTCACAAGTTAAGAAACAGGTTGCTTGATATGAGGTACAAAATACTTTCATTCATGGATTTCTTTTTTGATGTGTGCATATGCCAAACCTATGGATAGAAAGATGTTTACATGGTATATAGTATATTGCAAACATTAATAGCATTTAGAAAGACCTGTATTAATGCTTATAGGTCACTTTTCCTGCTTAAATGTATCCTCTGTGTTTTCCATGGTACTAGTTAAAGCTTATTATCATACAAACTAAATGAAAAAGCCTAGTGAAATAGGCTGTTGTCAGATCCCACATGATGAATTGTAACTTCAGGCATCTCTGTTTAAATCTCTCTGCTAACCTGTTCCCAATTAGTGACATCTGGGACCAGATTTTCTTTCATTTGAAGCAGAGACTTTAAGAAGTTTTGACTCTGGGGAAAAAAAAAAAAAGACATTAAAAAAGGAGACGGGAAATGTAATTACAGAAGGAACTTCAAATCCAAGCCCTATATATGATTTTACAAGCAGTGTCAGAATATTTTTAAGTATTATATTTAAGTGTAGTGCTTTATACCATGATGTGTTAAAGGTCTGATTTTACAGTGATTGGTATTTTTCCAAGTCTAACTTTCAAAACTTTGGCTAGGATTTCTTAAAAGGCTTTTCTTTTTCTCTTCTTTTTTTTTTAAAGAGATGAACTAGAATATCTTTGAAGAAACACTAGTAAACTTCCTATCCTACGTATAGAAATATAGGATACTACACCTCCTTTTTTTCCAAGAGTTGTAAATCCTCTTCTGTTGTAAATTGGCACAGTTTTGTTGAAATGAGTGGAGCCATGAGGATTTACACAGTTGAGTATCTTAACATATATATATATTTATACTTCCTTTGCATTTTTGGTTATGATATCACTTCTGTTTTTTTTCATGCCATGGATGACTTTTTAGACTATGTATCTGTTCAGTCTTTTCCCTGAAGTTACGGCTGGAGTGCAGGAGTCCTGAGGCAAAACCATCTAACTTGCTGAAATGTGCAAATGGTCTTTTAAACAAGAATTCTTCATTTTGAGAGACACTGAACATTAACCTCCCATGCACTTCAGCTGGAACTGGGGATGTGTTGATCCAAAAAAACAGGCCAGCATAAAAATCCACACATATATACATAAATACACAAACAAGCGAAGAAATACATGCTCAAACTTAGCATTTTTGTGGTTTTCACAAATAATTATGGGTGCTTTTCATATGTATTAGGGTCAAAAGAGAAGGTGGTAATTTAAGTATATTTAAGTAATGCTCTGTGTGTGTGTCCCAGAAAATACCTATCCTGTTCTTGTAATAACTAAGACTGCTTAAACAATTCATTGTATAAATGTAATTATATGTGCTATAGTGACAGCTCCAATCCCAAATTGCAAAGGAAATGTCAGTCCACTATCCTATGTACAATGGAAAACAGCTATTCTTTTTACCTTTATTTGAGTCCTCTGAAGTTAGAGAGGAGCACCATGAAAATGCCTCCAAATAAAATAAAACCTGGGTGGTAAACGGGAATGCCAAAGCCAAAAGTAGTACAAACTGAGTAAAATATGAGACAGACAAACTGACATTGGCTGAGCATTTTCTCATATTCTAAAAAAAAAAAAAAAAGAAGTATAAATTTTGAACAGTGTAACATGGGACAGACAGAGATAGACAGACAGAAATCATTATGTGTGTATTCTGGTTCTCAGGCGGTATAAGGCCTTTGCAGTCATAACGTGTAACCTAAAATCGCTTCAGGCTGCTGTATATGTTGCTCAACTGTGTCTGTTAATAAGAAAGAGATTGTAAACAAAACCCTCGTGCATCACTTTGAACAGAACAAAGGAACTTTAAAGTGACTTTGTTAATCAGTCACAAAAGCAGAGAGTAACCATGGCATACAATCGTTCCATGGCAGCCAAAGCAATCATCAAAATGACAGCAAAGAAAACAAAACAAAAGGCAAAAACCCCAAAGAATACCAGGTATGAAATAATTAAAACAACAGCCCGAGATGCAGGAAAATTACAACTGACTTGCCGTTCTTTGGCTATATTCTGAGATGAAAGCTTTATAGATGGTTGTTCATAGATATGACAGAAGCTTTCTCTAGTACCTGTATTAAGTTTAAAAAATTAATTGTAGGAAGAGGTATTTTGAGGTTCCCCCGTCATCATACGTCCGGACGTAAGTGCCATATAGGACATAAGACTATAGGAAAACATTTAGAAAATACTGTGAATACTCACAATAAGCTTCAAAGAGCCCATGCTGAAAGCAGTATAAAGGCTGATACAGAATCTTTCTGATAAGTACTTTTTTGACCTTGCTATTGTGCTAGGATAAATAGTGAGGACCGTATACAATCACATACACAATTAAGTCTGATGTCCATCCTGGCTGTGCTCTTAAGAGCAGACTTCTTCCAACAAGAAAGATCTCTAGTTAGTCTTCTATCTCAAAAGCCTCAATCTGATGAGAAGCTGTTAGCAACTTTGACGGCTTAAAGCTCAAGTTATTTTAACTGGTGTCTAAGGCAAATATTAAGTATATTGTATAAGGAGGAGCCATGGAACGTAGGAAGAGAGAACAGAGGAAAGGAATTCTTTAGGCTATTATCAAAAAGGGATTCCCCTGTTTTTTTAATTGAAAGTACATATACCATAATTACTATTGTTACTGTGTAGACTGAGGCAATAGTAATTAGACTGCAATAGTAATTTGTAAGACTGAGGGGTCTGTCTTACAAATGGGATGCCACAGTGCCAGATACTCTAGGAGTATACAGCTAAAGTCTGTGTAATCAAATAAAGGAGTAATTCTACCATGTACAACCATGCCTGAAACAGCTTACATTCAGCTAACACAGTGAACAATAGTCATGGTGATGTGACAGTATATTTGCCTGTGGTCTACTGAAAGTCCCTACTACTGTGTCTTCACTCCTGATTAAAGTGGATATGGGATACCCTTTCCTGAGACACAAACACACTCTTGTGTCTGTTCTCCTGGAAAGTAATTTCTGAAGAAAGGTTCCATGACACGCTAGCTAGCTCTTTAAAAAGGAGAACAGGCATTGCTTCCTTCACAGAAGAAATAAACTCAGAATATCAGAGAATCAGACTGTTCCCCCTTCTCAAAATCTAAGGTCATTTTTAGATATATAAAAGCAATGCTGACATTACTATTCATGTCCTCTTCCCCAATATTGAGTTGAATTTAAATCTAGCAGTGAAAACTTTAGAAGCTCCAGCATGGATTTTGTTACTAGAAACAGAACAGCAAAACAGGAGAGAATTTACAGACATTTCTAGTAAGGCTGGCTTTTCTAGAAAAGGAAATAGATCACTGTAACAACAAATGAAGTCAAAAGGACCTCAAATTATGTGAGCTGTCAGAAAATACAGAAGGAGGCATGAGTAGCGTGTATGTGAAAAAGATTCTTTTGACCCATGACGGAGTCTGGCAAATGCTATCTTTTCAATAGCACTTGAGAAATAGTACTGAAAGACTACAGTTCCCAACATATACTGTGGAAATTGAAAAGCATGAGTGAGCTTTTCTGTTTAGGACACTTTATATAACCCAGTTCAGTAAAGAATTTAAGGGCATATATAAATTAAGGTGTGTGAGTAATCGCACTGAAGTTAATAAGACTATTAAAAAATGATGAAGTGTTTTGCTATATTGAAATCAGACTACATACCATCTCATGGGAACAAGTCTTAGAGCACTCCAATAGAAATATTGCCATTTACTTCAGTGGCAGTTACTTGCAAAGTTAAAGCTATTCTTAGCTTTGCTGGTTCAGAGCGAACAGTCAAATTTCTTTCACCTAGGAAAAGAAAAACAGTACTTTAACATCTGTTGCAAAACTTACCAGAGTTCAAAAGAAAAATGCATCTAAGCAGCTAAAAAGACTTGTCAAGGGGACACGGAGATGTATTCAATCACCACTAACACGTATCTGCATTCAGTGTGTTTAGCAAAGCACACTAAATATGGAAGATCCTCAGTATATCATTATAGAACTCTCCATGGCCAGATTTTTAGGGGGGTTTGTTGCATTATGACAATGTTGCTGAATTTTCTGTTACATGTTGAATGCAGAGTTTCTTGCTATCTGGTGACAGTTCAGGACTTGGCTTTCAATCCTTCTATAGCAGTGAGGGAACGAGCAGAATTAAGTTACACACAATGTGTCATATAAAACATAATGCTACCAAACCAGTCATGATTGTAATGTATAGCTAAGTAGTAGAATATGCAGTATAAGATCGAGTTATATTTGATAATGCCCTGGCTTCAGTAGATGATGCAAACAAAACAGTGTTGGCTTTTGGTGCTGCTGCTGCTAGATGGATCAGATCTGAGGAGCAAGGCACATTATAACTAAATGAGTGTAGAAACTTCAGTAGATTACTGAAGTAGTTTGCTAGGTGTTTGATGGAAAGTGTGGAAGTGTTACCTGTGTGTCTCCGTATTTTGTGCATATATGTCCTTTAAGTACTTTTTTTTCTATTCACAAAGTCATCTTTATATTTTGATGGGAAAAAGCAAGCTGTAACATACCAAGCTTAGTAATGAATGGTTGGTGTAAACATATATTTAAATCATCCTTAATCCTGATAGCTTCAGGAGACACAAAATAATATACTAACATTTCAGCAAATTTTGTATATTTTAATGTATTTATAGTGAAATGTTGGACCTGAGGGCAAAACATTTCATCAGTGTTCATTTAAGAAACATGAATTTATTTCTGAAACTGAGAATGAATTTTTAATTTCTATAAAAGCAAAACTGTCAGTGAAAACGTTGGAAGATGTAAGTCTGCATAGGTGCTTTCACTTACAAAGCGAGAAGGTTTGTTTTACTCCAGGGTAAAAGTTTGGGGATCATTTATGATGCTAGTTTTGTCTGAAGGATTTGGCAAACTCTCAGGAATAACAGCCTTAGGAATTGTACAAGGTCAGTTCAACTTGTACGCAGTCTGGATCTTGGTCTTAACAGAGGCAGGTCAGTTTCTTAGGCAATCTGGATTTTCCTTGTAGGGAAGAGTTAACAGCAGTATTGGCCCCACTGAAGTCAGTGGGAATCTTGCCAATGATTTCCATAGAGCCAAGATTTCACTCGTCTTTAGCAGAGCTATTAAATACAGTCTATTGCATAAACTGAGGGAAAAGGTGAAAGCTACAACTAAAGAAACTTCTTCTTCGGGATTCATGTTAATGGTTCTGCCAATGCTATCTGCTTTATGAGAGTTAAGACACAATTTATATTACTCCTGAATACACAGAGAATACACCTATTTAATGGGAAATCTAAAATCTTGAAAGAATCCTGTTTCCTGACTTGCAATGAAGCTATTACTTACATGCACAAGTTAGATCCTCATAATGACTGGGCTGTATGTTTGTGGAACATTTCAGAAGTAAAGTACAAATTATGGAATAACTATCAACGCAAATGTATATATCTGCTATTCAGCTGGAAATTTGGCTGTCTGTACATTTCTAAGTTTAGAGAAAAGAATATGAGAGCTATTCTGAACACTAACATTCTAATATGGACGACTATATAGGATGTTGTTTTTAAACAGGGGAAATAGAAGTTAAGCTAAAATTGGCCTAAATTGCTTCATCCCACATTCATGGGAAGTTAATGGCTCAATGTTGCTAGTTTATAACAGCTAACTCTTATGCAGCATGTTTAATTTTATGGAGCTCAAAACATTTTACAAATCAGGTTATTCTTCTAGATAAAATGAGGCACAGGGAGGTAAAGATCTTGCCAAAAGACATCTCATAAGCCAGAGAGAGAGCTGGAAACAGAACCTATGTTAAAGTCTGCTCAAACTTGCTGTTTAGCAGGCCACATTTCTCCCAGATAATTAATTCCTAAATAGTTAGGACTTGCACAGGGTGGGGGGTCATTTCTGAGAGTACACTGAGCACGTTTTTTCGATCCCCCTTTGGCGTAAGTTGCTGCTGTCTGTATATCACATCCTCTTTTTTATATATTGCACTGGGGATTGTTCTCCCCTCTCATACGACTATCTCATTGACCCAGTTCCAAGCTTTATGACTAGATCTAAGAACAGTTGTGAGATCACACTCGAAAGAAAGAAGAGGGGGAGGAAAGGGTTTTCTGGAATAAAATGGGTAGTACAGGGCCAGTTGGGTCAAGTTTTTTTTAGATGGAACCTAAATTCTGTTGCTAGCTCTGCTTCCAGAGCTCAGCCAGGAGCTAAGAAAGGAGTGTCAGAGTAGTCCCCAATGGACAGAAAACTGAATTTTTATGCAAAACTTAAATTATACTACAGCTCTTCTGCAAAGACTCTGAGCCAGTCTCCTCATCTACATGGCCTGTGGCTAATGATGTGGTATATACAAATGAAAATGTCTGCCCTGAGACCTGGTAGCCAGAGGGTACATGCAGCATAGAACAACTTAATCCATTAGGTTAATTTAATAGGCCTAATCTGTTTATTGTTCCTTTTGCAGGTGTCCAAAGATACTCGGATACGTCCACCCTTCCAATTAAGAGCCAGTGTCCACCAACTCTGCATATCCCAGATGTCACCCAATTTCTGTAGAATTGTGCCAGAAAATATGGTGAGTTTATAATATTTTTCTTCCAAATAGTTTGCTACACTACAGTAAGTTTTAAATTAATTTGTATTGAGGTGCCCTCCCATAGCCACTGCTCAGAATTGTGTAAGCATTGTGTAAATGCAAGCTCCACTCCCTGTGTCTAATATTGTTAACATGTGTTTGTAGAATCAGGCCACCAAGGACGATCTTGGGTTCCTGGGACAAAGATACTACAGCCCAAGGCTGTAAAGTCTAAAAGATGTGGTACATGAGAAAATAAAGTTTGGGATCCTCTGTTAAAGAAACTGACACTGAGGAAAAGAAACAGAGGCTGTATATGAAGCTGAGGGAAAAGGAGGAAACCCAGTACACATAAATTTCTTGTAGAGCTTTATCAGTGTTCATACTTTTTCTCCTGACTATCTGCTTACATTATACTGAATTTAAATCGCAGTTTCTACTGGTAAGATAAAAGTTTTCTGGCAGGCTGGGACTGTTTGCAGATGGATAGGATGGCTTCTTTTGTTATTAGACTTATGCAAAAACATTAGTAAATAATACATCAAATTCGTAAAACAATAATGAAATAGCACTGAATGAAGCAGATTTTACATGATCACGAGGAGATATTGAAAACTGTGTGCTCCTTATTTTAAGCTATCAGATACAACAGGCTCTGGAATTTTATTCATGCAAACCTGAAATGTCTTCTACTCGCTTGTATATTTTTTGTTTCCCAAAGACCAAATGGTCTTTGGGAATGGTCTATAATATCCACATACTTGGATATTATTTTTGTTTGTCAGGGATGGAGCTCAGATTTATCAGGAATGTCAGGAAGGGAAATGGCCTTTTGCCAGAGTGGCCATTTACTTTATTGATGGCTTCTCCCCACCCTTTATAATGAGAGTTTATTTTTGTTTGAACAGTGAAAATAGCCACTGGTACAGATGCTGATTGACAAATTTAAGAGTCATCCTCTGAGGGGCTGCAGCTAAAATAATGACTGATCCTTGCTGTTGTTATGTTTGTGGAGGCCCTAAGCAGAGTCTAAGGCAGATGCCATTGTCCCCTCCAACCCATGTGCACATGACTCACATTGCTCTCCCGCTTATCCAAACGGAGCCCAGCCTTCCTAGGCCTCAAGTCCTGGAAAACACCTTGCCTCTTCACACTTGAGACTAGCTCTGCCTACAGTGACATGAGAGAGTCTAGAAGGGGAAGGGAAATTTATGGGAAGGGGGAGAGCTGAGAGGCTGGGAGAATGCATCTCTAGAAGGAGAGGCAGGAAATACCCCATGAATGTCAGACTGAGTTATTCCTGAATTCTACAAGCAATGCCACAAGGGAAATGACATTGATCATCAAAGCATTCCTTTATGCCCCAATAAACTCCTCGTCTTAGAAGCAGACCCTAAACATATTAATAGAAAGCCGGTGTGTGTTTTGAGTATCCAAGATAGCTATATATTTTTTTTCTTAATCAGACTGGAAAGAACAGAAAATGTAGGCAACACTTACAAAACGGATACAAACTCCAAAATGGGTAAAAACTCAAAATGCGTAAAAACTCAAAATGCTTAGAAGCAATGATGTTGAAACGGGCTCAGGGTTATGAGGCCCAGCCCGGAATATTTAACTGATCCATGCAAAGAGGAAAAAAAATGTTCAGAGATTAATCCAGAAAGGATTTGTCTGTACAAGGAAAGCTCTATAAAGTAAGCCAAGCCTCTCTAAATAGGTATTTGAAACATAGAGCCCAGGTAGATACCCTGGTTTGGATACAAGCATATGTATTAGTAGCCATATGGTATAAGTAGCCTGGGCTATTGGCATCCACATAATTATATATATGCATATATCTAGTATTACTTATATATATACATATATTTTTAATATTATTTATATAAAGAGAAGTCCAAATTTAGGATGGTTATAAATTTGATCTGACATTGTAATTGTTCTGGAAAGAGTCCTGAGCCAGCTTCTCTGCCTGAAATAGCTACAAGATGCCATCATAAGCCAGATGGCATAAAGGCGGTGGCTAGGTCAGCCTTCTTGACTAGACTTGGAGGCACAGTTTCGTACATACTAGGGAACAGAGGGGGCTCTCAGTCCCCCCACCCCCTTTGCTTATCAAGGGCCTGGTATGACTCAGGCTGGCATCCATTTGGTGTGGATAGTCAGTAGTTTGAGAATGAAGACGAGCCTGTAGCATGGGGGACAGACTGACTTATCTAAGGGGAGGTTTTATTCCAAGCTAATCCCTAACAAGGATATGCTAGGTACGTATGAAGTGTCCACAAGCTACACCACCCTAAGGTGCTTTGATGGTCACTGATGATGCACAAAGTATTGAGTACATAGTGACCATATCTTCAACATGAATACAAGCCCAGAGATCTATTAAAAACTAAACCAGATTGATTTAGACTCAAAATAAGCAAGAAAGTATCTCTAATGCCAGTAACCATTTAAAAAAATAACCAAGGGTTATGGTGCTTCTGTCTCTGAAAACTGACGTTTTTTTGTAAAAGGTGTGTTCTAGTTCAATCAGAAAACCCACCTATACTATTCAGAAGGATGGGCAAGATAGTCAGAATGGTACCCATAAACCTTAAAAATCCATTTCCAATATTAAGAAGCTAAAATCTAAAAATTTCCAAAACTTCCAATATTAAAATGTTTATGTGACACAGTTGTTGCCACCTGTCTTTTGGACAGAGGTCTTCCTTATTATTCTAATGATTTTTTAATTCATAAAAGATTCAGGTAGTGTTTTCTCCAGGAAAGAAGCTGAATGCCAATTGTACTTTACACATACTAGTGTCTGGAGCTAAGCTGAGTGGGTCATTTGTACTCCAGTAGCTATGGATTTGCCTAATGCAGAGTTTGGGGTCTTATTTTTACTGTGAGACATGGCAAGATCCACACAGGTTTTTCCTAGTTCTTGTACGCCCATAGCAGTCCGTGAAGTATTCTCCCTATTAAGAAGAGGCCTTTTTATGCATCTTTAGTGTGGCACATTACCTTAATGAGAGACAAAAAGTAGCTTCATTTTTTGCCATTGGAGCCAAAGAGATTTCATTTCTAGGTGAATCTATTTTTTTACTTGCAACATCCTTTCTGAAAACAGGGAAGATACAGAAATTTCTTTTCCTTCTCTTTTGCTCAGCTGCTGGGACAGATGGGTGGAGGAAAAAAAACCCCCAGGATTTGGGAGCTGCAGTAAAACAGAGGAGCTGGGAGACAGAACAGCTGGGACTATGGGGCTGCTTTGTTCACTAGGCAGAGGTTGATGTCCTTACATAGGCTTATTCAGGCCATCTCAAGAATTCCTGTTCCCCTGAAAACTAAGCAGCCAAATGACAACTGTGAACCTGCTGCCATAGATGGTAATGGATTTGTTAGAGTCATTCTAAATTCTTTGTCAGTCCACTTGCATGTATCTACTCTCAACAAGACCCTTGGAAATGACTTGCGCAATGATTTGTTACGCTGTCATTACTCATTTATCTGAGCTTCTGCAAATGATTTTTATTCTTCTGAAGTAAAAATAAAATCCTCATTAAAGAATTTGTTTGTTTTAAAAGCTACACAAAGGATTACAGGGCCTTTGCAAACAGATGTAAGAAAAAATGTGGTTATGCAAAATGTTCCCTCTCATAAGCCTTTACTTTCCATTGATTTCCAGGAGATTTCAATTGAGCCTGAAGTGCATGGCTTAGCTCACTACAAAGCTTGGGGTCAGTAATTAGAATCACATGTACTCGAGGCCACTGAATCTGATTGTAGGTGAGAGTGCCAATTTATTCTGGAAATGTGTATTAATGCAAAAAAAACCCCCACCCCAAACCAAGGAAAAACCTTGCCGATGACCATAGCCGTGATAGTTTCTAGAAATATTTCTTAAACTGTTACTTGAATTTGTCTCATTTCTGGTAAACAGCTTGTGGTGGCAAACTAAACAGGAACAAGGAATTCTTACTCTGGAGTAAGAATGTCCACACATGGTGTTAATCAGGGTAACTCCATGTGTGGACAGGCTACTATGTATGACTTTACACTGTTTTAGTCAAACTGGTGAACTTCTTTCTACCTGTCTTTAATCAATTAGGAAAGGGTTTAAAGTAAAGTGAAATAAGCCAATATTGAACTGAATCCAAGGTTTCTATAGAGGGGATTCCACCGGTTCAGTTAAGCTGGTACAAACTTTAGGCAAAGCGTGATCTTTGTTAGTTGCCTCCTGCAGCTGTCTGATATGTGAAAAACAGTAGCATGGAGGTTGTGATGAGACACTGCCAAGGTCCCACTATAATTGATGTAAGATCCTTGTAAACTTGAGTTAGGGCATTTAAAGAAGAGAAAGAAATACACGTGCATGTGTAGAAAAAGGAAGCAAAAAATACCACCAAATAAAGTCAGCCCTCCATCCTTCTTCCCCTTTTCCAGCTGCCCCTTCCCAATAGAATAGAAGGGGGGGAAAAACCCCAACCCCAAACAAAAGGGAAACAGGAGTTGAAAAAAGATGACCCAGGCATTAAGAGTGTAGATAGGGGCCAGTTCTCTGATGTCTCTTCCTGCAGTAGAGTTAGCAGGCACCATGAGAAAGTTGGTGGAGCCATGTTCAAAAGGACCAAAAGGAAATGGCCCTTCACACAGTCACTAGTAGATCCACGAAACCTGTTGCCAAAGAATAGTTTGGATGATAAAGGTTTACAAGAACTCATGGGGAGACAGGATAATACCTGGAATAGAAATTCACTGGGGGCTACTAAGTGCACAGAAACCACATTTCACTGAGAAAATGCTCCAAACTGAAAGCACCTGGAGGCTGGGAGAGTAGTTGGGAGAATTATCACATGTCTTTTCCTTTTTCATACTTTTCCTTTGGTGACCACTTATAATCATTGCTGAAGACAGGCTATTAGGTTAGTTGGACCCTTGGCCATATGGCCATTTTTATATTCTTGTGTCAGAAAAGAGCAAGTAACCCGGGGCAGAAGAAAACATGCACACTTTCGACTCCTTCTGGCTTAAATGCTCTATCCAGTTGGATATTTTCAGGGGAGTTAGATACTCAAAAGTTGAGTTATTGAGTAGTTCCAAGAGGAATAGTTCAATCAGAGTCCATGTGGCACAACTATCAAGTAAATACAAACTAACTTCCAACTGTTTATCTGAGTAAAACTGAGGGCAAAGTATAGAAGGGTGATGAACTCTCCATTTGTTTCTGTGCACATTTGCCTGCAAATATCCCCCACATTATCTTAAGGATCTTGGCAACAGCATAGCCAACTGGGTGCTTTCAACTCTAGCTCTTCCTTTGACCACTATCAGTGTTTGTGTTCCTGTTTAAATAAGATAAGGAGGTTTGAGGGGGAAAAAAAAAAAAAAAGGAGGGAGGGGAGAGGGAGAGCAGAGCTGACTGCCTCATTTGGGTTGAGATTCTTATCATGACTTTTTAAAGGGAGGAGAAAAAAGGGATTTTTTTTTTTCTGATGAATTTCATTGAAAGGTTCTAGAATAGCTCTCCTTTTAAAAATCCTTTTTACTGACACAAGTTGTGTTGGTGTAAAGTCCACGGAAAGACCACGAGCGAGGGTTGAAAAATCTCCCCTCCAGAGGTTAAACCTTTCCTTCTCTGCTAGGTGGTTTCTTTTCTTTTGTTTTTCTTCGCTTTGCTTTTGTTTGCGGCTTTCTCCTACTTGGCACCGAAGGCAGTCGCTGCATTTCTCCTGCACAGAATCAGTCACGCCGGCCCTAGGTTCACGCTGAGTATCTGTAAAGTTTTCCGAGCTAAAAGGGAGTCACTTTTACAGCGTGGGGGTGGGTGGCGGGGAGAGAGGTCGGGGTATCAGAAGCAACAGGGTCTCTGCCTCCAAGCTGCGGTGGCGGCTCTGTTCTGCTAAGCACTTGCAGGCAGTGTAATTAACCGGGTAGGCAGTGAATTAAATCTTTGTAAAGCCCACTGAGTGGGGGGTTCCTGCAAGCTCTTTTCCAACCGGTCTCAGGCGGCTGGGATAACAGCAGCAGCAGCAGCCGCAGCGGCGGCAGCAGCAAGCGAACAGGGGGGAGCCCAGCGGACGCTGCAGGAGCGCTCCCGCCGGCGGGGAGCCGCGCCCGGCCGATGGACGCGCTCCGCGGGGCCCGGCCGCTGCGGCTGCTCTTGCTCCTGGCGCTGATGCCTTCGCTCCGGGGCCAAGGTAAGTCCGAGCCGATCAGCGGGCGTCCGCCGGGCTGCGCCGCGCTTCCCCCACACCCCACGGCGGGGCCCCGCCGCCCGCGGGCCCGGCTCTGCCCACGGAGCAGGCGGCGCGGGGGCCCGGCGGGCTGCGGGGCGCCGGCGCAGCCCCGCCTGGCCGGGTGGCTGCCGGCGGCGGGGCGCTCGCTGCCCCCCGGGGCCGCCTGCCCCGCCGGTGCCCGCTCCTGCTCCCTCTCCCGGGGCCGGAGGGCGCGGGCGGGCGCGCTGCGGGCTGCGAGGGGAGTCCCGCAGCGGCGGGACGGGAGCGGATCCACGGGGAATGGGGCAGCGGGGCTTTCCCTGGTGTGTGTGTGTCCCCTCAGTGCCCCGGGACGTCCCGGGCAGGCTTTAAAGCGCCGCTGCCACGTCCAAGTGAGCAGAAAGGCGTGGCGTTGCACCGGCTCCGCCGCAGCCGCCCGCTGCCACCGCCGGCTCCCGTTTCCCGCCCGGGGCCGCCGCCGCCCGAGCAGGTTAACCCTGCCCCGGAGGGTCGATACGAGGCTCCGCCGCGACAGACTTTGCCGCTGGGAGTTGGTGAGTCGCTCCGCGGCGGAGCCGGGCTGCCCTGTGGGCCCGGCCCCCCTCTCCCGGGGCCCGGCACCCCTCAGGCTGCTTGGCGCCGGGGCCGGCCGGGCCCCGAGGCTTTTGCAGCCTGGTGTCCCGGGAATCGTGACATGTTGGGGCGGTTGGCGCTGCCGCCCTCCGTCACACGGTGCCCCACGAAAGGCGCCCGGTGGTGGGCGTCGGGTTTAGTTGCAGCCCGCGGAGGGGATGTGGCCCGAAACCGGCGGCCCGGAGGGGTGTCAGGTCTGATCTGCTGGGGACCGGGACCGGGAGACGGGATCGCCAGTTCCTTGGAAGCTCATTGGAGCGGGAGGAGTAAGCGAGGCGAAGGATGCGGGCTTTTTGAAGACAAGACGTGAAACATTTGTGAGTGATTCTGTGTGATGTGGTTGCTTTTGAAAGCAGGGATCTGGATCCGGGCCGTCACTCGCTTTGCACACTGTGCACTTTTCTCCTGTTCTCCTAATACTGTGTAAATAGAGGATATTAATTTGATTTAATTCAGTGTGGTCATCCAATGAAAATATAACCGACGTGACAAAGAAACTACTTTTCATATGGCCATAATGAATTTATCGCAGGTAACAGATCAGCGACTCGTTCTGGTAGAGTAACCCCAAGGGGCCATTCGGAGCTGAGGCTCGGTTACCCTGCGCTCCGGGCAAGCCTTTACCAACATATGATCTCTGGCCTGGGCCTAACAATGGCAGGCAAAAGCCAGTGAGGTAAATTACTTGTTACTATCACAGTATTTTGGCTCTCAGATTTTCATATTGCAGAGTATGTGTCACAGATACTCTTCAAAAGATTTGCTTTTGATGGAGAGATGTTAGCCACTCCTTTTAAAGAAGGCGGGACAGAATAAAGAAGGTTAGAAAAACAGTATTTAGTGCCAAAATCCTAAGATAGCTCCTACTTTCTCTGGGGCAACAGGGCACGTCGGCAAAACTGTGGCTTTGATGTATCACGGTGGATGGGCATAGTGATTTTTAGCGTTCAACGCTATTGTAAAACACTGAATAATTTAATTTTGTAGTCTCAGTGTGCATTTAGCCTTAACTTCTGGGCTGTGTTTCAGAAAATTGGTAAGTAATTAGATATCTAAGTTCAGGTTTTCAAAGTTTTTTTCTTAACACAATAGCCAAATCTGGCAATAAATGGTATATCAGGTTTTTATTCTCAAATAAAAATCCGTGTTCTTAAGTTAACCTAGAATTTGTACATCCTTAGAATTTTCAAAACAGAACAGTGCATAAAATTAGATTTAAATGTTTAAAATCAGATGAGGATCCTTGCTTAGGATACTAACTTTTGAAGAGTAGACTTTGCTCAGGTGAAATAATTGTAATTAATTATTTAATAATTACTAGCAATTGTAACTGCTGTAGGAAAGATTTTTTCTTTCTGCCTTATTTCACATGGCTGGCTGTGTTTTGCAGTCAAAGGAAGTAATTACCTTGTGAGATCATGTTGTTTAAGTGCAGGCTCTTTGGGGCCTGAGTTCCTCTGTGTGACTAGTATGAAGGGGCTTGAGGCTAAGACAAGCTCTTAAGGGCTTTAGTTGATACGGTTGCCAAGTTGCTAGGAAAACATATTTCTGAAATACAGCTTCTTCCTAGGCTACCATCAGTTTTCTTAATTGCTTTTCCTTAGTAACAAATCATCAAATCATCAGTATCTGTTAATTAAAGTCTGCATTCTGAAAAAAAAAAGAAGGGACTGCCTTCCCTGGAACTGCCCAGTGCATGTGAATATAGATATGCACGTCATGCTTCGGAAAAGTAAAGATCTTATAAAACTTCTAAATTTTATAATGCAGCTTTGTTTTCTTGTAAACGTTGCATATTTTTTAAACATTTTTTTGCTTATGGTGTAAAATGCCATCTACTGAAGACAACTAATTCTTATATCATTATGTCCAGTCAGTGTGTGAGTCGTTCATCCTCTAGCTGTGTCTTTGGCATGTCTTGGTACTACAAGCACAGACAGTTTAACTCGCTAAACATCTGGAAACATGTCTTTTCAGGGTGAGCTTATAGTTTGTAATAAAAAAAAAAATATGTTCCACTGACTTTGTGGAATGAGTTTTATTTTAAGATTATGATTTTTACATGTGCTTTTATAGCAGTAAATTTATAAGAAGTGTATGGGTGGAGGTAGGACTTAGAAAAAGCTAGATCTGTGCTTTCCTGCTTGCTATCATACATAAAATCTCCCCCAAAATCACATACTACAAAAAAATACAGTTCTAAAATGAATGCTATCTCTAAATTAGTTTTCAGTTGAGTTTCTTTTTAATAGTTCACTTTCAGACATGACATTTTATTGCAGTCAGGGAAGAGCAAGATGTTAAACTCTTGTTTTTCATCTCTGTAATTGAAAGCAGACATGTTAGTGAAATCCAAGATGAAAATCCATAAACTAGCTTATCAAGTTACTGCAGTATATTTATACTATTCTTTCAGATTTCAGGCATTAACTGATAGCAGGTCGATGCATTTTCAAAAGTTATTTATTTATTGTTGCACTTTAGCCCATTCTGCAAATTTCATATGAAGAATAGTTAAGACCAACTTGTTCTACAATACTTTTATTAACATTTTCTGAAATGAAAGATGAGTCTTAGACCTCAGGGACTTGACAGAAATAGTTACCCGGGACCCTAAAATAGTTTAAGTTTGGTTTTATGAGTGGTGGATAGATGTAAAGAAGTAGGTGGCAAAATGAAGTCAGTAAATGGACTGACTAGATGAGTTTACTAGATGTAGTAAAATACCTGTAGAGAATAAAAGGGGATGGTCAGAGAAGGTCAAGAGAGAGCTGAAATCAAAACAACAAAAGAAATCAGAACACGGGCAAGAATTTTAGTGGTAGCATAGAGTGGTTTCATAAAAAAGAGATAAATGAACAAAAGTTTTGTGGAAAAGATAGCAAAAAGCGATATTTGACAGTGACAGGGAATAAGGAAGATGAGTAAAGTTAAGAAAGAACAGAATAAGCATATCATTTTAGCCAGAATAGACAAAAGTTTTTGTAAAGCGCTCGGGAAGTGTCAGGCACATGTATTTATGTGTAGACCAGATGGAAGGAATTAGGCCAGGTGTTAAGACTGTAATAGTTGAGTAATCACATATAATTAAACTAGGAGAGTGGATAACATTGCTCTGAGATAAAATGTAGAAGTGGAGGCAGAAGACTTGAGAAGACTGCAGAGTGAGAAAGAGAAGTTTGTCCACAAAGAAGTCAACGAAGGAGTTGTCGGGAGCAAGAAGGAAAATGCTGGAAGAGGGCACAAGAAGCAAAAAGACAGGAAATGAAGGATGGGAACGGTCAGTACAGATCAATGATGAGCCCTAGAAGAGTGTAAGGAATTACTGGACTTAATATTTTGTGAGGAAAAATCAGTTTAGAAATGCTCAGAGTAATGTCAGGTTAAGTGGAGAAGGAATAGTCAAAGTATTAGCTACAAAAGTAATGTACTGGGTAATTTGCAGTGACAGGAAGAGCATGTACAGTAGGGGAAAAATTGTGATAGGAACATGCCTGTTTATCAGACCAAGTGATGATCATTGTCCTGCTGAAATCGTCTCTGGCAAGGCACTGGGACAGTCCAGTAAAAGTTGTGTTGAAAGTCTTTGATCAACAGGATGCAACAGTTCTAAAGAAGGATCTCCAGTGCTAATGCTTTCCTGAATACAGTGGCAACACCTTTGGCTAATGCGGCTAGTGAAGCTTCTGTCCTTCACTTTTTTTTACAAGTAACATTTTTTTCCCCAGCACTCATGAGTGCTTTGTCTCTGCTTTGTACTGAGTATAATGTACTTTAGACTTCAAAGTTTTGAGAAATTGCCCTTTGGATTTCAAGTATGTGCTGTTCGATCTTAAAAAGAAATGGAGTTTCTATATTCTCAGGAATTCTTATTCAAATTCTTTTCAGTTATTCAAATTAGTTTAAAATTTTCAGTCAGAAAAAGCTGAATGACATCCTTGACGAAGTTTTAGGGACTTACCACACACAGAATCACTAAGGTTGGAAAGGACCTTCAAGATCATCAAGTCCAACCATTAATCCAGTGCCACCATGTTCCCTAAACCATGTCTTGAAGCGCCACATCCACTCGTTTTTTGAACACTTCCAGAGATGGCGACTCCACCACCTCCCTGGGCAGCCTGTTCCAATGCCTGACTACCCTCTCAGTGAAGAAATTTTTCCTAATATCCAATCTAAACCTCCCCTGGCGCAACTTGAGGCCATTTCCTCTCGTCCTATCACTGGTTACTTGGGAGAAGAGACCAGCACCCTCATCGCCACAACCCCCTTTCAGGTAGTTGTAGAGAACGATAAGGTCTCCCCTCAGCCTCCTCTTTCCAGACTGAACAACCCCAGTTCCCTCAGCCGCTCCTCATAAGACTTGTGCTCCAGACCCCTCATCAGCTTTGTTGCCCTTCTCTGGACACGCTCCAGCACCTCAATGTCCTTCTTGTAGTGAGGGGCCCAAAACTGAACACAGGATTCGAGGTGCGGCCTCACCAGTGCCGAGTACAGGGGCACGATCACTTCCCTACTCCTGCTGGCCACACTATTTCTGATACAGGCCAGGACTCTGTTGGCCTTCTTTGCCACCTGGGCACACTGCTGGCTCATGTTCAGCCGGCTGTCAACCAGCACCCCCAGGTCCTTTTCCGATGGGCAGCTCTCCAGCCACTCCTCCCACAAATACAGCAAGTACATAATTTCATGGATTCTTGCAGCACCCACAAAATGACCCATGCCGCATAAGGGTGTAAGATGTTCCCTGCTAAAGGATTCACTGTTGAGTCTAGTACTGTCAAAATCTAGATTGAAGCCTTAAGCATATTAAGAAAGCAAGCAATACCTAAAAATCCACTTTTGTATCAATGCTGAAGTAAGTGTATGGATATAGAAATATTTTGGCATATTCTAGCTTTTTAGGATGTTTCCTAGGATTTACTAAGCGCTAGAAGGATATACTCTATAAATGCTACCAGCAGTACATCAGTTCAAAATACTAGTGTCTTCCATCTTTGCCTACATTCTAAGCTCACAGTAGTGAGTACTTCTAATACCAATACTTTGGCAGAAAATCTGGAAGAGCTAGATACCAATTTGCAACTCAGAATACATGGTTTCAATGGTGAGGAAAATCTCATGGAAGGGTTTTAGTAATGTCTTTTCCAAGAGAAAACCTTACCTAAATCATTGCTATATAAATGTATACAAAAAATGGATCTTTATTTTCTCCCTGCTCTGTGAAGTCTGCAGTTCCTTCCGTGTTCATTAGTTACTTGAACCTTGTCCCATTGTGCTATAAATTTTATCCCATCTACGTAGTGTTTCTGTACTATTCTTTAAATATGGCAGTAGTAGAATATTAGAAACTTTCATCATTGTCCATCTTTTTTTTTTTTATATTTACCAGTAAGTATGCCTGCAGAGTACATATGTGTCACTTAGTATACAAAAGCATAGGCAGTCTTGCTAATTTTCTGGTCAGATGAAAATAGAGAAACCCCAGTGTGAAAATGTTTTTCCTGTAGCCATTTTACATGAGAAAATACAGAAAGGCCTGAGCGTATATATGTTTGGTACTCTGAGATGTGCTGATCTGTCATATTCTCATGTACCGCCGATTTCAGTTGCTATAATTTAAATATATACATATTTTTGGACTTGATGCAAAGCTCTTCAAGGTCTTTCTAAAGACTGCCACTTACTACAGTACATTTTGGATCATGGCCTTCATACAAATGAACAGGACTAACAATAGATCGATTGTAACATATTATATAAAACTTTCTAATCACACTTATTTTAAGATTTGAAATGAGGAGCCAAGAGAAGATAAAAATTTCTTCTTGAATGGGAGAGAAAAAGTGCCACTTCAGGCTATCAAAACCCTGTGAAGTAACTTCATTATTGCATGATTTTTTCATCCAGGGAGGAGTGAAGGACAAAATTTAGCATGTGCTTGTCAGAAAGAGCACTGTTCTTCTTGCAATTATGAGTCTTTTTTTGTAGGTCCACCCATGTCATCTTGGTGAGGCTGGGTTCTTTAGGCCACTTCTGCCCATCGGAGCTGTGAATGCACTCTCTTTTTTCATGTTCCTGTGGTTATGTAAAGTATAGGACAGCTGTTACTTACACTAAGTTGTTTATATGGTGCTGACTCAGCAGACTCCAATGTTAAATTTCTCTGCATTTCTTCGTGTCTTCTAGAAGCCTGCAGAGCAGCCTTCATTCCTGTAGTCCTAGTATCTTTCAAACTCCAGCTTCCTCACAGAAGTCCAAAAAATAACCTATCCAGAAAGATGAAAAGATTCAAGTTAATTTGAAAAGGCATCCGCATGGAGTACCAGTCTTCAGATATGGGTTGTTGCAGCGTGTAAGAGCCTGTGTATAGGAGGTGGCAACAAAGGAGTGGGTTTAAATGGGCTTTTGGAGCAGACTGTGTAGTAATACATTATTAGAAATTCTCTGTCGTTAGGGATGTTAAGGCACAAGAGCACATTGTTGTGAGGTTGTGGAATCACCCTCACTTCATATTTTTATGGACAGCTAAATAGAAATCTGCCTAGAACTGACCAAATTTTATCAGTTCTGCCTGAGGGTAGTGGGTAGGACAAGATAACCTCTTGAGGGCTTCTACATCCCTATTTTATGTGGTATTTTGATACGTATATAGGATGTCTTTTAGGCTGTGGAGTCTTGCAATTTTTTAGTAGCCAGTTGCCTTCTTTTTTGAAATTTTTTTTTTATTAGAACTTAGACAAAATAAAAAAACCCACAGTAAAGCATTTCACTTTCCCCACCAGAGAAAATAAGGCATGTTGCAACAGACCGCTGCCTCCCTTAGGCCTGTCCTTATCACCAAACACAGCAGCTACCTCAACAGATATTGCCATCAACAATTTTAAGAGCTTCTTTTATAAACTGCAAACAGACACTTCATAAAATGAGGTTTAGGGAGATTTTTCAGATATGGCCAATTGTGTGATGGCCAATGCTGGTGCAACCAGAGCCACATTCCCCGTAAATGAGTGTTCTCCAGAGCTAAAAAAAACTTCCAGTAAAATGTTGGCTGTTTTAAAACCAACCACAAAACACATTAACATACCAGGCATTTCCTTTAGGGTGCTGCTACTTTAGTTAGTGTGCTGACTGGGTTTCCTCAGCTATCCTGAAGTAATCATACTCAGCTGAGAATTCATCTGAAGGTACAGGTTCAAACCCTGGTGACAGCTGGCGATGAACACAGCCTTGCAGGCTGCAAGAGACGTGCTGGAGGCTGCCTCCGGCCTCGTGCTGTTGTGGGGATTACAAGAGAGGGCATCCTGGTTCCAGGTTTCATGTACTTGTTATGAAGTTCAAGCTGCTATATTCTTTAAGGGAACGTGTCGGAACAACCTAGTAGAGGAACGAAGAATATCTTACTGTCCAAAGGTGACTAATGCCACAGCTGAGCTGTGTCAGGTCATCTTACTCCGTCAGTATATTGGCATATTTGAGGTATGGTCTTAAGGTAAGCAAGGATGTCTCTGCAGAAGAAGAAAAGCTCCTATTCACTTCTTTCTCTGCATATAAAATGGAGGAGGGGCATCTTCATTCCAACTCCAGCCTGAAGAGATTCAGGAAATACTCACATCGTCTCAGATGGAGAATGGTAATGCTTTCCTGCGTCGCTCCATTACTCCCAACTCAAAGCATTTTCTTCAGGGAATCATGAGGCCAGATTTTCTGTTGTATGTCTTTCTCTTTCATAGTTTCGGGTCTCCTTCACCTTCTCCTCTACTCTTGTGTGCCTAATTCCTAGGTTTACACGTGAGATCAAGATGCAGCAAAGCTGTACTTACCATGTTAGTCTATTACCAGTTGGACTTTTGAAGTCAGCTGGTTTCCCTCTTGTCTAAACATGTCTCTGGGTCTAGTTGATGCTTTAAGTGTCCAGCCAGAGTGTATTTGCATTGCCAGAAACAGCATTTCCAGTGTTTGTAAGGACAGCCAAAAAATCAAGACTACAAATCCCAGCTGCCAGCACTTGACTGCTGTCCCTACTACAAAGGCAACTGAGTTGTCCACCTTATATTAGCCAGGTGTCATTGTTTCAAGAACAGTTGGTATGGCAAGAACAGTTGGTATGGCATAGCAAATTAGGCCAAGCAAGCTTTGTGTGCCCTGAATCTATAGCACAGTGGAGCCTTGGCCAAAGAGATATGTATGCAGTTGCTCTGGCTTTGCGTCAGGAGAGTACAGATGTAAAGGGAGTTTGGAAGGCAAACAGTGTGACTCTGAATAATACAGATGTCCAGTCTGTCATTTTGGGGATCAAATTCTGTATATAGACTTTTTTTTTTTCTTCAGTTGACAGTTAGATGGATGAGCATCTCTGCGAAGAATTTTCTTGACAGGACAGGAAAGGTTTTGTCAGAAAGGTATGCTGTGAAAGTTGAAAGTATTTTTCTTACTGGAAATCTAAACCAATGCATGTCTGTTGTAAGCATGAGTTCCAGAAGTACTGAAACATGTTGGACTAGTGCTGAGCTTTCAATGAGTCCATCTGCTGCCTGTATCTGCATATGCTGGGAAGTGATAATCATGTTCTGTTTTCTCACATTCCACAGTGCTGAGTCTCGTATAGAGTCAATTGAGTGAAGGGCAAGACATGCATCACATTTTACAAACTCAATCAATAATGTGCTTAAAAGATTAAAAGCATCTTAATAAGCAGGTGTGATTTTGACCCCTTGACCTGGACTCACAAATCCGTAGCCAACTATAGCTGGTTATGTAGGCTGGGAAGTTGATGAATTTGATGCTCACATCACTTACTGCACTGAAGAACTGGAAAGCTTTACTGGCACTAGCTTGGTAAGCCCATCTAGGCTCAGGTATAGGTTTGGTTTGATACTATCATCAGCTTTCTTACTGTTCCATAGATCAGCACTGAGTAATGAACAGCTGTCTAATCCTGGATTGTACACAGGCTTTTCCATGATCATCATCCGTACGCAATAGCTGCTATTGTAGATTGTTTCTTAAAAAATCTGGCCCTTTTTGATCTAGCTGGAATGCTACTGCCATGAAAATCATACAGTCCTTTTTACTTCTGCTTACTTTTTGCACAATTCCCAGAAACAGTTTAGGGTTTCTCATTCCGGGAACCATGCTTTTGGGTAACATTCTTAATCTTATCTTTCTTTTGCAGAAAATATTCACTGTAGCAGCTGAATAAGCAGTTATTACATCATAGAAGTCTAAAGTTACACAGATTTTAACCGCATTTCTTGCTTTGAACTCCCACACAGTATGGCAATCCTGTTAAGATTAGCAAACTACCTTTTTTTAAAACATATGCTCGTACACATTTTGTCTATGTAAGCATAGTTCATAGGTAGCACATGAATGCATCACATGCACAAAATGTTTTAATTTTTATGACCTTTAATCACTTCTTACCTGAGAGGTCGTCTTCATGACAGCTTTTGTAAAATTAGAGCTCTGAGTTCCAGCTGTCTTGCTACTGTCCTCGTCCCAAGACCCCTGCAGTTTCTCTCAGAATACTACATATATAACCTTAAACATCAGGACTGGTGTTCTTGCTGTTATCATACTAACACGACTCAAGTTATTTTGGATGTCCTGTTGCACATACTTTTCTGCAGGGACAAAGTAGTGATGAAGCTGCATTTGATTTTACCCCAAATCGACTTGGATTTTCTCAATTAGTCAATTAGCATGCAAAATTACTATATCTGAGTGAAAAGGAAGTGAACATGCTACCAGCTTAACAGATCTCAGGTTTATTTTCGTATTTTTCTGTCTCGTGTTACTAAAAAAGCTGAACAGTTGCTTCACAAACTTACAAAATGGACCAGAGAGTATATTCCTGTGTTACAACTTTCCTGTGGGGTTTCTCCCTCCAAATAAAAGGCCACATTTCAGCTGAACAGAGACAATATCATCAGCCTTTCCCAGAAGTGTTTCGTCTTTCAGATGCCTGATATTTCTCTGGCTGTTTTGCATGAAACATTATGCACTTGGCAAAACAATTGAAGGGACACCAGGTTCAGAAGAGCAGTACTGTAATTAATATTTGATCATCTTTGGCACTCCAGCTCTGAGGGATGCCACGAGCCCATCAACTGCAGTAAAAGACACGTGGTGGCATTCAAGAGGAAGAAAAGAACCATCCCTTTCTGCACAGGGAGTGAGATTCTTCGAGATGTTGTAATCAGAGTAGTTTCTGCCATCTGCTTTCCACTACCCCTTCCTTTCAGACACCCTGCATAGCAAACGTCTAGTTATGAGAAACTGAAGAGAGGCCATGGCCCCTCCATGCTGTTGGTCCCCTGAAGAGGGTGTAAGGAGGCACAGACGCCCCCGGTATGAACTGTTTTGCCCAAAGATTTCCAGCTGGGGGCCGCATGAATATGCACATGTACGGTCAAATCCACAGCGCTGGAAAAACACAATTACGAGACGATAAGTCTGCCCTGTTTCTAAATACTCATTAACAACTCTTAATGCCAAAATAGTCATAACCAATTCCAGTGCAATTAGGAGTTGACATCCAAAGCGTGAGACGTGCACTTTCTGAGATTTTGAAAGAGTAGGGATTTGTCCACGAATGACCATTTTTAAAAGCAAACTGCAAAGCCAAGCTAGAGAAAATGTTTTGCACTGGTTTATTGTTATGTTTTAGAAGGATGGCCTTGAGGGTGGAGTCGTTTTTTTTTTTACTGCTTGTTTTTCACTTCCCTCTATTCTCAAGAGATTTTTGGCAGGACCTTTGGAGGATATGAATTGTGATGTCACCAAGAAAGTGAGCCTGGACCACAGTTCTCCCTCAACAAACTATCCGAAATCCTTCTTTGTCTGGATACACTCCTACAGACGAGCTTGCTTAGCTTGGCCTGCTTTGAATTCTTGAGTTATTTGGTTGGAGTAGAGGTGTGTTGCCAGAGCTGGGAGGGAAGAACTGGTGTCCAGAGCCAGGGATTGTCCTTCTGGGGAGGAACTTGGCTAAAGACCCGTTTGTACAAAGCCCTGCAAAAACCTGCAGCCAGCTCTGCACTTTAGTTAAATATGTATCATTTTTCAACACAGTTAAGGTTGATTGCAGACAACAGCACCAAAAATACGGTTATTTGTAACACATTGTATGAAATTTGATGCATATAATGTTTGTTAGCAATACACTGGCAGACAGAGAGCACCAGACAGGGTCCTATTCCCAAAGAAGAGATCAGACGCAAATTCATGTCTTTCACCACAGGCAATTATTTATTTACAAGACTGATTTTCTCTGTAGCATTATAAACTACAATTAACTTTCAGACACTGGCATAAATCCTGGACACACTGAGGAATTCAAGAGAAATATTGCCTTGACTTCATAATGACAGAATTTTGACCATTATTGTGAGCTTGTCAGGAAGACTAGAAGGGTGACCTTGGTCATAGAGTACAGAGCTCTGTTATAAACGAACATTTAATGTAATTCTATTTAAAAGTATAATGATTTTCTTATTAAAAAATGTTTGGTTTACTTGATAGCATAATTCTGATTATTGTTTACTGCTGTAATATTTGTTGACAGGAACCACATCCTTTCACAAGCTTTACTTATCTAGGCTTAAAATGCTCTATTTCTTCCAGTTTCTCCTCATATAATAGGGCTTTGATTCCTCTGGCCACCCCCCTAGACTTTACACATTTTCCATTTTGATGTAATCTTTCCTAAAGAGGGATAGCCAGAATTATGCTCAGTACTCCAGAGCTTGCACTGGAGAATTGATAACTACCTTAAGAGTACCTACCTTAAAGCAACTGATGCATCCTAAAATCTCATTTAACTCTTTCCTTTTTGCTTTGAATTGTTGGATTATAAGCACTAGTTGGGAATATAGGTTCTTCCTTGCAAATAACCAGGTTACTGGAGGGGGTTAGCCTCTCTTCTTGCTTTCAGCTGCTTTTTACTTTCTCACATACGAAAATCTGCTAGTTGGGGTACTTGTGTAAGCTGTCTGATGTGTGTCAAAGTAAGTGTGATCATGAATAGGGTAAATAATGTTGCTGCTTACTTTGATAACTGCAGCAGGTGAATACATGGATAGATGGAAGGAGGCTGTACGTCCAGTACATCAGGAGCACCTGGGGAACGATGGCTGTGTACCTGGTACAGGGAGAGCCAGAGGAGACTGGTGCTTGTCCTTATCAGACTCTGCAGGAAGTCATTTGTAAAGATGGATAGTCTTGAATACAATGCTGCTGCTTATTGAATTTTGCACCCCTTAGATGGGCTTGGAGCAAAGCTAAGAATGAGACAAATTATGTGAGTCATTTTATATCCAGTGGAGAGATGCTCTGGGAATGACCTGGTGTGCGCTCCCTGTTCTTCCACCAGCTTGCTGTGTAATTTGGGCAAGTCATTTCATCCTTCTGTACTTTAGCTTCTCCATCAAAAAGAAATAAATGAGATTTGCCTTCCTCTGTGCAGCACAGCAACATACAGATGAAAGGGCCTTATTTTTCCATGAAGTGGTTGGTCACGGAATCGTTTAGGTTAGAAGGGACCTCTTGAGATCATCCAGTGTTTGAACACTCTCACAGTAGAGAAGTGTTTTCTGCTGTTCAGATGGAACTTCATGTGATATAATTTGTGTCAATTGCCTCTTGTCCTGTCACTGGACACTTGAGAGGAGTCTGGCTCCCTCTTCTTCATCCTCTCCTATCAGATATCTATAAACATCGATCAGATCCCCCCAAGCCTTCTTTTCTCCAGGCTAAATAGTCCCAGCTCTCTCGGTCTCTCCTCATATGAAACATACTCCAGTGCATAAATCGTCTTGGTGGCCCCACACTGGACTCACTCCAGTAAGTCCATATCTTTCTTGAACTGGGGAGCCCAGGACTGGATACAGCACTCCAGGTGTGGCTTCATCGGTCCTGAGCAGAGGGGAAGGATGACCTCCCTCAGCCTGCTGCCAGTGCTCTGTCTAATGCAGCCCAGGGTGGTGTTGTCTGCCTTTGTTGCAAAGGTGCGTAGCTGGCTCATGATCAACTTGGTGTCCACCAGGACACTCAAGTCTTTCTCTGCAGAGCTGTTTTCCAGCTGGTAAGCCCCCAGGGTGTACTGGTGCATGGGGCTTATTCCTCCCCATATCTGGGGGGAGGAACTTTGCATTTCCCTTTGCTGAACTTCACAAGGTTCCTCACTGCCTATTTCTCCATCCTGTTGTGATCCCTCTCGATGGCAGCACAACCATCTGGTGCATCAGCCACTCCTCCCAGTTTTGTATCATCTGTGAATTTGTGAGGATACACTCTTTCCCAGTGTCCAGGTAATTAATGAAGATGCTAAACAGTGTTGGAACCAGTCTTGACCCCTGAGGGACACCACTAGTGACTTCCCTCCAGCTGCACTTTGTGTCACTGATCGTACCCTCTGGGCCTGGCGATTCAGTCAGTTTTCAGACCCCCTCACTGTCCGCTTACCTAACCTGTACACTGTCAGCCTGTCTATGAGGGTGTTACGGGAGACAGTCAAAAGCCTTACTGATGGCAAGGTAAACAACATCCAATGCTCTCCCCTCATCCACCAAGCTAGCCACCTCCTGAGGTTGAGTCTGGTTAGGCTATGAGGTTGGTTACGCATGATAGCCCCTTCATAAATCCAGTCTGACTTCTGATCACCTTCTTGTCCTTCGTGTGTTTGGACATTGTTTCCAGGAGGATTTTCTCCATCACCTTCCCGGACAGTGAGAAGAGGTTGACCAGCCTGCAGTTTCCCAGATCTTCTCTCTTGCCCTTCTTGAAGACAGGGGAGCATTTGTTCTCTTCCATTCTTCATGAGCTTCTCTCGTTCACCATGACCTCTCAAAGATAATTGTGAGTAGCCTGCCAGTGACATAGGCCAGCTCCCTCAGCGTTCCTGACTACAGCCAGTCAGGGCCATCAGTCAAAAAACTTAGGAAACAAAGAGAAAACATTAGAAAGCTGTCCCTCTTGATAATCAGATGGGTTTTTTTACTCAGATTGCGTATTTGTTATACAAGGAGCTGCTCAGTGTCGGGACTACAAGATAATTAATAGGAAAATGTGACTCATGTTTTATTCCAAGTTCTGATACACCTGCTGTGCAGTGAACTTTTGCACTCAGAATACGAAGCAAACCTGTAGTGCTTGTCAGTTCATTAATAGTATTTAGTTTTATTAAATTAGAGACTTTTGCAAAAATCCTACTCTGCACAAATTATTTTCTTCAGTATACTTTTCCCCTTTGTTTCAGGGTTGGTATCAGTATCTATATTAATTTTTCTTTCATATGCTAAGTGATCAAAATACCATACACCTTTCTGTCTCTGTGTACAATACTTTTGAATTTACAGACATACTTTTGAGTAAAACAGATTAATTGGATAACCACCTCAGGAAAAAGTAGTTCTGGAAATTAACTTGCAATGAGTTTCATCTGTCTTTCATATGAGACAGTGCTTTGCCCTGTATTCTTCAGGATTTTAAGAGGTTGCTTATTGCTACTGCCACCTTTGATAATAAAGGAGTGCAATCCAACAGATCCTTTCATTGTGCAGGACTCTATCTGAACTGTTTTCTGCGGGAGTATCAGTCCTTGGGCTGTGTCTTTACGTGGAAGGCTAAGGGAAACTGCGGTTTGCTTCACTGAGGAAGGAATACCTCCAGCACTTGGGCTGATTACAAGGTGCCAGTGGATGCTTCATTTGGCCATGGCTGCCTTTTGGATGGGTGCACTATTCTGTGTGTAGATAGGGAGGGAAAAACAAACTGACCCTCTTTGTTGTTTGCTGTTTGTTTTTTTTTTTAAACTGGCAGGTGCAATACCATTTATGAAGGTTGTATTAAATATATTGTTGTATTTTTCTTTCTTTTCTCATTTCTGCAGATCTTTCAATGGAAGAATGCTGTGACAAGGGTATTGAATGGGCAAATAAAAACAGAATGTGTACTTCTCTACCATTAATACCGGAGTCCAGAGAATGCAGGTATGTAGTTATGTATTATATATTAAACTATTGTATATATTTTCATGTTGAACCATGGGGATGGCAGGTATAAAAGCTGATTATAAGATGAAGCACCCAGCTCTTAAACCTGAGTTTTCCAGATCCATGTCTAGCCTTGGGAACAGCTAAGTATCTACTTTTCTTCCATTAAGTCCTTCTAATTTTTGCTGTTGGTCTAGTGTGGAGTCACCCAGCTCTAACCTGTTTGACATGTGCCGTCTCTTAGTCAGAAGTTTTTCCACTGTACTCACAGGGCTTGGACTCTGCCTACAGTCAATGTATCTCAGCAGGGCTCCACTAATGTCAGCAACGCTTCTGCAGTTTATACTGTGAATCTAGCCCAGTGATGGTCCAGATTCTTGGCCCAACGTTTTTCAAGAAACACAGCAGATCCTGTACATGAATAATCTATAGATTGCATAGATACATATGTATGTAAGACAGCCTTTTAAAACCGCTTCTCCTGTGTGGTGCCACACAGATAATTGTCTTGCAGTTCTTAGTTGTATTGCTGGTTGGGGGAACTTAAAGCTTAAATCAAGGAGATTGCTAGTTATGTAGTGTCCGACTTCTGTCAAATGTATTTGACTGTAGAAAGTAGTGAACTTTACTTAATAGATTTCTTAATTCTACTGACATTTAATAGGATGTTAATTTCTATTACGTAATCTAGCAAATGGAATAATGACGTTAAATGTTAAAATTATTTGCACAGGAGTATTTTGGTTAAACTGAATCTCTTATATGATCGGGGCATTCTTTTATTTTTTCTGTTGATGACTGTGTTATTTTTGCTGTTAAACACACTTGTGAGATTTAATTTGTGGAGCTAAATTTGTGGTTGGTAGTTTGGGGACAGTTTCACAGAAGACTTTATATTTAAAACACATTACATCGCTCCCCTCTATCTTTTCAAATGGATTGCAAATCTATTTAACTTTGGTAACTGTAGAAGTGTTGGATTGATCTTTATTGTGGAAAGAATGTGTCTTGCAGGCAAGTTTGTCCATGTTTTCTGACTTTTGCATTTATATTGGCATTGAAAGCAGTCTCTTACTCAGAAAAATTGACAGATAGGACTTAAATCACAATTTAGGACATACTTGAAGGGTCAGAAGAGTTACAGACAAAACAGAGGCAGGAAAAACAGGAAACCAAATTTATTGAACAATCTGGGAGCAAGAATCTTGATGATTTAATAATAATTTGATTAACATGAGTTGCAATTCTGCTGTAAATTTATTCTTTTAAAGATTGCCACTTTAGAGAGTCTTCAGGACTTCATAGGAACTGAAACAAGCTTAGTAATACTTCATCTAGCTTTTGTGCGTAACTGATAGGTAATTAAGAAAATTATAGTGATGTAATGGTAAATTAGAAATGGGTAAACTCACATATTCTGCGAGAGGCATGAGCACTTACGCACAAAAAAAGTGGATAAATTCATGCATCTATTCATGACACTACAATAAATGAGCATACCTCCCCCTGAAGCTTGGCTCTACTCTAAAAATGACTAAGTAGAATTGGCACCTTTGACTACTTTCTTTAACAGCAATATTATTTTACTCCAGTTATGATTCCAAACTGGCATATCTGTGAGAGGTACAGCAAAGTTACTTTATGATGCCATGTCAGACACAAAAGTAGGGCCGACTCTACCGACTCTACTCGTAATTGCTGGTGTAACTGGAGCCAGACTGAACAGTGAGGGAGCATGATTCCTTTTATAAGCACTTGAGGGTAATGACACTGATTTTGTACATTTTTTCCTACTGCACAGAGATGTGAGCAAAACTGGGTTTATGGCACTTGCTGAGGTCTAGGCAGATGAGAATATGGCACAGGATGCCTTATGGGCCACAAGTTTTCAAAAGAACTTCCTATTTAGATGCCTACATGCAGTGGGAGCTGCTGGGGAACCAATATCTATCATTTTCATTTATGTGGTTGCTAAACCCCAGCTGGGATCTTTTGACTCTAGTGCAGCACAGTGTTGGACAGTGTAGATCATCTGACTTTGCTCTCAAAAAAACATGGCCTCTTGGGTCTACAAAGCCATATTACTTCAGGCCAGATGGAGCTGTTTGCCCTGCGTACTTCAGCTTGGATTTGCAAGGTTAGCAGTTGAACACAAGGGAAAAATACATTGTGAAGCGAGCAGATTTGATGAAGTTACTGAAGTAAAAATGGTTTTGTGCAGTTACTTTGCAAAGACCGTGCAACACAGAACAGATTGGATGTGAGCACTTTGCCCAACATGCTTTGCAAGAATTTACATGCTGCTTTTGCATCCTTTGCTTAAGAGTAGTAATAACGGGATCTCGGATTCAGTCCTTCCCTCCAGAGCAAGCCCACTGCTAGAGTTTCTTTTGCTTTTCTTTTGTTCATGTGAGGAACAAGCTACCTTGTCAGAATTGCACCTCCTTGACCTTTCCCAACCATTTAAAGCACATGCCTAGTAATCAAGAAGGGTTTCCACGTGAGCACTGACATTTTCATATTTGCCATGCATCCAAGAAACAAGCTGACTGTTCTGGGTTTCAACATCTTTTTGGGATCCTTCCCCCAAAGTTTCTTGTGGTTCTTGAGGGACTTGCCGTCTGTGTGAGTGTCACTTGCTGAATGTGGTACAGCTTGATCTGCAGATGTGCTCACTTTCTTGTCCTGCACCAGAGGTGAGCCAGCCCCGTGTCTGAACTTCACATGAATTTATAAGATCTATCTGGCTGCTGTTAATCGGTTGTGTTTAAGTTGAAACAAGGCTCCGGGCTCAATGTCCAGTCATGTCTGCAATCTCTTACTGTGGTTGCTTGTCGCACAGATGAGTATACCTCCTTGTATTATCACTCTGGACAATGACAGTATTTTTCTCTGTGTCTTCATGACTCAGTAAATATGAGTGTAGAGTTTTAATGAATAATATCTTTGGCTGTCAGAACAGCAGCTTTTTGCCCATTCATCCATTTTCTTGTGATGTGGTTAAAATCACAGCAGTTGGAAACAGCTGCCATTTATTTTTGGAACTCAACCTGCCCAATAAATCTTCTTCCTTTCAAAATGAAGAATTTCCCCTGCCCAGAGCTCTTAGCAAGTGAACTTAATTCCTGGGCCAGAAACCACATATCTCCATACGAGAATTGCATGCCTTTAGCACCATGTAAGGTCTTTTTGGAGTTACATCGGGAACAGCATTATTTATTATTAGTGTTGCAAGAACGCATAAAAGAAGAAGCTACAGAACACTCTACTAGGTACTGTGCGAAAACAGAACGAAAAGGTGGTCTGTGTTCCCAAGCAGAGACAAGGGGCAGCACTTGCAGACAGACTCGGACGGGAACACAAGGAAGTAGTACGACAAGGGTGTTCGGAGTGATAGGCACCAGATGCTTAAATGCTGATAGATGTTTACTGATTTATGCCATTCGTAAGTCTGGAAGAGCCTGAGATTTTCGACATCAAAGTTGTGACAGCTCTGTGTCTGAAAAAGCTGTTTAAAGTTATTTTTGGAGAAGTTGTCTTTATTAATTATCTCTTCTCTGTAGCCTGCTCAGTGCGCCTCACAATCACTAAGATTTTTGGTTTCACGGTCAGAGGGATAGAAGAACAGCCTGCTATGTCGTGAGGAGTTTATTGCCACTCATTTAGGATAACTCGCTTACCTCGCTCTGCAAGTAATGTCAAACTCAGTCGTTCTCTGCCACAGTGTTATCAGTATTGTTTCTCTACATAACATATGATATCAATATAATTTTACCCTTTACCTTCAAGAAAATTTTTATTATGTAATCTACAAAGTTGTTTATGGATTGCAGCTAATTAAGTTTGAGCTTTGTTGAATAAATTATTTTTACTTGAGTCCTTTGCTAATTTATAACACATGATCAAACATGTATATTTTCATTGTTGAGGCATTCTTTATTTTTTTCATTTGTCATATTGTGTCACTCATAATACCAGATCTTGCTCTTGCTCTTAATTTTCCTAGGCTCATTTCTGTTGCATATTAAACTGCAAACCGAAAGGACTACGGGTAGAAGGCCCAGCTTGTTTTTGCAAAATAATTCTGGAGTGGAATTATTCCCTTTTTAATTTTCATATTTTTTGTCCAAGACTTTCCACTGTGCACATGAATAGCACTGACATAGTTTGAAGACAGGCTAATAAGTAGAAGGAGAGAGGCAGAGGGTAATGAAATTAGGCTGACAACAAAGACATTGTTTTCAGAGCAAAGTCAAATTTTAATGCTTTTATGGAAAGAAATGAAAGGAAAAATAGGTGATTATGAAATCTGTGCTGGTTTAGGAGTGCATCCTCTGGGAAGGAGAATAATAAATGTGAAAGGATTGTGGAGGTAAGTGGACATGTAGATTTTCAGTTGGAAATTTGTTCTGTGAAAATCAGTAACATTGGTTAGATCTTAACAGGAAGTAAAAGTGAGAATATAAACCATGATTTCTTAACTAGATTTATAATCAAATTACTAGTAATGGAAGAACTTTAATTTTAGATGAGCATCTACAACAAAGAATAAGGATTTTTTTTAATGTCTGAGTGATTTCTGTTCACTATTGAGCCAGGAATAAAACTCATCTTTCAGAGATGCATGATTTTACTGGAAATATCCTCAGTGAATGTCAGTTGTGAGGCCTCATGCTTCCATATTTAGTGTTTTAAGATTTAAGCTATATTGTAAATACCTATTAATTTCAATAACATTCTGTTGCACTGTTTTAACTGAAAATCAGAATACGGCAGATAAGGAAAAAGTAGCCTTTGGGTTTTTTAATTATTAGGAATTATTATTAAAAAAAAAAAACAACACAAAAACCCAACACAGGAAGGTACTGGTCTGCTTTCTCTTTTGAGAAACCAATGTTGTAAGCTGTCTGTAGACATGAAATTAATAGGAATGCTACCCAGGAAGAGTTGAAAGGTTTTACATGAAGAGACAATTCCTGTTAGCCAGTAGAGATGGCTCCTTTGCTGTGAAGGGGAAAGTGGGTATGTACTATATTAGGGTCTAAGCCAGGGAGACACACATAACTTGGCAAAGACAGGGAGAGATGCTCTTCATCTCAAAAGTATCTGAGTTTGAAGAGCTTGTGGTGGTGTGCTCTAGCGACCATCAGCACGTGGGCTAGTGTGCAGAGGGAAAAGGATGGTCAGCTGGGCAGGCTAAGTTGCAGCTAGAAGACCAGCACTGTGCAGATATTTCTAGCATTTTTCTCTGCCATCTTTCAAGGATTTCTACCTCTGTTACAGCCACACAAGTGTTTACAGTCTCAAGCAATATTTGCTACTGGTGCAACTACACGGTAGGATTTGGGCAATGAAGTGTGATTTTATTGTTGTTGTTCTGAGATGGAACAAATGTTATTTTAATCTAGTATTCAGTTGATGTTTAATTCCTTATTACGGTTTGGGGTGGGCCACATGTCTTATGAATACAGCTGTGGGAAACATTTTAAGAAACTTTCTTGTTTTGGTTGAAATTGCCAATTTGTCAGAGATTTCAAAGAGATGACTTGTATTTGAAAAAAAAAAAAAAAAGCCACACTGGAAATCAAACAGATCTACTGAAGGACTGCTGTTTCTTGTTTATTTGTCTGTGGCTAACATATCTAGCTCCTCAACAGGACTTGGAGGGCTAAAGGAGCTGGAAAGTCTCAGCTCCCACACTGTTGGGCTTGAAGCTCAGGTTTTATAGGCTTCCAAAGTCCTGATAGTCAGACCACCCCAGAGCTGGGCATGGAATGGAAATTCTGCTTCAGAGGGAATTTCAGCAACAAAAAAGCTACATATTCTTCCAAATTGGAATTAAATCAAATATCAAAAACTTCAAATATTCTGCCAAATAAAGTTACTGTCCTGGGCTTAACTTCTTGCTATGACTTTAGAGTGTATTTTTGAACACTTTGTTCATGAACTTATCCTGGTTTTTGTTCCTATACATTGAAATCTCATAGCTATTTTTGTCCAAGTGAGGCCTTAGAGATGAGGGAGTCCCTCACGCCACCTGGGAGCTGAAAGCTTGTCCTGTGGTCATTGAGAGCTGGGAAGCTCCTCCAGAGGTGATACATGGGAATCCACTTATCTCAGATGACAGGCAGAGAAGCTTGTAGTTCAGTGGTGCAACTAACCTACCCCTCTTCCTTATTCTTCCAAAATTTCCAACAGTGTAAAGAAAAGATTTTTAAGAGTAAAGGGTATTGGTTTGCTGAATATCTTTACATAATTTCATGTATTTCTAGGTAACACTTGAAAAGATTTTACTCATCAGCTCAAGTAACTAGATTTGGGGGGAAAAACAGCAAAGAGAATCCATCCAGTGTTGTTGGTCTTTATGGTTTATCAGTTTGCCAGATGTGTAAGGCTTCTGATGCCAATGGGGATGAAAGTGCATTTATAGGGTTTTTCTGTGCTTTTCTTATAGAGCTCTAACATATCAGGGCATGCCTTTTAGGTGCTCCTGTTGTACTGTAAATAGAATTATGAGCTTGGATTGCCTTTGGGATAGTTTCCTTTCCCCTAGTAACACCATTCTTAGGGAAATTGGGTTATCACAAAACACATGGATATGCGTATATCCTTGCGTGTGTAATCTGATTTGTTACTCTCTAACTTTTTGCTGTGCTTCCCAGTGTCTCTTGCAGGAGGTAGTGGTGGAAGAGCTTTAAATTGCAAGCTTCACCCACAGTGCTACCCACAGCAAGGCAAAGTTGCATGTAAAAACAGAGTGGAGAGAGGAGAGATAGCTCCTTGAATGGGCTTTGCGTTCAAGTGGCAGTAGCAACAGGAGTGGAGGAGTTTAAAGCCTCCTCACACAGATTATTTTCCACAGGAAGGAGTTTTCAATTTATTCACTGAAACTGGGATAAAATAGAATGATTTTTATGAGCAGTGGAAGTAATAAAACTGAGTTTCCTGTCTCCTCTCCATGTCTTCATGCCCTGTAATACTCTTTTTCTCACCGTTGTCTTTCTTTGCCTCTTGCTTGCAGTACGCTCCATTTCTCACTATGACTTTCTTCACTTCTCCCCGTATCGCCAGTTGTCCTAGAGCAGCGCTGTGAGGTTCCTTCAACATGCCGTACCTGTTTGTTGGAGCAAGGGGCAGCAGGCGCCAGGGTTGACTGGCCGTAAGATTGCAGACTCTCACGATGTCCATTGCCTGGCTTCTCCTTTCATCAGTCGGAGAACTGATTTGGTTCTCGCCATCCTCTGTTCAGCCACCAGCTGTCACAAAACATGCAAGAATGCAAGTCCTGGAAATGTTGAGCCCTGTGGCAAATGTGACTGAAGTTACCCGTTTGCTTAAAAAACAATTGTTAGGACAGACTGCAAGGTAGACAGGCAGTTAAACTGCACTAAACATATCACCTTAACTGTATTAAACATATCACCTAGACATTCTGCCTTCTCCTAGAGAATGTTTTTACTATGTAACTAAAATGCATGCCCACAGCAACTTCTCTCCGTGAGACTAGTACAAGTGCTAGTTGTCAAAACGTGCATTATTTGTTCTTTACCTATATGTGACGTTCTTCTCCCATTGCTTCCATCCTTTTATCAGCATGACTCAGGTGCAGTGCTGCCACAGCCAGTTGGAGAAGCAGTACTGTTCAGATGGGATTGAATTTGCCAACGTGCGTGAGGAATGTGACTCACATATCGGTGAAAATTCCACCTGTGAAGCTGAATACTTTAAGGTGAGACATTAGAGCTGCTCCTGTTCATCTTTAAGAAGTGGTATTGACTGTCTAGATTGGTATTAAGGGTTGACCCTGAAAGTTGCCATACTCAGTTTGATGCACATCAACATTTTTTTCCCACCTCCACCTTCTGTCTCTGTTAAAGCACTTTGTGCTGCTTTGGGAGAAGCAGTTCCTAGTTGAGTGGAACAGACTGTCTCCTTACACTTTAGCAAAGGCAGAAGGTGTGCAAAAGGGTGGAAAGTCTTGAATGGGTAATTGGCTAGGAAACTACTTTTGCATGAAAAGAAGACATCAAAACTGTAAGAAGGGGTGGGTAAGAAACTCAAGTCTCATTTCAGGCTTTAGCTTTCATTAGAGCTTCATGGCCTAAGGTCAAACTCAGCGGTTTTCAGTATTGGTGGTCCAAAGGGGTAGGACTGAAGTTAATCCTCTCAGCGTACTTATAATTCCAGCTTGTGTACATGTCCTTAGTTAACATGACTCTGATTTACAACTGAATGGAGACGTCTGTAAGCTTGTGGTAATAGCATTTGATATGAGAATAAGAACGCCTGTTGTTGGCATCTTTAGTTAACCTGTGCCCAGCCCTCCACCTTCTTTACTATCTTTGTCTCTCCTTTCTTGAAAGTGAACATATTCATACCACTCTGCAGAGTGATTTCGAAAGAAAGTTCCACCAGTAAGATCATCAGCTTGACCATGACCCAGTCATGAACAGCTCTGTTCCTATTACACATTTCTTTCAGTGGTCATAGAAATAGATGAGAGGGATTTTACTTCTGCCCACTGCCAAAGATACTGAGTGTTTTGGTTCATTCAGTTAAAAAAAAAAATCTACTGTGTAGGAGATGGCAGACAACACTTACAAGTTGTGTCTCTCTCCAAAATGCCGGGTTGATCATGTTCCTGGCAGTAGGGTGGTGCTGGTACCAGGGCTGTGAAGTAATCCACGTTCTCGCCATGAATAGAAGAAAGGTAACACATGCCGATGAGGCCGGCATTGTTGGGATGTCACAAACTTGTCTGCATGTGCAGCGTGATTTTGTCCCACGGTGGAGCAGGTCCCAGAGGGGACATATGTCACTTCTTGACCACATCCAGGGTATGCCCTGCTCCTGGCATGGAGATTTCCTCTCTGCAGCCTGTACCGTTAGAAGCCTGTCCATCCCAATCTGAATGTGGCCTGAAAAAATATTTAGCCTTCTGTGTCAGTACTCTGAAGGGGAGCAGGAAACCCACTTTCCCATCAATTGATTGATGTTTCCATATGTGGGCCTGTCAGTATGAGGAAGAAGAGTTAATTACACTGGTTTTTAAAATGGCCAGACTTCTTTAAAGATGGCAGGTTTTCATGGTGACAGCTGTATTATTAAAAAAAATGGACTGTGCCTTGATCTCTGGCCTTGAGAATAAGTGGCTCAGCACAGCTCATGTCACATAACTGACGTCTTTCCCCTGCAAAACACGGTGCATGAGGGCTGTTGGGAACACTCGCTGGCCTGTGCTAAGCCCAAGATACGCATCAGCATTGTCTGAGAGGATGTTAGTTGCCATTAGAGCTTGCTAATATTTAAACATTACAGATGGTTGTGGGACAGTGCCTGAGCCCATATTCTGTCCCTGTTTAATTCACTGATATAAACACAGTCAGTGTTACTTAATCTTTGTGAGCCACATTCTGCTTCCCCCCTCTTCCTAATAGGAATATCCTACACTTAATAACTGTACTGACGTGTCTGTAGGAGTATCTTTGTAGATAATCTCTTTGATCATGATGGACATCAATGATTTATGATCTAGTATCAGTGAACAATTCATCATTTCTTTTGTTGAATACATTTTTAATCTGATGATCTTGAGACATACAGTTTATTTGGCAGTTGTGCCCTGCTGTGCTAAGCTTACATGCACACCAAGCCTGTCTCACATGGGCTTGAATCTCATTTTGCCTAATTTGGTCTGTTTTAGTTTAGCTTAAGTAGCATGGGAAATCTTTTGGATCCTCTCTGTCTCCTTCAAGAAAGCAGAAAGAGCGATTTAGTAATTCAGTTAGTAGGATTAATTGCAACACTTGCAGCAAATGAGGCAGCTGATCTTTCTTTTGAATACAAAACTTGCAATTGGAAAGAAGATAAAAAGACCATATTATGAAAACACTTGCCTCAGCTTTTACACTTGAAGGCAGTAGGCATAGGCAATAATGGGCATAATTTTGCTCCTCTGTTTTTTTGGAAGCATAGCTTTTCTTGCCTTTACAAAAAGGATGCAAAATTAATCATTAATCTTTAAAATCCTCTTCAAAAGACAGTAATCAATTTCCAGACTTGTTGCTGATACAGGAGATGCAGAAGTGGTTTTATGAAAGTTTCTATGACAGCAGCCCTGCAGAAAAGAGTGAAACTTGTAGAAATTTTACCTTCTTTATGGTGCTTGGACATTTTCCCCCAAATTTGTCATAGGTACTTTCTTTTTCCAAAGATAGAAGTATGACCTTATCTCACCAGTTTTGTCAAGAATACTTTGGTTGTGTATATTAGGTAAGCACAAAAGTTTTATTGCTTTGGACGTTGAACATATTATTTAATTTTGTCCAGATCTTCAAAAGTTCTGAAAAATTCTGCTGAGTTATTTGTATTCTTTTCAGTCTGTTTTTCATAGCATCTGAGTTAGTCTGGATTTCAGCAAGTGAGAGACCTCTTGTGGACAGATACACAAAAGCAGTGTTAATACATGGTTCATGCTTCTGGTAGCTTAAATGGTGACATAAATAATAAAGAACTGTTATAAAATTTAACTAAGAGAGCTGATGGATGAAAGCAATTCCAGGTGCTTCCTAGTTGCACCCAAAAAAAAAAAAATCTTCAAACTTCTCACATGTAACTATTTATTCCTTTATTCCTTCCATCTTTATTCCTTTCTGTGAGAAGGTAAGGTCTAAGAGCAGGTAGGACACAGCTTGCTCTCTAAACATGAAGATCAAGATAAGGCTTTGAAGCTGCATGGGCTTTTGTTAAGAACAGGAGAGGTGCAAAGGAAAAATGGCTGAGATTATTATTGTGATCACTTAAGAAGCAGAGGCTTACAGGCAGTGAAAGTGTGTAATACCAACTCGATTGCTAGGTTGTACCTTCCATGAAGGCAGCGATGGTTCTAGCAAATGGGTGAACGGTCATCGCAACCTGCCTCCAGGCAGCTGGCAACCTTTGGAAAATGGCTGCAAACACATCAAGAACTGAACTAATATGGAGCCTAGACTGCACTCTGGACTAAAGGATCAAAGTTTTTCAGAATAGGCTAATAAACCTGAAAAAAATAGTGTGAAAAAGGAAATGTTGAGATTAATTTTACAAGGATAGTGATAGTTATAATGACATGCTGCTTTGTGTCTCAGAATACCAGAACGCTCCGTGAACATGAGTTAAACTAGCCTTATCACTGCTATATTATTATCTCTCCACAGTGGGAGGACTGAAAGAAAAAGTGACTTTCCAGGTTCACAGGTGAGGTATTTGGAGATGTATGCGGTGTTGTGGTTTAGCCCCAGCTGGTGACTAAGTACCACACAGCTGCTCACTCTCCTCCCACCCCGAGGTGCGATGAGGGACAGAATCGGGGAAAAAATCTTGTGGATTGAGATAAAAGCAGTTTAATAGGACAGCAAAGGAGAAGGAAAATAATGGTAATGATAAAAGAGTACAGTGATGCACAATGCAATGGTTGCTCACCACCCGCTGATCAAGAGCTTGCCCCTGAGCAGGGATTCCCACCCCCAGCCAACTCCAGTTTTAGTGTTATATACTGAGCATGACATTATATGGTATGGAATATCCTTTTGGCCACTCTGGGTCAGCTGTCCTGGCTGTGCCCCCCCAGCTTCTTGTGCACCTCCTGGCTGGCAGAGCATGGGAAGTTGAAAAGTCCTTGACTTAATATAAGCACTACTTAGCAACAGCTAAAAACATCAGTGTGTTATCAACACTATTTTCATCATTTAAAATCCAAAACAGAGCACTACACCAGCTGTTAGGAAGAAAATTAACTCTATCCCAGCCAAAACCAGGACAACAGGTCTACAGAGTCTTGAGTGTGCTCTGAGCATGAGGCCATTCATCAACTTCTCCATATTTTTCCTTAGTTGAACAGGAAATGTTAGCCTTTAGGAGTGCCAGTGCAGAGTCTTCTAGAGTCAATATTAAAAGCCAGTTACCATAAACATCAGTTAAGAAAAGATTTGACACTTCCCATCTCTGGATCATTTTGGCTGTGGTATAGCAACATAAATTACTATCAAGATGTTAAATCAAGATGCATCATGCACAGTTAGAATAAATACAGGTTGGAACAAATGGTTTGATGCATACAATTATGTTGAACGAAGGTACAGTTTCTTACAGACATTGCAAGACTTAGCAAGCTCTGTGCTTGAAGACTCACACTGACTGGAGACAGAGGTCTTTCAAGTAGTGGCTCGACCTGGCAGAAAAGAAGAACGTAACGTTATCCAGCACTTCAAGAATGGCAAGATTAATGATCACTCTTTACAAAAAAAATCCAGAGAAACTCTTTAACTCCCAATTTGAGCATTGTGTGACAAGACAAAGAAATAGATTTAGTCAATTCATACCCCTAACAGTAGAAGCCAGTGAGTATATCCAGAAGTGTATAATGTCAAAATTTGGCAAGGTATCAGCTGTATTCAGTAACTTAAGATTCAGTTATGAAAACCACGCAAGCTTAAGTCAAACAGTGAATCTTCAGCTCAGTTTTCATTTCTGTCTTCTAATTTATGGTTCTGAAAATTGGAAATACAACAAAATTATAGACAGATGTTAAAAACTTTGGGAAAGATGCCTCAGGAAAATGTTAGACGTGTTAGAGTGAATAAATAGTCAGAAATGTCGCAATTCTTGGAAGAGATCATAAAGTACTTATTTCTAAAGTAAACCAGAAAAGCCAGAAAAGGTGGAAGTATCCCAGACATAGGAGGGATGAAATGAGAGCATCTGCCACTGTATGGAAGTAGTTGGAGAACCAAGTAAAAAATGTGGGTAGTGAGGAACCATCCCACCAAACAGTAGTTCATAAGGGAAAACATGTATCTTACTGTTATGGCGGGCATGAAAACACCACCCCAGCACTGGCCAGGAGGGAGGAGTTCCTGCCAAACAGCGTTCTGCAGCAGGGAAAGGATTCAGTTGTGTATTTAAAGACAAAGTACAAAATAGCATGCTTACATACTTCAAAATGCTGTAAAGTAAAAAAAGGTTGAAGAAACAAGGAAAAAGGCTTACTGTTTTACTTTAATGCTGCTCTAGGCTCTAAAAGAACCTTTCATTGCAGTAGAGAGGGAGAAACATATATAATACCTTATAAGGGAAAACTTAGAGTATAGGCAGGGTATGCATCTGAGAGTGGTGAAAGAAATTTAATAGTTGCTTTCTTTTCAGTAAGTGTGGTGCTTAAAGCACCAAATTACAGAAATTTAGTTCAATGTTTAGCTACTTTATATTCTCTCTGCTCTGTTTAATGGTGCAGGCTATTTTCATCAGGCAAGAGTCTGGCAGAATAATAAAATTAACAATAAAAGCTTAAATCTGCTTTTATGTGACAGTAGCAATTGGCAGACACCAGTTCCAGAGAACCGAACATCTTTGCTGCCTTCTAAGAGCAAGGAAGAAAACTGAATAATCAAGCAGTGTCCCCTCAATTTAAAATAGAAGGAAACCTCCACAGGATTAACTTGTCCTGTGTTCCCTTCTGTGGTGTATTCCGCGGCTGTAGTTCAGCAGGTCTGGAAGAGGTGCATCATGTTTCATTGCTGGAAGCCATGTCAGGACTGTGATGCTTTTAAATAATGTTTGACTATGTAATCTGTTTTTCAGAGCAGAATAGCTTCTCTTTATGACCTGTTAACACTAACCTTGGATGAATCATGTTTGTTCGCTTGTTTGTCTGCTAGTTCAGAGAGGGGTATTTTTTGCTGGGAAGTTGAGTAGGCAGTTTAATTATAAACCGAGTCATGCACTTCATTGATCGTGTCCTGGTTTAATTGAACTGGACACGAAAGGGAAGCAGAGGTATTAAGAGTTCCCGCTGCTTGCTGGTGTTTGAAACTGGGCTATGCAGGCAGGGAGCAATGAAATTCCATATACATATGTGGACCATTCTGGTCCTCCACATCACCCTGCACACACATTCACACATACACAATATTTGTGAGAACTGGATCCAGGTTCTGTGCTTGGCTGTGTGTAAGCCAGCTGCAGAGCTCACTGAACTCAGCTACAAATTAAAACTGAGCCTGACTATACCAGCAGTTCTCAAAGAGTTTGCAGAAGATTTTCCTTCAGTTTGCCAAGATGAGATAACACTGCTGACAAAATTTACATTTATTTGTTCAGGGCTAGGATTTGACCTTTTTTTTTTTTTTTTTTTTAACCAGACATGTTGTTACTGTTGTTTGCTGGGAAAGGCTGCTCAAGTTCAAGGACAGAGTTGTGAACCCAACCCGAAGATAGGATACCAGTGTGGAATTGTCTTCAGAGCTTGCTGTGTGAAGGGTCAAGAAGGCATTGATGTGTCCATCAGTGATGATGTTCCTAAAAAGGAGCAAGGTATTTTATGTTGCAGGTTATGGAAGAGCGAAACATAAAATGATATGGGGTACAAGGAGTACTTGTACTTTAAATTATATCTTTTGGAATTCCTTTGAGTAATTTAATGATGCATGTTTTGGAGGTCATTTTTTTGGCTAGTGATAGCTGAAATGTTTTTTACCATAGGAGGCTAAGAGAGCTGGAAAGTGATCGGTCAGTTCCTGGTGTCAGAAGTTAACTATAAGATAGGTTATTTTGGCCACTAATGATCTTATAATGGAAATTGAGTATAAGCTATTAATTTTTAATGGCATTTTGCCCACTGATAAATTCTTAATCAAAAAGAAAATTGACAACCGATTTTTTTTTTTTTAATTGTATTTAAAAGCCAGATGGCCTTTGCCAGCTTGGCAGAATTCAAATGTTGCCTTTTGTGCGAGAGGCAAATGCCCACAAACTGGGGGCATTTGAAATACCTGGACTGCATGGGAGAACTGAACATTTTTGCGAAAAATGGTATCTGCATTTCTTTGATATTAGAGGGGCATCTAGATGGCAGCAGCTCCTTACACCCTTCTCCATACCTAGTCCACAGAGCTGAAGAGAATGAGTGTGGACTTACTGACCGTTACAGAACTGGGTTTGGGGTTTTTATGCTGTTTTCACTTAGAGACAGACCTGAAACTGCAAAAAAGTCGTGCTGTATAATGTTGCCTCCTTCATGGGCAGTTGAGCACTGAAAACATGCAGTCTGGCTTGCAGATCACCAGTGACAGATTTTGGGAGACATTATCCTAATCAATCACTTAAACTCAGACCCAAATCCCACCACAAAAGCTTGCATTGGTCTGCTTGAGGTGGTGAGTTTTCAGACTTGTTTCAGGTCTTTCAAACCAAGCTTATGTCACTGTACACCTTTATCAAGTAACATTCAGAAATGCCCTGGCAGTTTCTTTGTGTTATGGCTGTCTCAGCAGGGGAATTCCGCTTGTCCATTAGCACTGGGTGAAGTGACTGGGCTGGTAGATACCTTGTACTTAGAGCACTCTGCTAGTAACAAAAATTTGCAGACTCTGTGTGCCTGCATAACGTGAGAAATATGTCAACACTTGAAAATCCAGAATTGTGAGTGCCGCGTACAGTATTTCCCCACTCACCCTCATGGGCAAGTGGCATGCATAATAACCGTTACGCATATAGTTAGTATGGTTATTATGGCACATGTAATAACCATTACGCATTGCAAAGATGGGTCTATGTCAACAAGCAGGGCAGGACAATGTTCTCATTGTTAAACCAAGAAATAAGCAAGTGGTTGAACGTAAGTCAAATATACCTCTTGATAAATAAAAATTGCCTGTAGAAATGCAGAGCAAGCAACATGAATAGACACCTTTGTTAGTCATGAAGGGGAGACCAGTCTCCATTTTGTAAGGCAGCTTTTTGGACTAGCACCTTCTGTTTGTGTTATGCAATAGCAAGGCATGCTGCAGACGGTAAGGCAAGCTGACTCTCTGTATGACGCTTTCTTAGTAATGTAAAGAGCAATCTCTGGTACTGTGTCCCCAGAGACCTCTACAAAATCAGACCAGACTTGGGCAAACTGATTTCATTAGCTTCTGTGTGACCAAAATGTACCTCTATGGCTTGAGGACTCAATGTACCAACCCAGCCTTGTGCCACTGCACAAAAACTTGCTTTCACATCTGTGATGTATTATTTGCTTGTAAGTGACTGCTGGTTGAATCGGCTTATGGACAAACACTGAAAAGAGACTAAACTTCCTATTCAATGACAGAGGATTTTGAGACTTTCTAACACATCTCACTACCAACCTACCATTTCTCCTGTGTTCAAAGTGGCAGGATTGGAGAAAGTCCATTAGCTGGTCCTTTGGGCAAGCAATTGGTTCAGGCAGTGGATGTATTCAGCCCTTTTATGTCCTCCGTGTGTCCAGAAAGAACTCTCAGGACACACACATGTAGCAGAAGTACCTCTGATGAAATCTCTCCAAGTTAAGGTATATGAAGTACATTTGAAATAATGCCATAAGTAGGTGCCCAGAAGTTGGGCGTGGAGTTCTTTTTGGAATGAAGTCTAAATAAATAACTGAGGTTAATCTGTTTTTCATTAAAACTGTGAGTACCCCAAGCTACTATAAAGTCAGTGGAAGCCAAGCATGCCCCAACAATGTGTCTTATGAAAATGAGGTTAAGCTTCGGTTAAAAGCCTAATGTTAAGAACCTGCATTTGAAAAACTCAGCCCATATGTAATCTATGATCACAGCATGACTTTCATACTGAATCAGTCAGATGGAAAATGCCCCATGGCCATGTGCATTTGAATGTCAAATTTAAGTATGAAATAGCTGTAAAATATGTAAATAATGCTCTTTAATTTTGTCCTGGTTTATCCAAAACCCTGGTCTGAGTCCCATCCCAAGCAGGCAGCTTTTTACTGTGAGAAGAAAAGTGCTTTCTCCTCTAATGCCTCTCTCTCCTCTTTTTAGTTGAAATTTCAAAGGAGGAACTAGACCAAGAAGATCCTTATCTGCATGATGGCTGCAGAGGTAAGTCAGGTGACTAGTCCTGTTAGCCAGCTCTTCTGTGATTGCCTCCAATAAAAGTGAAGCAAACTTGGATCTAGAGATTAGCCAAAACCTTTTGCCTAGGCTATTTATGGGTAAAAATAACAGAATGAATATCCTTTCTGAGAAATAGTAGGCCATTATGTGATTCCTCAATAGTTCTTTGATACAAGGGAGGCATTGTCTCCCATAGTGGAATTCGTCTTACCCAACTGAAGCTTAGACTATACATTTAAATTTATTTAACTCCTAGTGGGTAATACCTCAGAGGTGTTACCCATTGAACCCATGGAGTACTCTGGATTCCTCAGAACATGGGGATCCTATATTAAATATGTGCATTCTTTTATTCTCCTCTTGTGATGATCAGGGTGATTGAATATGAAATGAAACTTGTTTCCTTTTGAGATTCATCACCTGAAAAAAAGGAAGAAAAGTGGCTATTGTCCTCATTAGCCAGGCTGTTCTGCCTCCTGGGAAGAATGTGTTATTGGGATATTGTTCTGCTAAGTATTCTGATTTATTGCTTGTCACATGTGATTTACATGTCTATAAACTTAAAACAGCAGTGATATATTATTTTATACAAACATTTCAGAACTAAGTAATGTATTTAGGGTAAAATCAATTTAATAGTCTTATATTCCAGTTGAGAGATGATGTACTGTGCTACATGCTGTATAGCTTAGAGAGGATGGAAATGTCTGCTAGGTCATTAGCTAGTCAAAGCCAACACTGGCTCTCCTCCTTGTCTCCAGCTGCTAATTATAAGCGATGACATAGAAAAATGTGTCATGTATTTTCCTAGCATTGTTTCTTATGTAATCATTTGTTGCATTTGTCAGTTAATCAGCTGGCTGCAAGAGATGGGTTGGTATGACTAATTGCAAATTAATTTCTGTCTACAGTATATTTTCTGATAAACTTGTCATGCCAAAATTACTTGTGATTTCACATGGGGAAACTTAAATTTCCTAGGCAGTGGAACTTCCAGCATTTTGTTTTGGAGCACCTTTGTGGTATATGAGGAAATTAATTCTGTTCTTCCAGTGCCTCCACGATAGGTTTTACTGTGGCTGACAGGAGCTCACAGTATCGGCAAAGGTTCAGAAAGTGCTAGCTGTCCATCTCGATCATGAGACTATGGTTCCTTCTAATGTCATTGCCTTTGCAAGTACTGTGTACAGACCTAGTTTTCTCTGGTATATTAATGGCCCTGTCCTCATTAGAAATTGTTGCACTTCAAAAAATTATTTTAATTCACTCAAAAGTTTAGAGTATTATAACTGCATTTGCTCACATTGATTGTGGGCAAAACCTTTTGTTTAATGCCTATCCAGCCATTCTGAAAAATGGAAGAAGACAGATTCTATTTGTACTAAGAATATCAATACTCTTACAACAAATAGTTGGAAGTATGTAACCTTTTCTCTACTATGAGAATATTAAATTTTTTTAATATTAATTTATTTTTTTAACAAGATCAGAAGTAGTAAGTTTTCTTAACGATGAGCCAAATTTTGTGTAAACTTCCTATGGTATCCTCTCTTTCTGTCTGCCAGAATAACCCCAGCGCTCTCACATCCTTTGTGACTCCTGCACACAGCTCTCTAGATAACCCAGTAGTAAGTCTTGGTTCCTTTAGGTTCTCTGAAGCCTTTGTCACCCACAGTACCCTCTTCTCCCTTTCACGTTTCCTGCCTGCTGAGTAGGAAAAGTGCATATGCTATAGCTAAGTCAGGAGTATGGTCCTAATAATGATGGGCTAAAAATAAAGCCTAATGCAGCTAATAGTGAAAATGTTTCATTAACTTACGGTGATGCAGCTTGTCTTCCTTATTTTACAGTAATCGCCATACAAAGTTTTAACTTTCCAGCCAAAACCTGAGGAGGTGTCTGAGCTCATCAGCATTTTCCCTTCAATTTCTAACAATGATGGGCTATGAGCGACTCCTTAACTTACTTCCTTCTTGTATTCATTTTTAGAGCTAAAAGAATCCAGTGACTACAAACACTTCTTTTAGTGTTTAACCCTTTCCTTCTTTTGTGTATGTGTGTGTTTAGTTACCTGCTTTTCTAAATAAATCAGCAAGCGTCCTGTGAATCAATGGTTTGTTTCAGTTCCTGCAAAGAGCTTCTTAATTATATAAGACTTCTTAAAATATCCAATTAGGTGGTGGTCCCTGCTCTCAGCAGTGCAGAGACACAGGATCCAGTTACGTCTGCTCCTGCTTTGTTGGGTATCAGCTTCAACCAGATGGTGTCAACTGTGAAGGTAAAAAAAATTAAAAACCATTGCCTCTATTATCAACATCCTTGTTTTAAAAGATCAAGAATAGATTAAAAAAATCCAAACAGAAGAGATCAGAATATTATTACGCCAGCTGGGCAAAAATATGAGATCATAAAAAGTTGATTTAAATAGAGTGTTAGAATGAGAGTTGTGGGAAGATGGAGTTAAGAAAGAATGAGTAGAAGAGATGGAGGATTTACAGTGGACAAGAGGCAGAAGATCTTGAATTTATTGTTGTGAATAAAAACAAAGAAAGTACCTGTTCTTTTTTATAATAGTAGGTAGTAATTGATAAGGCAGGTGAAATAGAGTAGGATTCTTCAGGTTGTTAAGGACACAACTGACAGAAAGGATGAAAGTTTTGAACATTGTGAGTGGCATGGGAATAGTCAAGGGGGAAGAATTGTTACATTTCTCCCAGAAGAAGATTTAAAGGGACATCAAATGCAATGGGCTGGGATAGAGCTTATCAGACTTGACTTCAGACATGTGCAATGTAGACATCTGCTTCTGAGCTAGTCAGCCTAGGCTCCTTTTGTTGCTAACTGAGAGAAACAAGCACTTTGAGGGCATGGTTCATCTTGCCTGTTTTGCATAGCTATTCTAGGATGAAAGGCATTACTCATCAGGAGTGCCTTTTTGTCTCATTGAAAAGGGAGCCTAGGTAAGTAGCACAGATACAAACTTCAAAATATAAAATAGATACTGATAATTGGTCAGACTAACACTAACCTAGTGTGAAATATAAAAAGGAATAACTTTTACATGTGCTACATGCGGATGCCAAATATTCTCATGCATTCAAAGAGAAAACAAAAAAATTCACAAAAGAAATGTCTATCAGTAGCTATAAAGTAGAAAGTTGCGACCTGTGGCTCAGAGAGTCCCTAAGCCTAAGCCGTATGTCGGTGGGAGGTAAAGCAAGGAAAGGATTTCTGAAAGTTTGCCTCATTCATATAGTGACTATAACCATCTGCTGCTGGACCCAGTCAGATGAGATGGGTCTTTTGCTCTCACTCAGTGCAACTTCCTCTTCTTTCTTAAGTACTGTGAATCAGCAGTCATAAGTTGTGTTACCGACAGGGTCAAAAAGTCTTTACTGGCTCGTGCTGTGACAACAGGGGTGAGTAGCCACGGTGTGGGTGTGGGTGTGTGAGCATGAGGTCAAATCCACACCATTCTTTGTATCCTGATGCTCAAAGTAATGACTGGTTGGAGGTGTGCCCACAGCTAGCCTTGGACCTCATCTCTTCCCAGTGATTTCATTTTTCTTACTTACTCTCTTTTTAAAAAAAAAAATGTTCATATTGTAGATATTAATGAGTGTATCACTGGGACACACAGCTGTGGGATTGGACAAACTTGCATCAATACATTAGGATCCTTTCGCTGTCAGCGGGACACAAGCTGTGGAACTGGTTATGAACTAACGGATGACAGTCGTTGCAAAGGTACGTCCTGTGCAGACAAACTGAAATCTTCCAGGCTTACGTAAAAAAATAAGTACATCATCGTGTCATGCTCTTTGACTTTTGGTAAATACACGTGTAAGTTGTAGTTACACAGGGGCGCACAGACGGTGCTAGTTCTTCTGCGACAGTAGTTTTCCACCTGTCACCTTGCAGATACCAGATCAGGCTGTCTGGGGACTACTGCAAAGACTTCCAGGAGAGATAACTACATTTATTTTACACGGGCAATTTGTGTTGTGCAATAGGAGCTGCTCTGGGGACTGAAACAGTTGATTTTGAAGGCCCAGCACTCACACTATACACATTTTTCTAGTGTTTACTATCTGGTCCTGTGAATTGGTTGCTCATTTAGTGAGTGGAGCGCCTGAGTTCTGCTCCTGGAGCATACCTAATAGTTTAGTTTCACCTGGAGGAATCACATTTGCACACTTCAGAGTGTGAAGCGAAGTGTGGCAAGTGGAGTGATCAGGTGATTCAGTTTGAAAACGCTAAGGTGGATGTATTTTATAAGAAAAGTAAGGCTTTATCCACAGAGGGTTTAAATTTGTTACAAAGGGGTTGATTTCTTAACGACAACAGTCTTAAGGATTTAAAAAAGAAAAAAGGGTTAAAAGCACTGTTCTTGACTAGTTATGTTTGAACACAAGGGTAGTAGTCTTTTTTTTTTTTTTTACTAAAGAAATGACTGATTTCAAGTTGCATTTAGCTCAAAGTATGCTGTTACATGCATCTATAACTTCACCTGATATGCTACCTTCACAGAGGTATAAATTAGCAGCAAAGACCTTTTGATGTGGAATTGGTTTCCACTATGAGAAAGTCTGTTCCTCCAGAGCTTAGAATTGTTTATAAACAGAGTAATTTCATTCCACTGAGTAAATGAACTCAACCAAAACTCTGGGTAAGGTTTTATTGTAGGAACTGATCAGTGGTGAAAAATAGAATGAATAAAAAAAATGAAGAACAAACTCCAACACAAAACCTGCAGAACATACAGACAACGTTTTTCAAAGTATCATGGTCTAACTTTGATCCCTTTGAAGTAAAATTTCTGCTTATTTGAATGACATCAGATTTAGGCCAACAAATAGCTTACCAGCAAGTATTAACAATCTTTCTCTGGTGGAAAAAAGGAGTATGGGCAGTAAATTACGCATGCCATTACTGTTAGAAATGTCTTATCTGGATAAGATATGTTAAAAATGTTAATTATTAATTTTATGTTAATAGTAATAAAAATAGAAAATGAATAATCTCCATGTATTATTTTTAAATGCCAAGTAAAATGACTGAATTGTGCAACGTGTAGAATCCTACTGAACCCAATTCATTATTAACCCATCCTAAACTTAAAACGGGCTCCACAATCATCATTTAAGTCTCACAAAGCTCTAGGGATAAGCAATTGCATCTACTGTTGTGTCAACTGCATAAATGGGAAAGCTGAGGCATCCTATTGCTAGACATTTTCTGCATTTTAATAGCTTTAGGAGATTTCATGCCATTGCAAGTTGGCAAACATTAAATTTTGGTTACTTTTATGTGGACAGGGTTACATTCGTGAATGAAGCCTCGTTAGCCCTTGTCTGCTTTATCTGAACCATAATTTATTCACAAATATTTATTGTCAATTCTGATCTGGAATGGAATATTAAAGTGAGCAGAAATCGTATTTATGTGCATTTTGAAGCACAATAATGCACAGATATTGCAAGCCTTGATAATGGATGGGAATCAAGGCCAATTAATTCACTTACAAAAGAAATGAGCAATGCCTGCATTAAGTCTAAGGTTAAAAATAAAATCGCACTTGGACATATAATTAAACCTTACTGACTTCAAAGCTGAGCCCATGTATAAGCACACTGCTGAATTAAGGCTGAACACTGCTGAATATGATGCTTCAGGTGCTTTATAATCATTTTGAATCAATTAGATGTGAGAACTAAACTTGTAAAGCATAGTAAACACACGCCCCCATATGTAACATTAATAACGAAATAATAAAAAAACCTCAACTTTTTCTACCTGTTTTTACTCAGATTCTGTTTGAGATAGTAGACCAGATTCATCTTGGGTCACTGCATTGAATTGTATGAAGGTGCACTGAGGATTAATCTGTCTGACCTTTTTAACTCTGTCTTATGTTTTAAATGTGCTGAAAAAGCTTCTGTCAAACTCCTGCTAACAATTTTTTTTTGTGATGTACCAGATATTGACGAATGTGAGACTGGTACTCATAACTGCCCCCCCGATTTTATCTGTCAGAATACTCCAGGATCTTTCCGTTGCCGACCCAAGCTACAGTGCATGAATGGGTTTATACAAGATGCGCTAGGCAACTGTATTGGTAAGACATATTCTTATCTCAGTGAATACTTAAACGTTGCCTATGAGATAAGTTGTGGTTTCACTGGGTGAGTTCTGAGCTTGTCAAGTCATTCTTCACGCATGTATGTATTGCTCAGCTGTGTGTTTTTTCTGCGCCTTTAAAGGCATACTAGACCTGTATTTTTAATGAGATTTGATTACCTAAGGCACTTAGCTGCATTTGAACATTTTCCTTAAATCTTTGGGTATTTTATCTGAAACAAATTTTTTTTAAAAATTGTGATACGTTTCATAAAACATATGTGATATGTCATGGTCATATGTGATACGATCACAACACATGTGATATCATCACATATGTGCTAAATTGTGATACATTATGATCTCTCTCTATCCAGAAAGTTTTAGCTAAAGCCTAGTATAAAAAGCTGTAATTTATGACATCCTCTGTAACACACTTTGTTGTATTAGTATGTGTGGTTTTACAGGTATGTAGGTCTTTCCAGACCTGTGCCTTGTTAGTTACAGCCTATCAAGAACCTTATTATGTATGAGAACGATGGGCCAGTTATAAAACACTGTGGAGAGGAGTTTTATTTTAAAGACTGATTACAGTCTGTCGGGCTAATGCCTTGTTTCCAAGACTCCTACAGAACAGAATTATAACCTTCATGTAAATATGTTAGAATTACTGGTTTCCAACAGACTCTAAATGGTATTGTCTAACGTGACCTACAAATCTATCAGTTATTCCCTTGAGTAGTATTTTCAAGTCTCAACTTAGCTTTGAATTCCCCCAGCGGCGTAGCATGTCTTGGGCTTGTGGAACTGGCTGGGTGGCGGCAGCTGCCAAGTCTAGCTCATTGTCAACTCCTCATTCTCCTGACCGTATCATACCCTGTAGTGCCGAAATCTGACACTCGAAGCACTGAGACTGGAAATAAAATTGCAGTTTTTAAAATGAAGGGGGCCGGAGCTTGTGCACAGCAAACCCTTTGAAGACGTGTATCTGCCATAGCTAGCACCAGGCCCACGGTAGTTAGTAGTTTGCTTGCCTTCACTGGCATTGTAAAGCCACATCAATTTGCAGCAGCAATAGTTACGTTCCCTAAAATCCATTTGCTCGGAATATTTACCAAAACAATCTCATAGACTGATTTTTACACACTGTGAATCAAATGCTGCCCTATGTGGTGCCGAGGGGAAAAAGTATGAAAACTTTCCTGTCCATCCGGTGTCTTTGTAATTTGAAAATTTTACACTCTAGTGAGCTGGGATTGGCTTCATATTATACTATGTCCCCTTCCCCATCTTCAGGCATCCAGAGTTTTGCAGGTTGGATGCTGTGCTTAATACCATACCATACCAACTGGAAAGCAGTAGCTCTTCAACAGTTAACAGTACTGCTGTGTAAAATGATGATAATATCCTAGTGAAATAGTTGAGAAAATTTTAGGTAGAGAAGTACTCATGTGAAGCTGGACTTTGCTGAAGGTTATGGGATGCAAGCCCATGCACTCACAAACACTGCTGCTCCTACAAACTGTCAAGTCTTAGTTACATTAACATTTCCAGGTGTCAAAGGCTGCCTCAGTACCTCCTGTAGCCACTGATTCTCATTGACTCTGAAACTCCTTTCCCTCAGACTGAAGCACATGCTAACTTTGTGTAACAGTGAGTTCCTTACCTTCTTGGCTAAATACACCACACCAGATCGTACTCTAATACAGCTTAGTCTCATCTCATTACGTTTTCTGAGATTTTGCTTTATAGTGGCTTCTTACCAGGTAAAGACATCTTTGTCACGAGGAGATATGATGTCCAGTTTGTAAAAAAACAGACATACATTTGATGGGTGGTAGAGGGCTGCCTAGTCTTGTGAATCCATAGATAAGCTATTCACATTCTTACGTGTGCACATGGACAACTTACCATAAGACAAGGTAAGGTATTCATGGTGAATACCTGTGAGCAGTAGTTTCTCTCTGTAAAAATGGAGTCGGCTACTACCTGTATGAGCACATACTACCAAATAGCTCATTCACTGTGAGCCACAACCCATAGACTGTAGCATAACTGGTTGAGCTGGTGAACTGAATTGTTGGTCATCTCTTTGTATCTTTCGGGGAGACTTTCAAAGGCATTTAAACAAACACAAGCTCTGTACCCAATTTCTACTGCTTTTCAGTGGGTTCTGGGCCTCTCATACCGCTCCCAATCTTCACCCTATCAGTGAAGCTAAATGGCACAAATAGTTGTATTCTCCCATGGGCAGAACTTTTCAAACTCTGAAGGGTTACATCAGGAAAGCATTTTAACTTAAACTTCTTCAGACAGCAGATAGTTACACTGATGACTTGTGCTTTTGTAGATATCAACGAATGCCTGAGCACCAACATGCCATGCCCAGCTGGGCAGATCTGTATTAACACTGATGGCTCGTATACCTGCCAGCGAATCTCACCCAGCTGTGGCCGAGGTTATCATCTCAATGAAGATGGAACAAGATGCGTAGGTAAGTAACAGTTTGGAATTAAAAACAGTTAAAGAAAATAAATCACATCTATTGTTTATGTTTACTAGTTTCTTGCACTTTGCCCAATTTTTTCTCATCCCTCAGTCAATTCTTGATCCTGTTCTTTCCCTCATGGCAGTCCCAACAAGTGAAGAATGACAAGGATCCACACTCTGTCCTTCATATAACTCATGAAAGCCTATATTCTGAAAAGTTGTTAAATGATAATCACTCCCCCAAAATGGCATTGTCTGTGATTATATTAGTGTATTGGAACAATGCTGTGTGGTCTCAAATCTCCCCAATACGGACGTGTAAGACAAGGCCCACCTAATGTCCCACAGAAGCCATTCAAGTAATGTTGAAAGGCAAATATGCCTTTGGCTGGCTTTTAACTAAGGTGGCTTTTGCAAGGAGGGGTATTTTTGCATGTGTTTTCGATCTTTGTAAATGGTTTATCAAAGCACTTGTGACCGTGGGTCTCTGGCATCTTCACCAGCTGAGGATCTGATCCATGAATACTGAGTATGCGTAATAAAACAATTTTGCACCTGACCTCCTCCAAAGATTGTCTGATTTCTTTTCCCTTCCAAGTCCATGAACATTAACAGGACACCTGAGAGAGAACCCTTTTCAGCAAGAATAGTTTGGATTTGTGACTCTGATCTTCTTATGGAAGCTGAGAGCTAGATCAAGGTCTTGCTTTCCGTTTCCAAACACTTTGTAACTACTAAGGGACACAGAAATATGTTAACGTGTTGCTCTTCTCTCAACTTGCATGCTCAGAAGTGTACTTTCAATCACTTCTCTCCTTTTTTTAGATGTGGATGAGTGCTCATCCTCTAATCAGCCTTGTGGAGAAGGACATGTTTGTATAAATGCCCCAGGCAACTATCGTTGTGAGTGCAAATCTGGCTATTCTTTTGATGTCATCAGTAGAACTTGTATTGGTAAGTTGCACCTATCGACTTCAACACATGCAGCCATGGGGTTTTAAAAAATGATGCCGTGTAAAGAATGTTACTGCTCTCTGCATAACCTCTTTCATCTGAATGTAAAATTGACTGCTATATTATTTGTATAAATCTAATACCATATTAAAGAGATGTTGATACTTCAAAGGAAGGTGTATTAGTATTGTCAACACGTTATCTGTTATCCTGTTAAAAGGTAAGATTATGAGAGTGTGTGTAATTGTTTTCTGTGATACTTTTATATGCACCTACAGCAAAACATTCCTTTGGAAGATGAAATCCTTATAGATCAAATTCAATTATGCACTGAAGTGCTTCTAAATGAGCATTTTGAGCAAGTCCTTCCCTCTCTAGTATGAAATTTAGATCTAGAAAATAAAAGTCAAACTTTTATGACCATGTTCTTGGACAGACTACTACTGCAGTAAAGCCAGCCAGTACATAGACCTCTGTATGCATTTATCATTGCAGATATTAATGAATGCAGACGCTATCCAGGACGCCTTTGTGCTCACAAGTGTGAGAATACTCCTGGTTCCTATTACTGCACGTGTACCGTGGGATTCAAACTTTCGGCTGATGGCAGGTCATGTGAAGGTATGGCATATGCTTTGGTGACACAGTGTGAGATACAATTCCTTGCTGTTTAGCTATTTCCACTTGATTTTAGCTTGTAAGACTGCACTGTAATGGCATGAGAAATCAACCCAGTGTGGTCTCTGATTACATGAATGGTGTTATGATTAATCAAGGCCACTGTAGCCCACAGTTCCAATATATTGCCCTTTGGCTGGATCATGCAGAGGTGTGTGGGTCTGCATTTACTGTATTTTGAAGGGTGATTCAGCTAGATCAGATTCAAGACCTTTAAAATCACCCTTTCTGATACCCAGATACAAAAATGCAAGTGTGGTCCTAAAGACTCCCTCCAAGTCACACACCTTGAAGGACAGTTGGAAATAATAGCACAATGCTGATTAACCTATACTGCCAGACCATGTTCAGAGTACTACACCCAAAGAACTCTATTTCCAGCTTATTCAGTGACATGCATATCATCCTTTTTTAATTAAAAAAATTGTCTTCCACAGTTTTGCCTTAGTTGTGTAATAGGAGTGACGAATATAGCAAGAAATTTGGGGTTCAGGTATATAATTTTGCATTTCAGATTTAAATGAGTGTGAGAGCAGCCCCTGTAGTCAAGAGTGTGCCAATGTGTATGGCTCCTATCAGTGTTACTGCCGCCGTGGCTTTCAACTTAGTGACATAGATGGGATTTCCTGTGAAGGTAAGCATTATGGTTTTGCAGATAGAGCATGAGTGAGCCTTTTGTATTCTCACCGTAACGTACATGAACAGCTCCATGTACTTGTAGTTGTTTCGTTTTAACATTTGATTCTCTTTGGTATTTTCCTATGAAACTATGAACTGTATTTAATGAAATAAAATGTCCTAGTCTAGAAATATCTCTGCCTGTGTGGTGTCAGTTTTGGTGTTGACACTGAATTGTAGCTTGGCATACTTCTGTAACTTGCCAGAAATGTTTTTTCTTTCCCTGAGGAACTAACAGAATTTCTGGTTTTCAGCAAGTGACAGCAAACACATTTATATGTTACATATGTAATATATAATATTACTAGGTAGTATTTTACATCTCCTTTTTTTGTGGCTGGTTCTGAACTAACATGTAAGTGGGTTTTCCTCAAACACAAGGAGGATGTGGGTGTGACCTTGTGGATAAGATCCTGAATTTGGACTCAGGCCTCCAGGACTTAGTAAGACCTTGGGCAGAACACCTCATGTTGATTTCCTTTTTGTAAGAACAGGGAGAAAACTATTCCTCTCCTTCCCTTTTGTAAAGTACTATGGTACACATCACTGTAAAGTGCTTACTCTTATCCATTTACTTTGTCTCTTGGTCCTTTATGTTGCTTTTAATTTTCTTCACACCTCCATTTATTCCTGACAGCCTTTATTGACTAGAGCCTCCCCTATCTGATGAACTTTTTCCTTGCCCTGCAATTAGAATAATGAACTTGTGTTTGAAGTTCGCAGTGGGAACACTGTACTTGTGCCCTTGGTTGAATGTCATGAACACCCAGTAAATTAGTGGTGTTTTCTTCTTGCAGATATTGATGAATGTGCTTTACCTACTGGAGGGCATATCTGTTCCTTTCGATGTATTAATATTCCTGGGAGCTTTCAATGTACTTGTCCCTCCACTGGTTACAGGCTGGCACCCAATGCACGCAACTGCCAAGGTGAGTTCAATAACTGCAGGGAGACCTAACTAGATTGTGGACTTCTGAAAAGTTCTAGCAAGTTTTTATGTTCAAAAAAATGCCTTTCCTACAACATTATAGGTAAAGCAGTAAACATCAATCTGAAATCTGAAGAAACCAGTATTTTATAATAAATATACAGGAAATTTCACTTATAAAGTATAGAATGCAGTAGAGAATACTTTTTATAACATCCTTAAATAATTATAACAAATTCTGAAGATGAAGATTCCCACTGTGAAATGGTATGAGTTAGCTTAGCTGTTAAAAGGAAATATCATACTCTGAACATTTCAGCAATTATTTAGGTCTTGTCCACTTAGTGGTACTGCTGCTCTTCCTTTTCCTTTTCTTGCATGTTGTTTGTGTTAGTTTTCTTCTTTTTTGTTGTCCTGCCCTCCCCTTCCAATCCTGTAATAGCGTTTAATTGCACCCCATGTTCTGGAGTACCTAATATACTTTTATCATCTGGCACCTGCAAGTAGAAGAAAGGCGTGTGTTTAATCCACTCACCTTTTTCCATTTGGCAGATATTGATGAGTGTGTTGCAGAAAGCCACAACTGCTCTTTCAATGAGACCTGCTTTAACATCCAGGGGGGCTTTCGCTGTCTGTCTTTGGAATGTCCAGAAAATTACCGCAAGTCGGGAGATACGTAAGTACTTCCTTTTTCAAGGTTGAACAGTTTTTTGGTGACATGATCTCCTTTATGTCACACCACTGTTGACTGAATACATAACGGATTCTGGCAAATACGTACTTTGTTGGTAGGCCTACCCTATGTTTTGCACACACAGGTCTGGTCCCTTTCTCATGCTCCTGTTTCAGTCTAAAAATGCATTCCCTTAAGAAATGCCATGTGTCAGTGGTTTGCATCATAATGAACTATAGAGCCGTAAGCTCTGTTCTTTCTCCAGCTACCTTGCAGGCAACCTGTTAGGAGGGTTACATTCAGCTTCAAAATTCTGACTTTTACTTCCTTTCACATGTAGTTGTTCCTTACTCTTACATTCCAGTGAAAGAGTTGGTTTTAGCTCCCTTTCTGAAGTCTTACCAGCGTTGTTGCAAAGCATTGCAGGAATGTCTTATTTCATATTTTCATATTCATACATTTCATGTACCATTTCATTTCTGTTAAAAAAGCTGGGAAGCCTAGCAAAAGTGGTATGTTAGCTGCTGCCCATAATTAAGTCTCTTAACCTAGCTCAGAGAAAGTCCATGCAACCTGGTGTTAAAAATATGTGACATAGGTATGGGAGGAGGAGCTGCTGGCAGCTCATTTATACCTATCAAATGGTGATAGCACTATGGAGAAGTAGTTGCAAAATGTCAGTCGAGTAGCTAGAGTTTATGGCTGATGCAGATGACTGCTTTTCCTCCCACCTGGGGCTTTATGGCCACACGGTACTCCAGCGATTCTTCTGAAGGCTGCTCCATGCTCTGTGTGCCCCATACCCAGGTAAGTGTATGCTCCACCAGCTAGGGAGGAAAGCTGATAAACCACATTCGTCATCAGCCTGCTATTGCTTTTTCACAGTCAGTGTTCATATGCCCATCATCTTTTTGATAAAATTGAGTACTCTGTGCCTCCTCTGTAGAATGAGGCTAATGCTGGTCTTCATCAGAGGGACTTTGGGGGGTTTAGTTAGTTTGCATTTAAACCTTAAGCTGTGAAATGCCATATAAGTGGCACAGCAAATGTATTTGTTTAGAGTGCTGTAGATGGAGTTCGTGGTATAAAAGCAGGTATTCATAAGATACGCTTGTATTCTGAGAAGTGTCAATAGTAATAAAATTTGAAATTATATTTGTCACATCAATAAAGAAGCAGTGCCTTGTGATGCAGATGTTCTCTTTATTTGTAATATTGTGGGTTCATTTGTATCCTAAATGAAAAAAAGTCATTTGCACTAAGCAAAATGAGGAGATTCCTACTCTTATGGAGATCCCTGAGTTGCAAAGCTCAGTTTATAAAATAATCTTCTTTCTTATCTATATTTTTATGCATGTGTTGAAATTAATGGCTATTTGAGATGTACGGGATCTTTTGGGGAAGTAGTAGAATGTCTGAATTGTTTTTCTGTGTCTGGATTGTTGTGGCACTGTAATGGCTTACTCTGCCTAACTCAGACTCATAGGGAGAGATTCTTGTGATATGCTAGGGCTATAATTAGGCTATGAGTCAGATGCAAATCCTGTAGCTGCTCGGTGAAGTTCTAATTATTTTAATTCCTCGAGTTATTATCTTGTTGGATTTATTAGGTTTTCCCCTCTCAACAGCTACAGACACAGTTACTAAATTTGTTGTAGAAAATGTGTTTGCATAAACCAAAGAGAATATGAGTTCATTATCTTTACTGCGAAAAATCCAAGTTAGTTCAATGGGGAGATAGCTACTCTCATACTTAGCCAGTATACGAGTATTATACCAACATGCCAGAATCAGGGCTTACGTATTGGGTTATCTTGTGCCTATTGGGATACAATAGCTCTTTAGCACCCTTTTTAAATCCCAACTAATTTACATATTCTTGAATCATTTATTTTTGCATCTATAATCCAGCATAGCTGATAGCTAGCGCATCTTCATTACCTTTTGCATGATAATGACATTAAATCACTTTTTCACCCCACCTTGTGCCAGGACTCTAAAATCAAAATAGTTGGCTTCTCATAACATGGTATCTATTACAGATACAATTTTCCTCTCCTTTTTATCCAAAACACTTTCCAGCTTCACCAACTTGGCACATCATAAGAAAGGCAACAGATTTTCCATTCACATCAGGTTGGCACCTCATGGGACTTTTTACCCTATTCTCCAGTATTTTCTTCGGAACAGCTATAATTTAATAGGCCTCAGTCCTGCAAATCCAAGTTTGTTCATTCTCATTTTTCCTTAAAAACCTTACGTACAGGCAACAGCCCTCAGTGATCCAGAAGCTTCCTTACCCAGTACCATTAAAGCAGAGATTTTTGCATGGTGGCTGTTGCAGTGCTGATTGTCATCAGGTGAAGTAACAGCAGGGTCATCCCATGCTACAGGCTGAAAGCTCAGGGTGCTGTATAGATACTCTGAGCTTCAGGAGGAAGCAACTTGTATAACCTTCCCCAAAGACCAGCAAAGTGCCTGGCATGGTCTGATCCTTAATGGTAACAATTTTATTGAAGGTCTTATCTCTTTTGCTTAAATTCTGCATTTTTTTTCCCTTGATCAGCCTATAGGCTTGGTATTTTTCCAAGGATAATTAAGATCTACTGCTACTCACAATAGGATTTAACTTGCTGTACTGCCTTGCCAAATGCTTTTTGTTTTCAAATTGCATAACAATTAAATTCTCTTTATGTGACACTGAAGTCTAACATTTGTAATATTTAAGCCAGGAAAAATAGTAGAAAAGATAAAGAAGTGGTTATGGCGGCGTGTCAGAAATATGTGCTGCACTGAGCCAGATTGGGACGTATTTTTATATTTTGGACATGTCTGTGTATAATTAAGGTTGCCTGTCACTTCTCATTATTAGGACCTGTTTTTAACTGCTTAGAATTTTGCCGAAACGTAACCAACAGCTCAAATGTTGCATGCCAGGTGTCTGACAGGCTCAAGTTTTGGCAAATTTTAACCAAAGCTCTTCACTCATTTCCAGGAACAAAGGTAGAAGAGGAACACATTGTTTTGTGTGTTTGAGACATTTTGGTGTGGGTTTGTTTTTTCTTTTAATAGTTTGATGTCATGTTTTGGAGCAGAAATCTGAAATTTGTTAGATTACTTTGGCGCTTTTTTGTCATCCTTACCTCTGAAACTTCTATAATCATGAACTTTATAAAATTGCAGTTAGCTTTTTTCATAAACCTTAGGAAATGAGGACCTTGATGGGTAGTCTTAATCCACCTCTGTATGCCAAAACTGAGTCAGGTCTACCTGAAGTGTTTCTGAGAGTTGTTTAACTTTTGCTTCAAGTTGAATGATAAGGATTTCATAGCCTCAGTGGCAATCTCTCTTTGTGTTTGACTATCTTCCTCAGTGCAATTTAATTCTTCCTATCAGTAGAGAGGTCTTTCTTTTTTAGCAATGAACAATTCCCTTCTGATTTGGCAGACCTGAGCTTCTTGCAGCTCTTTAAAGCAGTCTAAAATGTGCAGGTACCAACTCTGCTGACTGTCTGAGCCTGCTCCCACATTTGGCCACAGGAAAGAAGCCAAATCTTCCCCATAATGTCAGCTCCTATGTGTCCTGGGCCAGGTGCTGCTGGCACTGACAACCCCAGAGCCTGTTTCTCCTGTGCTTTCAAAGGCCACCCAGACTCCATGGATAAGAAAGCTGTTTCTGGCACGGGTGAGAGAAGAGCCAACTCAGAAGGAAAGACGTACTTAGGGATAAGGAGACTGAATGTAGGGAGGGAAGGATCTGAAGGTATGACCAGGTGAGGAGAATGAATCTGGGAGGTGCTTGAGGGGTAGAAGGTAAAATTGGGTAAAACAGTTGAGAGACAAGGGGGAAACCAACCACAGGAGTCAGGAGCTTATGGTTAAGGGTGATTGATGCCAGGTTTGGATGAAGACCATCAGAGCAAGGAATAATTTGGGATGGCTGCACAAAGATACCGAGGGAAGGGGTGTGTGCTTTGGGACTAGGGCTGTGAGGTAGAAACTGAGAGAACTGAGTGGCAGCCAGGATGGAATGGAGCAAGAAGACGACGACTGGCACTGGCTGAGTAGACATTCCTGATGCCAAATGTTTGAGTGAACAGGAGGGGCAGTAGGCAAGGAAAGGGGATAGCAAGAAGGAGTCAGGTTAGGAAAGACAGATGAAGGAGACAAGGATAGGACATAAAGGCTCAGTGCTGAGGGCAAAATGAAGATGGGTCTGTCTCTTCTGTAGTTTGAAAACTCCTTGAGACTTTCCAGCTCCAGGCAGGAGGAACATGCAGACTATTTGTCCATCCTGTCTACTGTGCTGCTGTATACTGTATTCCCACTTGAACCTGAGGTGGGACTCCAGATTCTCCTCTTGTTAAGAAGTATCTGTGAAAACCAACCATCAGTTGGTTTCATTGTCCTTAAGTTCTGGCCTGTTTAAGACAAAAACCACCTTCCCTAGACAGCTGCTGTATTAACATAAATGTAGAGGTCCACAATGCGGTGATACAGCCTGGTTGATGGCTCATCTGGGCCTCAAGGTGTGGTGCAACATGCTGAAAAGGAATACACATAGATGATAGGGAGTGCCTTTGTGATGGAGTATATTCTAGGAGGTCTGGAAGATTGTTACAGCTCTGGAAATCTGTGGAGTCGTATTTCAGAGGTGGATAGTGTATAATTTGGTAATGATACTTGGTTAGTTGTTCAGCGTGTTGAGATGGATTCCCTGTATGAAGTAAATTATAAAGCCATAAATCCTGCTAATAAAAAGTTCTTTTCCCTTCAGCACAAGAGGAATTGTTGTATACCACTCAAATCCTTTGGGCACAATGGAGTGAAAACCAGGCTCAGAAGTTAACAGGAGGGAAAGCAGAAGATCTTTTCTCCTCATTTCTCTGTTAGGAAATGTTGTATTCATTATCTAAAAGGAATCTCTCTAGTTTTGATAGTTTTCTTTTCCTCTGAGTAACCAGTGTTTGGTACATGAAATTCAAACTATGAGTGACTCTTTGAAACCAGTATTTCAGCCACATAAATAAATCAGAGAGACCAGAGTAGTAAGTGAGCTAAAATAATCAGGAACAAGTTCAGGAATAAGCATTTAGCAGCAGTATATGCTTATTTTTCTAGCCCATGTGTCCAGCTGCAGAGGTTTGCAAAGATGTATGTAAAATTGCCTATCTGCAAAGCAGTGCATCTTTTCCTTGGGCTCTGCGTTGGGTTTCTCCTGGTAGCATCTTGCTGCCTCTTCAGCACTCCCCTTCTCCGGCCGGGTCCCCCGTGCTCTCTCCCACAGCGACACGGCGTGGTGGCAGGGCACGGCAGCTGTGTGGCCAGCTCATCCATCCTGAGATGCTACAGAGCTGGAGCAGCACCCTGGGGTCTTGGGCTGCTCACTCACTAGCAGTAGATTGTTGGATTCTCCTGCTGTATGATTTTATTCTGCCCGCTGAAGTGAAGCATTTAACTAAGGTCTAGAGAGTACACTGGGATTTAAATGCTCATTGCTTTTTGTCTTTGTGGTACATGACCCCAGAATGAACTCTGGTTCTTGAAAGCAATAATATTTGCTATCTCTCCTTTGTGGTTATTTGATGGAACAATTAGTGCACATTAACTAAACATATAGTGAAGTGTGCAGTGTGTAGTGTGCACCACCAAAGGATAAGATAAAAGATGATGAATTTTGAATAATTCTAACTCCTACCCGCAGGCATATCTGTCTCCACAAATAACTTTCTGAATCAGCAGAATGTCCTTTTTCAAATCTTAAGAAGCTGGGAACTTTGTGTTTTTGTTCTCTTAAAATTCTGGCTATTATTATAAAATGCATTCTACTTTTATAAAAGAATAAATCATGGCATCTTTATGAGCATGTAAGCGCTCATAAGCACGTAAGTGCTTCCCAGAAGATTTACATGAAGAACACATTTTCAGCTAAGAAATTAACTGCCTTGACTTGCTTCATGATTTCAGCAAAACCAAGTAGCCTCATGATTTCAGCAAAACAAAGTCATTCTTTTTAGTGGAGTTATTGATGACATTTCAGGAAAGAATGCAGAACTCACTGTACCTGAAAATACTCCAAGAGTATCCACACCTAATTAGCCGACCATCCTGTGAAGACTTGTGCGTGCTCTTTACACACATGAATAAAATTAAGAATGCATTTAAGTCTTCAAAGAATTGCTTTGTACTTTGGTTTGCAAGTGGTATTAAGAGAAAACATAGAAAACATTAACTGAAGAACTGAGGGTGCTTTTAACTACTCTTTTTTGATGAGAAGTTCCTGGAATTCAGGTCACCATGCACTGGCAACAAAGTGGTGCTTGCTTATAAGCCACAAGTTCTATTGATACCAGATACTCTTGATAGGAGCTCAGTTTTACATGTCAGAATAAAATAAATGAAATGGGCACTCAAATTTCCTTGAGGTAGTAAGAAGCAAACCATGCTTTCATGCTGGAGCATTTCTTAGTAAAGAAATGAATAGTTCAGGTTCCAAAACCTCAGCCTGTGGAATGAATATTGTTTTTGAGTGGAGAGACTCTTGTATATAATTTAATTGATTCATAGTTGTGCATAGTTGAAGCAGGTTTGGAGCTAAATGCACAACTTGATCATCTCCAAATTTTGCAAAGTCAACATCCAGCCAAGATCGTCATGTCTACCTCTACTTCCAGGTACCTGTCTGAATGTTCATATACCAACTCGCATGTGGTGATTTGGGCATATCTTTAATTTGAAATTCATATAACCTTCCCTTGTATGCAATTCTCTAAAGACTTCTTAAATCCACCAGGTATCATGACATGTCAGATCTTCATATGCTGGTAAACTACAACATTCTTTAATAGCAGTAACTTTATCGCCCATACCTGTCTGTGCCATATTTTGCAGGACAAACTTCACTTCTGTCAGTAACAGAAAGGGAGGAGATTGCTCCCTCCATACAGATCGTGATTCCTACCGCTGATATTCATTGTTCACTTTCAGCCTGTATGGGTGATCTCTTCCTAGCTGTCTGGATTTCATGCTGTAATACAGTGCCTAGTGATAAGGGGAGGAAACAGCAGAGGGCAACTTTCTCACTCACCAGCATCATTCGTGTGACTGAAGACGGCGTAAGAGTGGGCTGAGTGTGTAGGGCGCACGCTGGAGACATGGGGCCGTTGGATCTTGGTTCCGGTGCTTGCCTAGGTGTGTGTTAGACTGACTCAGGTTGGTTCTCCTGGTAGCACAAATACTGTGCTTTGTCTTCAAAGCAAATAAACCTTAACATACAGGCAGTGTTTGGAAATAAATTTTACATTCCTCTGTATGCTGTCAGAGATAAATATATATAGTGCAGTCTCTAGAGAGCCTCTTCTCTCTCAGAAAGACCGACTCCTTGTGCATTTGTGTTTTTTACAATACTTTGCTCAGTCTTAAAATCCAGCCAGACACCCCAAGGAGCACACAGTCAACTCACGAACCACTTAGGATCTCTTCCTTTATTTAACATAGGTCCAATCCACAAAAGCGTAAAGCTTGGTAGGAGGGGGGAAAAAGCCAGTGTTCTCCCTAGGAAGAGCTTAGCTATTCTAAATGCAAATAAACCCTCACCCACACTGAGGTGCCAGATTCAATCCATCTGTGCCTGCAAAGAAAGAGCAACACTTCTGAAAATGGCAACGCTTCCCCAAAAGCACCAACTACAGACAAGTTCATCCTTACTTAATAAATGTCCATTTGCAATATGACTGAGGTGCCAGGCTGAAGAATGGATACAGTATGCAAGTCAACATACCCTTTCCCACCCCCACTGCCCTTGCTCTCCTATCACGCTTGCTAAATGTACGCTAATCTTCCTCTTGTCTTGTGTTCTCACTTTTCTTGCAGTCGCTGTGAGCGCTTGCCTTGTAATGAAAATAAGGAGTGCCAGAGCCTGCCTCTGAGAATAACCTACTATCACCTCTCTTTTCCTACCAACATTCAAGTACCCACCGACATTTTCCGCATGGGCCCTTCCAATGCTGTCCCTGGGGATAAAATTCTGCTGTCCATCATCAGCGGGAACCAGGAGGGGTTTTTCACCACAAAAAAAGTGAACAACCACAGTGGCATTGTGGTCATGCAGCGGCAAATCACAGAGCCCAGAGACCTTCTTCTGACAATTCAAATGCAACTTTCCCGCCACGGAACTGTCAACACATTTATTGCCAAACTTTTTATCTTTGTCTCTGCACAGCTTTGATCCCTAACTTACAGGCGTCAGTGGCTACTTTTTCTCTTTTAGGAGTAGATTTTTTTTTCCCAATTTTAATAAAGTTTTAGTTCATCTGTTGCATGCTGCACTTGCATTTTATTTGCCATTATCGTTACAGTTCACCACTTTCCCCTGTCACTGAATGTCTCAATATGGGGAGATTCTTACGTGTAAAAAACATTGTAAAAAGCAGAAATTGGTGTCCAAGAACTTCTTATCTGAAGATACTGAGGACTGAAAGCTATTCATTTACTTCACGCAATAGTGGGGTTGGTCTCATCTGATGATACACAGCTGCACATGTTTAGGTCTAAATTTTCAAAACAAAATAGGTACCTAATTTGAGCTGTCTCAACAGAGACATCTTTAGAGGGTTTCATCAGTTATGGGGCAAATGCTGTGCATTTTCTGAAAATCCATTAAAAGGCATAACTTGGGCCCTTCCCTTGGGACCTCAGAGGTGCCCCAGTGCACAAGTCAGTCTGAAAGTGTGGAGCCAGTTTCCCAAGCTGCGCTAGTTATCGTTGCTGTTGTAGCCAGTGAGCTTGTGCTGATCTCCGCCAGGTACAGATCACAGTTCTAACTTTTAAGGATGGTACAAAAGAGAATCTCCTCTAAAGAACATTTATGTTGGAGATTTTTCATCTTCCTTTCTGTGGAATTTCCACTGAATTGAAAAACTAATGATGGGAAAACAGCAATGAACTTCATAACAGCATTCAGCTAGCAGCAGAGAGCTCCTTTCTGTTTCACAGGCTCTCTCCTGAAATGTGTCTACAGGAACGTTTGAAAAATATATTTAATTGATCTCGTAACATTTTTGGCTCTCCAACTCCGTGTCAAAGCTGATAAATTTTTAACTGTAAAGACTTGACCCACCTCCATCACCAAGAAAACCCCCAAGCGAACCCTAGCAGCCCTGAAAGGTCAGCCAGAATTCCGATAGCCAAATCTTTCTTCCTTTACTTCTATGACTTTTTTCTTTTACTTCTATGACATCAAAAACAATGTAGACAATACAGCTGGGATTTGTTTGGAATTCTTTTGTTTTATGAGCTGGAAAAGGATTTATTTTACTCTTCAGTCCTTGTATTGATAAATACTAAAAGATCACTCCCAGAAATACGATCTAAAAATTAATGGCTCAGGTATCTCTGTTGCCTGGTACATACGCAGAGTAGTCAGTCCACAGAAGAATGAAGAGTAATCCATGTGAATGCACATACAGAAAAGATTCCTCACTATATAAATACAGACAGCACCAGCAAGGTACAAGGTTAGAAACTGGGAACCGTCTAAACCAGGATCACAAGCCTTAATCACCTGAACACAAGGAATTACTCTGTTAGCTGTAAGCTGCGGGCTCTCGGGCTCATCATCAGCCAAGGACTAGATTGGGGCATGATCGCAGCACTCTGCCAGAGTTCTTACATGTTCCCTAAGGCAAAGTTTATCCCAACTGGCTGACAGGAGTTCAAGTCTCACAAGGAATGCCAATGTTTAATAAGTCTGTTGACACATACTTAAAAAGCTGCCAGAAGTTGCCAGTGGGAATAGAGTCCCAGCTTTAAATATTGAAAGCACAAGCCCGTGCTACTTGAGCTAATGGGGTTTCTTACTGCCACAGAAGTTGCTTGTATATAAATGCCCTCTGGCTACCAGTTCATTATGAGGCCATAATTAAGTAGGATAAAGATTCAAAAATAAACTTCATTTTTGCAGGCATTAATATATATTTGTTTGGCAGGAAAAGAAGGGAGTGTGAGAATTTGGTATTGTATTGTAAAATGCTACCAATATTAATTGCATTCAACAAGTAATTCAAGAACACGGAGCTCAGATTCTCCTGTATTGGATGCTTTAATGCTGCAGTGTAGCTGGAAATTTCAAGAACGTGTATGTAATTATGTAATGCCATTTATGTGCATAGCTCTTTTCCAAACGAAAATGCAATTACAGCTTCTGGTCCAAAGAACTTACTAACTGAATCCGACAGAGAATATGGAAACGAATGATATCAGAACCCAGAAGAAAGAAAAAATTATATTCAGGAAAGGATTATTTGCAAAATAATCAAGCAACTGAGCTGTTTCTTAACTTTTTTCTTTTTTAAATGAAAAAGGCCTGGAGGAGTTACCAGCTCCAAAGCTGCAATTTTTGTTAGAGGGGGGGAAACCTGAAGGAAATAATTTGAATAAAGAAAGTTCTCAGCACGTAGGGAGAGACTTATGTCAGTTACAGTTCCCACTATAGGAGGACATGAGCAAAACCAAAAATGTCAGCTGATCAGAAGATCAAATGCAAAGATGATGTGTAAGGATAAAATAAAGAGTATTTTGAGATCACAGCACATCATTAATAGCAAATATCAGGATTTGAAATAGATGCTGGTTGTCAAAGAAGTTGCTCCAAAAGATGTCTAAAGATGTGCTGTCCAAGCAACGAGAGAACAAAGTGTTACCAATTGCACTTGGAGATGCTGAAGCAATTAGGAGGGATATCAAAAGAAAGGAGATCAGAGAATGAATATTTAGGCAGGGGAAAATGAGAGCACAAACTCAAGTTTAGCAGTGTGGACAGAGCACGCAGAAGAAAGAAAAGGTTGTGGGATTTATAAGAGGAGAGAGAAACGGTACAAAGAAATAGAGCTGACAGAAATAGTTGTCTGTCACATGTATTGTTACAAGTTGGATGGATCTAGAAACTAGTTTTAGTTAGGAACTAACACAAATCACTTGTGATCCTCCATTTCTGTATGCAGGGTACTAATTCATGTCAGAATGCTTTACTCCACTGAATCAGAAGTGAGAATTAATGTAAGTCTTACTTAAGACTTCACCTTAAACAAATTCATGGCTTTATTGGATGAGAATTTCAGAAGTGTTTGTATTTGCCAAATTTTGTTCCCGCTGAAGTCGAGAGTAAAGCTCCCTTTCCTTCCTAGGAAGGAGCAAAGGCAGACCAATACTGAATGCTTCAGACACTCCCACCACAATGTTTTTGCATACAAGTTCTATTATCTAAATACAATGGGAATTTAGGATGCTGTATATATTTTATCAATATGTCATTAGTAATAATGTCCCAAAATGGGTTATGCAAGCTACTGTTGATTGGGTGTCCCTAAAGCCTTTAGATGATGCTATGCTTATTATCTATGTGTTACATAACGCGAAGATAAGAACTTTTTCAGAATTTGTAAACATGTTATTGGAAGTAAAACCAGTCTGGCTTGGCTGTTGTGGCCTCAGCTCAGTAGGATCCTGAGAAAAGATGCAGTGTTTGTTTGTATGGCTGTATAGATGTAAATGTCATCCAAACTCCTTTATACACAGTAAGGAGAAAAAAAAAAAGAGAGAGAGAGGGAAGCCAACATGAATGACGCACGTTTTGCCTCAATTCTATTTGTTATGTATTTTGAAATGGATTATTTTGCGCTGGAACTAGACTATGTAATTTAGTTGATCCTTATTTGACAGATATGAGGGTCAGCTAGCTGGAAGTCCTTTCTTAATTTGGCAGCTAAGGTTTATAACAAGGGGATGGAATCTGTTATCGTAGGTCAGACTATAATGTCCGTATATCCAGAATTAATTTGTTCTAAAATGACCAGCATGAGGCATTTCAGCAGAAAGCCCTATTTTGTTCCCTGTGAGATGCCTAGGAAATGACAAAATTTTGTACCCAGATAACAGTGGAAAGTAAGAGGTCTCTCCTGGCCTGTATCTCCTGGCCAGTCTCAAAACATCAACTACAGAGTGAGAATAACAAGCCAGACTCAGCTGGTGTAAATTAACCCAGCTTCATTGCCTTCCCGTGGACTATGCCATTTCACATCTGTTGAAGCATGATTTCCTTGATATTGATTCATGTTTTCTCTTTTATCTTTATTTTAGCTTCATACAATATCAGCATGTTTGGCTTTGTTTTCTTTGATGAGCAAATGTGGGTAGCATATAAGAAGAAGTTACTGATGTATTTATCATTAATAGAGCCTTAAAGTCCCTTTGAACATCTGAAAAAAGATGGCTTGTAGGTGTGGACTTGGGTAACACATTTTGAAAAGAGCAAGAACCGTTTGTTTCTAGAGGTATCTGACAAACTAAAGCTTCCGTTTTTGTTTCCCTTTTACTCAGTGAATTTTTCTTCCTTTTAATCTTTTCATTCCCCCCCTCTGACACTGCAGTCTTTTTTCCACTTAGAAATATGAAGAAATGGGCAGGTCAAAGTTGAGATCATTTGTGGGGCTTAGTCACATTGTAAGTCCCAGCATAGCCCTTTCATCTCGCATGAACACAGACTGGGTATTGTGTGAAGTTCTTGAACTGTAAGTGACTTTAAATTCACTCTAGTGGACAAGGGTGAGAAGAAGTCATTTAACTTTTAATAGACTTTCAAGGACGAATGAGCAGCTGGTTGAGGTGGAATATGAAATGACCCTTACCATTTCCCCAAACTCAGAATTCCGTCTTTGAGGTTTTAAATAATGTGGTTAACTTTTTTCCTCCCCCAGTTTCCATTCCTCTCTATTTTCTCAGTTTAGATGGAAAGGGGGGGATGTGAGAAGACGACTGAAGAGAGGCTTTTCTGGCTCTTGCTGTGCTGAAAATCATGAAAAACAGTTGGCCCTTCAGATATTTCCTGCCAGATTTCCAGAATGGAAACAATTGTTTCTGCTTTATATGACTGATATCACATGGAGTACAAAAAGGCTTCTGCAAATAAGTGTAGCTCCACTAGAATTGGTGAGACCACGCGAGTGCACTGTGGCTGAGGATCTGGGCTTAGTTGTTCGGTCCTGTTCATAGTTGGAAAGCGACTTTACGTGGCATCTTACGGACGACAGTTCTCCCTGTTCTTACACGCCTGGCTTGAAGAACTGGCTTTGAGGGGGGTTTGACTGCAACTGTTAGCCAAGCCAGATTTTTCAGTGGTCCGGCAGTTCTGATGATCTGCATTTGCCTAAGTTTTTGAGGTGAAGAATGAGCACTTGTGTCAATTATAGCTTCTAGCTCCCCAGACTGCAAAACACAAAGTAATTCATTTTCAGGATATACATGCGTCTCTCTCTCATTTCTCTTAGTGTCAGACTTGAAAAGACAGATACTATCCGTTGCATTAAGTCTTGTCGACCAAATGATGTCAACTGTGTTTTGGATCCGGTCCACACAATTTCCCACACTGTCATTTCACTGCCCACGTTCAGAGAGTTTACAAGACCTGAAGGTAAGTGGTTTGTTCCTTGTTCCATTTAATAGACTACAACATATAAAACCTCCACCGGAAATCCTTGCCTAAAGCCAGCCTAGCTACCGGTGCAGTAAAATGTTTGCACAGTTCCAAATTATAGTGTACTTTCATTTAATTAAAACCTTCGATAACCAGGATTTTAATTTTATGGAGCAAAGAAAGTCGTTCTGAGCTCTAACTCATACAGCTTCCCAGTGTAAGGAAATAGTGAGTCTGAATTCCCATTTACCTCACTCACAATAATAGGCATGTGCCCCATGACTTTTTCTTCCTTTTTTTGCATATTTTGCCATAGGAGACAGGTGCTCATTATATATCCCTCATCTGTTTATGGTCTGTTGTTCACTATTGACAGGTGACTTGTTCCAAGGACATAGCCTTTATCTACATGCAAATATTAATCACAAAACACATGATATCGAATATTCTATCTAGTACTGTGATTTGCCTGGTTTTGACCTATGAAAAAAAATAAGTGATGTTTTTTAAAATATGGAATAAAGTAATGGAAATTCCAAGGACTGCACAGAAAGTTTTTAAGCTAAGATTTTCAAAAAGCATCCAAGTGAGTGGCTGTCCAGTCACCCAAAGCGAGTTTTCCAGCCCCAGATGCTGCATTCTGATGGGCACGCGTGTATTTCTTCAGTTCCTTCCGCCTCTGCAGCACCTGTGAGTTCTTAAATCCTGCAGTTTCATAGGGATCGCACTCACTTTGCTTAGTTCACATACAAACTTACAGATCAAGAGCCAATTTTTGCTCCTTGGCATTTGTATTCATTTTCTGGCAGCTCCTCTACGCATCCGGAGGTGGGATGACTGCCTTCGGCCCCGCTGCGCTGTGGGATGAGCCACTCGGCACCTTGCTGTGTGGTGCTGACACAGGGAGAGAAGAAGGGGACAGAGGAAAGGAAGATTATTTTGGAGGGGTTCTTACAGATCTTCAGTCCCTAGTTCTGATGCACGCAGGGCCTTGCTATCTCAGAAGGCTGTCCTCAACGTAAGCCGAAGCTGATTCTTCACTTCTGTACCAGGCAGGAGGAGTGGGGCATATAGGAACGTATAGGAACAATTTAGCCACCACTAACCGAGCCGCATAGAGCTGCTACGTATTGCGTCAGGCCTGTTTCGGGCCTTGGCTGGCCCTACTTCACAGGCAATGGAGGAATGCCCCATAGCCACTTCTACTCCCATACACACCCCTTCAGCTTCACCAGGTGTACTGGCAGCAGAGCTAAGGATTTGGCCCAGGATGCTTCCCAAACCATTCCCTCATTAGTCCATCCTCATGATTTAATAAAAAGAGATGAGAGCTAGCGATCTGAGAGTGCTGCCGAAGCCCAGGAGACGTTCCTAAGCTGTAATTCGGTGCATGGCCTTGGGTGAATTCTTACAGCCCCGTGGTTTAGTTCCATCATCGGTAAGAGCAAGGATAATAATGAGAATGGTAATACTTGCCTCCCTCACAAGGGGCTTGAAAACTAGTCTCACTTTTTTTTTTTAAAACCTAAAACCTTCCTCCAGTACCCAAAAGGACTCTGTCATTTGTAACGACAATACTTTGTGTAACTGCCTAAGGGAATCGGAGCTCAGGGGTTTACCTGTGTGGTGCCTCTCCGTTGCCCACACTGGGGGCCCTCAGTGTGGTCCTCTTTGGGTACATTTGGGAAGCCTGACGGGTTTCTAAGAGTGGTCTTTCTGGACTCTAGAAGTGTTTTGGCGTTGGGGCTTCTTAGATGGTGCAGGAGGAGAAAATAGATCTATGCAAATCCTCCCTTCCCCCAGATCTTCTTTCTTTCCATTTTAAAGGACAAACTGGGAGTGGTGGGGGAGGGGTGTCCTCCACCAGCTTTGAGGACAAGTCATTTTGGATCAAATTCTGTCGGGCTCTTCAGTGATGTTTTCAGATACTTCTCAGTACATTCTGTGATACTCTTCTATTTGCAGAGATTATTTTTCTTCGTGCCATCACACCTACATATCCGGCCAACCAGGCAGATATTATATTTGATATAACAGAAGGAAATTTAAGAGATTCCTTTGATATCATCAAGCGTTACATGGACGGCATGACAGTGGGTGAGTCGAGTGTTTTCTGTTTACTTTCCTCTGTCAATAATATTGTAGAACAAGGTTGAAGAAATTAACTCAAGTAATTTATTTCCCATCTTGATTTTCAAGCCTGTATCGATTTAATATTCTCCAGTCCAACATGTGTAATTTGAAGTAATATCACAGATAATTTTTTATTCAAAATAAAAACTTTAATTTGAGAAGTATTTTAACATTTTTCAGAACTGTCTCTAATTACAAATGCAAATGGCTCTGCATTAAAATGATGAGGTTTGCCCATTATAATCAAACCAAATATAAAATATGTAGTATGTCAGCAAAGAGACTGTAAATTTAATTAACTGTTCTTTCTCGTTCAAACAGCATTGCACCAATTTTTGGATAATAATCAAAATTTTTAAGGCAGGACTGAATTCACTGAAACTGTTACCTGTTTTAATATTTAATGACTGGCTGGTTCAGTTTTAAATAAATACCTCTGTTCAGGGTAAAAGGGATCTGTCAAATGCTATGGTTTACAAGAAACTGCAGAATGGGACATACACGTTTGATTTACAGTCTCAGCTTGGCTGGGAGGAGACATGGCAGGAGGTATACCTGTGTACATGGGTCATAGCGCTGGACCTGCATCTCCTCGTATAGCAGGGAGGGGCTGCAACACAACCCGGGGTCGTACTTTCTGGTGGGTTTCTTTCAGAGCAGGGCCATTTGTATCCAGTATGTAATGTGTATAGTGTATCTAGTATATATACATACATGCATACAGATAGATATTTCTGGTGTATACTGTAGCTTGGCTCTCACTCTGGGACCCAACCGACCCAGCAGTAGTTGGCAAATTATGTGAAAGTTGCAGAGCAGGAGCAGATCCCAGTTGGTGTGCTGCTCTGCCCAATGTGAGTTGCTAGTGCAGTGGCAGGGGAATATGCTATGATTCTCATGCTTAGAGAGTGACTATGTCAGGTATTAAAAAGTAGTATTTGATTGCTCTTTATTAATGTTTAGTTATGAAAATAAAAGCACCACTGTTCCCAGTGAACATTTGTGTTTTGGTATGTGAATGTGCAGGTTCTGCTCAGGTTTATATATGTGCTTCTGGGCTTTGTAGGAGGACTTGTCTGGATGAGAACAAAAACCATTGCTGTGCTTCGTCCATACTGATGGTTTGTGAAAAAGTCATATTTAGTATGATCTGAAGGTGGCACTGTTGCATTTCAGAAGCATGATAGTTCAGCGTCAGCTGTGCAAAGGTTTTATCAACTGGAGATAAAAATCATAAGTCATTAGGTTTATATTTTTTTCTTTATCAAACAGAAGTATACATGTGAATGCAGAGAAAGAGGGAGAGTCTGTTAAAGCAGGATGATAAGATTACAGATTTCAGGTATTGGGTTGATTCTTTAGAAGAGTATAAATGTTATCAGATCCCACAGTAGTTACAGTAGTTTGCTTTTCGTGCTGTGTGCTTCTTTCTGTCTGAAATAAGAAAGAAGGATGTGTTTAGAAATTTGACTGGCCAAGGTATTTGCCTGAGGGAAGCGTTTCCATTTTGAATAATAGGACTGTGTGTCAATGGTATTTTACTTGGTAAACTGGATATCTGCCTCACAAAGTTAGGAGAGAAAGAATATTCTTATACACCAAGTTGAGAGGATATGATATATGCGTAAGTACATTCCCAGTTCTGCAAAAGAATTGGGCAACTCTTCCTTCACCTCAGTTCCCCCATGTGCAATATGGAGATGATAAAACATGCCTCCTACTGTCTTAATTAATTCTTGTATGTAAGAGTCTTAATTAATTCCTCTATGTAAAAGTACTTTGAGATTAATGGATGGAAGCTGCAAAGTAAACTGCCTGCAGCAGAATTGGAAGAGGAAAAACAAAACAAAACCCCAGCTGATACTACCTGGAGGGGCAGAGATTCAGGGCAGCATGTTGTATGTGCGAAATTAGGATTGCAAATAATTGTGCCAGCAGCGGTTCTGCTGCTCTCATCATACTATCGTTCTTCTTTTGACTAATAATCAGAATGGTAGGTGTTCCCATAGAAGTCCTGGGAAGTTTCAAGACAAATACATAAGATGGGATCCTAGTCCACAGGAGTTGACAAAGTGAGTCCCTCTTGTAATGAAAGGGGAAGGGTTTGTATAAGGGTGGCAAAAGACAAAGGACATAGACGGTATCAGAAAAATTTATTTGTTATCCGAAAGCTTTATTGGTTATCCCATTAAGTTATAGGAACTTAAGAACTGTGGGGATGTAGCATAGGGACTCCAGCAGAGCGAATGCCCAAGTACCCCGGTAACCAGTGTCCAATGTATGGGCTAGTGACAACAGGTATACAAGAATCTCTCTCCAGATAGAATGTTCCAACTTGCTGCAATCATCAGTTTATACGCTTCTGGAAAGCACATTGTGCTTGATGACCACTGATGGACATATGCCTCTTCAATCTGTGTAGCCTATTTTCTAATCTTTTTTTGCTGCCTATATTGTAGAGGAAAGAATACATTTACTCTGATAGTAAATCACAGATGCATGGCTAAAAGGAATAATAAGCATGTTTCATTCTGTTGTAAATATTTCAGGAGAAATGACAGAGTATCAAAGCTATTTTATCTGCTAATGGAAATTAGATCAGCACACATCTTTTCTCTCCAAGACAAATGTTCTTTACAAGAGAAAAGATAGAAAACCTCTATGGGAGGGTTTTTTTTTAAAGAAAAGACAATGGACTAGCTCAGAGAGAGATGAAATCCATAAAAGCATATGGAAAAAAGCAGGAAAATAGTTACTAGTGTTACTGAAAGAGTGGAGTGTAATAAACCTTGACTTGATGTCAGAGCAGAGGAGACCAATGAAGGGAATCAAAGAAACGAGGGAACCCTAGGAAAAGAGGGGGAGAAAGGACAGATCAATGAAGATGCCCTTGCAGGAAGTCCTTCATTAGTAAAACAGTTTTTTGCTAGGTTGTCACAAACAAGAAGAGAGACGATACCTGTAGAAGGACCTGCATGTCCTAAACTGTGTTTGTGTGAATGGAAAGGAACAAGATGCTCTCAAAAGTGTAAAACTAAAAAAAAGTGAAAATGTACAGGTTTCTCTTGGTAAAGGTTTAGAGAGTGGGAGGAGCTGTTAGAGATGGAGTTACAGAAGAAAAGTGAGGACTTCAACCCTGACAGATAATTGTGGACTGAAGAGAGTCAGGTTATCAGTTTTAGCCATTACCTGTTTAAGTTGACGCTGAGACATCGAGAAGATGTTAGCAAAGCTGCAAAATATGTAGGATTGGATGGTGAGTGGCTGATCAGGCTGGTTTGTGATTTGTGGATGGGGAGATAGCAGCTGAAGTCATAGGAGGAGATCAGAGTGTGTAGGAGCAGGTTGTGAGGAAGGAAAAGGAAGAAACTAGAAACAGAGGAAAGAGCTACCCCAGGGAATGTTAGAAAAAGAAGGACAACGGTCTCCTAAAGGACATGTAGGAGGAGCAGGCACAAAACTAGAAGAAGGAGGCAAGGACAGTATTGCAAAAGGGAGGAAAGAAGATCCATCAAATGGGAATCAATGATCAGCAGTATCAGACATGGAGGAGACAAAAGAAGTAAGAACAGACTCCAAAACTAGCTATGCTGACCTACATAAAGTATTTTCCAGTGGAAGAGAAGGAATGAAGGCCAGCCTGCTGGAGTGACAGTGCGTAGACCTCATGCAAGCTGAAGAAAAAGAATTGTGGAAAAAGTTGCCTCCAGTATTTCTACCGTCTTGTATTAAAAAGAGGTGCGAAACCTCATTCTTTCCTGGTTCAAGAAGCACTGTAGGCTCTCTGTTGCCTGGTGTGGTTACAGGCCAAGGTGGCACCACATCCAAAAGATACTGTTAAGAACTGCACATCACTTATTAGCATGGGCGGGAGAAAAACAGAAGTGCAGACCTATCCAGGTTTTGGGTTTTTTTTAAAAGCTTTTATAGACTTTTCACTGCATTCCTCCTTTAACCAGCTGTCAGTGAAAAATGAAGAATGCATTTTCAACCTGTACAAAAATGTCCTATCAATGCCTGAGGTATTATCAGATACTATAAAACATTTTCCCCTTCAGCTATTGCATTCATTTCCTTAGGTGACTGTAATACCACCTTGTATTCTGGTAAACTTCAGGAAGATTTAAAAATTTCATAATACACCTAAAAGGAGTTTTGATAGGCTGAAAGCTTTAGCAGGGCCTGTAGCGATAGGACAAGAGGTAATGGCTTTAAACTAAAAGAGGGCAGATTTCAACTAGATATAAGGAAGAAATTTTTCACAATGAGGGTGGTGAAGCCACCACAGGTTGCCCAAGGTGGTAGATGCCCCATCGCTGGAAACCTTCCAGGTGAGGTTGGACGGGGCTCTGAGCAAGCTGATCTAGTTGAAGATGTCACTGCTCATTGCAGGGGGGTTGGACTAGATGGCCTTTACAGGTCCCTTCCAACCCAAAGATTCTGTGATTCTATGACAATGGAGTTATACTAACCTGAGCATATAATCTTGCCTATTAAGCATAACTATTTGTTATCAAAAACATCCAGAGCCAATGCAATTATCAAATTTCACTTGTACCTGTAGAGCTTCTCAGGGGTGTTGTGCTGGTGCTTGAATATACTGATGTTCCTGTTGCTAATAATTTTACAGATATGTATTAACTACATTGTTATTTGCAAGGATTTCACTGCTATCTCTGTCCTGACTTTCCAGCCTCTTTTATGCATGTGATAGTTCATGATGTTACCTTTGAACCATTACAGAAAGAGTTGCATAATAAGCACTGGATTTATTAGTAGTCTAATTTCTGGTATCATGATTGTTTCGTACGTTCCAGAGGCTGGGGAGAGACTTTTACAAAATTACCAGAAGGTAAACAAAAACAGATACCGTAAGAAAGTGTGATTGTGGGATCCCATATTGGTTGGGGCAGGAGAAGGAGACTGGAGGTTTATTTGCCTTTTGGGGAAACCTGTTCTTAGCACAGGGGTGGTAGTTCTGTATCTCATAAAGTAGTTTGGCCGTTCCCAGTGTGGCAAAGTCTTTTCGCAGTCTGCCACACAAACGTTTGTATGGTCTGACATTAAATTCAGAGTCACTAGGTTACAAAAAGTTTGGTACTGAACTTTGTCCCTGCACCCACTCTGCAGTGCCGGGCAAGTACCTTCATATTCCTCTCTGGTTCTCCCTTATCCTCTGTTGCTCCAGACTCTTTATCTTTAGGCCAGAGGCTGGCTGGCTCTTATCGTGCGTTTGTTACGGTGTTTAGCATAATGAGATTCCCGAACTGATTTGGGCTTCCTGGCACAGCTGTGATGCTAAAAGTAGCAGTTCACCTACAGTTGCTTTTCTGTGGGGAAATGGAGGCGAGGTGTAGGGCATCCAGGAGAGCTCCGCTGTTCACAGGGGCAAAGATTTCAGCACGTACGTTATCATCTCCCTGTGTGGATACTCTTACTAGAAAGTAAGCAACAATAGCCACCTTTTGTCACAACTATAATGTCATTAGCATGAAACAACAATAGTGTCTGGCAATACAAAACCGATGCTGTCCGGTCATTCACAGTGAGCACACAGAGCAGGGACATAATTCAGCAGGTTTTTCGACAGGGTCTTGCAGCCTCACATTAAAAAAGACACAGTCCCTTTCAGTATCTTTGTTCTGGTTTCATCTAGGCGTGCCCCTTTCGCAAGAGGAGCCCCTCAGCCCCTCATTTTGTGAGTTTTTCTCTATGCCAGGTTGCCCTGTCAAAATTAGTAGCTGCACATTTGAGACGAGGGTGCCCAGAAGCCATTTGGTAAACGGGATCCTAGATTTATTGCCTGAACCTGCCCTTTTGGGATGCTGATGACTGCGTTGTTCAGTAGTCAAATCTCTCAACACCCTCCCTCCCCTCCAGAAAAAATGTCAGACGGAGAGCTCTTCTGGAGGCAAACAAGCAACTCAAGCAGGAGGTGAATTTTCATTTCGTATCTGAGAAATGCTGAAGGTGCTTTTCTGGTGAGAATGAGTCTTGTGCTTGAGTGGAACAACCTTCCAAATGCCAAATTTCACTCTAGTGCATTGCAAGTATCTGGTTAACAAAATGCTCCTCCTTGGTCAATGTTCATCTCACCCCTTGGGTAGGAAAGTGTAATGTAATACAAAAACATTCATACAGACCACCTTCGGTTACAGTTTCCATAAAGCCAGCAGACAAATAAATCACACTCCAACTCTGATGAAGTTTTCTGAACTTGTGGCGTGAAGTATAAAACCTGCCAACTTGGGAAAGAAATGGACTGAGTCAGGGAGCAGCTCAGGGGACCGCCAAAGGTCCTTGGTTCAGATTACAGAGCATACATTTTTTGGTATTAATTTTAAACAGTGGGCTGAGATATTACATAAATGAGCAAATAAAGCCAGATTTGGAATCCAGTACACCGAGAAACGTACTGTAGCAATTCCTCTGAGAGATGTCTGTGTGGATTCAGCCTTCTGAGGTGCTTTGCTCCAATTTAGTAGTCAGAGACCTGCTTTTCTGAGGATCTCCAAATGTGAAGTATTTGTGCAACTGATTCAGCTGCTTCTGCTGCTGCTCCTGAGTTTGTGTGATGATAGCAAGCATCTCATTCCTGCAGTAGCTCCTACACACCCTATAAACATGGAGACGGGAGGTAAGAGACTCAAGGCATATCGTAACTCTTTCCCTGTATGATGCACAGATGCATGGCTCACTTAAAAAAAAAAACAAACACCCTAACTTTTTATTTTTAAAGGGGTCAAACGTGGTGAAGCGACCCCCTATTTCAGCCTTGTTTTGAGAATTTGGTCAGGGATTAACACACATTAAGATTCAGAAAACTTCCCTTGTCAGAAGTTCTGCTAACAATACCAGCAGAGCTGTTGCCTCTAGGTGATGACTGAGCAGCTCTGTAAGGGCTTTCATGTCAAATCGTCAGAATTAGGTACTTTTTCTTCCATGGTAAGTTGAATCACAGAGCCATATCGTGCTGTGTGCCATAATGTGGCTCTTTGCCAAGAAATACTTAGGGTTACCATAATTAATTGCCCAGGTGTCATGGATACACTGCTATATCAAAGCTTGGCTGAGACAGAATAATGTGGTTGTGGGACAGGTAGGGTAAACTAAGCCACTCTCACTAAATGAAGAGATTGCGTGTACATGATGATGTACCGTGATGGACACTAAACCCCTTGTAAGTAAGACAGTGGGAATAAAGTATCAGGAGGCTGATAGACGTGATTTTGCACGTTTTGGATATTCAGCTGTGAAGTTTTTCCACCTGTTTTTGTAATATGTAAGATTCTTATACTACATGTCACGTTCCCGAAGGTGGAACAGGAAGGATTAAAAATATATACGGTGGAAACTATTTTTTAATGAGGCTACTTCAAGTACAGTTATTGCATTTTAGGCATGAGTGATTTCGCAGCATTGTCAACATTAAAACCCATTGCGAGGTTTGGCTGGAAGGCAAACCAGAGATCTAAAAGCACTTCAAGTTTGCCAAACCAAGATAAGAGCACATCTCTCTGAAGTTATTTGGTATCCTTAATAAAGATCATAGTATTTGTAAACTAGCCAAACCTCAGTAAAATCAAAGGTTGTTTTTAATTCTTTCATAATACCAAGGCTCCATATGATCCAACATGACAGATAATAGCTTTGAAAATATTTACCATTTGTTTCTGGCCAAAAAATGTATTAATACCATGAGGCCTCTTTATTGCCTCTTTATTTGATGCATTTCAGCAATCAAAGCTTTCTAGAGAAGCCTAAGTGTTAATGAAATTAAACTTCATTGAGTGGTTGAAGGATAGCATTTATAATAAATTGAATCCCAAATATCTCATCTGTTGAATACGGCAGAAAGATCCTTTTTCATGCTGAAATGTAATTCCTGTACTGTAATTTCCTTTTTTCTTTAGAGGTGAAAAGACAAGTAGATTCAGTTTTAGCTAAACTTAAACTAAGACCTATACTCTAGGTGGAAACTTCAAAGGCTGTGAGTACTTGGAGAGTCTTAGACGCAATTGTTTGGACAGTCTTTAAAGGAGAGCTTTGTCTTTACGTGGTTTATAAATGATTACTGTGGTCAGTAGGTACCCTGAGCACGGGAGAGATCTGAGCAATAGGTGTTTCTCATGGTCACAGGCGCAGGCGCGCCTTGTTACACTGCTCTTTTTTCTGAGGGGTGTCTTGCCCTACCCCTGATCCTGCTTTACACCTCCCAGAGGAGCATATGGTACAGCTTTGAGCTGCGCGGTTGGGCAGCAATTACTGAATTGCTCTAGGGACACAGGCATTTTTGCCTGTTCCTGAGGTGACATGTGGTCAGCACTGCACCAACTGGCCCAAGTCATTAGGAGTCCTGTTTATGCTACTGGTGCAATACTCACTGTTACAGTACCAAAATCACCGTCGCCTTTCTGTTCCTGATAGGGAACACTGGGGTTATATGAAGTGATCTGAAGCTTTGCTGCTGCTCAAGAGGGAAATTCCCCTTCTGCTGTCTACCTCTGAACAAACATTCCAGCCCTTTCCTGGTTGTCGGCATTAGTGCTTGTGCGGCAAGCTACATTTTTGGTTCTTGTCTTTCAGGTGTGAATCCAAGGGAGGGGGTGGAGGACCACTATTTTTGATCAGCTTAAACCAACAGCGAAATTGCCCTGCGTGTCACGTAGCTTATGGGATTTTATGTGTCCAAACTGACTTCTGAAGCATTTTATAAGCACTTGGTTGCTCAACAATTGAAATTAGGCCATTTTCTTAGGAATGTGAATAAAGATCTGGGAGGTCCATGTTTGAAAACTACATGTTTTTGAAAATCTTGTGCCCAGATACTTCAGCAAAGATATGTATAACCAGCCACATTCCTGTGAAGAAGTTCTTAATCGACATGGAAACCTTGTTAACATCCAACTCTAACTTGATTCTCCAAATCTATTATTTTATGAAATGTTCACCATCAAACTTGAATGAAGGTCTAATTCACAATGTTATGAGGGCAATATACTTCAAAGCAAGAGGAAATCTATTTCAGTACTTGTATTTTGATTAATGAGTTTTCTGAATCCTTTAACCATATTTATGTTTGTCAGGTGTGGCAGCTCAAGGATTAATGATATCTTCAGAGCTATTTTTCTGTATATGATTTGATGCCTGCAGTGATGATTACCAAGAAATATTTCATTTTCCAAAGAGCAGCCACTTACTAATAAAACAGATTATATCAGAAACTATAGAGCACCACATAGCAGGAGCCTACGTTGTTATTGTCACAAATAATTGAGAGAAATACAGATAGCTTTCACACACAAAAAAAAAAGAGAGAGAAAATGAAAAGGACTATTTAGCTTTTGAGAGATGGAGGAATCTGAGTTGTACATTAACTTTCTTAAGTCAGCAGACATCTGGTGGTCTGGGAAATGCCTGCAGTTTGACAGCTAGATTGTGCCTTTAGGCACAGTCATGAACTAGAGAGGACTGGAGGAACGTAATGGCCGTGAGATTGCCTATGGAGGCACAGCCCACTGTTACGAAGGGCAATGAGAAGGGCTTCTACAAGTACATCAACAGCAAAAGAAAGACTAGGAGAAATGTGGGCATGCTTCTGAATGGGGCAGAAGACCTGGTGACAAAAGACATGGAGAAAGCTGAAGTATTTAATGCCGCCTTTGCCTCATTCTTTACTGATGAGACTGGCCTTCAGGAGTTGCGGGGCCCTCAGAGCAATAGGAAGGTCTGGAGCAAGAAATACTCACCCTTGGTGGAGGAGGATCACGTTAGGGAACATTTAAACAAACTGGACATACCCAAGTCCATGGAAGCTGATGAGGTGCCCCACAAGTGCTGAGGGAACTGGCTGATGTCATTGTGAGGCCACTGTCAATTAACTTTGAAAGATTGTGGTGATCAGAAGTTCCCATGGACTGGAAGAAAGCAAATGTCACTGCAATCTTCAAGCAGGCTAAGACGGAGGATCTAGCGAACTACACCCTGGGAAGGTCATGGAGCAAATCCACCTGGAAACCGTTTCCAAATATATTAAGGACAAGAAGGTGACTGGGAGTAGTCAGCAAGCATTTATGAAGGGGAAATCATGCCTGACCAACCTGACAGCCTTCTACAAAGAGATGACAGGATTAGTGGATGAGAGAAGAATGAGTGGATGTTGCTTATCTTGACTTTAGTAAGGCTTTCAACACCCTCTCCCTTAATATCCTCATAGACAACCCAAGGAAATGTAGACTAGATAAGTGGACAGTGAGGTAGATTAGATTGAAAAATGGCTGAACTGCCAGGCTGAAACGGTTGTAGGAGCTAGTCACCAGTGGTGTATCTGAAGAATCAATACTGGGGCCAGTTTCTTCATTAATGGCCTGGATGATGGGATGGAGTGCACCTTAACAGGTTTGAAGAGGAAACAAAATTGTGATGAGTGGCTGGTACACACAGGGTTGTGCTGCCATTCAGAGGGACCTCAACAGTCTGGAGAAACGGTCTGACAGGAACGTCATGAAGTTCAGCAAAGGGAAATGCAAAGTCCTGCCCTGTGTACCCGTACACACTAGGGGCTTATCAGCTGAAAAGCAGCTCTGCAGAGAAAGACCTGGGGGACACCAAGTTGATCATGATGTAATGTTGTGCCCTTGTGCCAAAAGCAGCCAATGGGCTGCATTAGGAAGAGCGTTGCCAGCAGGCTGAAGGAGGTCATCCTTCCCCTCTACTCAGCACTGGTGAGGTCACCACTGGACTGCTGTGTCCAGTTCTGGCCTTCCTGGTACAAGAAAGACATGGACATAGTGGAGAGAGTCCAGAAGAGGGTGATGAAAATTATTTAAGGCACTGGAGCATCTGTCATATGAGGATTGGCTGAGAGAATTGGGACTGTTCAGCCTGGAGAAGAGGAGGCTCAGGGGCAATGTGATCAATGTAATGGGAGGGAGTAAAGAAGACAGAGACAGACTCTCCTCAGCGGTGTGGAGAGGACAAGAGTCAGTGGGCACAAATTGAAATATAGGACATTCCATTTAAACCTACAAGAAAAGTTCTTTACTGTAAAAGTAGTTGAACGCTACGGTTGCGTTGAGCTGTGGAGTCTCCATCCCTAGAGATACTCAAAACCAGACTGAACACAGCCCAGAGCAACATGCTTTAGGTGACTCTGCTTTGAGCAAGAGATTGTATAGATGGCCTTCAGAGGTGCTTCCTGCTTCAACTGTCATGTGATCCTGATCATGGATTGCGGTGATGTTGAAAACATGACAGGACTTGATTGCTATGAAAGGAAAAACTTTGCAGCTTTCACTCTACCAAATGTGACATTCCCTAATGTGCAATGTTTGAAGCATTATATTTTCAAAGCTAGGATACATTAAGCAATTACCCAATGGTTGATTCACTTCCCTTCTCCCCTGGCATGGTATAGGTCAGTCAGTAAGTACTCGAGTAACTGTGTTGGCAGAGCAATTTAAGCACTGAAAATCATTACTTTGGCATAATCTTTTGGAATAAAGAGCAGCCTTTAGGAAAGGAATTTAATTAAACTTTAACGTATGCAGAGCCCCAAAGCTTTTTACAGAAAAAAATGGATAAAATATCCTAAAATACGTACTTTCTGTTTGTGACCGGGATGTGAATTATCTTTCAACCTTATTGATGAACTTTGTGTATTTGTAATGAATACTGAATAAGAAAGAACTTTTTTCTTACAAATCTTAACATGACTTCTTTTAGTTGAGGTCTACAGAGCCAAAAACCAATTTGGCTATATAGTTTTGGCTTCACACTATAGATATGTATTTACATGTTGTAGACTGAGATAGTCTGGTATTCAAGCCTAACGTGCAACTTGTTGTCTATGGTTTGATCCAAGGAAGCATTTATTTGTGGCTCGATGTTTTCTTCTCTTGCTCATTTCTGGAATGATCCTATCAACTGTACCTTTTAAAATAGCCACTGCAACGACCATTTCTCTAGTCCTAAACTTCCTAATTGCCTGAACATCTCTTTTGAAACTATGGCTAGGCTCTTAAGTAACAATGATACATCTGAGATATTTACTCTTAATTTTTAAAATCTTGGCCAGTGGTATAAAGCAAGAGGCCTTGAGGAAAAAAGCAAACTTTAAATTATAGTCCAGGATCTTGCATTAACATGAGGAGATCAGTCTTGCTGTATTGCTTAAGGGAAACTCATAAACATGCTTTTCCCCTCCAAAAAGTTGTTCATTGCACATTACTGCTAGCGTGCTGGTGTTTTGGGCTACTTTTTAATAGCCATGCAATGGCTTTAGGTTCTGAGAATCTGAGACGATAACCTCTCGGCTTTGTTACTGCAACATACACATGGGATTAAAGAAGTTTGCTAACATTAGGGGAGAGCCTATGTCCATCCTTTGTACATAATCATTCATACCCATGGCCTGATACAGCCTATCGGACTACTTGAAGGCTATTTTTCTGATTCATGAAGATCCATTGCTTAAAAAAGGGTAGTTACTGTTGCATTGTGGCAGTTAGGACTACTCATCTCTGACAAAGCTGTAAAAAGGACCAGAGTGTTTTTTGTGGGGAAATGGAGATCCAAGAACAGCCAAATGTAGGACTTCAGAACATAGGCTGAGATTATTTGGAAGTTAATATAAAGCCCAATAAATTACCTGAGTTTCAGCTGCGTTTAGGCTCCAGCTCCACAGCTCTCACCACATTCTCTGGTACTTGAATTTTTCCAAATTAATCATTTCATGTTCCAAGTATCTATTTAAAGCACAGGGAAAATGGCTAGAGGAAAAATTATAAAAGTGTTTTTTGTGTCATTGAAATCTCTCTTGTAGGTGTCAGTAGGAGCTCATCCCAAAAGTTCCACCTGAAAACAGACAACAGTATCTCTCAGCATGTAATCGCATATTCTCTTGACAAGCCTTCCTGTAGGATTTTTTCCAAAGGGGGCACATTTTGTGATGGACTTCAGCTTTTGCTTACCATCAGACCTGTAGACTCATAGCCCAAGGATTAGGAAATGTAGGGGAAAAACTGATTTGTTTGGGCTCTTATGCATCTCACATGGGGTTTTATTTATCTCATGAGGAATAGAAGTGAGTCTATTGCTACGAAAATGTCATACATTCTACATGAACAAGCTATGCATTTTTCAGCCCTAGTGTATATTCCTGCCTCTCACCTGTTAAGCCTCATACCCTGCTCAGCTTTTCAACCCCGCTGTCCTGCCTGGCTTGCTGGTGTGTACTTGATTAGAAATTGCTTGCGACCTCAGAGCTAGGCAGCCACTGAAACAGGCGGTTTATCAGGGGCAAAGAAGCATCATTGCACATAAGAATTACCAAGAAGGTCCTAGGAGATTCTTTAGCTTTCCTCAGCCCTTAGACCTTTTGCTGTCTACGACTATATTTTACAATGGAGCTGATACTAACGGTCTTATGGAGCTGTATTCCACACAATAATTCATATCATATTTCACATACCAAGTTGCTGTTAATTCTAACTAATGCAAAATATTCCTTTTTTTATATATGGTCAGTAGTTCCACTTGCAGTAGAGTGAATGAAGACTAATTCTCAGTTGTCCTACTAGTACTGATTTGTGAAAGGTAATTTTAATAATGCATGGCCAGGATGCAAACACACACACAAAATTTCAATAGCAGTGTGTGCTTGTTTTGAAAGAAAAGCAAACAATGAGCTATGCTCAGACTTGTTTGTCTGCCTTTGGTATTTCAAACATATATGCCATTCTTATTATTTTAGATACTTTTTACAGAGTGTTTAATTTAAAATAGATCTCAGAATGAATAAGAAGATGTGTTTTGTTCTATTTAGGACCTGATTAATATGTTAACTATGGATTAATGATTCAGAAAAGTGGATTGTTCATCTTTGCACCACTTCATGCTCTCTCAGTAACTCTTCACCATCCATCCCAATTTTAGTCAGTTTGTGGTCAGTTTTTAGCTGACCACAGATCATACAATTAAACAATGTTAAAAAAAAAAAAGGCAAATTTTCCTAAATAATTTGTTTGTTCTGGAAAAACTGGCTAAATTAGTACCTGCCTATGACATCAAGTATGAAGTCTTGCACTAATGAAAAAGGGGCAATACTGCTGGATTCAACTGATAGTAAAAAGCTGCATGTCCCTCTGTTAACTTGCCACCTGAGAAGAATCACAGAAAGGAGACTGTGTGCTTGCTGTGAGCACAAAGGAAAAAAAAAAAGGTAGTTCTGTTACTGTCCTTTGGTATGTGATGACTGGAACAAAACAATACAGCTGTAACCCCGTGTGTGGGGGAAAAGATGGGAAGGTGGTAAGAGGAAGAGAGCTCTTGTGCCTGTTACTTAACAGAAAACTTGAAATGTGGTTGAGGGAATTGATCACATTTTTGATAACTGTGTTTATTTTATTTTCCCGAGCGTAGCTCACAGGTTGTTTGGAAGAATAACGTTTGATTTGGCAGTAGTTTGGATTGTTTATATATACACAAATACATATGCTTTCATATGCATATGCAGGTAAGGCAAGAGGAGGTTTACTTCAGCGCATCCCCTCTTCCAGCAGTCGTCGGATACAGCTCCCCAGTAATCGGCAGTCCCTGTTGCCTCTCCCCTCAGCCTCCCATTCCTTGCCTGCTCCACTGACCCGCCTCAGCTTGATTTTGTGGGGATCCTTAAAAGTTCAGGTTACATGAGGCTCTCTTTTTGAGGAATGGGTGCAACTTATGTCTACACTGTGTTCTTACGATGATACAGATTTAAATATTTGACTAGACTCAAGAATCAAACCCTGTGGAAAGTTCTGTGACCTTCACCTCTGGAACAGAAAACATAATGCGTCCTCTTTACCAACCCAAAACAGCCTTTTCTAGTGGCAGTGTGAAAATAAGTTGCTTTGGTTCTGCTTTGCTTTCTGGTAAACCGTGGAGATCCCTGCTAGAGGAACTTTCTCTAAAGAAAATGCAAATGCAGCATTCAGTAAGAGGTAGAAGGAACACAATGACCCAGATTCATTGCAAGTGTAATTGCTGCAGGTTTTGTGGTTAGCAGTGGAAAAAACAGAAGAAAAGGGTTTTTTTTAAAGTTATTTTGAAGAGTTTTGCAAGTGCTCCTTTGGCATACTGGACAGTGAGCTTAGCACAGAAGTCAGCATCAGGAGTCTGGATTTCTGGAGACAAAATGTTAATGCATGATAACGCGGGGACTTGTCATTCAGAATGGGTTAATGTGGTAACAAAACAGCAGTGTTTCTGCTAAGTTCAAAATGGAGCTTCTTAGCAAGTCAGCTGCCTAATGCAAAAATACAAGCAGAAACCAGACACAGAGGTGAATTGCCTGAGGGTCTCACATATTTCAAAGCAGAGAAATGTAATGATATCTTAAAGAGGTATAGACAAGCCAAGGAATACCTGTGGCATCTGATTACAATAATAGAAATTCTGCTGAAAGGCTTAGGAGGATTAACAATATTAACCTTGCTGTCTCATTTATCACATCTTCTTTGATAAGCAAAGCCTCAGTAATCCAATGACAGTGGCGCTAAGATTGTTGGTTGTTGTCATTCTTCTCACTTAAAAATAAGTATTATATATTATTTAGGTTAATGTCTTCACTACACATTGTGACATACTTTTACATTAGATGAAATCGGAAAATGAAACATGAAAGAAAAAGAAACAGGACAAGAGAGCAGCTCCGTGTATTAATTACAGGGCTTTAAAAGTTCTGGGCCATGGTCAGACTATCACTGCAGAAATAACTGTGACATCCAAAAACTTACTGCCTCTCAAGCCATGGCTGTTTGCTTACACAGATCAGCAGATGGAAAGGATTGGCGTAGATCCTGTTTACAATAAGGGCAAAGTGTGCAAGAAAAAGAAGTCTTAGCGTTGTTTTCTAAAAGGAGGTCAGCAAACCATGAAGATACTCAAGCAGATTTGGGACGTGTAATAACATCTCTGCTCAGTTAACAAAGAAACCAAAACCAAACAAAGGTGAGCTGATGGAAAGTAGTCTGCCTGGCCTGTGACACATAGGGTTTTCTGTAGGTTGAGCCTGTGTTTGGGTCACAGATTATGAACCAAAGAGTATAAACAGCAACAGCAGCACATCAGACTGGAGAGTAACAATGCTTGCTTGCATAGATGTGCCTGTAGGCAAGACAACACAGATGCTGGAGGTTGCCTGGCACATGGGATTCAGCAGCAGTGCAAATCTCCTTCTTCATTTATTACCAGTGATTCACCCTGTTTTAATATAGACAAATATTCTCCTGGCTTTTTTTTCTGCAAAATGCTAACCTAGCTGAAATCTAATTTTGCTGGAAAAGGATTTGGGAGAATTTCCTTAAACAAACTCACCCCATTTACCGACTGTGAAGTCTGCAGCTTTGGTCCCAGAGAGGACCAGCTGATGACAGTATTTGAGAAGACTCTGTTTTCAGGTCATTTGATGAGCAACACCATTGTTCTCCTGGCATCCTATAGAGAGTGACTCACAGGACAGTGTGTACTCCTAGAGTGATCCAGGACCAAGTCCCACTCTGCAGTTATCCCCGTGTCAAATCTGAGTGGCTCCATCCAGATACTTTGGATTTAGACTGGTAAAAAAGAGATCAAAAAGCAGCTGCTTAATTTCTACATTTCCTGACTTTTCAGTACATTTAAAAATTGTAACCTTCCTATTACTGTAAAGTATGTTTTTATGCTTAATATTCAGCTATAAGTGCTGAAGGATGCCAGACCACAAATCTGGACCCAGCAGTAGTCTGCCAAAAGGCATAGTGGAACAACATCTTTATGCAAAGGTTGCAGTAACTGATAAATCCGTGTCGCTTAAAAGCATCCAGAATTATTACATATGGTGTCTTCAAATGCGTTGGGTGCTAAATGCTGTTGAGATATTGCCTGATTCATTGAGTCATGTATGTGAGCTACATGTACCAGGCCCGAGTCTCAAGCTTTTTCTTCAGACATCTGCTTGTGAGGGTAGGCACAAGGCACTGCTGGCTGCCTTTGGGTCTGGAATAGCTGCGGCTCCCTCGTACCTGATGTGAAGGGCACAAGACATTAGAGAATCAGGCACAGGTAGCATCAAAAGGCAGTGACACGTTACAGCAGGTAGCCTTTAACAGCATTTCTGAGACAAGTCCTAGCACCACTGCAGCGGGATCACTGGGGATTGGATAAGCGTGCAGCCAGGTTTCGGGCTCTGAGCAGCTTTGCTATTGCATGGCTTCCACCTGCATTTGTCCTTGAGTTTGGTGGAGAAAAATGCTCAGGTTTTCCATTTTAGCACTTTTCAACAAAAAAATGTAAAGCTCAAAAAAAAAATGCATAAAGCTTCCAATAGCTGAAAACCTGTAATTTTTGTCCAGTAGAACATTTCAAGGTTTTTTTCTCACCCCTTTTTTTTTTTTTCTTCTGCTCATTTAGAGTGACTGCATCCTTATACACAGGCTGTAGCGCAAATCCATCTGACTGCATCATTCTATTTATTTAATAGGAGAGGAAGGGAAATAATTCCTTTGCACTGGTGGGCATTTCAGGACCATCTAGGGCACTGGCACAACAAACTGAATACATAAATATTGTGACAGTGTTGTGTTTCTTTGTACATTCCTTCAACTTCTTGCTTCAGCATAGCTGTCTTGACATGCATTTGCTTCTCAGACCGTTATTAGGCTTGATTTTAAAACGGCAGCAAGAGAACTGTGTGGAAGAATACTGCTACGTGGATCGCAGTGTGTTTGCCCATTCCACCTTGAAGATAAATGGTCTATTTTTTCGGCCTATTAGCAGAATGCATCCAAACAAGAATGAGAAGGTTACTAATTGCTTTGAATGCTATGATAATAGTGTACGGATAGATGCCGTATTGTGGCATAAACCGTCTTGAGTAGAATTGCATCATGTCAGGAAAAAAAACCACAATTTGTAATCCCACTTCTAGACTTGAGTAGACTCTACTAGAGTAAAGCAAGAAAGTGTAGAACACTATAAAAAGATTGCTAAATGGAAACAGCAACCTTTGCCATCTGAGGCTTGGTGAGCGCTGCATGAGACGCTAACAGGGTGGGTTAAACAGCTTGCCAGTACTGAGTGATTCCAATGCTCTGTGTTTCCGTGGTTGTCAGTTAAAGCGGTGCCTGCAATAATGTGATGTGTTGCTAGCAAAATGCTTTAAATGCTACCCTAAAGGGAGGGCAATTTTAGCAAGGCTTTTCTTTTTCAATATATCATCTGCCAAGCCCAGTCATTTTTATAAGGTGCAGGAGAGCAGCCAAGAAAGCTAAAATAAGAAGAAAAAAAAGTGTGTGTGTGTGTGTATATATATATATGTACGTATGTACATATAAATTGTAGGGGGAAGGATGCTTAAAAAGTGTATTCATCAAATATGGCAAGCGAAGTGAATGTGGTGAAAAGTTTGCAATTTTACTGCATGCTGAAGATATTAGTTAGTATTTGAACAGGACAAAACTGTAATGTCATCACTGCCTTCTGAAAAGGTGCTGACAGCCTGCATAAGCAAACGTTTATCTCTGCCATCAGATCTCAAGCCAATGTGTTCGTAGGGGACTGCTGCGGGAGTTCAGCTGGGACTCGGGGAAGGCGCTGGTGTGCTGCCTGCTCATGAAACACAGCCCCCCGCGTGCAGAAGGAATATGTCTCAAATAATCCTTTCCTAAACGGTGTATTTCCTTCTGAATGCTACACCCTGTCAGAGAAGGCGGTTGTCAGAGGGAGGTGCCTGACTGAGGAGGGGGTCTCCACCGGACTCCCTGTGCCTGCTGGCTGACCTGGGGTTCATGGGGTTTTGACCTTTTGAATACATCCTTTCAGGTGGGAGCCATTTGATAGCTCCCTGCTCTGTAACACCGGACTTTGAAAATAACCATGAAGCGAGAACATGTTTACGATCTGATCTTGAGCCTTCAGAGTCAATGGCAAAGCGCCTGTTGACTTTCTCTGGTCTAGGCCTGAGACTGTAACGCTATTCTGTTCAGCCACACCGTGTCAAGGCACTGCTAAGACCTCATGGCCCAGATGGGCCTCCCTGGCGTCCTCTCCCACACCCTGCCCAGAGGCCAGGAGCCCCATTTCAGCTTCAGTCCTTGCCTGAGCACTGCTGTAAGAGGGCTGGTCTCCAGCTCCATCACAGCCATAGGCCCTGTTATTCTGGACCCTGACCCACACGTTGCCTCCACAGTTTGACTTTGACCCAGCATCATTACCGTGAACTTGCCCGGTGATCGGGACCCTTGGTTGAACCTGGCTGCCCCTTGGCCTGCCCTGCTGCCTGGCTGGGGTGGTGGGACAAGCCCTGTCTGGAGAAGCCCTGCCCTGCCACCCCCCTGAGGACCCCACCAACTCTTGGCCCCCAGCAGTCCTCGTCCTACTGCGCCCCAGCACTGGGGCTCCTCCACGTAAAACAAACCAAAGGACTAGAGCCCTAAAAGACACAGCTCACTTCTCCCTTGCCACTCCCTTCCTCATTATCAAGCCTTGATGATGGTGAGGGGAAGGCCACCATCCATGTGAGGAACGACAGAGGAACAGGTGCCGTGATGGTCCCCCTTTCCTCGTTAAACTCCCCTGCTTTTATTCCTGTTGCTTCCAGTGGGGTTGTCCATCCATGATACGGCACGCTAACAATTTACAGATTAGTGTCATCTGATGTTTACAGGGAAGATGTTGATTTTACTGCTACATTACAAATAATTTCTACTGTTCCAAATGAAATGCAGCGTTTAACACGGTCCCAGAAATTGCATGGCATTCCCAGGTGTGCGCGCTCATGTACCCCTCAGAGCAATGTCTCTGCTGGCTTACCTAGGGAAAGTCACCTTGTGTCCTACTTCAAAAGCAGTGTTGCAAACTGCTTACAGAATTTATCTCTCTGAAGAAAAGGTAAAAAAAAAGTATTACTAATTTCAGAATATATAGTTTTTCTGCCATTAGCAGCATTTTAGTGCTCTTTTTAGATCTTCTTCAAGGTATTTTGATTCAAAAGTTGTGGTTTATTCTTACTTTTCAAGCTTTGTTGCGAGCTATTTATGGATCCCATAGATAAAATAACTTGCCATAAGCCGAAAACGAAGGGGAGTGTAGTTCATCCAAGCCCATCTGATTCTCCTATAAATCTCAGCAATTGTTATTTCTATCCCAACAGGTGTAGTTCGCCAGGTGAGGCCCATTGTTGGACCTTTCCATGCCATCCTGAAACTGGAGATGAACTACGTCATGGGTGGAGTGGTATCTCATCGTAACATCGTCAATGTTCACATCTTTGTCTCCGAGTACTGGTTCTGAGAGAGCATTTAAAACCCCAGACAAGCAAGCCGCTCCAAACCTAAATCATTACCACAAACTATTATGTCATATACTTGTTTGTAAGACCCAATAGTGTTTTTTTGTTTTATTTTTAAATATTTGGTTTATAGTTTAAGACAAATAACAAGCTATTACATTGATTAGACATAGGGTGGAGCAAATTAAGTGAGCCTGATGTAGTTGTCTGTATAAATAAGTAGTGTGTAAAAATGCTCAGCTGCCTAGTAAAATGTAAAACTTTTCTAAATGTTTAGGCAGATGTTAACTATTGCTCCTTGGCCAGATAACCAGAGCGACTGAGGATGTGGAACAAAATAGATGTCAGGGTTCATTAGGATGAATATATGGTGTCTTTGGATGGAAGACGTGTGGTAAGGATTAGTAATTTCACCTCAATATTCACTACCTTGAAGGAGTCAGATTGTCAGAAAGTGCTACATGTTCGCTTTTGGGCCCCAGTAGGATAACTCTGAAGAGGCACCCAGAATTGCTAATCATTTCTGAAAAGTTTAGCCTAGGTATTTAAAAAGCGCCATTCAACTACGGCTACAAGAGGAAGTGCAAAAGGAGTTAGAAATAGTAAGAGACTAACAAGCTATTGCACATATTAAAAAAATACTCCTTTTTTTTGGTACTTATTACTTGATTGTAAGATTATGTTTGATTCTAATTAAGCAAATACCTCTTACTGAAATTAACCTGTTACAAGGATAATAAGGCAAATGGCTTAAATTCCAATCTCATCTGTACTCAGCGATACATGGGAAACTCAGACCTGTATCTCCTGTTTATTATAGAGTAAAGCTCCTTACCTTTTTAAAATTGGTAATAAAATCAGCATGTTAAACTGTACACTTCCTATGCACCAAGCCAAGGCATATGTAATAATATAATGAAACTCACACAAATAAATGAATGTTTAATGTATTTTCTGGGCATCAAAGTACCGTATCTTTTTTTATTGCAGAACAGAAAATAAATAGCTCCGTGTTTCAGTTTGTTATGTTTGTTAAGATACAAGGAAATAAAGTAAGTCAGATGGGAAATACTCAGAAGTATGCTATGGTTTCTGCTTACCAGAAAAATTGTATGATCCCGTAAGCGAATTAGTTATAGGTATATATACACATTTCCCACTCAAAACAGTCCACTATTTCATCAGTCATTATTGGTGCTAGGCGTTTATATACAATAAATACAACACTTTTTTATACAAAAGCCCCTGAAACTTAAGAGGATCTTTCCATTGACTTGAGTGATCTTTGGATAATAAAGATCGTCCCCTCTGATCCATTGCAAATAAAAGACCATAGCAACTTTACTGTCTACATACAGAAGTCTTCATTCCGTTCTCCGTGGCAGGGAGGCTTCTCTGCCTGCAGCATTCTCATTCTCTAAATTAAGATTTTATGATAACACATTCTCATAAGTAAAATTTGACTAAAGGATACCCTCTTGATGGTATTTGTTCCCCCCACACTTACAGGGCATCCCAGCTCCATACGTAGCCTTTTTTCTAGGATGCCATCAGCTTAAAATGTTGTGTTGTCAGTGGCTACCTCTTACAGTCCTTATGATTTCAATAAATAGTTTTCTGTAGAAAAATGATGTGAAGCAGCTCTATTTGTAGCAGTTCATCATTCAACTAACTGATGGAGATTTTGGAAAACTCCAGATTACAAAAGATACTATTGACTTCAGGGATTACTAGCCTACATAATTCTGATTTAGATTGGAAAGTAAAATGTTTTATAAGAGGAGGATGAAAGACTCTCCTGATATCGTCAAGGTTTTTTTTCTTGTCAGTGTAGGAGAAGTAAGTAGCCTTAGTACCAAAAATACAAAAACTGTTTCCATCTGATTTTCTAGACTGTAATTTTTGATCCTTTATTTCCTCTGTAAGTGGTATTTAGTTGCAGTGGAAAGAACTTTGGGACAGCAGAAGTCTAATTTTAGGATCAAACTGATGAACAAACTAATTTACGAACTTCTCCTTTCTGTAAAGGAGAAACCACACACCACCACAGACACACACCTCTCCCCTTCTTCTGTCTGCGTTTTTGAGTAAAAATAGGATAGAAGAAGGATTACCGCTACTTCCTAGAAAACTATTGTCCCAAATAATCTTTGAAAATTGCAAGCAGCTTTTTAAATAGTCCTGATGTCTTAAGAGAACATTGGTCCAGTAGATGATTTTATGTTTTGTGTGTAATAAAATTAAAGAGTGCTTAGTGCCTTGGTCACTGTGACGTGTCTTAACTTTTAATAGATCAGCGTAGAAAAACAAGATAATTCAGTAATGATAGGAAAGATTAAATATTTCTCTCATCCAAACCTGTGACATTAAAGTTTCATCTGTTGCAAATGGGACAAATTAAAACTATTCATAATCTTTATTGGCAAATCATTAAAGCTGTTCAAGTGGGAGAATGTGCTTAGGAAACTGTCACTGAGATCTGCTGGCTTTGGATTGATTCAAATAATTTTAATTGTGGGGAAACAGAATCACAAGTAAATGAGCATTTAGAAGAAAACGAGGAGACCAGGTATAGACTGCCGAGTGTTCATTAGCTGCTTTTTAAGAGTCATCTGCTCGGTCATACACAGAATGATGCCATGTGCGTTGGAGAAACAATCGCACACCGTCAGAAGAATGGGTAATAATAACACACAGTTGCAGGTACTGCATAGGATTGAATTCCCTGATAAACTGTCTTGGCACCAGATGAGTATGGAGGGACAGAAATCACTCAAAGGAGCAACGGCTCACAGGTGCTAGCCAGCTTCCCGATGAGAGGAGCAGCAGGTCTCAGGTGGTTCTGCCGAAAGTCAGGCATCCTGCATAGCTGGGAAGACTTTTTGTCCGGGACTGCTTCCAGGACAAGTCTTATGGCAGGGAAAGTTGCCTTGAAATTATTTCTAGTGGGATTAGGACAGTTTGCCTGAGTAAGCATTCAGTGTACTTAGATAGTTCTGAGTAATCGGGCCATAGCCTTAGTCAGATAAAATAGTAAAAGACAGGAATATTTCACATCAATCTGCTGATAGACTGATCTACTTTCACTTCTTCAGTTTAGAAATCACTTCCTGATGGATCTGTAATTTATTAGCAGCTAGAGGAGGCAAAATAGCATCATGTATGTAATCGTAGCATAGTTACTCCTTTTACAGAGGAGGGCATGACAGCCAAGGACGATAGCAATGAGGAAAAAACAAGTTTCGTAACTCTTCAAATCAGTACGTTCCACATGTGATAGCTTGTGCCATGATGACCAAATCATAGAATCGTAGAATAGTTCGGGTTGGAAGGGACCTTTACAGGTGATCTAGTTCAACCTCCCCGCAATGAGCAGGGACATCTTCAACTAGATCAGGCTGCTCAGAGCCCCGAGTAGCTGAGCCGTCTGGCAGCCCTTCCTCACACCACTTTCTCCACAGCGACTGGCTCCGTGTCACCAAGCTGGCCCACGTCAAAGCTGGCTTGGAGCACCAGGGGCCAAGCTCCGAGGAGGAGCGGGGGGAAATGGCTGCAGGGGCGGGTTGGTCGTGCTAATTACAGCTTGTTGGTGCACTTGAGGCTGTGACAGGACTTGGTACCCTCGCAGCTGCCATTATGGGCAAATAAATCTTACGGCAATGGAGAAATGGAAGAGCAAGGAAAATACGGGGAGGAAGTTACAAGAGACTAGGCAAGTCACAGCAACTGCTTTTATAGGTTGCTGAAACAAGAGCGACTCGCACATAGGCAATAAATAGTTCATAAATTCCCTACGAGAGAGTCAATAGCACCACAAGGATTTTCAGAAATGAACATCAACTACTTCAGCTTACTTCCACATGAAGTCAAAAACCAGGTGTCCTGTAGGGATGTCCCTTGCATTGGCTATGCTGGGTGTCACATGGCATTTGAGAGCCCACACACAAGTGGGCAATGTGCACCGGTTTTGGTGGCCAGGTACACCCTGTCTGGCTCCCCGTGGGCCCTGCACCCCTTGACAGCCGGGCTCTCCAGAGGCTGCCTCCGTGGGAAGTCCCAGGGCTCACAACCCACCGCCCGCGGCAGCCTGTGTACGTACCGGGGCTCAGGGTCCGGCCTTGCCGTTCACCTCAGATGAGCACAGATTCCTCCACATCCCCTCCAGCGGCAATTCCCCTTACGTCGTGTCTCCGTGACTTATTTCGGAGAGCTTTTGTGAACGTAAAATATTGCTCGCCCTTCCTCTACAGAAGTGGCCGGACGACCAAGGGACGTCGGCTCGCTTGCAGTAAGCGCGTGCCATGTCTGTATTTTGTCTTCATCTAAATGAGATGGTAAAGTGTCTGGAAAGTGATCTTGTCTTTTGTATACGGTCCGTGTGCTGTATTAGATCAGCACAAAAGTAAGAGTTAATGTAGAAAATTGTTCGGTTGTTCCCTCCCCCCGCCCAGATCTGTTTCATTTAACTTTTTTTGCTAGCAAATGGTGGGGATACTAGTTGTAAGAAGAGCAGGAAAAATATTCACGCAGTGGTAAACTCTACTTTTATCTGTGTTTTGCATGATGATCTAGTGCATCTCATAATAAGCAAATGATGCTACAGACAGACATATTCCAACTTAAGTTTTGGAATGAATCTGAGGTATTTCCAAGCAGAATTCAAGATGAGGCTGTCAGAATTCAGTAGAATCAAAGTAACTAAATTTGCTACTTAATATTATTTTCTTTCTTCTTTTTGAGAAAATCAAAATCTGCTTATAAAAGCATTCCACATTTTTTTTCTACTGGGGACATACCTACTGTCTTGATATTATGTCTTGTCATTTGAATGGTATTTGTTTTCCATAGCAAGGTTTGAGTTTGGGTCCACTGGCTGCAGCTTTGCTTTTGTTTTTTAGTATGTTTAACACCCAGAACTAATTAAAGATATTCCTTTCGATTTGTGGAAAAGGCCATTCTCTCTGAGGGGGGAAAAAAAAAAGAATATCCTTCTCTTCCCTAAACTGGGATTTTTGCTGGCTCTTTAAAAGATGTCAGCTGAGGTCTCCCAGGGATGCTCATTCCAAGGGCTTGCAGTCAGTTGCCCTCGAAAATAGCAGCTGGTTGTTCTCTCTTGGCCGAGTCTGAAGCAAGCGCAGTTCCCATAAAAATGCCAGAGCCGCTTCTGGTTGGCCAGCACGCGCTTAGCCGTCAGGTCAGAAATACCGTTTCTCCCAGGGAGAAGCGGTGAGAGGGACCAGAATCCGATTTATATCTCGGGGTCCCGAGTTCGGCTGTTCAAACCCGCCCGCAGGCAGTCCCGCACCCCGCGCCCCTCAGCTTCTGCCCGTCAGGGCTCCCCGGGCGGCCCCGCGTGCCTCTGGAGGACGCCCTTCCCCCAAATTCCCCGTCCGGTCTGACGGTGAACGGTCCCCCCGGCTCTGCAGCGGCGAGGAATGCTGAAGCCCTTCCCATCACTTCTGCTTTCTGAGCGTCTTTGTTCCCCGCGGCCGGCGGTGCGCGCAGGAGGTGTGAGGCTGCGCGGAAACTGCCGCTACTAGACAAGAGAGACATAAAGTACACCCGTCCAAGTCTCCAAAATCATTGATCTGATGAAAGATTTTTCGTTCCTGCTGTGGCTAAGAATGCACTATCTGTTCTGTAATGAACTCTTTTTTTTTTGCTTTCACCTTACCCTATTTAATCTTTTTTTTTTTCTCTCTCCCTTTCCCTTTATTGGATTCTCTTCTGCCTCTCCTTATTTTCACTCCCTGCATCCATCTTCTTCTTTTTCTTCTATCACCGAGTGTTTACTTGTAACTGAGCAATTGAAGTTAAACACGTCCACCGGACCCAGAAAGGAAATCTTGGAAGGGCTGCGGAAAGAAAACCCGTCCTGGGGCCACTGCAGGCAGACGGAGGCACGCTGTGCTTTCGTACCCCACGTGCTTTACCATGGCACTCTGCGTCACAGCTAGATCATGCCAGGTTAGATACCTGCATGGGACAGGTTATGGCCACCCACTTTTACATTTATTTCTGACAGTTAAGTCCGTGTACCTCATTACTGCAAGGTGCAATAGCCAACGGGAGAAGACTCAGAAGCCCTTTTCTGTAAGATACTCCCATTTGGGATGGTTCTTTGTCACTCCCTATGGGAAGACAGGCCACACAGGGCACCGCTGAGCTTCCTGCATCTTTGGCCAGCAGAATATGTCAATCAATCATGCGTCAGCTACGCTGGGTCAGAGGATCCAGGTTAAACCCCTGCTGCCCGTGGCTAATGCGGAGAAGCAACGTGAGCACAAGATACAAACACACTTTCTCCTTCCTGCTTCCAGATCTGGTTCTTCTGAGAGTTTCTCGCAGGGGCAGTGGGGTAGGCAGGTTCTGCAGATGAGAGAACCAGCTGGTATCTGTTGCTGTCCTTCAAGCCTGCATGGCCATTTGGGGGACCAGCCACACTCTTTGCAAGCTTCACTCACAGGTGACACTTTGGCCAGTACTGCTGAAGCAAGGGGCCAGTCCCTCATCATGGGCCCAGACTAGTGTATTGCAGCAACGGCCACTGGGTCAGGGGCGTGGGAAGCCACCTCATGGAGTCTGCACCACTTGTGGACACAGGTTCCCTACACTAATTCCCATGTCCTACTGATAGCATGTTCTCACTTGCCACAAAATGTCATGGCCCCTCCATGAATTCACACTACAGTCAGGTTCTCAGACGACATTTGGCATCTGCTTATGTTAAAAGGCAACTGGCAGAGCTGGCTTGTCCCATCAGAAGACCTGGGACTTTGAACAACAGCAAGGTGGGACTTTCCCTCCCCTCCTTGCAGCCAGTGCTTCTTGCTCTCTGGGTAGACTGGGGTCCAGAAGCACAAGAACAGCTCTTCTCTGGAACTGTGCTTAATCACTGAACTAGACTAATTAAATGTCATGTAGGTAACTATGAACAATTTGGAAGTTTGATGATGATACCACTGAGATATGCCCCAGCTCATGCTGAAATGTTGTTTGGTAGTGATTAAAAAGTGAGGATTAAAGATCTAGGCTCTTTGATGCTATTCTGGTAACTGGGTATAGCATACCCAGCCCCTCCATGCCTCCCCTTACACATCTGCTAGTGGCTCTAGTAACCTCATAACTTCACTGAGCTGTCAACCAAGAGGAGCAAGGAGACAGGAGTCACAACTCGCTCCCCTTTGCTTCCTCAACGGCGACTGGGCTACAGAAGCTCCTCCGCTCGGTGGTGAGAGGAGCCAGTCACCAGCTGGTGTCCGACAATTCACGTGGCGCGAAGGTGCAATGTGGGATTTAACGGTACGCAAAGTGTTTGAGATCCCATGAGGGCAAAGCACACTTATTTTATGATCACACCAAGCTTAAGTCTGGCATTGGTATTGCTCTGATGGAAATGGATTCCCTCACTCCATTTAAATTAAAAAAAAAAAAAAAGAAAGAAAAATAGTTGTCTGATACATATCTTGGTGTGGCAATTCTCACAGAATGACCTTTGCAGGTTTATTCCCAAGATGGTGATTAGCTCTTTTGTTTTGCCATTAGCTGATGGCTCTCACATGAGTGACGTGTAGTGCAGGTCACCCAGTGGTGGTGAGGGCGAGCTGATAAAAGAGAAATGCTTTTGGGTTCCCCTGGTCAGACTGACCGTGGCAAAGGCAAAGAGCAACTTTCTCTGAACCTGCCCCATCAGTGACCTTGGACCTGATCAGAGGGACCACCCTCAACTCTGGATGTGAGGTAAGTTAAATTACATGCTGCTGAATTGTCCTAATACTGCCAACATTTTGGGCAGAAGTTGTAATAATGATAAAAAAGCACCAGTGTAATGGATACCATCATAACTCTGTAACTACAGTTTAGGTTTTGAAAATTACAAATATGTGTTTAAGTAAGGCTAACCAGAAAGTACTAGATGGTGCTTTAACTGTGGCCAGCTGTCTAGTATTTAGAAATTAGAAAAGAATGTTTTTTCCTTCCAAAGTGGAAAAATTGCTGTACATTTGTACATGTTGAGCTGGTGACCATTTGTCCAGCTCTACGAGGAAGCATCAGGTTATCTGTTTTATCAAGAGATGACAAAGTACTTTGTAGAACAACTGCACAAAACATGAGGAAAAATGGACTCTGTAGCCTTCAACTTACGATGCACTTTGCCTCTTATGGATTAGAGGCCTCATTTGCAGCCACTAAATTTCACTTTTTTTTTTTTTTTTTTGATCAAACCCCATCAGTTCACAGGTCATGGTGAACTTTGCTTTCTTTAGTAACAGTGAGTTTCATTTTGTCTTGAATTATATTTGTGAGACTTATTTCAGTGGCATTTCTTCAACTCATGCAGGCAATTCTGTTCTTTCCAACTCATGTACCTTTGGCTGCTGATCTCTCTGTAAATGTTTATAATTCTTTTTTACCCCTACCCTGAGTAAGCTTCACACCTGACCCCTTATTCCACCTACTCCTCCTTAAGCTTCTCAGATGTGGAACAGCTGGGAACAATGGAAAGAGTATTTCAGCTGCCGATATCTGTGTCAGTCAAACCGCAATGAGATGTTCTGCCCCCATAAGTCGCCATGTTTGTAGACCTGCTGGCTCCATGTCAGATGGAGACTCAGTGAAGAGGGTTAGGTGGATGAGATGGGCAGATAGACGCAGGAAAGCATCTGTGTTAGCAAGCCAAGAAGCAGGCATTAACGCAGTCTGAAAACCTGTGGGCTTTCCTGAAATCCTCCTAGGCAAAGGTTATATTGAAATCATCGGTCGTTCAGGCTTGACTTTGTTTTTGATGTCTGGCCAGACACAGTTAGCTGATAGGCGTGGGTGGCTGAAAGATTGCTCTCATTGAAGGGCATTGACAAAATGAGCTTTTTCTTTTCTAAACCCACAAGATTTGCCAGATCTGCAGATGAACAGCTTACTGAGGCAGGGTTAGAGAGGAGCTAAGGGAGAGCTCCACGTCTAGGCTAGAGATGGGCTTACCCAGGCGGTGGCAGAAGGACTCAGAACAGGCGCAAGGGGTCAGCTGAGGTGGGATCTGGTCATCCTCTCTTCAGTGGTGGTTTTGTACTCCATACTTGGTCTAGAGGCTGCCTCTGCAGGAGCCTTTCTGTAAGGAAGACCAGAGGGAGAACAGTAGTTCAAAAAGCAGCCTGGTCAGCAGGGTCTCTCCGATAGCTCTGCAGCAAAACTAACCCCCCTTTCTCTGGACCCCCATCTCCTCGGAAACACGGAGGCAGTGGGTTGGCAAGACAGACTGGGGACCACCTGGTTCATCCTCAAGTTAGTTACGTTCTAGCAAAATGGAGAAAACACGCCTACTGAAGCAAGGATGAGGAAAAACATGAGCCAAGAGGATTGGTCCCCCAGCTGGGACACGCTCGGCGGAGCTGGATGGCCGGTTGTGCGCTGTTCAGAGCCGCGGTGGGTCCAGCAGCAGCTGAGGGGAGCTGCGTGTGCCCGTGGAGGGGAGGAACGCAACTGCAGTAGGGGAAAGACCTCATCATGTCTTTGCTCCCTGCGCAACACCAGGCGTACAGGGAAGCCACACTGGCTCCACGCTCCGCTGCTGTACCAGGCCTGGCTCGGCCGCTGTGGCAGCGGTCTGGATGGCTTCTACAGTGCCACCTAAAGCAATGTTATCCAAATGCTCTCCATAACTGCGTCGGGGTCAGGACATTTTGACTTTTGTTTTATCTCCTGTCAATCATACTACGAGCCTAAATAGGTGTCCGTTGTAGTTAATGAAAAGTTCGTGATTTGTCAGGGACCCAACATCATAAGGAGACCTTGGGCAAGTGTTTTGCATCTTCACACCATTTTTTGTCCATTTCTTCTGTCTATGGAGACTATGTAGGTGGGTACCTGAAAAATCCACGTTTTCATGTTTCGTTAATAAAAGCAAGTTGTACTGAACCCTTGGGTGGCGGAAATTCCAAGGGATAACATGAAAATTAATTGGGTCATCTTAATATGTATCTTCAAGTAGATTTATCAAGTAGATAAAAATGTTAAGACCATTTAAAAAAATATTTCATAATATTCATAATCCAGAAATTTCATGGAAACAGTGGAAAGGCTGCCTGGGACCACTGCAGGGTGGCAATAGTAACTGGGGAGACCAAAAAGAAAAGTATCATCTCCTGCAGTCCCGAGCTCTGCAGAGATCACAGCTCTACACCCATGTTGTTGAGGGATGCTCATCAACACGTGCGAACGGGGTGGCTTCCATTGGCTTCTGCAGTCTGCAGCAGGATGTCCTGAGTTGGGAGGGTCCCGAAAGGGTGATCCTGCAGAGTCAGTCTCTAAGGGCTCAATACCTGGAGCACAGTGCTCTTGCCTGCAGCTCTTGGTCCCTGGGTCCTTCTTTCCCTGAACTGACAGAAGCCTTTAAAACGACATAAATACCTGCTTTTGGGGTGGGAGAGGTAGTTTTCTCCTGGTGAGTGGGTGGGAAGCAAAGGTCTACCAAGCAGCGGAGCCAGCTGGGAGGGAGGAGAGGCGGCAGCAGCCTGGGAGACCAGAGACCATGTTGTCAAGCCACCTCCTAAGGCAACAGTAGCTCCCTGGAATAGCCACCCCTCTTCAGTCTGAAAACACCTACTGATGGAGGTGCAGGTCCACCTGAAATGCAACTGAAGCAAGACAGGGCTGTTGATCTGCAAGGAGTAGTCTGCGGTCTCCAGGGAATTTGAATTGGTAGCTCATGGTGTCCAGTTGCAGACGCTCCTCCTCAACATACCAGTCCTGTGCATTAGCCCCCTGTGGCCTTCAGCTAGCCCACCCAGTCCTGTGATGATGACCCCAGGCAGACTAGTAAGCAAAAGTCTTGTTTGAATTTGACCTGCTCCCCTCCACGTGGGTCTAAGATGACATGTTTTGAAGATGGATGTTCAGTCAGAAATACCACTGTCAGCAAGGACCTGATGGGTTGGGATTCAATTGCTGAACCATGGGCTTCAGGTGGTGCCGTTTTAGATGTCTCAGGATGTCCGAGACACCTGCGTGCTTCTTGGGATATGACAGAGGACTTCCAGGAGACCCACATCCTTCTGGAAGAGGATGGAGACCAGTGGGCATCTAGGCTGTCACTAACTGCCTGGATTTCAGCATCTGAACCCCACCCCAGTGCCAGGTCCAGGGCACCCTAAAACACCGAGCCCTCCTGGGGCCTGCTCTGGTGGGGAGACACAGGGTGGGCACAGCTTGGTATGGCCATATCTAAACTGGTGGTGCTCTTCTCTGCCTCCAGTAGGCAAGAGCTGGCTTTATTTATGCGGGGCTGGATCCAGTTGTTTGTGTCAACAGGAATTTCATCACTGAATTCAGTAGAATAAAAGCCAGAACAGCTTCATGCTGATGGGCTTTCATAACCATTTGTTGACAAGCCACTCTAAAAGGGAAAATGAGGTTTAATCTGACAGAGATAACGGGAAAATACAGAATTGTGTAGACAAAAAATAAGCTGTTTTCTGTCATCTCATCATGCTCCTCAGGATAAGCAAAAGCAGATGCTATCAGTAGGGGAAGGTGTCTATAAGCAATGAAGCAAATCTGGAGGACATGATTTTTCAGTATTATCTTACTTAGCTTGGAAGATGGAAAATGCAGACTGGAAAGCGACTGGGCAGAGAAGCTGAAAATGTTAACCGAGAACTGACCAAAATGGAAGAACAATGTGGGCAGAAAGAAAGATTGAATAAGGAGCTGGGGAGAGTTGGCAGTTTATGGTTTTGCTTTTCCCTTTTTCATCTGATTAAAGTAATTTCATCCCAGTGGGTTTACATCTAAGTGGCTGCTGGATAATATCAGCGCAACTGCTCAGCGGAAAGAAGAGCATTTGATAGCTACCTGTATGTAAATCAGATAACGAGTTAGTTATAGACCACAAACTCCAGTATATGAAGGAGAGGTGCTATCACTTGGCTGGTTCTTGTCAGGACAAAAACCCAATTAGACCTCCCAATCTGCCAAAAGCTGCACCCAGGGACACCTCTGTGTGAAGTGCCTCTGAGGGTCTCCGTGGGATCCATCTTTGTGGATCTATCAGTAGGAACTACTAACAGCAGGCTACAAAGTTTAGGTCCTGTTATTTTTCTGTTATGTATGAAAAAGCAGAGTTAAATGAGTATTTTTTTTTTTTTACCCCATTCACAGAAAGCACATCAAGATTATGGTTCAGGGTGACTTATTGATGAAGCCCCAGTGAAATAAATCTCATCTTCTTTTAAGTCATTCTGTTAGTCCTGGTTAACTTACATCTTATATACATTTTAAAATATTATTTTTAATAAAATACACATAGAGACATTTTACAAAAATATAAAAAATAGAATAATACAGGAAGCCACATAAACTGCATGCCATAAATAAAGACCATCAATGTCTTGTCAGAGGAAACTGTCATTGAAGGAACTCAATTCTATCTCTGATATATGCCCAGTGAATCTTACTGGACAGCCAGCAAGGGTCTGAATCTTCCTAAAGGGGCTCTCGAACTGAATTCACTCTGATATCAGGGTCTTTTTATGGAAACCAGTGTGATCTTTAAACGCAAAACTCTAAACCACCCTGTTCTGCCCCATTTAAATGGAATTTGAGGACTTCAGTCAAAAAGAGGAGTCTGAAAAAAATAAACTTATTCTATTGACAGATCCCCAGACTGGGAGGGAGGCTGCAGTCTTGATTTGACAGGAAGAGAGGGAGTTATAAACACTTGTTTTCCTCCACTTCTGCTCCTGATCATAAACACTTGGAAAAGTAAACACTGATGTGGTAACTGCAGTGAGGGTAGCGCTCATTCTGAGAGAGAGGATGTCGTAACAAAAAAAAGAGATAAAACATAGCTATAACCAAATTAGCCATGACTAATTTACAATGCTGTGTCAGGGACTATCAGATACAGATAAGTTCAACAAATCAGCTTCAAACCACAGATGCCTCACTCAGGGTTTGAAGTCCCACACATGTGAGATTAAAAGAAATCCAAGAATGTAATTATTTGCAGTATGTCAAAGAGTTTACATCAGATTTTTTGAAGGAGTTTGTAAGAGCAGATATATTATAGCCTCTTTACAGACTAAATACCAACCTGGCAATTATGTTCTGCTTATTTAATTTTCTTTGCAATTCTAATTGCATACACAAGTCTTCTTCCTCCCTGCCCTCTACAGCTCTTCAGTACCTGCCACACTCTTTGGCATTTCTTTGGAATATCGTGTAAGACGTTGTGTCGACGTAGAGAAGCACTGCTCTGTTCTACAGCTGGTAAATGTTATATGAAACTTAATTCACGCTCGGATAAGGAGCACTCAGGTAATTGCAGCCCTGGGTCTGGTTCATAAATGCAACATGTTGAAATAAGTGAGTAGCATCCATATCTGAACCTACCCTGCACACACGTCTTGCCCAGACAATATGCTTTTATTCTCTTCTTCCAATCGCAGTTCATGGCCTGAATTTCCTTTCCTGAAGTCAACGGAGCATCGCCACTAGTTTTGACTAGAGAATTACATTAATGACTGAACCTCTTCCTCTGCCTCTCTCCCCACCCCCTGTTTTCTTTTTGTTTGATTTTTCTACAATGCTAAATGCATTAGACCCTTTATAACACATCAATCTTATTATTTATTTGCCAAAAAGGAAACTTTGAGGGGGGAACAGAACTCAACAAGTATCTGACAGGCTCTGTGGATCCAAAACCATTTTCCCCATGGCCAGATTTCTGAAGATCTGCAGATGACTCTTATGACAATCTCACTAGGCAAGACAGATTAGCTATCTGATATTTAGGCATGCCAATGCTTTGTTTAATCTAGTCCTTAATGTCCTCAAAATTTGGCTGTATAGCAAATAAGAAAGTATGTGCTAAGGTATTTTCAGAAAGGCATTTTTAAAAATACCATTCTTTCCTGACTAGAACGTAAAAGTAAAATATATTGGGCTTGCTAGAAAGTAATGTACTTTCCCACTGTCCACCCTTAAATTTAAACCGGAGATTACATACTTGAAGAAAATTGACAATGGTATTGGTTCTTCAACTTGGACTGAGGAATAGAAATGCTGATTTTCTATAAAATACCAAGGCAATATGATTCAACTAACTGTAAACAACCTACACAGCAGAACAAATAATCACTGGAAGAATGGCTACTGATGGAATGACTTGCAGGCTTTTCACCTTCACCTTATGGTCAATATATCTCATCTGAAAAGTAATACTACCCACTTTTCCTTTCATCACGAAGAGACTGTCATCACCATGCTATAATATTTCTGGCCTCACAGTATTTGCACTGCTGACCTATTACTAGTCAAGTTATACCATCATCCATGACTAAGTTGGTTTGTCAGAAGCCAGTGGGTGGAATTGTCCCAGGTCACTGTGAAGCTCATTGATGCAAATAAAAGCACTTTTCTATGGGGAAAGAAAAAAGATGAGGGACAGGTCCATATGATGAGGGGTCATCTTGTTTGACTGCAGCTGGTGACAGATCAGATGTGCATCCTGATATGAGGCTAATATGTAGCCCGAGATGTTTGGATGCAGTAGGTTATAACTGCACACTTAATTATGCTGCGTGTCTCAAAGAGGTAAGAAGAATCTCAGGAGGGCTGAGCTTTATCTTCATGCTGCCCTTGATCCTCTCTATGGCCTTGAGCAGGTTGTGTAGGCTTTGTCTATACTAGCAAGCAGTGAAGCATAAAAGGATGAGATCTGGAGACTGAAACAGTTGAAGATAAGGAGCTGATGTGCACCCTCCACAAACACACAAACCCTGCAGGTTGGGGTTTTTTTTCTGAAAAAGGTCTAGTCTGATCTGTAGTACCAACCATCCATGAGGCTGGAGCACATTAGGAGTGCGCATCTTGATTTAGTTTCATCCAGGGTGAATCCAGCTGTGATTCTATTACCTCTCCACGGTATAAACCAAAGCATGGTAGGTGGGGACAACCAGGAGATTAACTTCAGAAATGCACTGACGGTGCAAACTGAAATGCTAATGCAGATAAGCCTTTTATTCCTGCTGTCTCATAGGCATATTGCTGTACTAGGTTCACCTATGTGACATGTTTAGCTACGGTGATAGCAGATGTGATAGCATACTTTACTTCAGCACTCACTTGACAATACTTCAGCAAAGATTAAATTATGTTAACAGGTGTATAATGAGCAGAGGTTAGACTGAAAACAAACAAAAAAGTGGTTCTTCACACGATGGGGAATTAAGATGTGGGGTTCCTTGCTACAGGATATTGTAGATACCAAAACTTCACAAGGTCACAAAAGTGGCTGCACAGATTCCCAGAAGTAAAATTCATGTAGGGATATTTTTTGCAAAGACTTTTCTTGTGTCTCAGGAGCTCTAAGCTGTGAATCACTAGTGGATCGGAGAGTTTCCTTCAGGAAGAATCTCTGCATGCTTGCCCTGAGTAGCCACTATTGGTGGCTGCCAGAGATAGGGTAATGGCACAAGACAGACCTCTGATCTAATATGCTATAAGATTTCTTGAATTGATCACTTCTTTCTTTAAAAGCCTTTAGATTTTTCAAATTTAATCATTCAGATACTTTCAATTATTCAGGTTTTGAATTATTTTTATTTGAAATATCTCTTTGGAAATGATATTGTGGTTCCCAAGGGAGAAGGAAACTGGATATTCCTTTTTCCAGAATAGCTGAGCTCCTTCTGTGGACAGTCTCACAATAACGCCACAAGTCTTGCCCCAAAGTTGGGAAATGGTCTGTGATGGGAAAGGATGAAAGCCCTATTGTCTCAGCGACGTTGCAGTAGTAAAGTACTGAAAACTGAACATTACTACTTCAGCCTCAGTACTTTGGGGACTGAGCATTCACCTTTTCAGACAGGACTCTGATTTCCCCAGAACCCAGATGCTTTTTATGCAAACAAATCTGTTCAGCCCAAATCTCAGCATCCCACCAAACAGGCAAAAAAAAAAAATCCCTTACTGGCTCACATTGAAGCTTTTAATCAGCTGCTGGTGGAACGCCTCAGTGCACCCCTATGACGCAGTATAAATCTACAGTTTATGGACACAAGCATCTAGAGTTGCTGTTGGCCAAGCTCAGACTTCTCCACGTTCTGGTGACCCAAACCAGGTCTGAGATGGCAGCTCTGTAGTACTCGGAGGGGTTATGTACCCTGTAACAAGTTTCCTTCTCAAAGCCAGTTTGAGAAGCTCCTACTTCTCGGCAGTATTTTCAAACCCTGTGTGGTGCTTTGATGTCCCATCACTGTGGCTGATGCAACCCTTGAAGCACTTGTGTTGTAAACCAGGTCTTCCATGTTGTCTGCGTTAAGAAATCACTGCTTTGCTGTGGAAGGTGTTTTAACCCAGGTGCTCTTAGCAGTCCAGTATACAGGTTATCTTAAAAGATCACATAACTATAACAAAGCAGCTACAAATAACAACACAAGGGTATAAAAAAATATTAAAGAATTACTTTGGCTTTACCACAGAAAAAATTACACATAGTTCAATGTCCTTATGCTTGTAGTGACTATAATTCCTGTGTCCAGATTTTGGCCTCAGCCAGCAGCCTTCCTCCACAGTCCCATGCAACAGTTATGTTCTTTGTGAAATTCAAAATGTGGACAGTTTATCGATCAACCTGGTTGATGTTGCAGGAAATACAGTTTAACCCCTTCTCCATCGACTGTGTGAGCTCTGGCACGTTTTTTTTTCATACCTGTGAGTCCCAAGACACAAAACTTTGCTTAGAGGCTAGGGATTAGGGTGCCAGAAGAAGGGGTGAACATGCATTCTGCCATGGAGGGCCATATGATGCGCTGCCTGTTGTTAATGAAAAGTCTAAATTTGCAGTTTTCCTATATATTAAAGTAAGCATGGATTTCTCTCTCTCTCTCTCTCTCTCTCTCTCTCTTTTTTCCTGACATGCTCTCAGGCTGCTGAGAAAGAGCTCCTTGTTGCCAGGTGGGAAGGCCTTTCTGTCAGCCAAGGCAACTTCTTCCGTCTCCAAGAAAGCCTACAAAAATACAAGAACTGAGAAACTTTTGAAAACCAGCAACCTGCAAATGCTCAGTCAATAGGGATATGTTAGGCTTTAGCACCTAGCTGCCACTTTTTTTTTTTTATTCAGGTAGAATTTAAGTGCACGCTTGTTTATAGATCAAATCATCACATCTCACCAAGGCTGTTTGGTAATGAAAACTAAGATGGTTCAATACTAAGTGCACTAGAAGCTTAAGTCTCTGCCACAGAGCACACCCTGAAGCGTCAAGCTGACCTTTGAAAATCCTGCCTCCAGCCCTGGTCGCGTGGGATTCACGGGTCAGGCATCTCTGCAGTCTCTCAGTTCCCTGAAAAACTTAGTTTGTCAGGCGTGCCAGGCCCTCCTCTTCTCAGGCACTAGACTAGACTAATTGTATGCTGCCTCTAGGATAGGCCAAATATTCTGAAGGGGACCTGGTTGTAATTGTTATAAAACCTTTGAACAAAAAAAGATTATAAAAAGATAAGAAGAAATCTTAGAATGGGGTTTGAAGGAAAAATGCCTGCAGTCAATGGGGTTAAAACCGATGAAATTAACTGTTTGTTTTTCAAGACAGAGCATTTATTTACATAAAATCTCTCAAACCCAAGGCAATTTCAGTCCCAAAGGCTGTCATGTAGTTGTGGTATGGCATTCAAGCTGTTCTGCTGCGACAGTCCGCCTTCAGCTATATTGCTTGAGGAAGATTAAAGGTATCCTATCTAGCTGGAGCTGCACAGAGCCGTGACAATAACTCTGTGGTTACTTTAGCTTAAGTGATTGTATTTTGAAATGGGAATAACAAATTCAGTGCAGAGCTGGAGAAAGCTTTGCGATGACTTTAATTATTCACTTCTAGTTGTGTAACTGGATTAAAAAGACATTGCAGAATAGTAGCACTGTACTTGACATCCTAATTTTTCTTTTTTAAAGGGTTTTCCATATCTTGAGCTGCTTATTTTTTTCCCTTCTGATAAGATTTGGGATGCCAGTTTGGATGGGTTAGGTGTATGTTTCAGCAATATCAGGATTACTTTGTTTAGCTTTAGCTTTTATGTTATATTGATAAATAAAAGGTAAGGTGCCAAAAAAAGTTACTTTAAAACCACAAGGCACGTCCTTTTTAGCAACAGATCTGTAAGAAATGCAGGAGAGTGTATGTGTTGTTAAGAGCTGCTTGTAAAGGGATGCACACGGAAAGCTGTTTGCAATGCAAGGATTGAAGTTTGATCTGGTCCAGGAGAACTAAGTGCCATCTATTGAGACTCTATCCATCAGCAATGAGCATATCTCCACACACCTCTCCCTTCCAGGATGTATTACTATGGCCATTTTTAGTTTGAGGTTTAAATTTTGTGAAATAGAGCTGCGCAGTATGGCCAGAAAATGGCCGGATGCTCAAAGGAGGCAGCAGAAAACAGTGGGGTCTGTAACCCGGGGCAGAGTCCCGGGAGCGTGGGAGGGACGATGCCGTGGTCCCGTTGAGTTTGACCGCTACGCTGCAGCATGTTTGCCCATGCATTTATGCAGCACTTCGTCCTGCCAGCATCCCAGGGCATACAAATGAAGGGCAGAAACAAGGGCCAGACTATCCAGCCCAACCCCTTGCAGAGATAATGTTCTTGCAATTAAGGAAATTCACCCTTGTTCAGCCAAGGCAGGTAATGAAAACCAGGCTAAGCGGGCCACCACCCCTGCATGTGCTCTCTGTATGGCAGCTGCTTTCCTGCTTTCCCCCTTCCTGCTTCCTCGTTGCTCCCCCAGCCCCGAGGAGACGGCGGATCTCTGCTTTGTGTGCGCTGGCTCCTCAGCCTCCGCTTTCCAACAACCATATTTCCCTGGACCCTGGGCTGAGTTTGCCGAAGCATTTCCAGGTATCTGCTTATGCTCTGTGCTCCTAGACAGAGAGAGAGACCTTTGGTCTGCCCCACAGCCGTTGTGTTTGTTGCTGTCCCTGACAAAGTGGGATGCGGATGCGTGAAGAGGGGTTCTTGGCTGGGGATGTTAGGCAGGTTTAGTAGATTGGTCCAGCCATCTCGAAGGAGAAATTGGAAATGATGTTGTGGTTTCTCTAATGAGAAATTTCTCTTGCACACGAAGTGTAGCTAACGATAAGAGTTTTCACTAAACCAAGATCAGAAAGAATCCTAAAGTCAAAATAATTCAAGGAACAAAGCTTCCCTTTCTCCTCTGAAGAGAATAATCCACAGGACAGTCGGTTTAGTTGACAAAAGGATTGGAAAATCTGATACATGCAGACAGATGCAGACATGTATAAGATACATAAAGTAGTTACCTGTAGGCAAAAGGAGTATAACACAAACATACTGATGTTCGTCCTTGCAAAGGTGGGGATGTCAGTATAAACACTGAAGTGCTGGTTTCCATACCATAATGTAACGATCCATTTTGACTCTTGATAATGTACGGGGCAAACTTACTTGCCCGTTCAGCTGATGAGCACAGAAGCAACCTGCCCCTCTGGTGGCACGGGGTCACCTGGACAGGCTGCAGGAATGACTCAAGTGTCCGAAATTAGCTGAGATCTTTTCAAGACTGTATTACAGCCCGCCTGGGCTCTGGCTGCTCCTCCGGAAAGGTGTGTATCTTCCATAGCTCCTACATCACATCTGCCGGCCCGGTGCAGGTATCTTGGCTAGCCTAAACCATCTATTATGGCACTGCACATCTGTGTTGAGGCACCTGAATTGCTTCCCTCGGGAGCTCAGCTGGAGCCTGTATTCAGAGAGAATTATGGCCAGGCAACAGTGGATTTTCACCATTGGGAAGACCAACACACTGTGGAAGGAAGAAAAAAATTATAATAGATTACATAGGGATTGCCTGACTAAAATGCTACCAGCTGTGCACGGGAGCAGGGAGTTTTGTTACTGCTAGCAGGAAAGGGAGTAAAATGCCCACTTTGTTAGTTGGGGGAGACCCAATTTGTAAAGCTTGAATCTGCATTCAGACCAAAGTCCAGGGTTATTTTGATCAAAGGAGTGAGTACAGCCTGCTGCAGAGACAAAAACAATAGCCAGATTGGACTGGCAGAGAGAGAGATGAAGCTTTCAACTACCTGCTTCTCATTTTTTGGAGCACTGAGCCTGGATACAGCTGTCCAGGAGTGCATTAATGTACAAAGAAGCTGCATTTGGGAGCACTGAAGCTCTGCTGGGTAGATAAAACAACTAGGAGTAGATTAGATTGTAGCGTGCTGAAGGAACATCTGTTTTGGGGAACTGCAGGAGGAACAGACAGAAGAAGACAATATAATGTGCAAAAGTTAAGTTTTTTGACAGTGTTGTCAATTGTTTGATTTCCAATAAAGTTCTTTTCACTCAACCGTTGGTGAACTTCCCTGCGGCTCGCTGCTGGCAAGGAGCTGTGCCGTTGCGGGAGGTGCACGGGCTTTGCCTATAATGGATACTGGAGCAGTGAAGGGCCAGCTCAATGGCCATACTTGATTTAAAGTGGTGAACCTCACCAAAACCAGCATTTATGATGTCGTAAAAGAAGCATCTGCATTGCTCAGGGTTATTTAAGAACTATCTTTATTGAATCACTCATCGGATCAGCAACATGATTTTACCAGCACAAACCCCTCCTGCTCACCTCTTTTATCTCTCTGCACGATGTACTTTTGTCCTGAAAAAAATAAAAATAAAACCCAAACCGCTCCTGACAACAACAGTCATTTGAAGAAATAAAAATGCTGACAGGCCAGAATTGCTCGGCAGCAGATACCAATTTTGCACCTACAGTTGCAGACGCTACAGAGACCTCGGAGTGCCGCATTCCCGGTGAGGATAACATCATTGATTTATTTCATAATTTCACCTGCCTCTCACTGATAGATGGCTGCTTATTTTGATCCCTGGAAAACAGTTCTGCACAATAACATAGGTGCATTGAATGCTCCAAAGGTCAAGCAGCTTGAGCATGGGAAAATATTTGTGAATGAGGCCCCAAAAAAACTACTGAAAGAGGTGATTTCTGGCTCAAAGATTAGTCTTCATTTAGAGACTGAGAATTTATTGCTGCCCAAACCAGCATTATCAGCTTTCTGTCAGCAACAATCATCAGGATTTCCTTTCCCAATCAACGTGAGCTGTGACCTCATCGTTGCAAAGGTGAAACCCTGACAGGGATTAAAGGCTAATAGAGAGAAATGAGGTAGCAGGGCTAAACAAAGAGGAGATTGTTACATGGCAATAGCAAGCTCCGGCAGAATGTTACAGCTGAAACACGAACCTCCGAGCCAAGGGGGAAAACAGGGTATTTTTAAGAAGAGCCTGAGCAACGCTGGGTCTCTCCGTCCTTCGGTGGAGAAGCAAGGCAGACTGCCATCCTTGCCACCAGAGATTTCTGAAGCGGGATTAGCATAGCCTTGTGGTTTGTCAAGTGTTTAATTGCAATTCTGCAGGGACGCAGCCTGAAAGACACTGGAAACCAATTTAACAGTCATGCCTATCATTATATGCACCAAATTGCTCCTGTGCACATATAATATTTAGTAGTCTGAAACAGAGATGCTGAGTCTGGGGGCAAGGCTTAGAATATGAAAAGTGATGAAAGGCAAATATATGTCTGATATTCATCAAAGCAATTTAATCCACGGCTGAACAGTGAAAAGAGGTAAAAAGGATTTAATGCTGTTGATCTGTGAGTTACTAATTTTTTTCACTCATCCCTTCACTTTCTGGAACCAAGAAGTGAGGATATTTTTTCTGGGGAGATTCTCTTCTCTTAAAGGTCACTCTTGGCTGCTGCAATATCTTTTCATCTTAAAACTCACTGCAGACTTGATGCAAGTCCCAGTGGTAGCCGTACGTATCGTAACTTCCAGTGGGCTCTGGATCAGGCCCTTTGGCGGTCTCCAACATACCCCTTGGTTTTTCCAGCAGAGGTAGTCTTGTGCTGTAGCCCAGATCTAGGTATTTTGGAAGTTCATGGCATCCAGGTTGCTTTCTGCATATTTCAAATGTCTCTTCAGCCCACCAATACAGGATACTATCTCCGCCTCCAGTGTGCTGGGCCCTCTTTAAAAGGGGCCAGATAATTTGACTTCGCACCAGAGCACAGAAATTACCTGAGAGTGCTGAATGCATCAGCACCTTACCACATGAAGTCTCCAGGTTGCAATCGTTTCTGAGCGTGCAAGTGGACGATTAGAAACCAAATCCAACTCATACAAGAATAGTATTAAATTTGATGTGGACCTGTTGTTATATTTGATATGGTCTACTTACTTATGGTCACATCTCAACCTAGCACAATGATTTCATGCGAATCTTAAGCAGAAAGGCCAGATGAAAGCGTTTTTATTATGATGAAGTATATATATCAGAGTCCTTGCTGATACTAAGCAGCCTTCAGAAACTACTCAGAATAAAAATATATCCAGCCTAATGCATTTGAGGGCGTTCTGTGAGGAATCAACACATCTTTAAAATCTCCAAGGTGCTTTATTCTTTATTTTTTAGAGAGTAATGTCAGCCACAAATACAATAAGGTTAAGTCCTTCTCTAGTAAAAAATAACCAGCTCAAGCAATCTGGTTGATTCCCAGCTCCCAAAAGGTGGAGCTGCAGGAACAGCCTTCAGCTGCTTTTGAAACGTTTTTAAGCTTGCTCTGAAACGTAAAGTCACAGGCGGATAATCCTTAGCCCACAGGGAAGCATTAAGATGCAAGGTTCATATCTGCAGAGGGTAGCCCGACTGAAATTTGGTTTCTAAGTGATGATAAAAACATGCAGCAGCTTTTGGAGGCTGGGCAAAGCCAGTGCCCTTTCTGGGCTGAACTGTGTGTTTTTGGCATGGCTGAGACTTCACTCAAGGGCATTAAAATATTTAATTGTATGAAAACCTTAGAAATATTGGAATTTAGAAATGCTACGGCTTGAACTCTGTTTTTTAGTGCTACCAGGCTAAGAAATATGAAGCGTACTGGCGTAGAGGTATAAAGAGTCCTGTAGCAAAACCCAAAGCTATCCAACATCAAATGGTGAGTGGCAGGCTGTAGATTTGTTCGACAGCAGTTTTCGGGGAGGAAGACACATATATCATGCTGAACTGAAGGGGAAATTTAAGTAGGCACAATGCAATTACCTTACCTGGAATCAGGCCAGGAGACCAGACTAGGATCTTTATTTTCAGTGAAATCTGCATGGATTTATGCTTGGCAAACTAATTTCCATGAATAATTTATTAATTTATATAGTCACTTTTGTTTTCAATTTAATTTTTAGTGACCAACCACCTGCGAACAACATTAACTTTTCTCTTTCTTTCTTCCTGTCTTCAGTTGTGATAAAACACTCGTCAGGATCAGTTGTTGTCTTTCTTGCAAAGTTCTTGTTTTTCTTTTTTTTATTATATTCATGCAATTTCTGCTTCACTGATAACTGGATCTCCATGTGCGAGAAAAACTAAAAAGATTTCAAGATCTCAGCCTATTTACATATCAGGTTTGAACGTTTTTACCAACACCTGAGTTTGGGGGAGGTGGTTTTGCAGACTTTTACAACATGGGAATATTTTATAGACAAAATCAACAAATACCATGTCGCTCGTTAACATGTCTTTACCAGGAATGAACACTGAAGGTTTCACGGTGCCATGTGGCATAAAGCACCTCTATCTCCCTCAAATTACGAGGTGTGCGGGCACCTTAATTCCCACACAGCCCTGTCTTATCCTACAGAAACTCTTACTCTACAGAATTAAGATATGTTCCTTCAAGATCCTTGGCCTGGTGTGTTTGAATGCATTTTTATTTGTATTACAATAAACTCTAAAGCATAACAACTAGGGAAAATAGCAGTGCTTTCCTCAACATAACCTATTAAGGGCACAGATCGGCATAACTCAGCTACAACTACCAAAGCCCTCCTCGTTTCCCCCCTCTCTCTGCAAACACACTCTAATTTGGAGTGAGCTGGAACTATTTTTTTCACTATATATATTGAAGACAGACTTGGTGTTTGTATTGGCCCAGGGCCTGACGTGGCATTTGTGAGGACGAACCACAAGCATGCGTACTCCTCCTAAGCTGAGCTAGGAAAATGTGCGCTACAACCAGAAACTACCTTCTCCGGCCCCCACGCCGTTTCCAAACCGACAAGGCAAGGAGGAAAGTGGACTTCAGGCTCCTCCCTTCCAACTCGCAGCCATGGCTTCCCCTCTCTCGTCTCACCACCCTTGGCAGGCACACATTGAGACCGCCTCGCCGCGCGAGGGACGGTGAGGGCTGCACGAGCAAGCTTTGTGGGGCGGCTTTTGCAGGAGTGGGAGGGGAGGAACGTGGCAGTGGTCATAAATGGATGGAGTTTTGACTTTTCTCCCAATAATTCGTGAAGCAACACAGCTAAGATTTCAGGGAGGAGAAGGTAATATGCCCCTAATATGGGTAGTAATTGAGCACTAGAGCAAGAAGGAGAGAATACTCCAAGGAGGCAATTATAACTCTCTATCCCAATTTTATCCCTGCTGTGCTGCTGGAGCAGCTCTGCCCCTAGCCCTGGCTACCAGTAACTCACGTTCGCACATTGCAGCGAGCAAAACTCCACTGCGGTATATAAAGACACATTCTGTAGTAAGGTTAATCCGAAACGGTGCGATAGAGAGGTTTGGCGTGTGAAGCAACTAATGAACCTCAGAACCTTTTGACTTGGATGGTCATCTGTTCAGATCTCACCCAAGCTGGTAGCAGCCACACTCCCCCAGACAGAGACTCTCCTGTTCTTGTGTATCTTTCACAGGGAATCGTGGCTTTCTGACCGCTACCCCAACGTCCGGTACACATAACACCTCCCTGCCTGGTAGCTTGCCCGAGACAGACTGGTCCTGCGCCAACGGAGCCGATAACGGATCGCTTTTCAACAGGCACAGTCTTAGGGTTCTACCTTTACGACGGTTGTCAGTGGAAGTGCTAGAAACTGAACGCCAGCTGAGACCCAGGCTTTTTCTGTCCCTTGGTATGGGAAAAGCTCCCAGGATATGGGCCTGATGGTGTTTGTGCTGTGCTCGTTCTAGGGGCAAACCCAAACATTATTTTCCAATAAATTCCCAGACTGATGTAAGGAGGAGATTAAATTTGTCTTGGTGTCTGTCAATCAAATCTGATTTACAGCGTGAGGGCTTTCCAAGGGCTAGCCACTACAGAGCGAACCAGCCCAGGCTCAGTCCCTGTGCGTTAACAGCGATGCTCGGGGCCGCAGGAAGCCATCCCATTGTAAGGCGGGAATGGCTCCTGCGCACAGGGGTCACAGAGATGCTCGTCCTTGTTTGGGGTCAATGGGAGCTTCTAGATCCCTGAGTAACTTCCGTTGTCAAAGCCATTTACTTTCCATCTCTGCTCAGAAGAAGGTCGTTCATCTCCTGGAGGTTAACTCCTAGAAAATGCCTTCATTTGCAGTGTGACTGGAAAAAATGCTGTCCCTTGAGCTCATCAAGCTGATTTGACCAATTCATTCAGTGAAACTAAGTATTTCTTTTGCTAAACCACCAAATTCAGTTTCTACTTTTTTCACATAATTCCTTGAGACTGTATTGCTGGCACTTAGTATTTGCAGTTCTATACTTAAACTGTGGTAATAAAAGTAGTTGTGTGTTGTCATTTCTACCTAGATTAGGATGCACTCTATTTTCTCTGGTTTTATCCAAATGCTGGAAAGCTTTTAATGAAAATTTATTTCTTTCTTCACATTAAAATATTCATAAACATTTTTCAGAACCTGGACAATTTCAGAGAATTTTCTATCTGAGAAAAAAATCATTACTGTTTTGGAAAAAAATCTGAAAAACACTTTGTTTCATCCAAACTCAAAATTTTAAGAAGATAGCATTATCCAAAATTTGGAAAGCTTTAATCAGCTCTGAGACAGATAGACTTATAAATTGTTACAAAGTTAATATATTCTCATGGGGGTTTCTTGCGATAAAAATGGATAAAACCTCTTTCCACGTAAGGTTAGCAAGATCTAACTGAGACACTCCACCTGAGCATCTCCTCTAAGTGAATTATTAAGAATGCAAAGGTAGACATATTGAGAAACTGCAGTTAATATGTTTCCCTGATACATTCCTCAGTCATTCACACATCCTCTTTTTGTTTAATCATTAAATCAGTCAATCTTTTCTTTTCTGCTCCATGTGAGTCTAACTTATATTGTTGTTTAGGGATCTCAAACATTTTTTCCCTCAGAAACCCTGCAGTGATTAACGAGATGTTTTTAAAAATCAAAGAAAAAAGAAGTCAAGAAAAGAGGTTTTTGTCTTTGTACAAGTGGGTTGGCTTCACTTCTCTTGGAATCTTTTCCCCTTTACTCTTGTTAAGAAAAGATAATCTACCTACCTAGTTTATGGTGAAGTCCTCTTAGCAAGATTCTTAAATTCAAAAGACAAGTAGGACGGTGCTTTTAAGAGACATTATTGGACAGAGTGTCTGTAGTGTATGAAATGCAACTTTAAAAGGAAGGTATTTTTTAGAATCTTGGCTTGAGGAAGGAAGTTGGAAGCTGCTGTCAGCCCAACTCTCTGTTTGCCACAGGTCAATGAGTGATGAGAAGAGATTACAGCGCAAGTAAATAATATTGAGTAACGAGCTTTGAAAGTCTTCTGAAGCTTTAAGCTTGCATTTACTTCTTTTCATTTCTTCTGCATCAGTCTGAATAAATCTTCTTAATTAAAAAAATCAACATCTGGAACAAACATTGATTTGTCACGTAAACCACAGCGATCGACAAGTCTTCTTGCTGTTTCTGGCAGTAGCAGAGTGCTGTGGGTGAGTGTGTGGCTGCGCCTGCGCTGTATCTGCTCAGGGGACGGACTCTGTAGGGTTTTGTCCATCCAGCCCTTGTCAGGAACATTTTCCCCCGGACCTAATTCTCTAGAGCTTTCCCTTGGCTGGCATCTTTCTGCCCTGTGCTCAGACACGTGTGGGCAGCCCCGTGCTGCCCTGTGCCAGGGGGGCAGACAGAAGGGATGCGGATGGCATTTTCTGGTTCAGGAGCTGCCTGTGGCTTGCTCAGGGTCGAGTTTGGGGTAAGGTCTTCTGTAACTTGTGGTGGAGTCGCCATCACTGGAGGTGTTAAAAAAATACGTAGATGTGGCACTTCAGGACACGGTTTAGTGGCCATGGTGGTGTGGGGTTGATGGTTGGCCTTGATGATCTTAAAGGTCTCTTCCAACCTTAACCTTAATCCTGTGATTCCATGATTCTATGAACTCTGGGCCATGTCACAGCAGTACAGGTGGCCGTCTGCCCAGCACAAACTGCAGAGTTTATCTTACTTTCCAGCTCTGACCTGCTTCCCCAAAATCACCTGCCCTGTCACACTTTGCAGGAAGGGTGGCAATGCCAGTTATCACGTCCTGCCCTCTCATGCTCCCTGTCCCTCATTCCTGCAGGTCCCCATCTTATCCCTTGTATTAAGGTGTGGTGAGCCACCATGTGGTGGACCAGCATCAGGAACTGATCTGTATGGAAATAATGTAGCAAAAGCTGAACAGTCAGATCAGGTCACCAAGCCAGATGGATGTGTGGCCACAGAAACACTCGCAGCAGCACATCACGGGAGGAGGGGAGGTGTGGGACACCAGCAACCAAGAGTGGGCTGGAGGTTGGAGGGCAGAGGGTCCTGGAGTTGGCTTCCAGCCTTCCTGCTGGATCAGCCCTCTGAATCAGCTCGTTCTTCTGCCAGGTGACCTCCAACAACAGAGCGAGGGTGGGAACCGGCACCCGGGGCAAAGCAGGAGTGCCCCTTCCCCAGAGCTGTCAGCTCCAACACCAGTTTGCGGCCATCGTGTTTGCCTGGCTCAGCTCCCTGAGCTGGGTCGTTGGCGATCGCCACCGGTGCAGGAGGGAGGCCAGACAATTTCAGGGCAGACAATTTAAGTCATCTCGGGCTTCTGACACGTACAGTCTCCCACAGGGTATTTACTGCTCTTCCCCCACTCCTTCTTTACCTGCCAGGGAATGCCGTGGGGCAGAAACGGGGCTGTGAGGCTCACTGGCAACTTCTTCTTGATGTTTGCCATTGCCCCAAGGGCTGAAATACGCCCCGGTTAATGATAGCCCAGTAAAATACCAGTGTATCAGAGCAGAGCTGCATTGCCCTTGTTTAAAGGCATATGGGAGAGGCCAGACTGTTGACAATCAAGGTATCTAAAATGAGGAGAGGAATTTCTTAGAAAGGCTTTTTGCGGCATATCCATATGCATCGACGTGAGACTAAAGCAGCCTAACTTATTTAAGAGTGGGAACGTTGTTAAACAGTGAACACAGTGGCCGAGTCTGCTGTCGTGTTTAAATCTCAGCTACCATTAATGGGATGGGAGAGGGGAGGAAGAAAAGACAAAAATGGCCCATTCACGACAAAACCAGTCATTATTTCTTCCTTTACAAACAATGGGGGAAAAAGGGAAAAGTGTTCTCATGAGAACCTCTATGAATTCCTTAAGAGGGTGTACTTTAGATGGAGAATAAGCTAAACTCTGTGAGATGTTGGGGTTACTAGGGTAACAATGCAACGTTTTGAATACGAAAGCAAATAAATGTATAAGCCCAAAGTAAATCATTAATGTGCATCAGTATTTTTGAGATGGGTTGGAATGACTTATATATTGTAGTCCCCCTTTATTTAATATTTCAGAAGTGTTCTTTGATTTAAAAGCAAACACTTAATAGGCCTCTCTTCAGACAGTTATGCTCCTTTTCTACATAGCACTCTGAGACGAGACTGGTTATTGATGCCATCTAATAGAACAAACATGCAAAATTGATGGAGTCAAACAGAAGAGAGGGGCCTTGATACATCAAGAAACTTAAACACAGGCGTTATTTTAAGGTTGCGAATCATCCCAAGGCTACTCAGTTTCTTACAGACTTGGATTGGCTTGAGCACCCTGCTGAATTAAGGCTTACTCAGTCAATCTGCATTATACCTTTTAATTGCAGCGAACGATTTTTAGCAACAGTGTTTTTTAACCAAGTCTTTCTATAACAACAAATGAAAAAGCAGCTTGGGGCTGCGCATAACTGTTTCCCAAGAAATTCTTATGTTCTTATTCTTATCATTTTCCTTTTTTAATACAATGAACTCAGACCAGGAGACTCGTTTGTAACTGCATGGTGAATAAGTCCTAAAGTTGAACACTCAGTTGAAGAGATTTCTTACAGGACCATGACTTGGCCTTGAGAGGTACTGAACTTCTAGTTGCTAATGGTTGCTAAGAATTATGGATGACCATTTTTTCCACAAGATCCAGCCACTGTTCCAACAACTCTTCCCATTTTCATCTCTATTCTAGTGATATACTCAAAGTTTGAGCTACATATTTGGCAGTGCTAAAACACTATAACATAAAAATGCTACTAAGATGGAACAAATAGAGCTAGTGGTACTTAGCTCATCAGAGTTTAGGAGCCGCAACAGAGGATTATTTCTAAGATTAAAAAAATACACTGCATGTTTAACGTTACGGAAGGGAATTAAACTATGATCTGTAGTTAAAAAATCTTTGTAACTACTTTCATGAGTCCAGTAGAGAAATTAAAATCTTCTCTGATATGGGAAATGTTAAATCTGTGGCAATTTATTCAACGATTGGAGTCTTTGCAGTTCATAATGTACATGAAAGATTACCAAAAAAAGTTCTTAGGTAGTGTTTCTTCCCAGGATTATTTTTGGAAGCTCCTATTTGCTGTACATTATTTGTGTCCCTTCTGTCTTGAAACGTAAGTGACAGCAAGTTTGTAAGCAGCTTCTCTTGCTGGGCTGAAGAAGGATGTGGGTACATGAGAACTCCTCTGGTTTCTGCAACTCGGTTAATGGTCTAACAAAACATACCTTTTTTTGCAAATCTGGCCTCATTTAGACCATCTCGACTACAGCAAACTCCCGAGAGGGCAGCCTGCTACTGCAGCAAGTGGTTTCCTTGCAAAAGCGCCACATCGGGACGCTTCTCTCTCGGGACATCCCGCTGACCGTGCCGTGAAACGATGTGCAAGTATAGAGGAGAGATGGGGGAGAGCAGCTGCACGGCTGAGGCATGGCACAAGCAGGAGGGGGAACTCCACCGACCTTGCCTGGGAAGCTCCCAGCTGGATGATGGTGCCACACCACATCACTGCTGACAGTTCCCTGAGCAGATTCCTTCCATGGGTAATTAGCCATCACAAAGCATGAATAGACTAGTTTTCTATTAGGAGGCTGAATTTTAGCTGACAAATTAGACAGATTCCCTGAGGCCAGAGTTATGCAGCTTTGCCAGCCTCACTAAAAATGTGATTTATAATAGGTTCCTCGGTACAGGCACTCCTTGCTTCGGGAATGAAAGTGCACACCATGCTTAGACTCTTCACCTAACATGATGGTCTTATAAACCTTTGTCTTCTGCTAGGAAATACTGATTCTGTTACCTGCTTTTGATTCACCAAGTGACTCGTCTTTTGCCCAACTGAGCGTGACGGTGCTGGGAAACGACATTCCGTATTCAGAAGTCAGGCATGTGCAGGTGTAAATAACATTTTAGGAGGTAAAGGGGTCTTAGTTTGGGAAGCAGCTGGATGGAGTTTCTAGCTGGGAAAGCAACTCAACAGATCTTGTCTAAGATACATCTCTGGCTTTCGATGACGTTGGCGTAAAACAGAAGCACAGGAGCAGAGGTTGTGGCCCACAGAGTTCAGACCACTTACCTTATGTTAATTATGCAAGAAATATCTCATCCTGCTTTCGATCCTGCAGCCATCCTGCATGTTACCCTGCACCAGGGCGATGGACAGCGTGAATCCCAACGCCTGTTATTTCTGAGCATAGCCCCAGGGGCATGCTGAGCCCGCTACGCCGATTCACCCGGCAGGCAAGGGTGGCTATTTCTTCAGTACAGGGCGAGCACGGGTAAAAGACAAAAATGAAGTCTAGCAGACACAAATGCCATATTCTGCTTCAAATCCCCTTCTCATCCTGCCGCTAAACCAGACCACACAGAAAGGGAGACAAACAAGATGTTTTCTCAAGGCTAACGGAAGACGCAGAGTCTTGTGCGGTTGCAGAGTCCCAGATAACAAAAATGATGGGCAAGGAGAAAGGGGAAGAGAGAAGTCAGGAGGGGCTGTAGGCTAACATAATCCCAGACCCAGTTCTTGCCAGCCGAGGCTCCACCTTCAATTCATCTCTGTGTCTTCTCCTTATTTACCCCTCCAGTGAAACTGGTATTTGTATTCAGTGAATATCAGCACTTGCTCAGATCAAAAAGCAGGCTCGCCCATCCCTGACAGTGTCTTGAACATGTCTGTGTTTGCACAGCATTAATAGTTAATATTTATTTTAATTATTAATTCATATTACTTAATAACTGCATGCAGTGTTATTGAGGTACCAGGCACATCCAGAGGCTGGTAAATGATGTGGGGAGAGAATAATAAAACCCACGTAGTCTGGATCTAGCGAACAGCTAATGTGTGTGGCAGACAGATGCAGACACAGTGGGCTGATTTTATTTGTGTGAGTTTTGGGCTTAAGGAGGACACTGCGCAGGTGAACAGATGGACAACCCCCTCCTTCAAAATTTGCTTTTATCTCCATGTGAGCTGGGAAATATATAGCTCCATAGCATTATTACTGCTTTTCATTAAAGATTGTGGGATTTTTAAATTTAGAAAATCAGAGTCCTGTCGTGTAAATACAGATAATGTCTTCTGCAGAGGCCGAATCTTATAATCAGCACATGCAGAAGGAAACCATCTAATTTCATTTATATTTGTGGCTGTTTAAGGAAGTTAAGATGGCAGTTTAAAAAAAAAAATTCTATCTGTCACTTAACCTTAGTCTACTGACATGATCTTGTGGGAAAAAAACATATAAAACATGAATGGATCAAAGCTTCTCTTCAGATACATAATTAGATGAAATTTTTGGACAGCCTTTGTGTGCTGGTTTAAAAGAAACATAATTTTCTTTCTTTCAGGTCCACAGGTATGACAGCAAAGTTTCATCAGTTATTTCTTTGGTGTGTTAAGCTTTTGAAATAAAAAGCAATAAAATATCCTCATATCCACAAATCTTCTGAAATCTTCTGAAGATGTTACTTTGACAGCAATATTTGTTCCCTTTTTTAAAGGTTAGGTTGCATGTTTCTTTCAAAGGAATATAAAGCTGGCATAGGACAATTCTATGAAAATAAGATCTGAGATTTTTAACTAGATCTTCATGTGTTTCATAGTATTATATCAAAATTAATACTTAGAATTTTCACTGCTCTTTTCTGATGAGTATTAAACTGCTCTTATAGTTGCAAAAACTGAGAAAAACCTAAAGAAAAAGATTCCAGAGAGTTGAAGTTTGAACCCATTATTTCCCAGTTCTGTATCTGTCAGTCAGTCTAACAGCTCCCTCTATATAATTGGATATGTTTTGTCTTTAGGGAGAGACAGAGAATACATGTGGCAACTTATGAGTTACCAACAGCATCTTCTAAAATAGTAATTCTTACGGTGACATAGAACTGGCTTTCATATATGCTCCAAAACCAAACTTTGTAGATATTTGTTTCCTAACACCTGAGATACAAATCCCAGTCCTGTTGCCCTTGTCTTACATTTTAAGTCTTGTTTTTATGAGATTTATTTGGCTCCTAATCTTATTTCTGTGTAGGCTAAATGAAATGCTGCAAATTTACTCATCGTCTCTTGTGATTCGAGTTTACAATAAAGAGTCCTAGATTCACTCATGAAATTATTTTATATTTCACAAATGGAGTTAACAAATTAAATGAACTGAACATCTGCACTGAATAATGTGAACTCAATATAGTCATTCAGAGAGATGCTTTTAGGTTGAGTTCTGCAGCCCACTATTTTACCTCCACTAGATGTCAGTCTGTTGACAGAGCTGGAGGGGTTTAATCCCTATTTCGCAGTAAGGAGCATGGTCAGGATCACAGCTACAATTCTTCACTTCCAGTCACCAGCAGTAACCCAAAATAGGAGATACTCTAAGTCACTATATTGTTTTTTCTTGCTCTTTGCTCTTTTAGCCCCTGTCTTTTCCTTCCAGCAAATTTCTCGGCATTGACAAGGTCCACCAATGCTGATAAATGGGAGCAGTGCCGAGTAACGCGGAATTCCCTGCGGGCATTTCCCTTCGCTCATCCATTCATTAGGGGACAGGCTTGACACATCTACTCAGGAGGACTACTTCACTTGTGAGTTCCTCAAAAATATTTAAGTGCGTGCCTTTTTACTTGCTGACAGCAACCAGGCGGTGAGGAGCTTTTTGGTTATTTCTGTTCCTTAGAGGGATATTTATTTTTATTTTCTGGGAAGAAGATACAATTTCAGAAAGTATTCTCACCACTCCAATAGCATAAGACAGCTGAAGGAGCCGGGCTTGACTGCCCAGCTTAGCAGATTAATTAAATTCCCCAAGCAGCAGAATCAGGATAATATTTCCAGGACCATACACAGGATTTCGGAGGATTTTGTGCACAGGTGGCTTCTGCAGCCCCAAAAAGGTAAGTTTCCCACGTGCAGCTCTGTAAACGTCATGCAAGCATGTCAGGTTTAATGTGCATGTGGAGAGTGACTACACACTGCATGCAAGGGCGAGCCTGCTTGAACTCTCTGTCCTGTGGCACACAGTTACTCTGTGTATACACAAAAGCCTGGTGAGCGCAGTACAGAGCACAGGAGTGATTTATGTGCACGTACTTAATAGCAACTTTTTGGATGCTCAGCTGTCCAGGCAGCTGAAGTTCAGAAAAACTGTTGCTGCTATCAAAACACAGGAAAAGCCAAGATTTTCACATGAGAGATGAGATCCAAGTGTATTTGTATGGGAAATCCGTATTATATGGCACAACTTTCAAACTTAGCACTGCTCGTGGGAGCATTTTCACACGGGAGTCTGGGACCTAAAATAACACTGCATAGTTGAAAAGGTCAGAAGAGGAGACTAGTAACTGCACATTCTCACCTTCACAGTCCTCCTCAAGAATCCTCCTTTTCCACAAAACCTTATTCATATATCCTGTCTCTAAGCAGCATGATCCATTTTGGGGCATGCCGTTCTATAAACACACGGCTTACTGTCACCTTCCCCACATCCATCTTTTCTTCTTTAGTCTCATGATCAGTGTCAACAGCAGCCTGCCTTGTGGAGAGAGATGTCCTTCCCTGCTTTGTGTATTGCCTGGAGCATCCCTGTCCTTTCCTACAGACATTTGGTAGACTGCGGTAACTGAACTTTTTCCCTGACACAGTGTTAAACTACATTATTGTCAACTGATACCCAAAAGGAGGAAAAATCAGTGACTTTTTTTTAAGGCTTAATTTTATCCAAATTGGTATTACCTTAGTGTACAGGAAAAATAAAAATGTCATACAGAGGGTCTGATAGAGTGAAGTGAACTGTATCCCACCTTCTCCTATATGCATCCATTTTCTGTTTTGGCTACGCTCTCTTCCTTAGTCATCCCAATCCATACTTACCTCAGCTCTCACAAAAATGAGAACATCACTCCCCATGTGCCAGTTTGAGTCCTGATTTAGTGTGTACTGCACAATAACATAGAATAGCTCCCCATGCTTTTTACAGGTTTCCCTGTCTCCAATATGCCTCCCATGCCATGGTTTTATACATGTAAGCAGGTGCAAACACACATGCAGGCATGCACAAGCTGAAGTGGACGTCTTCAATGTCCACTTCTGTAGCGGTGGGTGCTGTGTTCTGCAGACAAAAGGGACCCTGTTGTGCCCGTCAGACACTGAGGTTTTAGGCAGCCAAGCCCTGTATGTGATGCTGCTCTTGCAACACAAGAAGTCAGGATGGGTTTTGCCACGGGGTTCCTTCCAGTCCTGGTAATTAAATCCCAAACACTCTTTCAAACCCTGCAATAGCGAGATTCTCTAGCTGTGATAATAAATTTCTAAACAGAAGGAGGCCTCTCCCTGGCCGAGGTTTTTGGTTTGCTTGCGCCCTGGCAGCATGGGACTCACTTCTTGTCAGAACTGCAAAAGGACTGGGAGGGAAGAGGTCTCCACAGCAAAGGAGGGAGTCCGTGGAAAGGCAGGCAGAGAAAGGCACTTGTTAGGGTCTCCAGAGGATTCCCGGCCAGCTTGCATCCAAGATCAAGGAGGCCAAGAGGTATTTTCAGATGGAGGATGGGAGAGGCAGCAGCTGGGAAATGCGTGGAAGGTGCGGGCAGAGCCATGCACGGTGCATATCGGTCGGGAGGGGGAAAAGGAGGAGGTGGTAAAATAGCACAACCTTTTCCTCTGTCTTGAGTGGCAGCTGTTGCCAAGGGCAAAGCTTATGACAAGCAGAGAAAAAAAATTACCCTTCCCTGGGTATTTCCTTGTTGATACTGTTTAAAATTAGAACGATGGAGAAGTGCAGAGGTGATGAGCCAGGGCTGGACGCAGCCCTCACACTCCCAGGGCTGACATGTACTCTGCTGATGTGTGAGACAATAATCCATGTCCCTTACACACAGAAAACTGCAGGACTATGTAAGTCAGCGTACACATAGACTCATTTAACTTAGCATCTGCCTTCTCATAATTCAGCTGCATTTCCTGTCATACCAGACCAAAAGCCAACGTTAAATTCTGCATAATATAAATCAACTGGTACATGAATGAAGTGAAATTCACGTACCGCGAAATTCCCCAGGTTGTGAAAGAACTAGACTTTGGGTACTGGAAATCCTAAGTAGTGTCTCCCCAATCCAGCCGAATAGGGCAAGGATTGTGTCCTTCCGTATGCTCATGCAGTTGCCCAACATGATTATGATAATGCTTATCCCGACAAAAACACTCCATGCAGATGTGGCATAAAAATTTTCTGAAGAGCATGTGACAGTTACAAAATTCCTCATTCACTCTGGAAATTGGACTGTGTCTAACAAATGAGGCAAGGTTATCTGCAGTGACTCTTAGCCTGACAGCTGTACAGCGGACAACATTTCATTTGTATTTACTTCTTGGAAGATACCATTCATTTCCATGACAAACTGCAAACACTTTGAAGATCTCCTCCAGGGCCTTGCAGGCTCTCTTTCCAGATGGAGGGATTTCTTTCTTATGAAAAATTAGATCTACTTCCGCTATTACATAACAAAGGAGTGACACGTACATCTCAACATCAAATGCAACCGCTCTTTTATGGCCCTTGGACACATGTGTAACATCTCATCTGAAGCCAAATAACCTCTTGAGTTGTTGGCTTGGGACTGCAATAGCTATTCTTGGGGTTAAGACAGTCTGCTGTATCCATTTCATATGGATTCTTCATTGCTCTTGAATATTTTCAAAACACATAAAAGCTGTTTTGTGCTCCACCTCTGGTGGTTAAGAAGATGGTGCTATCTCCTCTCAGATATGCTCTTCCTAGTCTTAACATAGGTGCTCAGAATTCCTCAGCTAATTACTGTAATTTACCGGGTATAAGCAGGAAACTGAGGACCGACAAGAGGGTGTAGTGTACTCCACGGCTCAGTGGATCTGCCGCGGGACTCATTGCTCAGCAACAAAGGCTAATCAAAAGCATTTTCCTGAGTGCATCAATCAATTTCACTGGATCCTATTAAATACTAGACCAAAAATAAAAGCTTTGGTCTATAGCTTCAAAGCTCTCTGGCCCAAGTCATACTTAATCTAATACAGGCCCAAAATAAGAGACAGAACACTAATATTTATGCCGGAAATATAACATGCTGTGGGATTTGCTTCTTTAGTGTAAAGTAACTTTTTCCAGAGCCCAAATTTTATCTTCTGATGGAAGTTACCTCCAATAAAAAAAGGCAAGGCTAGTATAGATCTTGTGATTAAACTGAGTGGCCATCTCTCAACATTTAAGACATGTAAGATTCAAAGTCTTTGACCTGTTTTGTCTCCTGCAGAGCCAGCGTTAGCTGAGATGGGGCAACGGTGTCCCTCCAGAGTCTCAGCTGTGATGGACCTTTCTCTGTATCCAGCTTCGAACACCGGTGCCTCAAGAGACTGGTCCATCTCTTAATTTGATGTAGAACTCTTAAAAAAAGGTTCTGCATCATTTTATTTTCAGCTGGAGTAGTCAGGTCTATGTGGATTGTTCTCCTTTTTGTAGTTCTCTAAATCAGTGCTAAGAAAAACATGTTATTTAGATTGTAAGCTCTTTGGGGGGCAAAATGGATCTTTAAGGCATCTGCCTATGTTCACGGAATCAGGCAGATCAGATGAGCTCAAGATACAACACATATGAGTAATCTGGTAAAAATTTCTAAATTCTATAATTGATATCCCTGAGACCCTGCAAAATTCCCCTGTGAGAAGCCTATCTCAAAGTATTTCATAGCCTTGTAATAAAGGTGGTTTTGAGTATGTTGTTGAGAATGAATGAAAGCATAGAAAGACTAAAATGAGGAAAACCAAAAACGCTGTGTCTGTTTAAGCCAGAAAAAAATTTCAAGAGAGATCATATGCATAGGCAAAACTATTTTTCACAGGGAACTATGAGTAATAATAATACCAATTCAAGAGGCATTTGATAAAACTGGGAACAAATCTAAACAGGATAAAGCTGGCCTATGGAAATTGTTGGAAGAAGATATGCACCGAGACCAAGACTCTGTTAAAATTGCCAGAAGAAAAGACTTTTCCGTTCTGCATTGTTTTCTCAGTGTTCTTAAAAAGAAAATATTTGTATGTGGAGCTGCTGTATGCTATCTAACCTTGTCCCAGGGTAAGCACAAGTTACTTTTGTCTTCCTTTATGTCAGGTGGGATATGTACTAGTTTGCATTACAGAACCAATGCATCCCCATCCTGGTGTCCGGGATATCTATGGTCCAGTCTGTATTTTCAGCTACTTGATCTGAAATATTTTGCAATGTATCTCATCAGTACACAACATGAAAAATCTGTATACTTAATGGAGTAAAAGCTGGATAACTGTTGCCTTAAAACATCAGATGACATTGAAAAAATCCCTGAAGAGAAATGTTTATAAGGACTTAACAAGAAATTGTTGCTTACAAGATTTCTGTTTGACAAAAAACAGGCAAAATGGCAAGTAAAAGATGATGAAGGTTGAATAAAATCGGACTGCTGGGCACACTGTGTCACTTCCCAAACAGGGTGGGCTAAAACCAAATACACAATAATGTATTTGCAGATAATTTTCACAGAGCACATGTGACTATCTTGTTGGATTTTGGCGTACTCCACTGCTTCCTTCGTTGAAGTTGTGATCTGCTGGTTGCCCAGCCATAGTGCATCACGCAAGGACGTGCAGAACAATGTTGTTACGTGCTGTACCCTGTCTTCCCCGGAGCCATCACTGTGGGGCACAACATACTCAGCCGCAGCCAGGACACTTTGGATGCTTCACTATTCCTAGTCTCGAGTTTGGCTGCACTTGAAACAAATTACTCTTTACACATGGCCAGGCAATTCTTAAAAGTCATAGGAACCGTTAAAAAGACAACCTCGCATGATTGCAAAGGCTCTTGCCTGGTATCTTTTACTTCATTTCTACTTATTTGAACCAATTTATTTTTGCTGTAGAGCTGTCGACAGCTGCTTGTTCGTGCATTAGTAAGTAATACACGATGGTTACCAGGAAGAGGCCTGGAAATGCCATTTACTGATGGACAAACAAGTTTGACAGTGGACTCTATAAAAAGCCCACCCCACCGGTAACCCAAGGCATGCAAGTTTATTTCTAAAAGTGGGCTACATCCCTCAGGTGCGTAGGGATGGGAGCGAGGTCCCCTCTGCTCCCCACAGCGCCAGACACTGCTTACATGGCCTCAGGGACCAGGGACACGCGGGGAGACCTAGAGGAAGGCATGAATGGGAAGAAAGGAATCACTGGTGGCTCTTTCTGCCATATATGCTCTGTTGGAGGCGTAGCTTTTGGGTTCCTTCAACCACCTTTGGTAACGTTTAGTTCCAACTAATGAGGCTTTCTATGGTATTTGGCCTCAATTAAGTCTTTTTATGCACAGGAAGCTTTATTTCCCCCGCCCCCCATATGTATGTTAACTTTTTGTACGTATTAAACATGCTGAAATATTTATTTGCACCACTTAGAGGCAAACATCTCTAAAAGCGGATGAGGACAGGCGCAAGGACCAGACTCGAGGTCTGCTGTGCCAGCTATCACCCCACTCCTCGAGGAGAGCCGAAGGGCAGCCCCGAGGGCCGCCGAGGGCCCGCGGAAGGAGGTGCAATTGAAAGCTGTCCCCACGGGTTATTTTTCACAGGGGGAAAGGCAAGGTTTACGCTCCGTGGACCCATTCCGGACACGTCCCCACTGCCCGCTCCCCAAGCGGGACGGCCATTTTGCCGCCGGGCCCCAGGCCGGCCCTATGGGGCCCAACGCCGGCGCCGCGCGCACCGCCCGCCCGCCGGGGCCGGGCCGCCGCCATTTCCGCGCGGCGGGGGGCGGAGCTGGGCTGCGTTGGGGCAGGCCATGGCGGCGGCGGCGGTGGCGGCGGGAGCGGTGCCCGCTGCCGCGGCGCGGCTGGGGCACGCCGTGGCGGCGGTGCCGGAGGCCCGCCTGGAGAGCGTGCGAGCGCTGGCGGGCCTGTTCCGGGAGGCGCAGCCCAGGTAGCGGGGAGGAGGGACGGCCCGCGCTCACGTGGGCCGGGGGAGGGAACTCCGGCCGCGGGAAGCGGCGGTGCCGGCGGGCCTGGGTGGTCCCTGCAGCGGCGAGCCCGCCTGTGTGCCGGCGGGCAGGGCTAGCCTCTGCTCCGAGCGCGGTCTCGTCCTTCGAGGTGTCGGCTGCGGCGTCCTCTACGAAAGGGGCCCTTGGTGCTCACAGAGGAGCTGCCGGTTCCTGCTGTGAAATCTCTGTCCGCCGGGGGCTGTTCGTGTGGGACGCGGGGGTCACCTGTGGGGCTCGGGGCCAGTGGGGGTGACCTGTCCCTTCTCCCCTCCTTTCCCTTGGGTTCCCGTGGGGGGCTAGCATTTCGCTTGCATCCCTATGCCTGTGGCAGGCCCAGTGCAGGGAGGAAAGCTTTGCATCTCCCAGTCGCAGGTAACAGCAGTTGCCCTCCTAGGCAGGTACGCTCGGGTGGGTTGTAGCCGTGGAAGTAGCCGCTCTGGGGCAAAAATCCACGGTGAGCCAGAAACGGGTAGGACGTGCCTGTGTGAGGCTCTGCTGGGTGACAGTTTAAGGCCCGTGTGAGGGCAGGGCCTTGGGACAAGAGTGGTGATTGTAGGCCTTGGTGACTGAGGGTGTGCGCTGTGCAGCAGGGTGGGCTGCGGTGGCTTCAGTGGGAGGAATGGTTGGCTGTCCCTTAGTAGCATTAAGGGAGTGAGAGAAAGCATGAGGCCACTAGAGAAAGCAAGGGGCCGGTATGGAGCCTTGCTGTTCCAGTAAGGTTGGGTGGACCTCTGCAATACCGCATAACGCTGTTGGCTTTGGCAAAGGCTGGGCATGCAGAGGTTCAGCTGTGTGTCTGGGCTTATGGTAAGGGTTTCCGCTCTGCCTGGAAGGTGGGAGGTGGCATAGGTTGATGTGAAACTCGTGCTCACTCCTCCTTGCAGTAGCTGTTTGAAGGTCATAATGCCTAAGAAAGAAGAAATGAAACTTTCTAGCATAGCATAAAATGATGGTGGTGTTTTGTTTTTTTTTTTTGAATTCCCATTACTATTTTTGTTGATTAAATCCACATTTAAAAGTCAGGGGGGCAGGGGAAAATATACTTACAAGTGTTCTCTTGTGATCTTTGTGTGTACAGGAGACCTTCTCGTGTTCATCTCAATTTCTCTAGGAAGAGAGGAAGACCTGTGCAAATTCTGGGTTTACATGCTGATGCTTTGTCTACCTGTTTTGTGCCTTCCTCCCTGAAACCTCTGCCACTGTGTTTGACAGAGGAGTAGATACTCCCACAAATAGCCAAGTCTTGTGGGTGCAGATGGGCTGGAAGAGAGGCACTATAGTTGCCCTTCCAGACGGACAAGGCTGTAATGTTAGCTTACATCCTATAGGATGTGACACAATGGATCTGAGAGCAACTTTGGCAATAAATTTGCGAACTGTGGAAAATACTGTTGTTGGTGCTGTTGAACCAGAAGGCACAACCCAATGCATGTTTGGCATTTAAAGTTGTGATATTCAGTGACAATTCTCTTATTACATGATCAGTGCTTGTGGAAACAAAATAATTTAAAAATGTGAGTTCCAGTGGTCTGTAATTCAGAAGCAAATAAGGTGAGGGAAATAATGCCCCAACTATGAGACCGTGGTGTGGAATTTGGGAGACTTGAATTCACTGTGTGCTTTAAATGCAACTTCCAGTGCTTTTGAGCAAATGACCAGATTTCTTTATGCTTCCATTATTAATCTACAAAAGGAAGAAAGTGGCTTTATTACCACAAATATTGTGAAGATAAATACTGTAAAGGCTTTTTAGGGACTTCGCTTATGGGAGTGGATTGGTATAAGTACCTAAAACATGTAGTGGAAATACAGAATTGCAAACGTCTGGGTTGTTCTCATAATTCCTGACTAGTTTTGTGATTTTTGGAGCCGTAGCGTTTTGAACAGGGTTGCATTAATGTTTTAACTCTGTGTTTGCTAGCATGTTATCTTGTACAGTTTCTGTTTTTAACAGTCAAGCGCTTAGATCTTACAAGGAGTGACAGTAATCTTCCTTTTGGCATGGATACATGAATACTAACTCTTTGTTTTAACTTAACAAGAAATTGTGTGTTTCTTCCTGGACTGAGGGCTGGGCTATTGTACCCTTTGCTTCTGCTTCCTCTTGTATTCCTCAAGAACACTTGATGCTGAAGTGAAGGACAGGAGGCAGCAGCAAATTGTGAAGATCCTGTCTCAAGCAACAAAATATAGGAAACAGAAGTTTTTGGAATATCCACCAAGCAGTTCTGACTGAATATCAAGGCCTATTTACAATAGAAGGTATTTTTTCACCTAAAAGCTCTTACATAGGCTCTTTGCTAATTTTATAAATTAATATTTAAAGATTAGGGAAGAGGTTATGGAAGGAAATTTCCTCTTCTTCCTTTTCAAAATGCATTTTAAATACTTGTAGCAGCTATTTTTATCTATATGTGACTGACATACCACTGGAAAGACTATCTTTTTAAAAATGGGCTTAAGCATTGCTGTGGAACAGTTACTCGAAATCACTCTTGACAGATTTCTTAATGTTAGCTAAACACTTCATCACTGATTTGAGAATTCGGTTTTTGTGCAGAAGGATGATTTTAATTAAAATTCCTTTGTAGCACGCACTCAAATTGCAATGATGTATAAATGCTAAGTACAAGAGTTGCGTTTAAATTTTCTCTGAAGAGAATCCTGCTTTACTATACAGCCTTTAAGTCATTCCTTGTTTGTTGGAGTAACTTTTACTTTTGGGTTAGATTTTTCTTTTCTGTTATAGGAAGAAAGTTGCTGTGGGCAGAAACATCTAGCTTGAGCATATTCAGTTTCTTTCTGAAAGAAAGTGTGCAAGAGAGAGATTTGGAGATCTGTCTCTGCTGCTACATAAAAATCCACCTCTACTTCCACATTCGCAATGAGGACAGGCACTTCCTTGTGTATATGATGTTTGCTCTGTTAGGCCAGGCAAAAGTTTCATCTTCATATTTTACTGGAAACATCTATGCTCTTAGGTTTTTTTACTTTCAATCTAATATTAAGAGAAAAGTTGTCACAATGGACCGGTATGTTTGTGATTCATTATCTGACTAAAACTTCTGTTCTGCTGCATAATTCTGTAAGAGTAAAAACATTTCCAGGATCGACATTATTTAAGTTGTCCTTTTGACAGCGGAAGACACACATAAGACATAAGGAGACACACAAAGTACTTGCAGCTTTTTTCATTTCTGTTTTACCAAATTAAAATAATTTAATGTTGTACAATAGTATATGTCTTGTACTAGCCACTAATTTCTGTATTTTGAAACTGGGTCAGCAAATGACCAGTTTCATGTGATAATCCAACACGTAGGCATAGACCATGTGTTGGGTTATAAATATAAAGGAAACTGCAATTGGATTCAGAGATTTCCTATTTTAAGAATAATTTCAGTGTTTAAAAACTCAGCTGACTAACAGCTAATGGTCATCTTCACTCAACAGAGAAAACACAGCTTTTGTGTGTTTGGGATGGGGCCTGGCTGGGTGCTCCTTTACTAGACCGTAGCTCTTCTGATGTTTAGAAAAACTTGTGCCTGGATGGATTTACCATGTTTACTGTGGTACCTCAGCCACTGAATCTTCTTTGGCATGCATGCCTGTGATGAAGTGGCAGAAGCTGCGCCACTTCTTGTAAATGGAGGGTTCAAGTCCTGTGAATGTCTTTTCTTAGGTCTTAAAAACAAAACCAAATTCCAAACCTTCTTTCTGGTTACATAAGCTCCACTGTTTTATTTAAGGCTGAGGACCGGGTCTGCTTTTGGTCTTTCTTGTGCCACTTTGGTATATTCCTCCCTCAGTATTACACAACTGTAAAATGTAGCTTTTTTTTTTTTTTTTTTTGACCACCTCCCTGTCAATAATTCTCAGTGATGCTCTGGTGTTTTTTTTCTTTATGTAGTTGGAGATTGTGTAAATGTATTGGTCTTGATAACTGTGAGGCTGTAGAATAAAATACATATTTCTTGGAGATCTGATACCTAATGTTGTAGTAATTTAATGTGTACATGGCTTGGTTTATGGATGTGTGATCACTTATGATGAAGGGTAGGCAGAATTTATAATAGCGCAGATGTTTAGACATTTGAGGGAGCAGCAGAACTTGGGTATCATCCACTAATGTTTGATCAAGAAATTTTTAAGTTCTCCTTTAGGAAAAGTTTTCTGTGTGAACCTATTTTGTTTAATACTACTTTCCATTTCATCCCACTTTCTTCTGTCATGGCTTAGGAAGTATTTCTCAACCTTATGTCTCAGATCCTAACTTTCCTGTTTATTTTGAGTACATGACAAGTCTGTTTAAGGTTCAAGGAAGCTGCATCTGGTTTTCCCTTTTTTTGACTCTAATCAGAAGTACTGGATGAGCAAATTTATTTGCTTTCCTGTTGCAATGCCATAAACACTCTTTGGTGTGGCTTCTTTTCACCAGCACGTAGTATCAAAACTGAGTTAGCAATGTTTGTAATGTGTGGCCCTCATCTCCTTTCTGAAATAAAATCAGGGGAGAGAGCATGTGAATAGCTGTAGTTTGGAAACATTGTGTGTATCTGTGTGACAGATCATCTGCAGATGGTGCTACGTGGTGCAACAGCATCAGCTCTCTCATCCATTCATTTAGTGTCTGTCTAGATGCCTATGGTTTTGTAGTGTTGTTTTCCTAGGTCTTGATACTCTAAGAAGTCGCATGGTCAATTTTTTGGGGGTAGTTTTCTGCTGAAGTAGGTGGAGTTGACTTTTTCCCTTGGCTTTAATCCACACGCTTCAGAATGACCCTAGTGGAGCCATGGGCATTCTTCATGACTCTTTCTCCCTCTGGAGAAATTTGTGGCAGGCTATTTTATAACAGAGCTTCTGATACCTTCTTCTGAAACAACTAGTGCTAGACATCTAAACTGTGTTCATTAATTAAATCAATTCTGTATTCTTAAAACAATATGCAGCGTTGTGTGTAATCATGCTAGCTCTATGCATTAGGGAGACTTTTTGTTTGCTTGCTTTGTAGATTCTGAAGAGCTGTTGGAAAGCTGTAGGAATGCTAAGGCAACACAACTCCCTCGCAGCCCCTTTTCTGAAAAGGCCGGTGGGACAATTGTGCGCATGTATTTTGGTTTTTCTACTGGAAAGGCCTTGTATACTAAGAATAGTTACGGATGGATGCAGGAACATTTTTGGGTTTACAATAAGAAATGTGTCATAATATGATGCTTTTTTCAGCACTTGTTTTTTTTCCACTACAAATTTATTTCAGAGAAATGGCAGAAGAAAGTATATTTCGGAATCTCCTGGAAATTCTGATGAGTGCCTCAAGTGAAATTGAGCAGGCCTGTAAGGACTCCTGTGAATTGGTAGATCTAGACACCTGCCTGCTGCTCGTAGCAGAGTGTTTCAGATGTTTGAGGAATGCCTGTGTTGAGTGTGCCAAGAATCAACATGTCATAAGGTACAGTTATGATCCCATACAAACCCATACAAAAATATAACCTTCTGATGTTTGTGTGGTTTTATATAGAGATTCTTATTTTACACTGCTGTGTTAGTTGATTTATTAACTGATATTTCCTGCTTGATCCAATCACTTGAAATGAAGTATTCAAAGATCAAAAATAGCTGGCCTATTTGTAGGTCAGAGTTTGGGGTACTGCTGAATAATAGAACAAAGCGTTTGTGTCCTTAGTATGAGTTGATTATGCAAACGATACAAGCCTTTTGGAAGTCTGACTGTAGAACTATCCTTTTTTCTTTTTCAGTTGTTTTAAGTTTTTGGATAACATAATGAATAAATAGTCTTAATTGTCAGTTACAGGATTAGTATTTTTTTTTTTAAGGTACATTTAGATCTGTCTGGAATTCATGGCAAAGTATAGCATGTAGAATTGTGCATATAAACCCGGATACATATACAGGTAAGCTGATACTAATTGATAATAAGAAGTCAGCCTGGCTCCTTAAGTTATTTAGCCTCTCTTTTTTTTTTTTTACTTGTGTCTGTTGCAACATTGAGGGGATGCTTGAGATAGGACCAGCTGTAGTTACTGAAAACCTGGTAGTCTACCTGCTGTTTACGCCCCCCCCCCCCAACCAAACAACAACAAAACCCCCAAAAAATAACAAACACTCCTCCCCCCAAGAACCCAAACCCAACCAACCAAAAAAACCTCTCAAAAGCCTGTTACAAGTTTGTTAGATCATGAAGAATTGTTGTGGAGTACAATTTTAAAATTTGATTTCTTGGGGCTTGTCAAATTTGGTTTATTGAACTAATTATAATTTTGAAATGGAACAAAGTCACAAATTCTGTCCTGGGGCAGAATTTTGTTAAGGCCAAAGGCAGGACTTTCTATAGAAGGCATTTGTTTTAGAATAAGGTAAATCTAAGTTCAGCCTCTTACCTTTTTGTTCCTGGCAGTGCTAGCACTCATGATCATGTTGTGGGTCAAGGAACTGATCTGACAGAAAATTTACATGCTTGTTTATAAGTTTTTTGCTGGGTGCATGTTCAGCCAGACTGGGTTCCTTGCTGTAACTTACTGTAGCTCCATAGTTACTCACGTTAACAAAACGGGGGGAACAGAATTGTGTGGCTGGGAGTTTGCAGGATTGCCCTTTTTTTCAGTAGCATGACAAATGCAACCTTGTTATAGGTATCTGAATTCCATTAAAAAGCAAAAACTAAATATTTCTTTCTAATGGAATTCAAATACCCAGTCTGCTTCTGAACAAAAATGCGCTCTGCACTGGTTATACCTGTGCTGCGTAATTGCCCTCACTAGGCAGTTAGCATAACCGTGCTCATTTAGGACGCTGGATGCTAATAATGGTACTTTCCTTTTAGACTGCAGGGATGGGGGAGGCCTGTGTGTATAGAAAGTTCTGACCATGTTTGTGAGGACTCAGTGAGTCACTCACTGGACACTGTTTTGGCTCTGTAGCAGCATAACAATTTATGTTCCTTTTAATACTGCTGCGGGTGCTTTGAGACAGCTGTATATTAGCCATATATCTGTGTTGTGCATTTGCAACCGTTTCAAATCAACTTCTTTAGGAATTAAATGTCCTGAATGATCAAAAGTTGTGAATGGTTTGAAGTGTGCAGCATTCAGATATTAAAAAAAAAAACCCACCCCAAAATACAAATTGTTTGATCAAACTTGAAGCTGATTTTTTCTAGGAAAGAATGCAAAAATTGTAAACACATGGATTGTGTAACAGCTTTTAAACTATTGGGGAATATGAAGCTTTGTTCCTTCCGGACTCAGTTTTTCTGCTTTGTATGCTGTGAAGAAATTTGGTGTCTGAAGGAATGGGAAACGTTTTGGTTTTAATAGATTGTATGTATACCAGTGTGCATGTGTGTATTATATATCTATAAATGTATCTTTGGCTTCTCTTCTGTGTTAGAACTTAATGGGAAAGAGCATATGTTTGTCTAGCAAACATCTGCAGAAGACAATTATTCAGCATTCGTATGTGATGATGTATTTTCTAAGTAACTCATGCATGGGTGTGGAGGTTTGGTAGAGGTGATATTGCTGTGTTCTGAAGTTTCAGTCACTCTATCTTGGCCGATCTCTTCTTAAAAAGCTTCACTAGTACAAATGAGTTAAAAGCTGAAAAATTTATCTGTTTATACTGTATTTTTTGACTTTTTTACTCCTGTTGCGTGTGCATCCTGGCATGTATGTTGTCTACCGCCAGGACTGCTAATCTTTGTCTGTAGAATTATTTTTGCATTTTTGATTCCAAATGGCTTCGCTTCACTGGTTTATATTCACTATCACCATGTTTTTCCATGTCTGGAAGTGTTCAAGGTCAGGTTGGATGGAGCTTTCAGCTGCCTGGTCTAGTGGAAGTGCTCCCTGCCCATGGCAGGGGGTTTGGACTAGATGATCTTTAAAGGTCCCTTCCAACTCAAACCATTCTGAGATTCTACCTATGATTCCTTTTCATTGGAGAAAGGATAAATGATTGCTTGACTGTCCCTGCTTCCCTCTGAGAGTTTTGTATGTTTCCCTTTGAACTGGCCTTGTTTTTCATTTGATGGCCCTCACTAATCACTTTGTTGATATTTAAAATCCTCAAAGTTTATTACTAAAGTAATGTACATTGACACTTTCCCTGAACACTTGAACTTCAAAAAAAGCAAATTTTTTACACAAATAAACCAGTTTAAGTTACAGGAATAATCTGCTAATACTTAACATCTGATTTAGAAGAATAGCAAAAAGAGAGGAAAGGGTGCTTAGCTCTGAAGGTACTGTGTTCAAAATAGTTAAAATGCAGGCTGATGCAGTAAACCTGTTGCTTTTGGTTCTGATGATAGTAGTGTGGCTACTGGTAGTTAGGTGCAGTTAAGTAGGAGAAACGGCTTTTTATTTCAGAGTTTCTGAAGGTGTTAAAGACTTGCTGTTAACTTTAGTGAAAAACCTTTTCGCTTTATTTAAGTGAATTTCATATCAAGTGTGTTTTTTTTTTTTTTCCCCCCACCCAATTTAATAATAGGAGCTTGAATCTCATCTCTACATCTGTCCATTTGATCAAATTGCTTCATGGAATACAAATCAAAGAAGAATTGTCATTGACTGGTAAGGCTGTGGATTTTGTTAAATATATAGCCTGCTCTACACTTCTTTATTTGGGAAGTCTTGTGGTGGTATAATGTCACCTTACTGATGCATTTTTTCATAAATAAGCTTAATTGTTTCTTGAATGCAGTTAAAAATTGGGGGGGCATTCTCTTAAGCTGCTTGAGAAAAGTCTTGGCCCCAAGTCTAGTCCAATTGTATTTTCCCTCAACTGTTCCCTGTAGATTGTTAAAGGAAAGATAATGGAAACTCCTTTAAAATTAGCCAGCATATTTGAATTGCAAAAAGGAAAAGTTCCTGTAATACCTCCATTCAAAATATGATCTGCTGCTTTACTGTCTTCTCATCTGAACTGCAAACATAGTGAAATGAAGAAATATGCCTATTTTTGTTTTGATGACACTTGAAATAACTTATTCAATTCCAGGAAACAAATTTTGGCTGTGACTTTTTTAAAATTATTTTTTAATTTTTATTTCTGTACTGTGGTTGCTGGCCAGTCAGGCTAGTATCTGCCAAGAAGTAAGCACTGGTTCGAGTAGTGTTCACATTTCCTTAATGGATGAGTTTTTTCTTTTCATGCAGTGAAGAAAAAAATCTGACTATAGCATCCTTCCTCCTTAATGGTAGTTATTGCTACTGATTTCTACCAAACTCATTTCACTGGAGGCATTTTCAGTAATTCTCTTCACAATCTGTGTTTCCTTGTGTGTGCATGTGGAGCTTGATACAGGGCATTGGACCCCAGTCTTTACCATCTGTGGTTGCAGAGAGTAGGGCACATTTGGTTTCTCTTGTTACTTTTATTTATTTTCATTTCCATTACTTGGATGAGGTTTTTACTGGGTTCCTGTTGATGCTTTTCTATCACTTAGTGAAAGCAAGTGAAACTACTGTCATACAGTAACTTACCCTCAAACACCTTTATGAAGCTGGGAAAGAGCAGTGAAGTCCAGGATACTGTTTTTCCTTTTGCTGCTATACTTGGCTCAAAATGAAGCCTTTCAGGTGTGTGACAGTATTACACTTAAGCTATGTTCAATCCTTCACCAGCTGCTGGAATCCTCGTTCCAGGGAAGGATCAGTGATACTAGCACAGCCCTTTGGCATGGGAGGAACACAACTGTGGGTGGCAAAAAAGAGGGCTTGCTCAATGACCATAAAGAGGCAGAACTGATAACACATGGGAGTGACTCTCAAGCCGTGTCACAGGGTTGGACAGGGAGGACTGGGAAAAAGCATGGAGGGCAAGAATGTCCTGCCCCACAGTTGTGAACCCCTTTGTAGACCAGTAAGAGAAAAGGAAAAGCGATGGAAACTAAAATGCGGGTTTTGTCCAGTCTGACATTGTCCCAACTAGAGTCCTTGACAGCAGTAAGCTCGAAAGGCTGTCCTGGGGAAGTGGACTTCCCACCCCTTTGCCTTATTCAAAGCATCAGGAATTGCGGTGTGAGAATACCACCTTTCAATGGTGCCTCCCAGCATCTGCATGAGACTGAGCAGGATGTACCCCTTGTTGGTTACATGCATGGCCTGAAGTTTTCCCTTCAGTCTTGTGGCTGCTGACCCCTCCTTGATGGGTTATCATATGGATGTGTGCTGTTCTCCTGCTGCTGGGATCTGAGGAAGCAGCAGTGAATGTTACTCAGCAAAAAAGGAAGGAGGGGGTGGAAACCAGTAGTTTAACCGCGTCAGACTCCTTTTCCTAGTCAGAGGATGTTGTAAAATCTCTTTTTATCACCATTGAAAATCAAGGGGGAGCGACATTCACCAGAAAGTTTTTAACGGTATTTCAATAAAAAAATATTTTGTGACTGTTACTCTACATAGCTGTTCAACAAATGAGTTTGAGTTATAACCAAAATGTGATGTATTGACCCAGCATAGAGGGTTCACTTGATACTGTATGTAGTATTGATTTCATTGGGAAGCATCTGTGATGAGCATGGCTTAGGTATTCCATTTGTGTTAGTACAACAACAAAAAAAATTATAGATAAGTAAGTGTTGCTAATTCCCTGCTGAGTGATCCAATGAACTTTGTTCTAAGTGAAAATTAAGCTAGTGCCTAGAGCACCAGCTCCTTCTACAGGGTATACCTCAGAAGTTAACAGTTACATTCAGCTGTGGATTATTGTATTTTAAAAAGTGAGGCAAATTGCTAAATTGGACTTGGATAGCAGTGTTGAAACAAGAAACCCATGAAATTAGGAAATGTTACTATGTTTATTAACTATATTTCTGCTTCATGATCCTCCTCATATTTCGTGTTGGAAATTGGGTCACAAGGCTAGAGTAGCATGTGTATTTTGTTCTAGCAGATAATTAGGTGTTAAGTGGAATAATTCAAGTTGTTCATTTGGATATGTGCCCCTTTTCCTCCTTTAAATGGCTGCTTGGATTTGATGATTCCTCTCAGTGCCTGTTTATATCCTTAAGGTATTTTAAATACCTTCATGTTGCTTCCATGGAAACAAAATACAAGGATGAAGAGATAATGCTGTATTGCAGAATGAACAACATTGAATAACGTTTTGCTTCATGTCGCTGTGAGAAATTCCCAGAGCAAATCATTGTAGGCTAAAGAAATTTCAAGTTCGAACACTATAGTATTTATGAAGCAGAGAGATTGAAAAGTCTTCATGCAGACTGAAAAAATATTTTAACCTGATCTGTGGTGTGTTTTCACTCTTTTATCCATTGGTAACTGTTAAGACTGGTAAGTTTCTGAGTGTTGTGGTAATTTTTGTAGGAAAGTTTAGTGTAGTACAATTTAGAATGGATAAAACCAGAAATGAAATAAAAGTATAAAGCCACTCCTGTGACCAGTTTGGTGGCTGTAAGGGAGGGGACAAACTGCCTGTTCTAACAATACATTAGTGATCAAAGCACCGAAAAAGGAAGTGCTGTGCACAGTGTTGTGATTAAAAACTGTTGCTAAGATTCATTCAATTTACTCCAGACTCACTTTGCATCTTCTCTGCTAGGAGAAATACTCTTTTTAATAGTTTATTGTAGGCCCAACTGTTATATGCATGAGTAATTTGGCTCCTCACTTCTGTATATTTACTGAAACAAATCTACTGCAAGTTTTCAGAATATCTCTGTGTTGTTGTTTTTTTTAATGCTATAAAAAGTTAGATAAATTCCTGTGTGCTTGTAATGTACTTTTACTCAGCCAGCTGTGGAAAAAGCTGTTGTTTTGAGTACATGATATGCCACTAAGGGAATGGGCCAGAAAAGCTGAAGATGAGTTAGTATGTCTGTCCTGGAATAGCTCTTTAAGGCTTTATATAGGTTTAAAAATAACTGGTTAATTCATACATATGGTATATAAGGATTGTCCAACCCCACCTGCAAGACAGCCATTCCTGTAATAACCTTTCTTTTTAATACATATGTTAAAAGAACATCTTTAGGCCTTTCCTTGTATGGTGTTGCTACAGATAGCTGTTAGTCCCCACTCTTCCTCCCTTCTTACTTCCCAAATTAGTTGCACTCCATAGCCTAGTTTCTCTTCTTGTAACTGTTTACAATACGTTGTAGTAATTTGTCTTGAGCAATTAATATTTTGTAGTACTTAGAGCAGGGATTTGCACAGTGAAAGCCAGCAGCTAGATGAGTGAAGGGAGTTGAACAAGCGTTTAACAATTTGTAGCTCTTCTGGGCATCGTCAAGACTGATCTGTGTGAGATAAGTCTCACATACTTGTAAATGTGCTCTGTCGTCTTATTGCCCCAGCAGTCCTCCCTCCTTCTCTCTGCAAGAGAGAGAACTTCCTAGCTGAATTTTTCCTAGAGAAAAATTCAAGTGCTACGCTTCTTGGAAAATATTTGGAAACTCGACTTGTCCTCAGTGTTCTTAAAACAATGCACACTGAAAGTCTAGGAGGTGGCAGTTGTGTAAGGAGGTACTTAACCTTTTAGATTACAGAGCTTGGATATTCCTGGTGGGAAGACAAACAAGATGACATGCTGCACCCCTCTCCCCACTTCAGAATTAATTTAATAGCTATTGAAGATACAGCAATTGTACCTACTCATGCAGAAATGTTGCGTGCAAGAGGCTCCATTACATTTCCCTATTAACTGATTTGAGACAACACAGTCTTCAACAATAGGAAATAAGATACTCAAGTTTTTACTTTGAGACTTAGGAAAAAAATTAAGTCTCTGCAGAATATAGATTTAATAGAATTTTCATAGTATCCTTTCAACATCCATTTTGTTTTAGTTATTTTTTTTATTTTAAAAAAGCACCTCATCATAACATGCTCTTTTTTTTCCTGCTGTGGGTACAAAGACCAAGAACACTTGCCAGAGGAGCAGGCTGATGGAGTTGCCAGATGAACTTTAACTGAACTTAAAGCAGACTCAGATCTCTTAAGAGCTAAGAAGTAGTTCAGTATGTTAGGGATTGCAGCAGACATAGGAAATACCCTTGTCAGAAGCCCAAGGAGAAAATCTCTTTCACTTCATAGCATGTGTCTTGGTTTGGTTGGGAGGTGTTGAGTTTGGTGTTTTTTTCCTTTTTCCTATGGCAAATCTTAAGCTTTCCAGCAGAATCTAGCAGACCTTTGGGAAGGTACGTTGAGGTTTGTAAAGATGATGGATCTTTAGATTCCAGAGTGTGAGATTTGGATTTAGGATTCATCTCTGAAATCTAGAAAAAACAGACAGCGTTGTTTTTCTTTGATAAATTGCAGCAAGGGCATGCCTGTTTTGAAGTAAGCTTATGTTCAATAGGCTGTCCCCCATCTGATCCTTTCATTGATTCCAACCCCCACACCATCCTGGACAGAAGGAGCTTTAATCTTTTTGTAAGTAGATCTTCTCAAACCTTTCACCGCTTCAAAATATTGCCGATGCTGAAGAATGTGCTTTGAATTCCAACATAATTGCTTAAAAAGTATTTATCTGCCAAAATACTTTTCTCTCCTCTAGGATGAAAAGGCATTGAATGCCTGATAGGTGCCCTGCGTGGGACAATTTGTTGTGCAACTTCTCTGAATGAGTTGATTGTCCTTTCTGGGCAGAACTGAGTGTAACTGCACTGTATCAGCAGCAGAGCAATACTGTGCTATTTGTGTGTGCCTGAGAGAGGTGCTCTGAGCGTTGCACCAGCATTCCGCAGTTCCAGGCTGCTGGTGGTACTCGAACTAGCTTGAAACCACGTAGCATGGGTATTGTTATTGTTATGCTGTGCTGATGCCATGCCTGTCCAGTTTTTAGGGTTTTTAACCAACCAGGGTAAGCTGCATAAACATGCATTAATGGGAGAATATTAACAGCATATGTTAATGGGTTCTCCTGGCGATCTCAGTCAAAATCAGGGTCCAGATATGCTAGCTGTACAATACAAAGGTTTAGGTCGTTCGCTGCTCTTAATGTTATGAAGTCCAAAAACATTGGGTAAATTACAGTTCATGATAAGCTTCAATCCTTGAACAGGAATTTGAATTTGCTTCCAATTTTCTGAAAAGTGTTCAGGTGTAGTTAAACTGCTACAGATAACCCTATTCAGAACAGAACTTAAAACATTCCTTTAAAAGCAGTGATGAAAGATGACTCTATGTAGATTTTTTTAATACTGTGCTTAATATAGTAACTTGAGCATTTTCTGATAGGATATTCTGCAACATGAATATCATGTGTCTAACACCTGTTCACACCCCCTTTCTTGAGGGAGCATGTATGGGAAAATAGGGAATATCTTGTTTTAAACATTTTTAAAGTATTCCAAATGCCATGTACTTACAAGGGAGCTATCAAGAAATGTTTCTTGCTTTGAGCAGAAGAGGAGAAAGCGTGTGATGCTGTTCAGGTAAAGATGACCACAGTGAACGTGAAACTCCTTCCTCAGTGCTCTTCCCCCCCCCCCACCCTTTCCTCTGCCTGCCATCAGCATTAATAATAACTCAGGTTCAGTTTTGGTCAGTGTTCTTCAAGTAGTCAAACTGGTTTGGACTTGATCAGCTATCATGTGTATTTCCTTTTAGTTAATGAGAAAAAAATTGCTCTTGACCCATTGCTGCCGTATGGGTTGATTGTGGTCTAGGAAGAAAATGTGTTGGAAAGTACTTTTCTGCATTGACAGATTAAAGTACTCTGCAGAAGAATGGCAATAAGTAACCTTGGAATTCAGAACTCTGTAAAAATAAAAACATCACCACTCCTTCAAAGAGATTAAACAAAAAAAGGCATAAGTGTGTGTGTGCTTCCAAAATAGGAGGCAAGGAACCTAGGCTAAATATAGTTTTCAGAGATACTATTTCTTGCAAAAGCCAGATGGGTTGGAATAATTTCATCTTTGATGAAATAACAAGAGAAAACCTTTCCCTTGAGGTCTACAGGGGAGGAACATCATAAGATTGAGCGAAGAAGGAGGATACTTGATTTCTTTGTAAACTCTTGAAGGTGAAGTCACTGAATCATAAGCTGTAGGAGTTCACATAGTATTAGAAAATCATGTTGACATTTCATTATGAGAAATCCCTGAAGAGAAATGGGGAGGAGATCAGAAATGCCCAGGAGCTGCATCGGGTAGCTTATCCCTTCTAAAAAATTGTTAATTCAAAGTAATTTTCAAGGGCTTACAGAAAAGGAGATATTTAATCAAATGTTTTTGTTTCTGTGAAGAAGAATCTGACTAAAAGAGTGAGCTTTGAGTTGTTATGTTTGCAAAAGTATTTCTGAAAACAAAAATGAATGAATACCAGTTAAGTGATTCAAGTGATTTCTACTTCCTCAAGAGAGGTTAATATCCTTCCAGTTCTATCCTCACTCTGTGAAATGAAACATAAGATATTTCTTTTCTCTGATCTGTTCCTAGTTCTGCACTCAAACATTTGCAAATTGGAATTGTGCTGGAAAACAGAGACAGGCTAATTTTGAGGGTATGCGAAAGCAGGGGAAGGTGACGTTCTCAAATCTGCCAAAACCCACTAAATTGATTTTCCTTTATTCTTTTTTTAAATGGGCAGCCATATGTCCTTAACCATTTCTTGATTATTGTCAATATTTATTTATCTATCTATTAATTTTCTTCCCCAGCAGCACTGTTACTTTTGGTCCCATTTAAAAAGATTGTATCTTGGCAATAGGAAAATGAGCTAGCAGTAAATATTCAGACCTTTTCAGAACACGTCTGAGTAGTACCATTGCAGAACCAGTTAGCTTGAAAGTCAGGGCATTTATGGCTTATGTACTGGCATAAGGGGTCTAACTGTGGCCTGTTTTTGATACTTTCTTTTTTTCCTTACCTTATCATTTGGAATGGCTGGTCATTCAGTAATGTATTTTAATTTACAGGAAAGAGAAACAGAGTGGTCAGCTGTGGAACCTAAATATTCTTTAACAAATGCCAATATTGACCAAGGGAGTTGTTCTCTTTTGTGTTTCTCTCTTATTTCCTATTCAGTATCTTTCATGTTTCTGCTTTCTTCTTTAAAAAGTTTGCATTCGCTTTCACTGCTTTTTGTAGTTTTTTTATTCATGTAGCACTGAATGGTTTAGTTTCCAAATTACTGCTTGTGTTTTATGTAAGAAAAATAAACATTTTAAAATATGCCTGGAAAGTGTGATGGAACAGGAAATTTTTACTAGACAGACATCATAGCAGAGCCAATATCCAGAGCTCACCCAATGCATTTGGGGAAACCATTGCTAAGTTTTATTGCATATAAACAGAGGTCTCTTTTGCTGCTGGAACAAGTGTCTCCACACAGGCTTGGTTATATGGATTTGATTGTAATGTGACTACAGTTGGAGAAGATGTAACTTTTAAATTGTATCCTGGAGACTCTCAAGCACAATGGCTACTAAACTTAAACCAACAGGACTAAGGAAGGAAAGTTAATCCTTCCTCTCTTCCCACATCAGTGCCCTCTATATTTATCTCTGGCAGAGGAGGCAAGCTGTTTTGTTGGGGTTTTGTTTTGTTTTTATTGTTGGCTTGTTTTTGAGTTTTTTGTGAGCAAATACTGTAAATTATTACAGTGCAGATTTGTTGTGAGTCATAAGTTATGTGCCGATTTACGTGGAATGAGTAAATGGTTATAAAGCTTGAACCATTTTACTTGTCATACAGAGTCAAAACATTATGAACTGTTAATAGGTGACATTTGTCAATTTAAGTTCATGTTCATATTAGCTTTTCTTTCGGGGGGGCTGGAGGGGAAGTGGGAGAGAGCAGTTCCTGAATGGACCCACAGTTCTTGGAGTTATCTCCCAAAACGCAGTGTGAAAGGAGCATGCCTCAGTTGCTTGGAGGAAAAGAGAATTTTAAAATCTTCACCTCCATTAATTTTTGTATTTGGAGTTTCCTTTTGCTTACTGTTAGCATAATTAAACTATTTATGTTTTACAGCTTAAATAAACACACTTTTTTTAGTCATATAAATAAGGGACAGCTCTGATCTTAAGAGTTGCCACTTTCCATGTGTGATCTTTGCTTTGTCTGTCTAGGCTTTTTGTATGGAGGATTGGTGCCAGTACTTCGCTGCCACTGTTAAAGTAAAAACTATAATTACATTGTCAAAATAATATTTATAGTATTTTCAGGGAATAATTGTGGGAGTGTGACGAATATATTATACTCATCAAACTTTTATGTAGACATAAGCATGAGTTTTTTATTTGAGTTATTGGTGTTGTTTTTGGCCTTTGTGTTTTTCCAATCTGTAAAAATAATGTTGGGATTTTCATGGTCTTTGTAGCATTTGCAGAGTGTATGCCCTAACAATCAGTTGATACACTATCTGGTAGAAGTAAACTGCTATTTGCACTTGTATTGGGATTTTGGTTTCATGTTTCCATAGCTTAAGAAAATCCTGTGTTTTTTTGAGTTTTGCTATCCCCTAATTATTATAGCTCAGAGCATTTTACTACTTTGCCAAACAGGAAAGTTTCAAGTTATTGGTTTGTTCTCTTGGTACTATTTGGGGTTGTTTGGGGTTGTTTTGTTTTTTTTTTTTTTTGTGTGTTCCTTTGTGTTTAGCTTGTTAGGTTTTTTTAATTTATTTTTTTGTTCGAAAGTGAGCCTGAGTGCTTTTGAAAGGTGACTGTGAGCATCTCCCAGAAATATTTATGCATGGAAGCAAGAACTAGGTTTTCTAACAATAGACAGTTGCCCCTTTGCTTGTTAATGGTATAGACAGGACTTAGGCATTCTTGCTCCTGTGTGATGGTAAGTTGCCCGGTGGAAAAATACTTCAATCCTGCCTTATACTATACTGTGGTTTTAACTTTACAGTTGTTCTGTCTGTGCTGCTTTGATGAATATTGCCACAGCTTTTTAATGGACTGCTTGTCTTCATAACACCTACGGCAAGGATTACATCTGTGCAAGCTTCACCCTTCCAAAATATGTCAACCTGATGCCACCTTCTGTGGATAAGAAGGTTCTCTTGGTCCTCATAGTTTGGTCCAAAATCCATTGAAGGCCTTAGAAAGACTCTGATTTGGGTGGTCTTTGTTCCAGGTCTTTCTTCTTTGGCCTTTTTTCAGAAACTGCAAAATAGGGAGCCGGCTTTTATACCTCTTTCAGCTGTCTGTAGAAGGAAAAGAGATGAACCTGGACTAAGGCGAGTCAAACGATGAATTGTCCTGGGTACGCAAACACTGAATTCTCTTTAGGGGTGCTCTTTAGGGATCTTGTGTGTGTAGTATTGCCCCCGTCTGCAGTAGTTAACTTTTGCCCCATGTACTGAGACTCCCACACTTTGAACCTTGCGCAGTGCGTACAGGCACAACTAACTGTGCACTGCTGCTGTTCTGCTGGAGGGGTTGTTTTTTTAGTAACTGTGCCCAGCATGGCTAGTACAGTAAACTATGTTTACATAATACAGCAGTAGCTGTCATTTTGAGTAAATGCCAGTGTTAACTATTGTTTTCAGCCTGACACATCTGTGTTCACGCAAGTGGCTTGTCTGTGACTTCTGGTATTAATACAGAAACTTTACACATGCTTTAATTTCTCTTTCTCATTTCATAACATCCGGAGTGGAATGGGGTTTGGGGAGATAAAGTTCAGATCCATTGAAGAAGGGCAGCTTTAGGACCAGGGATGCTATTTAAATGCAACATATTTTTATGTTAATGTGGGAGAAAAAGGAGACAGAGGGGAGTAGTAGTGGGGCTTCCAACTTGAGAATAAAAGCTTGAGGAGGGCCTGCATCATCATTACTAGACCCTTGATATCACAGGCAAATGTAGGATCTTGTGTCTGAAAACAGTAAGCTCTAGCTTTCTCTGTTTACCCCTTGTTAGTTCTGTGGAAGATTGTTACACTCCCAACTTAAAAACCTTTTCCTAACTCTCGTCGAAATGTCCTACCAAGTTTGAATCCTGTGATTCTTGATAGTACTTTTTTTCCTACCTCAGGCTTTATTCCCTACTTGCATCCTATTGCCTCTGCAGTGACTGACTGCTTTAAGCTGTGCTGAGTTGAATTACTTTATTTGCCGTGAACTGTGAGTATGAAAGTGTATTATTGCAGCAGCTTGTTGAGGTACAGTTTGAACTATGCTGGATCCTGGCTAGCAAAGCTCACCTGTCTGATGCTGTTGACATGGATGGCATTGGAAGCAGACTTTGGAACAGTGACAAAAAGCTGCTGCTTTCCAGCAGTTTGGTGTTTGTTGCACTGATGGTCAAAACTGTCCTTTCCATAGTGCTCAGGGAATAATTTTTTGATTGCTGTACTGGGAGACGGAGGCGGGCGACTGTCTCGGGGTCAATGTAAATCATTCTGCTCCTTCTAGGAGAGAGACTAACCTGAGCTAATATCCTTAGGTTGTAACAATTAGTAGATCAATGGGCTGCCTTGTAGGGTTCCCTTTTCTAGTTGCTGATACTGCTGTTAGGCAGTATGTATAGCTGTTTTGGTTTTTCTTCTTTGCTCCTGCAATTTGGAGGCTTTCTAGTACAGCCTGCCAAGATGTTGCTGATTTATGACACATGCATAGTGGTTTTATAATGTGGACTGATATCCACTTGGAGCACAAAGGAAATGGGAGTTTGCTGATGTCTATTTAATTAGAATGGTTTCTGGTTACTTTGGTTGAGGCTTGAAATGAACAGTAATGCCTATATTTCTGTCGACCTTTAAATACAGTGTTCTATAAGCCCTTTCCTTCCTTCCTTCCTTGCTCTTTACTGTCCCCTGCCCTACCAGCAAATAATGTCAACAAGATTCATAATGAGGGAGGTTTCTAATCTACATAAATATATGTCAATCAAAACTTGCAGAAATATCTGTAGATTTAAGATGGTCACCATTGGTTGACTGTAAAGGGGTGTGTGTGTGAAATTCTGTTCTATTATGGATGGAAAACTTGTTGCCTGCCTTTTTCCTTTGATGTGAAGGCCAAGTTGTCTTTGCTTTGCTCTGACATTGTGTGCTGAATCAGCAGCTGCATAGGGCAGCTCTGGTGTGAGCAGGGCCGTTATAATTCTGATCATCTTACCTCACAGCAGCTACTCAATGGCTGTTTGTAGCTTCCCTCTTCATCAAAGGCAGGAAGGGAAACCAGTCTTTATCTCATAACCTGCTGCTAGACTTCGGCCAGAAAAGGGCAGGTATCCATTGGGTTTGCTAATTAGTTACTGTCCATAATAGATGCTGTGTTTATTGGCAATGATGGGTGTAGTGCAGGTCACATGCTTCTTCCCTGTCTTACGGCTGTGATACAGGAGAAGGAGGAGAAGAGATAAAGAATAAATAATTATAAAGATTACATTATATTTTTACGGTATATGACCAGACCTAGGTTGGTTTTGGTTTCCCCAGTAGGGGTGTCAGGATTATAAAATCAAGGTGGGAAGAATGGGGCAAACAAACATTTTAATACAGAAAGCTTCCTAAAGACAGGGCATCCTAAATTTAATGTAGAAAGAAGAAGCTTAGCTGTTTTCACGTGTACTGAGAGGAAATGCTTGCCCCTACGGAAGAGTCTCACACAGAGGCCCAAGGGTGCTATAGTTCTTCCTCCAGGGAAAGTGAAATTGGAAGGAGGTGGAAAGGAACTGGAGGAAGAGCCAGGCAAAGAGAATAATATGAGGCATCTGCTGATCTTTGGGTAAACTGTCGCCTCTTTGGATCAAAATCCAAGTACTTATAATTATGTAAAAGATCACCATGGCATTCTTCCAACCTTTTGATTATCATTGCCATGACACAACTTTAAGATTCTCCAGTTACATGAGCATTGTTCTGATGGAAAAAGAGAGGTCTATCTCTAATCGTGGCTTTCCAGACACAAGCTACAAGACTTTCTTTTTTTTTTTCCATTCCACAGTATCCTTTTTGCTAGCAGATTTGGGCTGGCAGAGAAATGCCTTGTGCCTGTCCTTCACTTTTCGGTGAGAATTTTAGGGAATGTTGCCAGTGCAGAAAGGAAAAGTTACAAGATTTGTGCTAGGAGACATCAAGGTGTTTCCCTTTCTTCCATCCTCTGGACATACATCAACTGTGATACAGAAGGAACCATAACAAGGCAATGAAAATAGACAAGCTGCCTTTAAAGATATGAAAAAATAAATGGTAATGCTCAAAAATGTGGATGCTAAAACTGTTGCTGTATATTAACGTGGATATGCAAGTAAATATACTAAATGTAGGTTTACTTGTTGATCTTTGTCTATTGGAGAAGGACCATGATCTATTATTAGCCAGATGGAGAATATAAATGGTCCAAGGGGAAAAAGAAAGTCTGCTATCCTTTCCACAAACTTACAGAAAAAGATCATTAGCTTTTCTATGGAAAAATATAAGCACTTCAGTGGAAATTTTGGTTTAAATGAAACAACACCCACAGTATGCCATCAAAAATAATTGGAGAAATTTCCTCATAATCTTGGTTAGTATTTTACATGTTAATTTTTTTTTTTGTAGACCTGTACAAGGTATCATGTAGTAGTGTGTCATATGGTTAGATACCACGAATAACGCATAGTGGGTGGCCAGTCCTTTTTGTTATTTTTCTTGGTTTCCTGGCATGGTTTAAGGCCAGGTTGAGACTCCCCAGTACTTCAAACTTGCTGATTTTGCTAGAGCAGGGTCTTTAAAGAGACATTGTCTGTTAGATTTAGTCTCAACTTTTAGGTTGATTCAAGAAAAAGATTTTACATCCTAACACATGCAGGAAGCTTATAAATGGAGTACCCAGGTCTGCAAGCACTTACACATGTTTTACTTCACATAGAGTAATCTCAGGCACGTGTTTTTGCTACTTGTGGGGATATAACAGGAGTGCCATTTATTATGCCTTTAAACTTTAATAGATAATTGATTAAAGAAAAGAACACATGTATGATGTTACCTTTCTAAAATTATGCAATTATTATTTTTTTATTATTATTAAAATACCAGAAGATAAAGAGAACAGTCCTATTACCATATTTAATAAGCATTGCTGCTGCTGTATGAATTGGGATCAGTATGAAACGGATCTAATGTTAGGCAGTGGGCTGTTAAACTGACTCTTTTCCTAGTAAGTGTGCAAATACTTTTTTTTTTTTAATTATCATTATGAGATCTCATGAGAACTTAATTTGCATCAGAGGTTAATTTGATGCGTGGTCTGACAGTTTCTTACAGCTCCCTTCTAATCCACTTGTAACTCCACATTTTTAATAGCGTGGTGGGGATTTTTCATGCCTTTGAGTCAAATTCTCTTTAGTAAGAACAAAGTGTTGATATTCTGCCTAGACGTTTATCTTCCAAGGGCAGAATTGTTGTCCAGTCATTGCACATAGTGTTTTTGTTAATATTAGAGTTGGCATTTCTGAAGGGAAAGAAAAAAAATTCAGAGTGTTACTTTCTTTTGGTGGTGGAGGAGACGAGGAGTGGGAACAGAAACTTATTAAACACAACATTCTTGGTATTCCACAGATGGTAAAAATGGGTTACTAGTCTCCACTGCAGCAAGTGCAGTATGATCAAGGCGGAAATATAATCGGTAGCTAGACATTAATTTTATTTACAGAAATAAAATACTAAGCGCTATTTTAATAACTTTAAATGACAGAGCCCATATATGTATTGTACATTCAATTTGAGTAGTCTAGACAGACTGTTTTCCAAGGAAAATACATTTTCATCAGTATTTGTGGTATGATTCATGGTGGTGAAGAGGCAAATAACTCTTTTTATGACTGGAAGTTGCTTTAACTTTCAGCCGCAAGGAAACAAGTCAATGGCCGGATGATAGTGGTGGAAACTAACATTTTATACTAATAGAGGTCTACACCTTATGCTGAGTTGAAGCTTTTATTTTTCCAGGGATGGCAATATATCACAAAGTATTCTGCCATTGTTTACAAACAACCGTAAGTGATCTGTGTAGTGGCTCGCAGTCCACAATTTAGATTTAAGTCACCTGTGAGCTTTGCAAAAAGTGTACAGTCTGTCGGGAGGCTGTGATTTGGTCTAAGTAGTTGTAAACCTTTGTGCATGTCCCCAGTGGAGAGGGGGCACACCAGCTGTATCTTTCATGCATAGTTAATGGTGAGCAAAGCATTACAGAGAGATATGCAAATTTGCTAGTCTTAACAGTTGCAGTCCCGCAAGTGATGTTGTACGGCTTCATACATGCTTTGATTGGATTTATTTTATATCTCTCTGTAACTGCGGTAAAGACAAAGGATTGTACTTATAACTATCTATGTGCTGTCTGCCTCAAATAAAAAGAAATATCTTCTTAGGACTGTTGTAAGCCTCTGCAGCTGAGGTCAAGGATTTTTCAAAGTGTTTGGTGAGCAAGTTCATGGGCTCCTATTCTTGACTAGAGAAATTGGAAAATTAAGACTGGTTATCCACTAGGAAAGACTCATGTTCTGAAAAATGTGTGTGAATAGAAACATGTAAATTATATACAGTACAGCAAAATATGTTGCATAATAACATAATGGTTGTGTCTAGCAATCTAATCAGGAAAGATACTGGTGAGGAGAAATTGCAGTTAACCTTGTTTGTAGAGGCTTACCAGCAATAAACTCTTCTAACTTTAGTACTGGAACTTTAATAAATTTTTTTTTAAATATTATCACCTAATCATGTGGAGCAGAGGGAAACAATGTATTGTGTTTTTAAACCATAATGCTCACAATCTTTATTCTAATAACTTCAAGGATTTAAGTTTTCATGTAATACACAGTCTGATTCTGCAAATGACACTGTGTGAAATTATTTCTTCATGAGGAGCAAGATGCAGGGTCAGGTCTGTGAAAGGTTCATGTGTGTCCTTCAGACCATCTGGGTAGTAGTGCAATATAATTGTTAAATGAAAAGTGTGTGCTAGAGCTTGGTTCAGTTACCGTGTGATCATAAGAGAAAGAGAGGAACAAATGGATCTGTGATCTTGAAGGTACTGGACTGCTGGAGTGCTTTTAAGCCATCCTTATGCAGGGCCATAAAGTAGTATCAGCTGCCTCACCTTTTGCATGGGTGGCATTGAGTGACTCAAAAAGACCAGTTTACATGTAGACAAACATTTAGGTAGCAAAATTCATTAGAAGAGTCAGTGTTTCCCCTTGTAAACGTTGCCCTATTGTATAAATAGGTTATTTTTTTTGAACCTAGAAAATTCTCCATAACCAGTTGCAGGCTGGTTGTGAAGACAACACGTAATCTGAGTGTTTGCATTTGCTAAAGAACATCATGCTTTTATAGGAACCATTGAAATCTCAAATGGGGGGGGAGGGGGAAAATCTCTTCAGCTCTAGGGTCAATCTGTGTGTCAGAAGTTACATCTTAGTACTTGTAATTTCACAGTGGTTGACCATCAAGTTAAAAATAGTCTTGTTGACCACACACAGAGTTACATCTTCTAAATTAAAATTTAACTGTGCTGATAGCTACAGAATGATTTGTTAAAGTCAGTGCTTATAGACACCAGCAGCTAGGGGGTGGACTTAAGATGTTAAATAAATCAGTCCTATGGAAAACACATACTTTTTTATAATTGTATTTCACAAATACTCACTAAAGCAGCCAGAAAGAGTGGTTGACAATTATTTTTAGCTTCATAAAGATCTGTAAATTTTCAGGGAAGAAGTGAAATAGTCTTGTTGTCATCTCTTTTTCTTTTCTTCTTTTTTCCTTCCTCTTTTCAGAAAACACATGGCTTATTGAATGGATGGCAAAATGGTTTCAGCTGGTATACTCTGCAATGAAGTCTGTCTTAATCAGCTTCTAGATTTTCTTGCTTTTGCGCTAAGGACAATGAAATTGTTGGAGAGGAGAAAGGCAGTATCTGTATTCTGCAGATTTCTAACCATAGTTGAATCATATGTTGCAGCAGTCAAGTCCAATAGAGGTAAAACAAAAAAGAGAAACATGGAAATCGAATGCTAGGAAGATGCTTCCATAGTTGGGAATGCAATGCTTCAGTTTTATTGTAGCATTTGCATTTTTAACACATACATACCTTGCTGTGGATTAACAGCTCTAGTTGGATTTTTTGAGGGTTCTCTTGTAAAGCATAAATACCAAAGTACAGATTTCCAATGTTCATATCAAAATTCACTGTCACGTGGTAGTTTGGTGCTAGGCTAGTACATGCTATCTGGAATCATGTTTGGAGAGAAACACCGCATATCACACATTTGCATACTCCAGGACCACTGGGTGCACCTGTGGGGTTTTGAGTGTGTGGAATATTTGGGTTTTTTTAAGCATAACCGTGCAGATACTATTGTGATGTGATTCAGAGAACATGCTGTGATGCACTACTCTAGTTATAGTGCAGTAATGATTTTTAATGCTGTTTGCCCCTTTTCATCATTGGCTTTCGGTCTATGACTGCTGAGCATGGCACATAGAATCATAGCATGGTATGGGTTGGAAGGGGCCTTTAAAGATCATCTAGTCCAACCTGCCTGCTATAGGCAGGGACATCTTTCACTAAATCAGGTTTCTCAAACCCTATCCAACTTGACCTTGAACACTTCTAATGATGGGGCATCCATAACTTCTCTGAGCAACCTGTTCCAGTGTTTCACCACCCTCATCATAAAAAAAAAAAAAAGAATTCTTCCTTATATCCAATCTAAACCTACTCTCTTTCAGTTTAAGACTGTTGCCCCTTGTCCTGTCACTACAGGCCCTGGTAAAAAGTCTCCTTCCATAATTTTTATACGCCCTCTTTGTATATTGCAAGGCTGCAATATTGGTCTCTCTGGAGCCTCCTTTTCTCCAAGCTTAAAAACCCCAAGTCTCTCAGCCTTTATTCACAGGAGAGTGTTCAAGCCCTTTGACCATTTTCATGGCCCTCCTCTGGACCTGCTGTAACAGGTCCATATTGTTCTTGTACTGGGAACCCAGAGTTGGATGCAGTACTCCAGGCAACATGTCACCGTATAAGTCTGTCCAGCTTGTTGGTGAAAATCCTTTTGTTCCACTTGGTCACGTGAATCTCATCAGCTCCCAGCAGACCTGGCTTCTCCAAGGTAGATCCATGATCATAGAAGCCAAAACACAAGTATTCACACTCCAGTACACTAGCAATATTTGGCATATGTCATTGACCTGGCACAATGATCACACTAAGTACTCTGAAATGAGTTACATATTTTTTGTAATATAAATTCCTTTTTTGTTGTTGTATTTTGTTAGGGAAAAGGAGTTGAGGCACTGCAGCAGCAGTGCAGCAGTTGCAGCATAGTCGTGACAGAGCACATGAATTGATTGGAGAGATTGTGAGCTAGGTCCTGTTGTGTGTAATCTGTACTTCTGGCTTATCTCAGTTACCTCAGGTGTTTGTAGAATTGTATTGTTCCTGAGTTGCTGAAATTCATCACATGAGATTACTTGCATGGGGAAATGTTGCATTATCAAGACATCCTCTTTTTCTGCTTAGCTGTGAATACATACAGTCCCTTTTGTCTCACAGATTATCTGCTTGCCCATATATTGATTTGTGTCCTCTAATTAAACAAAACAATGTTAACCTTACTAGTTAAAATAAAGAATTTACAAAGAAAACTTTTTTTTCCACGATACATTCACAGAATCATGACCTTTTCCTGGATCTTTCTTGCTTGTTCAGGACATCATGTTTGAACAAGGCCAGTGTTGGTTGCTTTCACAAATACTGAGACTCCAGTGTGTGATTAATGGAGAATTTACACTTATTACCGTCCTGCAAATGTGTTCATAGCATTTCATCATTCTTACTATAAGAATGGCAACTTTTAAAAGACCTTTTTTTTCCCCTAGTCTTTAGTATTTTTTTGACAGCTTAGTCTCTAACAACAAAAGTGTAATTGGTAGCTGGTAAGGATCAAGCAAATTTCAGGTAAAGTTTGGAGTGTAATCAACCAACCTCATGTCTCTGAGAGATCTTTCTCATAGTACAGTAGGTAAGGAGTTCACCAAGAGAAATAATAAGTTATTCCTAGGATTTACTGCCTTGTTGTTTTTTTTTCTAGCAGGGAAGTATTTCCATAAAACATCTGCTGAAAAAGCAGCATGCCCATGCTTGCTGTCCTTCAGAAAAATTCTGAGTCAGCAGGATGGGAACCAGATGGATGGGAAAAGCGGAAGCATAATGGTGGGCAGAAGATACTAAAAAAGTACAGATGTTCAAGGAATAAAAACAGAGATGTTAAGAGCTAAAGCATAAAGGAGAAGATGATTCAAAATGCATTGTGGAGACAATATATATATTTTGGACTTTAAAAACATATATGGGAAAAAAGTTACTATTCCCTAAGTCCAAGGGACCTCATTTTAGACTCGTTTTCTTTTTATTCCCGAGAGGACATATGCCCAGACCTCTGTATGAAATCTGGGTGCCAGCTGGCACAGCACCTTTCAGAGACCTAATTTTATATTTTCAGAACCTGGCAATATCAGCCACTTCCATCTGTAATAGGCTGCTGTTTGTAATATCTGTTAAACTGCATTTTAACATTTAATTTTAAGTTTCTTTGCCAACCTATTAGTAAGGGCCAGGCTATTGAGAGCTGTCAATACGGCCAAAAAAAGTGGTTTAATTTTCTGAGGTCTGTGAGTTATGCTTTTGTTTTTCATGAATTTACATCTTTTGGCAGGCTCTAGGATATTAACTTGTGTGATGAAATATCATCTTCCCATATTTTAAGTCTGTACTGACAGGAGGCTGGAATAAATCATTTATAGTAATAATAGAAATCTGCTGTACTAAATTCAGTGTTAAAATTGGAGGCAAAGTTACTTGAAGTACAAGTTTTAATTTTTTGGGGTAGAAATCAGAAAGTATTGAGCACATCTTCATATTTTATAATGATTTGTCCATCTAAACAGAATTAAATGTGGCCAGTGAGGGAACAGATTCAGTTCTCTTGCTCTGGCTCTACCTGCTGCAACAAAATTTTCAAGCCGTCTCTGGCCAGTTTAGGGAGGGTGCCTGGGGAGTTCTTCTAGTAGCAGGCAGAGCTGCTCTTGTAGGGTTCAGGTGATGATAGGTGGCCTATTTGTATTATTTTAATATGAGGAAGAAAGCCACCTCAGATCCAGAAGAGGCGAAATGGCCCCTGCTATGTGGCAGCCACTGGTTCAGCATGGTTCTGCTTCGGTTTGTGCTAACAGTAGCTCCAAGCTTTCATTGATTTCAGCCTGTCTTAAACCTTGACAGAGTCAATTAGTTCTTGTAATCACTAGTAACCAATGTTTGATATTCATTTAAGTCTAACAGAAGAAAAAAAATTGTTTTGGGTACAGTTCCAGAATACTTTGTAAAATTGTTTGTATTAGAAGAGAAAATGCAAATATTTATGTACAGTAGCAGTGAAATAATGTACCCAAAGCTTAGTGGAGATGGATTGTCTCGTGTATAGCTGTAATGTTGAAGTTTGTCATTTATATGGAATTTATTAGCGTTTCTTTGAATTCCTGTTAATATATTTTCTGGGGTTTTTTTCCAGCTCTTCGTTGTAGTCTCCAATTTCTTGGAAACATTGCAGCAGGAAATGGAGATTCCCAGAATAGCATTTGGAAGTGTGCTTTCCCAGATCTTTTCTTGTAAGCATGGATGCGGGTTTTTTTTCTAATGTAATTTCTGTGGTTATATTAAAATCTTTTGTACATGATAGTTGTGCTTCCACTAGCACCATGAAGCTTTGAAAAATAACTTTGGTGAGAATAGGATGGTTGAGACCATATCCTGTAGATGTTTTGTTTTGTTAGTTAACCGCAGGGGTCAGGGCCTTTAAAAACCTGCTTGTTCTAAACTAACAGTAAATTGATTTTGTTTAACAGAAACTGGAGAAAAACCCTCTATTTCAAGTTATGAGCTTCAAACATAAGCTTTATTTCAGAGGTGTTTTCAAGTAGTTATATTCATTTCCAAGAACATAGCTTTTTCTTTATTCACTTTGCTGCTGTGCAGACCTGTCAGTATTTGTGGATCAGATGGAATCTACAACAGTAACTTAATCTTTGTATTTTCCAATCCTTTTGCTCCCTCTCCTAACCTCACCAGAATATCTTCCTGGATGTTTGATGACATGTAATGAAATACTACGTAAATGATTTTGTGCAGACACATGACAATATTGTTGATGTGTTTGGCAAAATTTTTCATAGTGAGCTAGTAACAAAGGCACATTCATTCAATTTGATAATAATTCTGAGTGTGTTTTTGGAGCCCGCTTGGATGTAGAAAGACCTTATGATAATAGAAGCAGATGATTATTATGGCTTCACCTAATTTCTAGATTTCTGGTGAGCTCCAGTTTAGCATTAGTTTTGTAAATTGTCTGTTAAGTTTGACATTCAGTTAGAAGTTGGATGTTTTTCTTTGCAGATGAGTTCTGTCCCTCTTAGACAATGACAAATTCATGATTTTCTAAAACACAGCAAATAGTCTGCAAAGAACAACAGCTCAACAAGCTGAATGCCACTAGTCTGTTTTTCCAGGGTCAGTTTTAATGTACTCTCTTAACTCCTTATTTTCTCTTGAAGGACATGCCTAACATACAGTGATGAGAAAATTGTTGCCTATTGTTGTATGGTCCTGTTCACCTGCCTTAATTCAGAGAAAGTGAAAGAACTACTGGATCCTGGGAACTTGACTGTGGCTTGTCATGTCCTGAAAGTCTACAAAGAGCAGTTGGAGTCTGAGTGGTCGTATGTATCTTTGAATTCCTCCCCTCCTCAATTAGGTGTTTTTCTAGTGTAAATATCTGTATTAAAATGTCTAAATTTGTGACACTGCTAAGTAGTAAATGAAAATCTATTTAGAAGTTAGTGATTTTGTATAGAGATAATTTTCAAGATAGTTTCACTGACTGTTTTGATTGCTGCTAAAGTAAGACTACATTTTTGTTGAGGATATACGCAAGAATTTTAAAATCATGGTTTGTTGTTTTTAATGAAACAGGGTTCTAGAATGCAAACTAATTTATACTTATGTGCTAATTTGTGGAGATTTTTGAAATAAAGTTAACACAGTATATAGTCTTACAGACTTTGGTTATTGCGTAATGCTAGGAAGACTTCTATGACTAATGCTTGCACTACATAAAATGTGTGTTTTTTTCTTTATTTTTTAACAGATCTGTTGTGTAGTGCAAAATGCAATCAGTTTTATACCAAAACAGGGAAGATGTTTTGTTCGTGAATTTTGTGTGTTTCATTTCCATAATTTAAGAGCACCTACTCAGTGGTTTTATTCCATTGAGCTTTTATATTTTTTTGCTAATGGCCATTCTTGTAAATGTTGTTGTCAGTTATGCATTTGAGAAATGTTCTGCCCTGCATGAGCAAGGATACACATTCAGTTAATTGTTATATGATGTATTGGAAGGGCGGGGGGGGGAAAGAATAGTTTGTATGTTTTTGTACCATTCTTTTGAAAGTCATGTTTAAATTCAGAATTTAATTAGGAACGATTGTTGGAGGTTTACTAGCTATTTGGAAAGTCTCTAAACAGAATTAAGATGATTGAATGAAAAGCAAATGTCATTTAATAGTTTGCTTTTGTACTGAGAAAATGACTGGGTTTTTTTTAATCTGTTTGTGGCTGGGCGTTTATCATAACCAGGTCAATTTGCTTAGGACATAAATAGTTTTCAGAAAGCAAACTTGGTTTCAGTCAGGTGACCAGACTTCTATTTCAAAAGTGACAAACTGAGTCTTTAGTTTTGGCATCTGTCAATATAAACACATGTGTAAGATTGCTTTTCAGATAATTATCTTGATTGTCCTTAATTTTCTTTATGTATTGAAGATACGCTGAAATGTATTTTGACTGAAATATGAAAGCCAGGGAGAGCTGGAAGAGGTTGTCATGGTGTTAAATTTATATTTTGAAGGTAATTGAAGAATAAATGCAGCATCAAAATAAATGCTGCGGTATCCATTTCGCTGATCTTTCTAGTCTGAAGTGCATTCTATTAGTGTTATGATGGAAATGTCTTACCTGCACTATGAATGTTAGATGTGGGTGGGAAACAGTCTCTCTTCAGAGTAGTCTTGAAATTAAAAAGTGGCAAACTTCTATACAAGGCATAAGACCATGATGAAGGAAAAGAGGTTGGTAGAAAAGAGTAATCCTAGTCCTGCCATAAGGTAGTTACAGAATGTTTGCCCTCTTAATTCCTGTCAGAATGATGAGTTCCTCATATGAGGAATATATAAAAAAGCATTGGAATATCTTCCAGGCATTAAGAATATACTACTTTAACATTAGCTACTTAAGTCTCAAAGCTCATTATCAGTTTTCCCAACTTAAAGGAGTTTATACTATAAAGTTTCTTGGCATTTTGTACAGTTTTCTTGAACCAAAGTATAAATTGAAGTCTTTCAATAATGTTGGCACTGTTTTCAAGTCAACACAGGTAAAAGTGCATTCACAAGCGCAAAATCTAAACCAAAAAGTGTATTGCAACAGTACAGTATCAAGCATTGAATAGGTGTTCAAACAGCACTACCTTGGAAGTGAAAAAGATAATTTCTTGTTAGAAAGGGGCTAATTTTTCTGTCTCCTTGTAGCTCTGGAGCCTTTTTGTGATTCACCTTGTACCTATTTCCCCCCATTTCTTGATCCTCACTTCATTTATTCTTCTAATACTCCATTTCTTATATCTCCCATCTCAAGGAACACATTTACTCTCTGTTTCTCCCTTGTGTTCATCTGTTCTTATTGTAAGATAATATTTGTCATGGCTGAGGGTAATATAAATAGCAAAATATGTTCTTTCTTTGTACTAGATTTTTTTTTTAAAAGTTATTTCCATCCTGAAAGAAACTGTGATATTTATATATATTAGAATACATGGAGTATCTTTGGACTACTTGGTGCGAAGGGGGAGGTAAGAAAGTAACATTTTCACACCCTTTTTTATTTATTAAAAAACAAAGGTATAAGAGGTCCATTTTTCATATTTTCAGTGGAAACCTGCTAATGTGTACCATTCCTTATGCAACACTGATTTAAACAAAGTCTCTTTTTCCTGGTTTTGGTTATGATTTTTCTTTCTTTTTTTCTTTTTTCTTTTTTTTTTTTCCTTTTCTCCCCTCTTCCAGTTAGCAGTGTGTTACAGTAGTGTAGTGCTTTTATTTTAGACCATGCAGTATGCAGAGGTAGCATGGAAATACACCTAGAAGCTGTTGCATTGGGGTAGTTGTAGAGCAGCCTATTATTGGGTAGGAAAGTGGGGACGTAGAAGGGAGCAGATAGAGCATTTGAGATTGTAATAGGGGTTTCTGGCAAGGGGAAGACTTGAGATACACACAGAAAATTTTTGGTATGATAGGCCTTTGGGCATATCTCATTCCCTGAGGAAAAAGTGAGAGCTTAACCCACAGTGACAGAAGTGAAAAATTGGTCCCTGCTGTAAAGGAGCCAAGTAGTTGCAAGGAATCTTTGAAACAGGCGGGAATATAATCTCCAGTTAAATTATGCAGGAGAAGGGAACAGAAAAGAGTAAGGAACTCCTTTGTGTGAACAGTGAGTTTTATCCACTCTCCCAGTTGCTATTTAAAAAAATATGGTGGCATGACTTGCAGAAAAAAAAGTGGTAGTTCTGGAAGATTCTTCAAGGTAGAGGTTTCTTTGGTTTTTTATCTATCTATATAACTGGCTCCTTTTTATAACTTCATATATGTTCTTTCCAAAATTGTTCATGTTTAGAATATGAATGTGTTCAAATAAATTTGTTTTAGAAAATGAAATAGAAATATTCTATGTTATGCTTGCTATTTGCCATTGTTTTTGTGATGTGCTAAGATAGTGTTTACAATTCTCAGGCTGTGATTTTGCAAAACTAAAAAACAAATAATCGGGGAAAAAATTTGAACTTTCTCATTCAAGATACTGGTGTACTTTTTTTCCTTTCATGGTGGTTGTGGTGAAGTGGGTGTTGATCTCTTCTCCTGAGTAACTAGTGACAGAAGGAGAGGAAGTGTCCTAAAGTTGTGCCAGGGGAGGTTTAGACTAGATGTTAGGAAAAATTTCTTTACTGAGAGAGTGGTCAAGCATTGGCACAGGCTGCCCAGGGAAGTAGTGGAGTCACCATCACTGGAAGTGTTCAAAAAACATGTGGACATGGCACTTCGGTACATGGTTTAGTGGGCATGGTGGTCTGGGGTTGATGGTTGGACTTCATGATCTTAAAGGTCTTTTCCAACCTTAATGATTCTGTGTGTGTGTCGTGTATATGGTGTAGTTAAGTGTTTGGAAGAGCCTACAAAGTTAGTAGTCTTGGTACAAGTAGAACAATCATTGTAAAGTCTTGCAATATCTCTTTTTTTTTTTGCAAATTATTGAGAGGTTTTTTCTTGTTATCTTGGCAGTATTAATGCAGCATGTATTTCATAAGCAAGAGTTGTTCTTAGTTTAGCTTTTTACAGAGGATATTAATCCTATGAATAACCGACTACGTTTTCACAAGGTACCTGCAGGTTGTATCTTGGATTCTTTGCATTTTTCTGTCATTATTCCATTTCTAAAGCGTATACTGTAAGAGTGTTTGAGTACTACACCTGATGTCACGCAGCTGAACCTCCCAGTCCAAATAGTTTTCTCTTTTCTTTTAGAATATTAGAATTGGTTTGTTTTGAGGGTAGTCTTGAGTTGAGTCTGAAAGCCTGTTTCTTTTATTAGCACTAATCCTTCTACTGTGAGATAAATGTGGGTGGATACCATCATGTAATGTGGGGATGATACCTTCTATTGCTTGCTTGCTTGCTTTCCTTTTTTGTATGGCTGAGCAGCAGGAAGCAAGCTCGCCAGTTCATATGATGACTTTCTTGTGTCCTGCCTACTCAACCGGTTTTCTCTGCTGATTCTCTGAATTTAGGGGAAAGGTCTCCTGAATCCAGCCATGCTGCATCAATTTTCTGTAGGAAACTTGTGAACTTTTCACCACTGTCTATTTGCTAGTGTAAAGTGCTGCTCTGTTCCTGTGATCAGACAGAGCAGGCAGTGTCCGGAAATAGCTTCTTAACACATGCTTTGCTGTGAACGGAAAAGCTGAACAGTAAACAGGATTTCTTATTTTGGTAGAAGTAAAGTTATTTACTTTGGCTGATGAAAGCTGAAGAATCTTGCCTTGAATATAAGAACATTTTTTTGACAACACTAGGTGAAAAGGTAAGCTTTGTCCTTGGGTCAGTGTGGGTCCTGACATACAGTAATGCTGTCTCTTTAGGACAGCTTTTGAAATTGAGTAGGTGTGCGTGTGCCTTATGCTGATAATAGCTATTCTTTCATTAGAGCCTTCTGTTTCTAAAACATTTTTGGTATCAAATGCATTGCGGTTTTCTGCAGTTAGGTGTGTGAAAGACAGACACAATCATTGCTGCTTTGAGGATATCTTTAGAGTAAGTTTGGACTCTGGTGGATTGCTGCTTTTGCTTTGGTGTCCATTTTTATCATTGCATATAACCTTCCTGGTTTGAACTAATTCTTGGTTCATTACTAAAGCACTTCCTCTCCCCCCGCCACCCCCCCGAATCGAAGAACTATGTTACTTTCTGATATGGAAGAGTATATGTGAGATATAGTCAGGTAGAAGAGCATGGAAAGATCTGTCCCTTTTCTTACGGAGTTGAAGCTAAGCTTTGGACGCCTCTCTGAATGAACTGTAGAAAAAATATTTTGTCAGCAATTCATTGAAAATTTGGAGCTGTACTTCAGCTCTCACTGAAGTACATACCACTAGGATTACTTAAATGAATGTACATAGCTGCGGTATTTGCAACAGAGCCAGTACTCTGTTGTAAAGATTTGAGTCCCTTGCGCCACAGCTACAAAGCGCACGGCAACCATTTTTAAGTGGCTGTTATGGCATTATATGGCTGAGCCAAAATACAAACTACTCTTCTTCCAGGAGGTTATGCTTACTGCTGGACTTACAAATGACTGAAATTAAGATGTTCTTACTTTTAAAAATATTACTTAATTCCTGCCTGCCTTCTTGTCTCTCAGCTGGAGCATCTGGTTTCATATTACACTGAAAAAAAAGTGAATGCCACGTGTGTTTATTCCTCATGGCTGGACTTTCTTGCTGTCAAATGCTGCTTTTAGGAATTGAAAATCTTTCTTTGAATAACCAGGTGAGTTTTGGTTATAGGCAAACTTTTATTCACTGTTTTATTCCCTTTTCATTTATTGTGCACTGAAATTTATGACTTAATGTTCCTGTCAGTTAGTATCCAATGAACTCCACAGAAAAACACTTACGATGTTCCAGTTATTTTTGCAGTTGCTGCCATGAACCGTTAGGACAGTGAGAGGACATCCAGGACAAATATTTGGATTTAAGGCCATTGGCTGAACTGTAGTCTCTCCCATGGGGCCCTCACTGTTCCATTCGGCTAGCACATGTTGTGTTTTCTACTCTTCACCCATCACAGGAAGGCAAGCACATCTTTAAAATCTCTCTCTCTCTTTCTTTCTTTCTTTTTTTTTTTTTTTTTTTTTGTGAATTGGCAATTCCTCCTCTGTTCATGATCCCACATTCATGTTTAGAGTCCAGTTTTCCGTCTCCAAGCTGGAAAAGTCCTTAGAGAAAGTTCAGGAGGAACCTTTTTCTGAGTGTGATGCCTTTGGCTTCTCCCTCCAGTCTCACAGCAGTTCTGTAGGTAGATTTTGTCAGAGGAAATCTGAGATTGTTCTGAGCACTTCCTCAGAGCTCCTTTTTTAGAAACAGCTGTTGGTAGTGGACCTTTTGCAGTTCCTATTCTGTCCGCTATAAGCACCTCTCTCAGAGAGTGGAGGAAGCATCTTTAGAGGCAGGACGTAGCTTTCTAGAATTTTCCTGTCACATTTGCCTACTTCTTGAATCACGAGATGTTCAATAGAAGACAAGGATCTCCTGTTGGGGAAGAGGCAATGTCTGAAGTGTTGGCTATGCTTCCTGAGAGGGGTGGATTATTGGGAGATAAGGCCCCAGATTAGCAACTTCTGAATATAATCATTGGTGGAAAGCCAAGTCATTGACTTTCTAAGCAGTTTTTGAAACAAAGGAGAGCTATTTTGCACATCAGCATAGTGAAATTTTGAGACTATAAGCACTGGTGCATTTTTAAAATGTTTGTAGATTGACAGCATAACAAAGATTGCCTCAGAACTTGGAAGAAAGAGAGGTAATAGTGCTGTGATACACACCTAAGTGTGTCTTCGTGAGGGATACACTTTTTAAGTATTTTTTGTGGCATGCTATGAGCTAAGAAATAGTTAATAAATTTAAGCCAGTCAGTTCTATAAGGAATGCCCTGGTCAAATTTTGTAGTCAGTCCTTGTATGATCATGTTTATCCAGACCAGATGGTCTGAAGGCTCATTTCATTAAGCTTGTGGTTACTTGTAAGCACCAGAAATGCTTCTATCTCTGAAATCTGTGAAGTTACAGAATGTAATTCACACATTTAATAAATATTCTCTTGATTTAAGAACTGATACCTCCTCCTCTTTCTGTTTTAGAAGCCTGATCTTCTAAACAACTCCGAGATTTTTTTCATGTTGCCTTTGCCATCTTTAATACTAGATGCTGACTGGCATTTTAAAATAGTATTAATTAACATATATTAGACAATGTATTTTTAAATTGCCTCTAAACTTCTAGTCAACACAGCTGCTGAACTTGTTTCAGGCTAGCAATCCTGTAATCTTGAATACTAGGAGCTCTTCCGAGGTTGCTGCTGCTGGTCTAACTCCCAAGAGCAATGATCAGAGGAGGCAGATTGTGTATCTCCAACTGAGGTTCTTTAAAACATTGCCTGACTGGCTGTATACCCCTTTGTTTTGTAGCTTTTGGCTAAAATCTTAGAGCAAGAAGGAACTAGAAGTTTTCAGGACTGAAAGCCGTTGAAACTTACCTGTCTTGTCCTGAATGTTTGGATCTGTAGTTGGGCTTGTGAAGAGTGCCCAGAGCTTGCTGCTCTCAGAAGGTTTCAAGGAGTATGATGTTACAGAATATACTTCAAAGCATACGTCTTTGCAAAGACACTGGCTCTGCAGAAACAAGTTAGTTTGCTTTCTTTGATTTGATTTATGGCATGCACTAATTAAATGATCCTATCTCCTTGATGGTTCTTTGCTGTGCAGTTGTCTTCTAGAAAACATGTTCTTTGCAACATGCAGCTACTATCTAGGGTATTAGCTTAAGAATTAATACCCTGTAACTTTGGTGAAAAATTTCCATGCTGCTACAGCCTGGTGCATGAGTGACCCATTCCTGTCCTATCTTTAGTCCTGTAGACCTTGTCCTTTAATGTAGGCTCCCCGTTTCAGGGATTGGTTATCATCTGTTGCTTTCAGCTTGCTTTACTCATGATCACAGTTGTGGGATTAGCATTCCCTCTAAAATACTTCCTTACACATGGAAAGCTTTTAAACCTCTGAACTTCAGTGCTGTTGCTTCCACTCTCTTGTGATTTTTTTTTTCGTTTAGTATTACTTAGTTCCTTTCTGTCTGTTCCCTAACAGCAGATCTGTCTCTTAAACTGTGATCGATCTTTCTGCATTGCGCATCTTTTGGTTCTGCTTCCTCCACCCCTGTGTTCCATCTTCTGTTTCTATTCAAAGGGATGAGCATGGTTTTAAAGCCTTTGTGAGACAGTAGTTTATTTTCTGTGTATCTTCAGTCTTTCCAATATACCTTTCTAATGGTATGCTGATTTAATTCTTCTGAAGTGTTGACATACTACATTGAAAATGTCTTGAACATGTAAGCAAAGATACTTACTCCATAAGCTAATTCTCTTTTTACAGAGCTTTCTTTCAACAGCTGTTGCCTACCAAAGGATGCTGTCAGGGAATTGGACATATCCTACCTTTAGGAAACAAAACTGGAATACACTGTTCAGTAACTGAAATGTATTTCCTACTCACTCTTTTTCTATGTGATTACTACCAAGGTCTGAAGAGTCCTCTGTAACAAACTCCCTTCCAGTTCCAAAGGAAGAAGAAAGCACACACAGTATCCTGTGTCGTATGTGCAGTATGCTGAAAAGGCTTGCCAAGCACTGCCTTTTTTTTTTTTCTTTTTTTTTTTTCCTCCAGTAAAAGCTTTTTCTTAAGACATGCAGAGAGCTATGCCTTAGGCTCTGGAAAATTGTGGAGCCTTTAGAGCCTTTAAAAAGTCATTCCTCTGTGTTTCCCCACACATCCACATCCACTCCCTTTCGGGTTTGTATTAATCAACAGCAGAAAAGTGTGTCACACAGTTTAGAAGCTACTGTATTTAGAAGATAAACCAGCACAGAATGCCACGAGATCTATTTTAGAATATTGAACCTGCAACATATGTGTTTTGTAAAATAATTAGGAAAAAGTAGTACAAAATTACATTATAATTTATCCTAACCGAGACCAATGTGTATTCTAAAAGCTGTTTATTTTAAAAATACTTTGGTGGTTCCATTAGAGATGGGAGTATAGCTTGTGTCATCAGTTTTTCCAAGTGTGTGTATGGGGCAGTGTAGCTACTATGGAAAGAAAAAACAGGTTGTATTTTTGATTCCTGAAGAGCAAGGAACAAAAATCCTCCACTTTAAAATAAGAGGCGTAATATGCCTTTTGGCTTCCAGAAAAACGATATTAAGAGTGTGGTCAGCTGTTTGGCATTGGAAGTAAGATTTTTCTGAACATCCGCTTTCTCTTTTTGAAACCACAGCTCAATGATGACTGTAAAGATTAGGATGTGGGGCTCCCCCTCCCCATTTTTTGCCTTTGGTTATTTTGTCCTGGCTTATGGAAGGGAGTGTGGACAGAAACTAGTGCTCCTGTGGCAAGGAGTCTCGCCTATGGGCACAGATTTAAAGGCAAAGATGGAGCTCCTCAGTAGAGTGCTTGTAGCTTAATTGGAATGCACGTGGTGGAGAAACCAGAAAATGTTACCTTTTTTTTTTTTTTTTTTCTTTCTTCATTTTGGGCTGGCAACTCTGTCTCTTCTCTCTGATGGTTTAGGGTGTCCCCCACCCCTTTCTTCTACTCTTCAGAGAGTAATTCTTATTTTTAATTCCAGGAAAGCTGGAGTTATGTTGCAGGTTCCAAGTTCAACTGTGGTTTTAAATAGTACTGACAATTGGAAAAGTTTCCTTAATTGTGGAGATCTGAGTAGATTCTACTTTCTATTTGCAGTAGCAGTGTATTGGCACAGATTTCCTTAATCTTTCAAAGCTCAGCCTCACACATTTGTTTATCTTGTCACCTCTTTCTTCTTGTATATTTTGTGGAGAGGGGGGAGCAGGAAGTGATTGTATTGCGAATTATCTTCCATTTTTTTCTTGGTAGCTCTCCAAACAAAAACTACTCCAACTTTGCGCATAAGTAAAAATAAATCTCTTTTTAGTGCCTTTCGGATGTAGCTACCAAATTGAATGGAGTGTCTTCTGAATCAGAGAAATATTACAGATAATCTGACCTCAGTCTTCTAGACCTGAGAGTTGACTTGGTGGACAGTCTTGTGGCCTGTAAGGAGAATGTATTCATTATGGGTAATGCCTTTTTGAAAATGGAAGGGTGTTCTGCTTGATTCAGCTCAGGGGAGGAGTATTGTGATACTTGATACTTGGGATTGAGCCTTAAATATGAAAATGTGTTTTCTTATTCTTCTTTTGAGTGAGAAGTGCAGGTGTTTTAGTGGGATGAATTGTCTAGTTTCTAGAGGTCTTTGTGACAGCATATGTGTTCCATTTGTTATTAAATAGCTTTATACTTGTAATTGTTTTTTAAATAGTTTTGATAGGGCGCTTATATTCTTGTGCAAGGATGAAAAAATACTTCTGCTTCTAAAATATGTTCTGGTCCCAAACAATTCCTCGTGAGGTATATTGCTTTTTTAGCATTTAAAAAGGCGAGTGATATGGCTTTGAAACATCAGCTAAGTTGTTGACTTTTTTTTTTTTTTCTTCAAAATTTGGATGATTTGTTATATTTGTTTGTTAAACTACAGTAGAAGTAGCTACTTTGTTCTTACTAAATATTTTTGATAGAGTGGCATTATTGTAGGATGATGAAAAATGCTTTTGGTTTTGAGATTGGAAGAGAAGTTTGCTGATAAAATAGAGAATTGCCATGTCTGTCTTGTTTTTTCTAAAACATTTGTTGGGGGGGTTCTTCCTCATTTTTTGAGACCCAGGACACTGTTCTCTAAACTTGCTAATGGGATCAGATCAACTTAACATGGAGCATGACATTTGATGATAAAGTTTATTGCTTACACCCGGCTTTGATTGGAGCAAGCTTAGCGGTCATTTGGACTATACTGAGAGCTTATACCATTTCATCTTGGCTGCTTCTCAAGTTCAATTTGGTACAATGCAGCCCTTGTGCTATTGTAAAGTCTTTGAACTGAACATCAGGTCCTGTATTTATCTACTATGTAAGCACTTGATTTTTTTTAGGATTTTAGCCAAACAGTTTTTAAAAAGTCAAGAAAATTGGCATATTTAACACTGTTCATTTGTTACTGTGTTACGCTTGCATAACAACTTTAATTTTCACCATTTCCTTCAGTAAATTACAGTGGTCCTCAGTTTTATCCCAGTGGTTCTGCTGTTGGCCCCCAAAGAGAGGTTAAATCTCTTACCAAAGCCTTTTGTGTGCATCTGAAATGACATGTTCAGTCAGTAACCCAAAACTGAAGGTCTTTTTTTATTTCAGAGTTGTGGATGGTCTTACTTTTTCTCTTCTTCTCGCCTGCCCCAAATGAAAAACAGGAGAGCTGAGGACTAAAGATATTAGATTTAATTTGCTGCATCCTTGCTTAACTACTACCAAAATTTCTGGGCATGGTAGCAAGAGCTGGAAGTGCTTTACTCCACTACTATTTCTTCTGTTATCTCTTGGTGATGCTCTTGTAAAATGTATTAGTGCTCTATTCTTTATGATACAGTAATGCCGGAAGTGGATAAGGGAAAAGAGAAACTTATATACAGAAGCAGAAATTTCTGAGGTGTTGCATCACGTCACAAAATTAAAAGGGTAAGAAGCATATACAGAAGTCTATGCTCCTTTGTAAGCAGAAACTTTTCTTCTTAAATACTGCAAGCTCCTCAAGCAGTAGAGCTCTAGCCCACAGAATGTAAAAGATGTGTGTGAACAAATACCAGAGTGTAGACCCAAGTAACGACTAAAATACAGGTCTTCCACTTTGCAATAGTAATCGCTAATGTGCACCTAGTAGCATTAGATCTATTTGTAATAATTATTGATCACTTTTAACTACAAGGCAAATAGCCAAGATTTTGCCAAAGTAATGTTGCTAATTAAAATTAATATTTAAATTCATAGTCCTAACTGTAAAATCAAAAAATCAGGCTTCAGATTGTCTCCTTAAATGCACTTTTACCATTCTTCATTGTCAGCTGAAATTTGTACGTTATGAGGCTAAGTACTGTGTTCTGCACAGCTCTGATTATTATTCTTTGTTCTTCTGCAGCTCCAAATAAAAACTTTTGCTTCTACTCAAACCCGTGAAAAATAAATTCAGTTGTTACCATTCTGAAGGTTTAACTGTGGATGGCTCATATGCTGTAAATTGTTGGTTCAGGAAATGTAGAAGTGTTCCCCTTGACTGCCCTGATGATAGCTTGATTCAGTTGTTATGGCTGAGTCTACACTGCTCAGTTGGAATACATTTGTACTGTTGACTTTGGGGAAGTCTGTAGGTTCAAATTTGTCTTGAGAAACTCTTGAATCAATGCTATGCTCAGAATGCCAATTTTAAGTTGAAGATTCCCTACGCCTATACTATTTTTTTTCCTTGAATGTGTGTACAAATATCAGAAAAAAAAAAAGCACTGCACAAAATAGCTTTCCTTCTCCCTCCCCTTCTAAAAAAATGTCTAGTTTACAGTAACTGAACCAGATGCTGGCTAAGTCCATGGTTACCATTAGAAATATAATAGCTATTAATCTTTTGAACCTCTTGTTCTCCTATTTCCCCAATCATCATTGCGTATTTGTCCAAAAAATGCTTTGTTGCAGCTGGAAGGCTTCTATGTGATCTTCCTGTTAGCTGTGTAGTGGATTACAGATACACAAAATAAAAGGCTGTCAGCAAAGTGAAAAGTAGGGAGAAGGAATATTGAAATCGCTTGGTTTTCTTATTATTTTAGCTATTCTTTCTCGGTGGCTTCATGAGCTCAGAAGATGCTCTGAGATTTTACCTGTAATTATTTTATATTTAATAGGTAGACATGCTGCTTTAAAAATGCATACTTTAGTGTGCATATACCTATGCAGCATATATAACACTGTCAGTACTCCTAGGAATGTAATTTCAGGAGAAAAATATTTTTACATACTTTTGTTTTTTTCCCTGTAATGCTGAGATTACATCTCTGGGTTGGAATTAAGTGACTAGTATCTGCTATTGACAGCTGTGAATGGCGCTTGGCAAAGTGATCAGTGTAAATACTGGCATTAGGACACGGGTACACTGACCATACCTACTTGCCTCAAAGAGCAAGGAGTTAGGTCTGGTTATCAGCTTAGGTTCCTGTTACACAAGGAGGGTATTTTTGGTAAGTTGAGAACAGTATTTTGCTGTCTTGCATCTGACAGACATTTCCATCTGCTTTGACGCTTTGTTAGAATTTTTATAAAAGAGAAATTATTTGGGACTGGTGGGCTTAAAAACAGTGTTGTGATGAGTAGCATAATAGTTTTCAAGCTTTGAACTTTGCATTTTTGCTGAGATGCATAAACAATTGGATGAGTGTTTTATTATTTGAATTGTGGTGTGCCTTTTGTATAACTGGCAAAAGTCTCTAACCAGCTTTCTTTCAAGCTTTTGAGTAAAAGTGTGCTGAATTGATGGGAAATGGCCATTGCTGTATTAGGAAAAATACTGCAGAACAATGTGCAATTATTTTGTGACGATTTGTATCTATTAGCAAATAGGACCGGAAGCATGTCACATGGTCATCTAGAAGTGAAAATAACCAGCATCGTTTGGAGTAAATGTAAATGCTGGTTTTGTAGCACCAGTAACACTTCTTTTTTTCTTTAGGTTCTTGATTGTTACAGACCGTTTGCTGAAATGTCCAGAGTTGGTAAAAGCCCTCTATGCCAAACTGAGCAATCAAGAAAGGTAACCCCAAAAACCAATGTGGCTTTTAGTATTTAGCATTCCATATAGAGTATCCTGTTCACATGATTGAAAAACTGTGTGGTTTTATAGTTGGCACAAAATTTCTAAATACATGTTTCTATGTCAGTAATGGTTTTAAATTGGTTGGTTAACATTACAGCTTAGCCACAACTGGCAGTGATTTATGTAGGGTTGCAGAATCCAGGTTGGCGCCATTACTTGGTAAAGAAATACTTTAAAAAAAAAAAAAAAAAGAAAAAAGAAAAAAAGATGACAAGATTTCATGCCTGTGTCTTGATTTCATAAGAGCACCACACCCTTCAGTGTTTTACAGCTGTATTTGAAATGTCCTCAGCTGTTTATAGTCCTGTTGTAATTACAAGAAATTAAAAGGAAGCCTTTGCTAAAGTTGGAAGTGTGTCTAATACTGGTTAGCAGAACCTGAAAAATGTGGATGTGCAGATGCCCATGATTACTTCATCTTTTAGTATTTTCACTATTGACAATATAAAATGTTTCAACAAACCTTCACCTTGAAAGAAACTAGCTAGTTTTCCCTCAAGCATCTGAGTAAATGTATGCTGAATTGATGAGAAAATGCCATTACTATAATTGGGAAAATGCTTATTTACAATTGCTATAATAAAGAATTGGGGAAGATAAAAAAATATTTTGTTAGAATAATCAACTTTGGGAAATCCTATACTGTAATTCCACAGCTCCTCCAGCTGCTTGAAGATCTTATGATCTTGTTTATGTATTCAACAGGACTACTTTGTTCCCATTTGCTCAGGGAAACTGCAAGTTACCCTTACAGTTTTTGCAGGTGAAAGACAAAGCAGTAAACAAAGCAGTCCCTCAGTGGTTTTTTGCATGTGTTTTTTGCTGTGACTAAAGCCACAGTATTATTCCAGATGGGGGTACAGATGCTGATCAGTGTTTATAAAGAAACAAAAGGGATGCCAGGCAAAGAAAGAGTATATGATAGGTTGAGAACCATAGATAAAGTATCATTAATGTATAGTATGGGATGGAAAACAAGTGATAGGAATGATATGGAGGGAAATACTGTCTTCCTCCTTTATTCAGGCTGACCAAATGGAAACGAATATGAGCTGTGTGCTTACTGTGCCTGGAGATAGGGGCTCCTTAACAAGTTAGCAGAAAAGATTGTTTTAAGTGCATGAGCTAGATTTAATTACTTTGGGAGATATCATGATAGGCAGTTTGTTTGTATGTTTTCATAATCCCATTGAGGACAGCCAGGACTGGGTTAGGGTGTTCAGTTGTACTTAAAGCAATAGATATAATCAGTTTCTAGAAAGATCTCAGCTGGATTTGTTGCACACATTGTGCTACAGACAGTGCCTGGCTACCTCAGCTGAAAGGTTTTTGGTGCCAGTATCATATGGATGATCATATACAGGATGGCTAGTCACATCATATTCACTGAATTTATTATCAATCCCAAGAGTTCTGCAAATCAAGTAAACTGAAGTTTTTCAAAAACACAATCACAGTACAGTTTATTATGAATTTGATGCTGCTTAATTTACTGTCAAACATGTGGAAGTAAGTGGTGTAGCAATAGCCCTTTTGCATCTGAGCTATTGAAGAAAACCCCGCCGTGGCATTTTCCTGTATAATGTTAGCATATTTAAAAATGCATTCTTTTGAGATATACGAGGAGACGAATCCAATTTAGATAAAAACATTTTTACTGTCATTAACTGGAGAAAAAAGTAACTGCATAAACCAAAGCATAGGGATTTCATTGTTTCAAAATGAGACAAGGAGCCTTTACCGCAAAAGTTGCCGCATTGGGTGTCCAATAAGGCTGACTAAGTCATATAAATGAAGAAAGGACAGATGTGGTATTGAGGTGTCTGGGGAAAGCAGCTTGAGCTCATGAATATATGGTAACTCTCAGTTACAGTATTCTCTATCGTGCACATTAAATACACTTTAAATTTATTTACTGAAACGAAATTAACTATGCTGAGAAAGTTTGCGAATACATACGTTAGTGGTGACTCTTAAAGTTGGCAGTTGCCTTAGATAACCAAAATATATGCAGTTGCATAACCGCAGTTATTTGCACTATTCACAGTATTCGCACTATTCAAAGCATTTCCTGTAATTCATATCTAGTGCATTTGTGATACAGTGGCCATGGTGAGTGCCATGAAGTAGTTCTTGTTGTAGAAGTGAATCTGGAATCTGAATTTGCAATTAAAAGACAAATTCCTGACTTCTGGACAACTTTCTCTTTCAGTTACAAATTTAAGCATTTTGGTGTTGCACGTCTGAGTTTGCAAATGGCCTAAAATAAATACTGTGATAATATGATCAGCTTTTTTAATGGTATTCTGGCTTTGAAAAGTGTATGATGATGTGACAATGCCTGCTGTTTCTCTGCAAGTGATTATTGCAGAAACATATGGATACGGTATTGAGCCAAAAGATTGTAGATTCTTGAATTCTTTGCCATGTTTGAGATTTCCCTGCACATGCATGCAGGTGTTTGGCAGAAGTATTTAGAAAAAGCTTGCTGTGCTTTAACCCAAGTTAGCCTTGAGCATGGACAATATAAATTGATGCCTTGATAGTCTTAATTACATTGCAAAATCTTCAAAATGAGTACATCTGTGTTGTCCCCTTTAAGAAGGGGCCTTGCTTTAACAGCAATGAAAATGCAACTGAATAGCTTCAGGTGTTTTTAACACACTCAACTATTTGCACCTTTAGTTTTGATTTTTGTGTTGCTTCATGTGAAGTGTTCTCAGTGAATGATGTAGCCATTGATCAAATTACCATCTGGGAAATGGGCACTCAAGCAGTGTAAGCAGCACCACTTCTTGCTTATGTTCAGCTGCAGGGCTGGTAATGTCTATCTTGTGGTGGGTTTTTGTTCTTCATAATGCTTACAGACACAGAATAGATGAAGGTACATTGGATCGTAGTCCTTCACAAGTTTACCAATTTTCATTTAAGAGGATGCTTACACATACTGTTCAAAGATGAAAGAATGGGAAATTTTGAGGAAGGACCTAGTTTGTCTCATAGAATTGTTGCTGTCACTGAAGTGTTTCAGGGAAGAGAAGTCCCAGTCTTTCATTCCCAGAAAGAATGTCCCAAGTGTCTGGCAGTTGCTAAGAGGTGATAAACCAAGAATGCTTGATACAAAAATTGTTTGATGGTAATAAAATAGAATTTTACAATACTATTTTTAGACAGACTTAGGAGGACTTTGCTTTATTTTGTAATAATGAACTTCCAGATTTAATTAGCACTTTAATGCTGTGGTTTATTTGCAGACTATAGGGGAGAGCAATGTGTTTTACTGATGACTGCAAATACTTTTATAGTAGTTGTTGTGAGTTCTTGCCAATTTGGTCAGCTTCTGGAAGAACTGGTTTAAATTTGGATAGAGGGGAAAAAAAAAGGGGAAGAGATTGACAAAAAGTCTTCCCAAGCAGTGTCTAAAGAAAAGGAAGATGACACTTATGGCATGATCATTTCCAACCAAAAATATAATCATAAATATAATGTACAAAATTATATTTTACATATTGAACTGTTACAAAAAATCATTGAGACGTGCTAAAACTGGTACTAGCAGTTGTCATATCTGTTGAACTTGGCTATAGGCAAACAAGTAGGAACAAACTCTGTCATCTGAATGGCTAAACAGCTGTGAGATCATTTAAAAGAAAGGAGCAAATTGCATTGTGTGGGATAACTAACTTGGAAGAATGCGGGTGAGTCTTGGAAGAAAACTGAGAGAAACAATAGAAGAAAGGAATGTAAGGGAACTTGCACCAGAACAAAAAGCGTTGCTCTCAGGAAATTGTTGGCTGAATGGCAAGACTTGCTTGAAATTCAGAGGAAAGATGGGCATGTCCTGAATGACTGTGCCTGGAAGAAAACTCACGAAAGCAGTTTTGACATGAATGCCTAAAGAGAACAGAAAACTTTAAAAGAAATTACATACAGGTGGTGTTTTAATGTCACTCCTGTTTCTCTGGAAGGATTATAGTTGTCTAAAAGGGCACGCAATTCTATTGCAAGAGGAATAGTAATGCAAAAAACTTCCCCACTGGCAACAATTTCATTTCAGTACAGTTTATGGAGGTATGTGGTGACCCTCCAACTTCTTTACAGAAGGATTGCTTATTATTTTTTTTAAATGTGTATTATTTGGATTATTGGTGCAACAATAGCTGACTAGAATTCTGTTATGCAGGAGATAATACTTTATTGGGATCATTCCTGTAATCATAAAGCCTGTGAGCAGCTCATTTTCTTAGCTGAGCATGTGCTTGAAAGGCTCTAAGCTTGGTAAAACCTGGCCCTATCTTGTGAATTAATGACACGTCTGTGCACTTAACGTGATTTTTCTATAATATGCCAAATCTGAAGGCCTTCATTCAGTTAGGGATGTTGGGTAACTGGACTCTGGTAGTTTGTAGATGGCAAGCGTGTGGTACCCAGTTGTAACCTGCAGAACAAACGGAACGACTGTTCTGTGTCAGTGCTCTGTCATATACGTAAGTGAAGCCTGTGAGAGAGGTTACCAGTGTTTGACAGCCTTCTGTCTGGAGTCCACCCTTTCCCAAATGTGTTGAGCACATTTCTGTGCCACCGTGTTGAAAAAGCTTTTTGTCCTCATTGAGATAATTGTTTAATGCAGCTGTATTAATGACATTGAGGGTTGAGTTTAGCAAGAACTGAGTAGCTGTTACGTGATTAATAGGGGTGGGTTCCTGGAGGTTAATAAAGCAGTGACCGTGCTTTTTCCACAGAAAAAGACATTTCTCTTCTCCTTGTGACAACCTGCTCGGTAAAATAAAAAAAAAAAAGAAAAAGCATTCGAACTATTCCACATGTTTAAATGTCAGCCCTTCCATCTGAATTGCAAATATTTTAGTGAAAGAAAACCCTAAACCTGCTCTTGAATTCATTCAATAAATAGCGCTCTTTCAGGTTGAGAGAATTACAGAGGGACTTCACTAACCCATGTGCTCCTCTGCACTGGAGTTGAACAGGGAAGCTGTAGGAGGGCCTCTGCCATGTTCAAGTCCTGCTTCCACAAAATACTCCCAGTTTGCCCTAACAACATGAAGGGATATCGGAAATAAAACGACATTAAAGCTGTTAAAATAAATGACCCAAGTACATTTTATAGAGAGCTTTGTTATGTATCCACTTACTTGCTGGTTCAATACACTGAATAACTCTTACTGGGTATATGAGTTATTAGCTTAGATTTACTGTAGTCTATCTAGTGGCAATTATAAAACAGCTGTAAAGAACCATGTGTGCATATCAATTTTTATTTCCCCTGTTTCTGCTTAGAATTACTTTGGGCTTGGGGAGGAAAATTAGTGAAGGACTGCATGCAAAGTAGAGGCCATGAAAAGCTGGCATTTTCAAGTGGAAGCTGTCAAATAGTCTGTGTTTGTTTTGCTGAAGTTAACAACAGCTTTTAAGAGCTGTTTTGGTGGAAATTTTAGACATATGGAATATGCAATCCCAGTAATATTAAGTTAGGAAGTAAGAAATTAGAAATTGGAATAGACTTCAGAAAAATATTGACGTGGCTGTCTGGCCAGATTGTATTAATTGAATGATGAGTTAAATTAATGGTGGGCAGAAATAAACCAGCAAACAGGAACGGATTGCCAGTGTTCGTAAGACTTCTTAATTTTTAAAAGTCAGCTCTGTTACTAGCATACTAATTGTTTGTATAATTTTTAACAACTGTATCTGCTTATTCTACTGATAATTCTATATGGCTTAGTGAATTTGGCTAACAAGCTCTTTTTCTGATTCTAGAGTTATTTTGTTAGAGCTGATAATGGCAAAAGTATGTGAGAAGAACCCACTTACCAGTGAAGAAACAAATGTGTTCATGAGACATGCTGACTTCCTTGCAGGCTGTTTCCAAGAGAAATGTGAAGCTGTGCTCAAGTTAACTTCTGCAGCAGATGCAGAAGATGAGGTATGACTGATAAAAAAACATTACATTACAGTACGGGAATCTGAAGTAGTGAATCTTCATTGCCATTATTACCCAAGTGGGACTTGTGTACATTCCCAGTTTACTTTGTATTGGGAAATCAGTGACAGAGTTCACAGGAGAATCTGTAAGACAACAGCCCTATTTTGCTTTTAATTTGAGGATAACAAAGAATATGGTACTTTGAGAGCGAAATAAATCTACCACATTTTTAAAATTTTGAGAACTTTTAACAACATTCTAGTTGTCAGATGTTTGGATGTTTTATTGCATTCTTACTAAGGATCAGTTCTATAATTTATTTGGGTTGTGAATGATACTTTATTCAAATAAGAATCAAAACTTAAAATATTATTTATAGGTGGGAAGGAGCAGCTCTTTTTTTTCTGGGGGTGTGTGTCGTCCCCCCCTCCAAAATTGAGGTAAAAAAGTAGTAAATGCTTTTTTTCCTAGCAGTACTAAAGTAAGTAAATCTTGGTTTTCTTTTGGTTTTTTTTAAACTTAAATAACTGATGATAACTCGGTAATTAATACATCATTAAGGTCCTAAATACTATTTCCTTGAAAATGCATTTGGCTAGTTGTAAGACAGGTGTTCCTGATCTGTTTAGGATCTGGAACATGAAGGAGAGAGCTATGGTGTGTATGTGATTGGCTCAGTGCAGGGGAGCTGTCTGAAACGTGTAGCAATCCTCCCTGCAGTTGAGGGCTTTTCTTACTGACTCTTCCCCATTTCCCAATGATTTGGGGCTCTGTGGCGGACCTTGTACGGCTCTGGTGAGGTGGCACTCCTGAGGCCCGCTAGTGTCCACAAGCATCAAGTTGCAGGGCTTGGTGGGCTCTTAGTGGCAGACAGCTCCTGTCTCTTGAGCACACAGACACTTGCCCCAACTCCAGTCCACTTGGAAGAAATCTGTTATTGCTTCAGACTTAATGAACTGGTTGTGTTGAGGATGGCCACAATGAAGTCCCTTTGCAAGCTAAATAGGAAGGCTTTTATGGGTCATAGATGGTTTGTGGGCTGCACTTTGGGAACCTCTGATGCAGAGATGAGTCCTTATAAAGTATCCAAGAGTTGCTGGCTACTTGCCATACCATATAGTGCAGTAAGGAGGTTTAGGCCATCTAAGGGTAGAGATCTTTTCAAATAATTTGGTGTTCTGTTCTATCTCTTACTTTCAACAAGCTGCTTGAAGATGTAACACCTTTGGGAATACAGAAAGAAACCTGCACCATAACTTGCAGTGACCATATTTGTACTGTGTTAGGTCATCATATTGTGAGCAGGCAGTGCTAGGTCATATGGATCTCAGTTCTTGATCCCTCTCATGCAGATAAAATTCTAATGTTTTCAGCTGATTGGGGGGTGAGTTTGTTGGGTTTTGTTGTGTTTTTTTTCAAAACAACTGGCCAGAAAACTAAAAGCCTGAGAAATCCAATATGTTTTACTCAAACATGGAATTAGTTAGTCACCGATTCTCACTGATTAATCATGCTTAGTTTCAGAAGTGTAATTAATGTATTTTCTTAATATCTCAAAAGGGTATTTTAAAAAAGTCACATCTAGCTTTTATCTTGCCAAGTGGCCACAGTGGTACGTTGAAATTCTGTTACTCAATATATGTAGAGTCGGAAGCACTTTACTGTTAAAACAAAATTAACCTGTAATAGTTTCATTTGTAAAAACTCTTGAGAATGGCTGTCATAAATAATCTGCTATCAAAGTGAAAAAAATCTTGATCTTTAAATGGGTTTATATGATCATGTTACACAGCATTGTAGTGGGTGAATTTTTTTGGTTTTTTAAAAAGGCACTGGAATTTTAAATGTATGTTGAGAAGTGTTGTGAAAAGATATAAAAAAATCACTGTATGAGCAGATGATAGTTGGATGCGTAAAAAAAACCAACAACAAACCCAACCACACAGTGATGTCGTCTTATCTGTCCAAGAAGCACAGCTTCCCCCTCCCCCCCAACTTCTTAGGCTAAGTTATGTTAGAAAACTTAATTGACTATTACTGGAAAAGGTGTCAGCTTGGCAGTAAGAGGACATATACTGAGACAATTTCATCTTCCCCCCGCCTTCTCTCTCTGTCCTTGTCTTTTTTTACCTTTTTCTCCCCCCCTCCGCCTTTTTTTTTTCCCCCCATCCTGTGTGGTTACTTTCCAAGTATTCTGTGGTTTCAGTTCTTGGAAAAAAACATTTGTTTGCGCCTAGCAGGAGGAGGTCTCTGCCCAGCTTGAAGGTCCTGGGACAGCAGTGTTGAGAATATGACTGTATAACTTGCCCTGCTTGACACTGACTTTTTATCCTTCGCTCACATAAACACGACGTATAATAGGTTGAATATCACTATTTGGTGGGAAACATGGATTATTTAATGACCACAGCATAGAAGTCATAACAACTGAATAAATGGAGAGCGATGACAAGAATAGCTTTTTTAAAGTGTGTGTATGTGTATTGTGTGTATACATTTGTTCGTAACATATGCTTGCTATGGGAAAACAGAAATTCCAGCTTAAATTCATAAAATTGTTTCTCTTCTTACTAGAAATGATCAAAAATTGCACTAATTTCTCCTCAATTATATAAATATTTTCGTTTTTGTGTAAGACTTGCACTTAACTGAAAAAAATGCAATTGTACATGTAGAGTCTGTCATTAAAAATGCTTTAGGGAACATCTGTGATATTAAACTAAACTCTGCCTGGACTTTTCTGTGGCCCTGAAGCCAAATGCCTTGGTCAGGCTATGTCTGTACTAGTAAGCTGTCTTAGTCTCCAAAACTGGGAGGCCACATAGGAAAACTGCCTTTTGGGAACAGTCCTTGAACTGGCCTGACTCCCAAAATGTTGTCTGGGTGTCCCATCCACTGTTTAACTTATATGTAGACACTGCTTTTTTTCCCTAAGGAACCTCAGGTCTTGTAGCTTCCATCGCAAACCAATGAAAAGCTAATCATACGCTTCTGCAGTGCTTAAACCAATGTTTAAAATAGCTTTTCCATTGTAAGCCTGACTTCAGCATCAGTTTGCTTTCGCTAACTTTCAACTGTATTTACAAAATAAAACCCTTCCCTGGATTTTAAATTCTTTTTTCATCTCTTTATAAGGAAGACCTTTTCTGAATCTCTCTTGACATGTTTATTTAAAAACTCTTCAATTATTTCCTTATTTACTTTTCAGATTATACGTACATCAAGATGGCTGTCAGTTTTCAAAATATTTTGGGGTTTGAACAGTGTCTTGTTGCTGAACTTAAAAAGAAAGTATTCTGCTTTATTGCCTTTCTTTTGTACAGGTGGAGGGTGAAAAAAATAAAAATATTGGAAAGTTGCAGGGGGGCACACAACCCAAGAGATGTTTAAACAGTTTTTTGAAAGTATCAAGTTTCAAATGTAGATAAGAATTTGGGGGTTCACCTGGTGCTTTTAAAATAATCTGTTCCTCTTCTCAAATCTAGATGGAACAGTTGCTGAACTGAGCCAGATGGTGGGGTAAGAGAAAGGGAGAGATGGTAGTGCAAAGCCCTGGGAACAAATATGTAAAGGATAGTGAAGAAAGGCATTTAAATAAAAAGTGGGGACGGGGGCTGAAAAAGGCTTTGAAAGGAAAAGCCGCACCTCATGGTATCAGCTGCCACAGTGGGGCTCACGTAGGAAGCAAGGGCCTTACTGGTGTGATTTATAGTTGCCTACTGATACTTGTTCGCTTTACCATTTTAAAGCGTGTAACCTTTTCTGGTACAACAGAATGTGTTAAGTCTATAAGCTGAAGAGGCTTTTGACTAAGCTACTGTCTTGTAACGATGCAAAATGGCTTAAAAAATTGTAAATACCTGCTTACTGTCTCTGAAATATAGTTGGAGTATTCTTACTTTATAACGGACTATGAGCAATGTATTCAGAGGCTGGTTTTGTGCCATTGAAAGCAATTTATTGAATAACGTAGGGCAAGACCTACACCTTCCTACACCTGTGTGAGGAAAAAAAATGAAAATACAGCTTTAGCACCTGGACCCTATACTGATTTGTTTTCTTCAAGGAGCACAGGACGGAGCAAAGAATTGATATAATTGTAATACTTAATTACTGAACACTATTGTTGATGATTTCAATTATGTTGTATTGATTATATGGATTCAAAAATATTGTACTGTTGGTAAGTAAATGACTCTTTGTCCTGGACCAGACAAGGCAGAAATAGTTACCGTGACCTATGTCTGAGCCTTTTCAAGGCTACTTGCAGTTTACGTACCACACCTTGTGCAGTCACAGTCTGGTTCTTGAGCAATATGTGGTGTTCCAAATTATCCCATAGGCTCTTAAGGTAGTTTCTGTAAGTGGTGGATTGTCATTATAAGCATGCATCAACATCGTCTGTGAGAAAAAATAGTTCTCTGGCTGAATAAATAATAGGCAAATAAAATTGTGTGTCTCATACCTAACCAAAATGCTGCATCTATGATCCCAATCCTATTTACCCAAGAATAATGTAAATTCTCGCAGCCAAAGTTCATTTGACCACAGAACTTTACAGAATTCCTGCGGATAACAAATTGGTGTCTTGCAGGCGGTGTTTGTGTCTTTAAAGTGGGATGCTCCTACTGAATAAACTCAAAGAAAACATTTATGCAGAAATAATTCTCTCAGCTAGTAATTTTCTGCATTTCTGCTTTTGGAAGCTACTGTGTTTTTGTTAAAATTTTATCCCTTATGGCTCTGTTTTGGTTTCCCCATGATTTTTCAGGGCACATATAACACTGTTTGCCTACAGAAAAGAAATTATTGCAGTGTTACACATTATTGCTATTGTAGAAAGATGTCCTCATTTTATATAAATTTATTCTTCGCAGTTTAGAAGACCTGCAAAGAACCCGAGATGCTGAGAGTTCCTGTCCTCTGATTAGATTGTCAGTTTTATGTTCTTATGGCATCCTTCATAAGCCATTTTCAGAAACGTAATTTTCATTTACAGGAAGCACTGGTTACAATTCGTCTTCTTGATGTTCTTTGTGAAATGACATCAATCAACAGCCAGCTAGAACATCTACAGGCTTTGCCTGGGTTGCTTGAAACAGCCATAGGTGAGTGAAAAGCCACGAAGTTTATTAACTGCTGGCTTGGTCCATCTGTGAATGAAAACATGTTTTTCACAACTGGTGGTAATTATGATTCTGACCTTTTAATAAAATAAGTAAATAGGAGATTGAGTTAGTCTACATTTTCAAATATTTGATTTGTTCCTGGAATTTTTCTGCTTCTCTACTTGCTCTGTTGGATCCTATTACCCAACAGAGCCTTGATTCAACCGTCAGCAATGTGCTATTTATACAGTAGGAGTTGTGCAAAGGACAGCTGCTTCCTATGTTCTTCCACTGGCTGAATGTGAGTGGAAGAATTTCCTTCAAGAAATAGAAAAAGGATTTTTCCATGCCAGTTCCTTTCTGTTTCCCAGATTCCTGAAAACTGAAACTAAATACAGTTGGAATGTTCTTAACCAAATTCAGTGACTTCTAAAGGTCGGTTTGAAAGAAGCTTTATTCTGCTACGAAACAACAAACGAAGGGCTGTACACAAAGAAAATTTGTGGAAAAAAAGAGAGAAGCCAGGATGGTCCAGAGAGATCCCCTATACTCCGGGGAGGAAGGAGGAGGAAATATACATATACTGACCTGTGCCTTTGTAAATCTTAGCACTTTCTGAGACTGATGTATGCCACCATTTTCTCAGAAAATTGTAAATGTCTAAGGACTTCAAAGAGAAATATCTACTATTTTGGCTAAAGAAAAAAAATGCTGAAACAGCTGTTCGGAGGGGCCTTGCTGTAATAAAAAAAAACAACCCAACAAACCAAAAAAAACCCAAACCTCTATTTTTGATGACAGGTTCATAGTTTATTGCCTACAGTAAGATGGCTAACGACATTTTGTGCGTGTGTGTGTGTTTTGAGGAAACCGAGTTATGCATTGTGTCATCTGAATGCTTGTAGAAGTCTTTCAATTTAAATGAGAATTTCAAGGAGCTGCAGATCAGTTAAGTTTGGAAGCCTGTAGGCCAGTCCTGCTTTCTCTAGCTGTGCACAGACTGGCTTTTCTCCACAGCCATCTCCAGGCTAATGAAACGGGTGCAGGCTGGAACATTGCTACCATGTGCATCCTACATATTTCTGACATGCCCTCAGCCAACAGGAGTTTATCAACTCATATAGTTTCTCTTTAAGCCTACCTTTTGGCTACAAGATTCCTTTAGTCCTGGATTAGCAAAAAGGGCAAAAAAAAAAGTATTGATGTGTTGTATCACCTTCAGTATTTAGTTCTGAAGACCAGAAGAATAAGAATAGATTGTGCAAAAGATTTTCATCTAACAGATATTTTGATGAAGCACTTCCTCAGTTTATATCATGAGAAATTTCCTATTCGAAATTACTAAAAGATTGATTGAAAGATCTGAAAAATATTTGAATGATCTTTTGAGTATCAACTAAAGAGTTTGTTTGCTGTTTTCAGTAATTGTTGGATTAAGTTGGTCAGTAGTACTGCAGTGTTAATATCTTTAGCACTGTTAGCAGCTGGATTGCACAGTGTTTGGGGAATATCACCAGGAAGGTACATGGTCTTTTGGATCGAGGGGCATTTTGGAAGAGTTGCTCTTTGTGATAATGAGAGAACAGCAGACTGAGGTGTCCTTTACTTGAGAGCATGGGTGACACCCTAAGAGCAGTTTCTGTGTTGTGTTGATGTGCAGTGTTTGAGAGGAGCACTGTTCTCTCTGGGTTGGTGTCATGCATGGAAGGTGGCTGCTTTTCTTCCGCCTTTTCCTGTACCTCTCTTTCCAGGTAGGTGCATTGCTCATTGCATTTTTATCTGTACTGTAATAAAATTTGAAGAGTTTTATTTACTTTTTTGGTACGTCTTCTGTTTTATTTTTTCTTTTTAATCCTTTTGTTCAGGAGTCCTTCTTTAAGGGCAGGCAGAAGATTTGGGAAGACGGTGGACTTCCCTCTTATGTGTTTGTGTGGGGGGAAAACACTAGGACTATAAGGCAAGGAAGCACACAAAGTGAATGCCATGAGAAGGATGTGAGATACTGCTGATTTTTATGAATTTACAAAAGCAAACAAATTTCTATGAAAAAAGATTGTGTTAAAAGCTATTTTATGATGACATTTTTTAGGGGCAATCAGGAGATTGGTTGTTTTTGCCTACATCAAAACATGAACAAATACAACTGATAGCTTTCATACAGGAGGCTTCTAGGCCCTATTATAGTTTCATATTTTAAAAAAGCTACCAAAAATGTAGTTACCTCTTTATCAGCACAGAGCTTTTTTCTTCTCCTGTATCAGCTGTCTGGGAGTGAAACTCTAATATGAGGACCTATGAAGTTTCTTCTAATTTAAATCCAGGAAATGCAGTGCCCATTGCACTGTGGATGTTGTCACATCTGAGCAGAAGGAGCATAGGGCTTAATTACTGCCCTGTGCTATAACCTTGTTTTGCTATGTCTTTATTGTTCCAGTGTAAGTTGCATGAAGCATCTTGGGGACAATGGCATGCCAGGCCATTATTAGTAATGCAGGTTGCTTAGAGGAGAAATGCTTCTTAATCTTTAAATACAGGCACAGCCTTTAGTGAATTGGCTTCACAGCTCAGCTGTATGGGCTCTCAGGTGTTCACATGATTTCAGATTTTCTTCTGGGTGTGGTCTCTTTGTGGAATGTTGTTTCCACAGATTTTCGTTTCCCTTCTCCCTGATTTCTCTCTGGAGCATTGCAGAAAAAAATCCCAGTTGCTGTAGACTAGCACTTACCGTATTAGGTATGGAACATTAGTATTTCCCAGTTGACAAGTTCATGGCACTGAAGCATTTGTAAAGATGTGTCAAGATGCTAGATGTACTTGAAATCTCGCATACTACAGAGCTAGGAACAGACTGGAGAAGAGAGAAAAAAGTAATTCTCTAGTTAGTATGTGTTGCTGTGACAAGTTTGAACTAAAGGAAGTTCTCGAAAAAAATTTGTTTTAGAAATATATTTACAGTGCCAGAATCATCAACAGCCTACAAATTCTGACCCTTCAAGTAGAGTCTGATAGTACCAGCCTTCAGACTTCATGTCTGAACTATAGAAGTGTGTGTAAAAAGGATGCAAAAATACCTTCTGACCTTGGCACGGCCTTTTACGGTTATAGTAGCATGAATTAAGAAATTAAGAAAACTTTCAAAGTTCTTTTGACATATTGCTGAATATTTGGACTTATGTTGATGAACTTTGAACCTAACAATTACTAGTAAAGCTCTGTGCAAAGTGATACTAATTTTCATGTGGTAATTAATTAAAATACTCTTGTTTTCCGTAGATACCCTGAGATTAACTCATCTTGCTGGGAAACAGGCTGTAAATATTTTCACTGCCACACATGCTATGACAGGGCAGGAAGAAATTTCACATCCAGCTGTGGGTTTTAAATCTCATCTCATTCGTTTGATTGGAAATTTGTGTTACAGAAATAAGGAAAATCAAGACAAGGTAAGTTTATACATTTTTCTGGTGGAACTCTGACATGTGAGCAGATATGTATGCCTGACCATGACTTTACTGATGGAAATATATTGTTGATCTACAAATAGAGATTAGAACTGATTATGTAAAGGAGCTAAATTTTTTTTTTAGTGTCTTTGATTTACTCTAACAGGTACGCTAACTTTTTAATAAGTGATGTGTGCCTGTCTGCCTTTTACTTCAGTCCTAAAGAATGCAAGCCAGTACCTAACTCCTTTATTGTTTTCACATTTGTACTTTCTGTGAAAAGAAAATGTCTGAAACTAAACCTTAACTTCACTTTCAAGGGAAATGGATGGGAATTGTTGCATGAACTTAATTTTAAATCCCTGATTTAGTCCCTCACCCTCCTTAAATTTTTTCATGCCACTTTAAAAATGTAATTCTACTTCCCTCAAATTACTTTGAACCCTTTATCTTTAGAATTCCTCTATGGAAAATTATTTTTGTTTCCACAATGAGGAAAAAGAGTAAACGGCAGCATCTTGTTAAATATGAAACCTTTTTTCTTAGAGTAATAATAGATGTGGCTTTCCTCCAGGACTTGTTAGACTAACCTAATTTCGGCAAGAAAAGCAGTCATGAAATAATGTTGCCTTAACGGTTCATCTGAACACTTCCAAAAATCAAGTAGGTTACTTTTCTCATTTGGCCTAAGCAAACACGTAGTGTGTTACAGTAGCCTCAGCTTAATGAAACCTGTCTGTTTCTCTAGTTCTTCCTTATGAGTTTCTTGTAGAGGAAACCCTCTGCTGATTCCCATATCTTCCTTTTCTCTTAGATGTGTCTTTTCTTATGGCAACCTTGTCCTGGAAGGAAATGGTCTCGAAGTAGCCTTTGTTATTGAACAGGGAAATTTGGGGTTGTTTTCCTTTCCTTACTTCATTAATTTGAATCAAAGTTTTCACCTGCTCTCAAGGAAGCAGTTTATAGGCTGGAGAATTAAAAACATAGAAGAAAGGCTGTATCAAAGAAGGAGTAAAGGAGATAATGGAGTATTTTTACTTGTTTCATGATGTCAAATGAGGCCCATGTCTGCAAGTACCAAAAATACAGTAAATACTGGTTACTCTGCAGGAAGTTACATATGACATACTCTGAGTCTAATTGTGTGTTGCCAAGGAGCTACTGAGACATTGAGTACTGCAAATTCAATCTCTGTTAGAAGCTTGTGTTTCCTAAATATTTTTTTGTTGTTGATTACTTCATTTTACAAAGATGATAGATTCTTTTGTACCAGTGCCATCAAATCTGATTTCAACTGCTGCAGTGTCTACCAAGTTAGACTTTTATAATGGCAGCAGGGCATTTTCATAGTGTATGAGGGGAACAATCCCATTTCCTTGGGTTTTTTTTTCTGCAGGGTAGAGAAATGGAAAACCTGAGGAATGCTACCCTCTTTGTCTGACAAATGCTAATAATATGGGCATATAGATGGGAAATACGGTAATCATCCTCACTTTCCCCATTTGTATTACAGTATATAATAAAAGTTGTTCATATTTCTGAAAAATATTATTAATCCTATTAATCACTCTTGCATAGCTCTGGCTTTGTCCTGTTATGATGTAATATGTGTTTATGTAAGTGAAATACATTTTTGTGGAATACCTTATGATAGTGGAGGGGAGGGGGTTGCTTTCATTTTGAAAGGGTTGATTTACTGCTCATTGTTCATTTTCACTGGGATTTTCAAAGGCCCCTGCAGCAATTAGGCATGCAGGCTTAGTGTTTTCAATGGAAGCTGGGTATTAACTTGCCTTAAACTGCCTGCAAATATTATTGCTTTATGCTGTCTTGAAAATTACTTAGATTCTTGCGTGTGATATCATGGAACATTATTTAAGTGCCGTTGAAAACCTTAGAAATGCCAACAGTATGATATGCTGTCTGTACCTTCCGTTTATTTCATACATTTAAATTGGTTCTAATAAATGCACTTGTCATTTTTAAGGCAGTTTCCATACATAAACACATGCTTGTGAGGACAGGGCAAGCAGCCTATATCATTGCACAGCTAAGAAAACTGAAGTTTTGAAATGGGAGTGAGTTGTTCAAGTGGTGCATGTGTCAGACCTAGAATTGAATGAAAATGGGGTTAGTTCCTGGGTTCCCATGTCTCTCATCAGAGTAGTATCTCACAATATAGGTCTTATTTCATCTCCATTATTGGGTTTACACAGAGTTTGCTTTCTATATGCAATAAAAAATCATGTAATATAGGGTAGATTGTGTTTTTTATGTAACAAGCCAACTGACCAACACGTCTGAGAGACCTTGGGCTTTACCATTGGCTGTTACTGTTGTGTGACTTGCATGTGAATTGTAGGTGCAAGCTGGGGAGGTGGCATTCTTTTCAGTCAGTCTAGCTGGTTACCTGGCATACTACTAATAATAAGTAATAAAAAATATAGCCCCTATTTTTATAATATAACCTTAATGCTTGGTGTTGGTCTCCCTGACTTGTTCTGAAAACATAAGTAGTCCCCAAAGACTCGGGGCTGAAACAGTGACTTGGTCTAAAGTCCTCTAAGTGGACAGAGTTGCATCACTGTCTTCAGGAGCTTCTTCAAGAGCTGAGTGACAACCTACTTGTTCTCTGGGAGGTGGATCTTAAGCCAGTCTATACCTCATGTAGTGTGTGTCTCCTGAAGTATGATGGTGCAGTCCCACTGGAATGGGGCACTAGTGACAGAATTAAAGCAACAGAGAATGCCTAGAGTGGGAGGATAATTGCTCTGCAAAGGCTGCTTCTCCATCTCTGTTTATGGTCTCCACCTGCAATAAGAAGAATAATGCGGGGATTAGTGCACTGGTTTGTTGGCAGCGGTGAAAAATCTTGTAACGCTTTGGAAGAGAGAAGTATGTTACTAGTGCTTTACTGCTTCTTCACTTTCTATCTAAAACCATTCTTTGTTTTTAAAAAGCATTCTTTAGCTCGTACTCCTGTTAGCATTAGGAATGCATTCTTACATCTTTTCTTCCTCACAGTTTTATTTACACTATTGTGATAAGTTCTTAAGATATAAGGGAGCGGGCATACATTTAAGCCTTAAACTGAGATGCGGTTATTAAAATGGTCTTGCCAGGCTTACTGCCCACTTGCATGTTTTGCAAGGCTGGATGGGTTCGTATTTGTAAGAAAAGTGTCTGATACTGTTCATTTTGATAGTGTTCATTATGGTAGCATTCATATTGAACTGATAAGTGTTGGGTACGTGCATGTCCTGAGTTGCACACACTCTTGCATGAAGAGAAGAACAAATTAAAGTGCTGTACTTAGGACACCAAGCGCTGAGGTAGTTCTGTGCTGAACCTGCCAAGAGCCTGCAGTGGATGTGCAGATCTCGTGCTTTCTCTCACTGTAGGAGGGAGGGCTGTCAGGAGTTACTGTCATATGTGTGGGGCAGTCCTGTGGCTTGTATTTTGTTGTATCTTCTTCACAATTATATATTGCATTGTATATTTTCATTAAATGCACCGGAAGGAAGGAGGTGGGTTCTCAGGCAGAACAAGGAGTGGAGGTGTTGGCTTGTAATTGATGAATGAAGTTATCGGAAGGAAAAAGTGAGGATTTCTCTATACTCCCCTCATCCTGTTTGTCTTGCCTTCTAAACACCTTAGTCTTATCATCTGGACAGAATTTATACTGTTTTCCTGAGGGGAGGCTTTAGGCACTTATTTTTCCATTCACTTTTAAAGGTATGAAGTGATGAATTCAGTGCAGCTCTTTCTGCTGGTTTAGTATAGTAAAACTTCTAATAAAGAATAAAACTTATGAAAGAAACCTAATGAATGAAGTATAGAGGATATAATCCTTTATTGTAGAAATGAAACAAATATAAAATAGGTCACAGCAATTAATCTGCACCCCTATTTTTGTTTATTTACAAGAATCATAGAATAGTTTGGGTTGGAAGGGATCTTTTAAAGGTCATCTAGTCCAATCCGTCTGCAATGAACAGGGACATCTTCAACTAGATCAGGTTGCTCAGAGCCCCATCCAGCCTGACCTTGAATGTTGCCAGGGATGGGGCATCTACCACCTCTCTGGGCAACCTGTGCCAGTGTTTCACCACCCTTGTAGCAAAGAATTTCTTCCTTATATCTAATCTAAAGTTACCCTTTTAAAACTTAAAGCCATTACCCCTTGTCCTATTACTGCATGCCTTTGTAAAAAGTCTGTCCTCATCTTTCTTATAAGCCCCCTGTAAGTATTGAAAAGGCCACAAATAAGGTCTCCCCGGACCCTTCTCTTCTCCAGGCTGAACACCCCCAACTCTCTCAGCCTGTCCTCATCAAATAGGTGTTCTGTCCCTCTGATAATTTTTGTGGCCCTCCTCTGGACCTACTCCAACAGGTCCAGGTCTCTCCTGTGCTGAGGGCTCCAGAGCTGGATGCAGTGCTCCAGGTGGGGTCTCTCCAGAGCAGAGTAGAGGGGCAGAATCACCTTCCTGGAGCTGCTGGCCACACTTTCCTGGATACAGCCCAGGACACAGTTGGCCTTCTGGACTGCGAGCGCACATTGCCGGCTCATGTCCAGCTTTTCATCCACCAGTACCCCCAAGTCCTTCTCGGCAGGGCTGCTCTTGATCCCTTCATCCCCCAGCATAGAACTGAAGCATATTGAAGGATCCTTCAATCACATAACCCTGCTGGAGTTAGTGAAAGGAAGTAGAAAGCTTGACAAAGTTTAATTGCAGTCTTTATTCACTGTTCACTTTAGTTCAGTATTGCCTCTGAGATCAAACAGGGGAATCCGAATTGCCTGGAGGTTCTGTGCTGTGAAAACTATTCCCGAAGGATGCAACGTTGTCTGGAACAAGCTAGATGCAAGACATGAGCTGCTTTCCTTGCAACAGGGGAGCAGCCAGCTGGCAGAACATCGGTGTGCTGAGATCATGCTGTACTGTTGCCTTATGAAAGGGACCCTGAAGCGAAAAATTGTGACATTTCTGAATGCAAAGTTAAGCCTAACTTAGTAAGAACAAAGCACTTAGCTTGGGTTTGGTGCTGTAATCTGGTTGCATTGGCTTTGCTGTCTTTAACTGACTCTTGTTACTCATAGGATAGGTAGTTTAATTGCTACCTGCTTACTTTGTCTAGAAATACAGTTAGTATGCTGGGACAGTTTGATACATGCTGAGAGATCTCTATTCCCTGTAGAATGATGAATACACACAAGTGTATTTTTGAGATGTCTCTTTTTCTTAATCAGCCAGTTAAAAGCAAAACCGATCCCCTCAGGTAAAGAAAGCAATCCATATCCATATGCCAAGGATATTTTAGATACTGGGGATGCTGATGAACCCAATGATAGGATATTAATCTCAGAATGTGTGTCTTTGGTAAAGTTGTTCTGTTGCTTATGTAAGGGAAAAAAAATTTAAATACAGAGTTGTCTTTGGTACTGGCACCTGGCACCTTCTTACCTCAATGGAATCACTCTAATGAGGTGAAGAATTTATGAGGGAAATTTTTTCACATGCCTGTTTTTTATTTGAGGTGGCAGCAATGCTTCCTCTAATGCAATTATATTGGTTTTTGTCAATGCGGAGTTGAAAAAGGAAGTCTTCTGGGAGAAAAGGGGCGGGGGAGAGCTTCTACAGTTAAAATTAATCTTAATAAAAGTAGCAAGTAAAACATCTGGATACCGTTTAATGTGTTTAATATGATTTGGATTTTTTTTTATATACATCTAAGCCAAATTGTTTTATATGAGACTAGCTCCCTAATTTGACGACTGTTCTGCCTGAAACTATGAACAAGATTTGACTTGTTTGGAATTCAGTTTTCCATTCTTTTTTCCACTGGGGCAGGGTGTGCAATGAATCCAGTTAGAATACAGTTAGAAAAAGGTGCCAGCATCCATAGATGGAATTGTCACTATTCAGCTCCTTAAATTAATCTTCTTGCTTTAATGATTATAAAATAGAGGATTTCAAGCTAAAGATAAATACTGTGTTTTATTTAACAGTTGGCTTTTTCTCACCTAAGGTTTTCAGAAAGACTGTATGAACTGTTCTTTTTCTTCAGGATTAGTTTAACTTTTTTAAGTAATTACATTCTTCCTGGCATGGCAGGATTTGGAGTTACTTGCAGTGAAGAGCATCCCACATTCATCTGCAAATGCTGTTGAGAGAGGGAAGAGAGAAATAAACCACTTTGATTTCTTCATTAGAAACCTACATAATTGAGATTACTATATTTTCCTACTGTTAAAAATAACCCTAAAATGGAAGAGATTCTTGGTTTAGAGTTGAGCAAAAAAGGAGGAGCCTTTCGGATCTGGACGCTCTGAAGTGGTGAGCTCCTGCACACCTAACTGTAAAGCTCTGCATGGTTCCGCTGTTTGGATGGGGCTATTCTAATGTTGTAACTATCTGTATGTTTTAATGCTTTGCTAGATAAGGACAAAACATTCAGAGTGTTGCAGGACTGAGCCCTGTAATTGGTAAGTTTTGTCTGGGTATAGCGCTGTAAAAGTCATCAGTAAAGCTTAAAATGCACTTTCTCACTGAAATGATTTAAAAGCCTAGGTTTTGCTGTGGAAATGAGATCTCTCCCTAACTAGTATAGAGATACCCCAAGAAGAAAAGTGTCTGTGGTTCAAGAGTGTCTTTAAAAATATCTGTGGTGACATATAAGGTAACTGCCTGTAGTCCTGGTCCCATATGGATTTTATGTAGTCCTCAGCTCTGTCGCAGTCATGAGTCCTTAATGAAGTGCCAAGTTTTTCATCAAAGTGCTAGAGACTGTTAAAACAAAAAAGAATCATGAGATCTCAAAGTAGTGGGACATTATGAGTAATAAAGGGTTGGTGTGGTGTTTTTTTGCCCTGAGGCCAGAGATGGATGCCTAATGCAATCTAGTTTGTAAAGCACCAAATTATTTTTATAACAGTGTGATTCATTTGTTCTTAGAGAATAATACAAAACTTTATACTGTTGTGCTGACCCTTTATAGGCAACAAGTTAATGTTCCCTCTTGTCCTGCTCCTATTACTCCTTCCACCCCACCAATTTTTGGCAATTGATACAGTTGATCCAGTCGTTCCTTGTGACTTGTCCAGTTTGACCTATTTCACTTGAAGCCTTGATCGTACAATGCATAGAAAGTTTTCTCTTGCAAGGAACTTAGATGGATGTAGGTACAGTCAAAGTTTCGTATTAAAGGTAATTTTAATAGTGTGTAAGCTGTTTTTTTTTTAATTTTTCTTTAAGTTTTATTTTAAACAGCTTCCATTTGATATTTAAATTGCGCACTACATAGACACATCTCCACATATGTATTGTCTGGGTATCCTCAATGGTAGGTGAAGGCTGACATACATGTGGTACCATACTTCCCTTCTAGCGTATTATTGGCCTGCTTCATGTGGAGGACTGCCATAATTACTATCTAACAGATAAAGGGGTGTAAAGATCAATCTGTATACTACTATGTTCTCATGAATCATAAGCTGAGACTTTGATGAAACCCTGAGTATACATAAACGTAAACTACATTGGCTTCTGCCAATGCGAAGATGTCTGTAGAATGATTTTATGCAACGTACATTTGCCAAAAGCAAGAATAGGACTTCGGCATTTTGGAGTAAAAGAAAGATTATAGGAGGAGGATTATTCTTGTAAAGTTCATAGTGTTTTAAATTAAGATGTTGGATAGCTCTAGAAATTAATTGCTTTGATTTATAGTGGAGAGGGAAGATAGAAAAGAGTAAGATGACTAGATGTCTTCTAACATTCAAAATTAAAACAAGCTGGCTCTGCATACATTTCCAAACAGTCAATACCAACTTACAAGCTTGTTGGCCTCTTCTTGACTCTGAACGGTTTTTTGAACCCTATTTGGTGTTGAACCTTATTACCATTGCGGCGTAGCCCAGGACTTTAGCCCTTTTTAAAGGAAAGCTCAGCATGCTGTTGTCAAACAGCCATTTCCAGACCTTTTCAAGCTCACAGTAAGCACTTGTAACAAGAGTTGAAGCTGCATCTATGGCATTGATATATGCCTAAGATGAGCAGCTCATGTAAAAATACTCATTTTAAGCCAGACTGAAATCTAAAAATAAGGTATTGACCTTTATATGGAAGAATTCTCAGAGGTTTTTCCTCCGAGAATTCTCAGAGAATTTCTCCCAGGGCTCGGTTCTGGGGCCGGTCTTATTCAGTATCTTTATAGATGATCTGGATGAGGGGATCGAGTGCTCCCTCAGTAAGTTTGCAGATGACACCAAGTTGGGTGGGAGTGTTGATCTGCTGGAGGGTAGGAGGGCTCTGCAGAGGCATGTGGACAGGCTGGATCGATGGGTTGAGCTCAATTGTATGAGGTTTAATAAGGCCAAGTGCCAGGTCCTGCACTTGGGTCACAACAACCCCATGCAACGCTACAGGCTTGGGGAGGAGCGGCTGGAGAGCTGCCTGGCAGAAAAGGACGTGGGGGTGCTGGTTGACAGCCGGCTGAATACGAGCCAGCAGTGTGCCCAGGTGGCCAAGAAGGCCAACAGCATCCTGGCCTGTATCAGAAATAGTGTGGCCAGCAGGAGTAGGGAAGTGATCGTGCCCCTGTACTCGGCACTGTGTTCAGTTTTGGGCCCTTCACTACAAGAAGGATGCTCAGGTGCTTGAGCGTGTCCAGAGAAGGGCAACAAAGCTGGTGAGGGGTCTGGAGCACAAGTCTTATGAGGAGCGGCTGAGGGAACTGGGGTTGTTGAGTCTGGAGAAGAGGAGGCTGAGGGGAGACCTTGTTGCTCTCTACAACTACTTGAAAGGGCGTTGTGGCGACGAGGGCGCTGGTCTCTTCTCCCAAGTAACCGGCGATAGGACAAGAGGAAATGTCCTCAAGTTACGCCATGGGAGGTTTAGATTGGATATTAGGAAAAATTTCTTCACCGAGAGGGTGGTCACGCATTGGAACAGGCTGCCCAGGGAGGTGGTGGAGTCGCCATCTCTGGAAGTGTTCAAAAAACATGTTGATGTGGCACTTCAGGACATGGTTTAGGGGACATGGTGGTGCAGGATTAATGGTTGGACTTGATGATCTTGAAGGTCCTTTCCAACCTTAGTGATTCTGTGATTCTGTTTCTGCAACTCCTTTCCTGGTCCAATGGGCTGAGTAGTGGTTATATACATGTGGCAGTTATGAATTAAGCTTGGTGTTCACCAGAGAGTGTTTCATGCTGTTGCAGGCTTTTTAGACTTGTTGGTTTGCAGGATGGTCTGATGTAGTACTTACCTGAAAGGTGTATTTTGTGGCAGTCCTCACTGCTTGGAGTAATTTCTGTAATGAGTAGGTACCTATGTAATAAGGGGGTTACAGCTGTGCTGCAGATATTGCAGCTGGTTCTTAGTGTGTTATGTCCTTTGTAAAACACAAGAGTGTTCTCCTGGGCTTTGCAGGTACTTTCTCTCTTCAAGAATAGCCTCAGCATCTGTTGGGCAAAAGCCCTGATTTTAAGTCCACTGAAGTCAGAAGATGCCTTTTCTTTCCTCAGCCATCTCAATCGGCCTCATAATTTCGTTTTCTGGGTGTATATTTTTGAGGCCTGTAAAGATGGGAGGTGATGTGGCCTAGCTTCTAGAAGAGGGAGTCTGGGACATCTGGGAGGTCGTGACAACTTTTTATTTTGCTTTCTCTAGCTTGGATTCAGATGCTTTCATAAGACATGGGATGTTAAAGTTCTAGTAGCTTGCAAAATATTCTGAGGTATTAAGAAATTTTTTTTGTTGTTTTTCCATGTATCATCCTCAGTTAAGAACACCATATCAACCAAAAATGTTTCTTGCTTGTTTACTAGGTGGTGAAGAACTGAATTTATTTGGGCTACTCAATGTTAGGAAAACTGTTACTAAAATAGCCACCTTCTGATGTGGCTAATATAATATTTTAAAAAAGGCTCAAAAGACATACAGTACCCTGTATTGCAGGAAGGGGGGTTATCTGTGTTTCCTGCTTTTTGCCAGTGTTATTGATTGCTGGGGGCAAGACCACCATATGTGGAAGAATGTCTACTTTTTTGAATACTTTTTCTCCAGCTCAGATCTGAGCTGTTAATCCAAATTCTTCCAGCTTCTACTGGTGTCACATACAAGTGACATGTATTTTCCATTACTACAACAAGGAATTTCATTAGTTTTCTATGTTGTTTTTCATTGTTCTAACCTCAGCATGAACTTTGAATTCCCCCATCTTTTCTTAATTGCCGTCCCACATAGAGTTTTTTGGGTTTTTTTTTTCTAAAGTTGCACCAGATTTCACAATGGGATGATGTTGTTATGCTGTGAGTGTTGAACATGATCCCTTTCAGATACGTAAAACTTTCTTTTTCTTTCCACTTTACAAGAGGTTGCGTTTGCTGTTTTAATTACACTGTGAGGCACAGGAACCAGTCATCTTTTTATCTGTTTCCTGGGTAGTTACTAAGTTTTGGTTACTGTGAGATGCTGGTAATAGAAGTTTCTCAGCTTGTATTTTTATGACAATCCTAAAGTTTGTTAAACATAGGTACAAGCAAAAAAACCCAAGCATTTTCAGTTTCCTTGGGTGTTGAGATTTGACCATGACTACTTCTAATCTGTCAGGTCAGTTCAGTTCACATTTTGGAAGCGCTAGTAAAATAGTTTCATTGCAGAAATGATGAAACATGGCATATGAGATGGACTACATTTTGTGATTAATTTACTGCAGTAACTCTTGGGTTTACTGGTACTCTGTGCTACATTCAGGGTGAGGAGGACATGAAGGAGACTTTGTGAAGGCTGGTGGAAGATCCGTTACCACTGATCAGCAAGCAGGATGCTGAATGCATGCCACTGAGTCCTGGTATTAACTTTCCCACTAAAATCAGAGAAACATCAAGCTAGACAGAAGCTTACAGAAAGAAGTCCAGTTTCTGTTTCATCAAAGTTGGGTTCAATTACTTAACTCCCTCCACTCCTGTGGTGGCTCCTCATCAGGTTCGGTAGAGGTGTAATGTCTTGCAGGTTTCAGCCTGGCTTTGCCTTGTCAAAAAAGCAGCTGTGATCCTTCAGTTCTCTTTGCCTGTGTGCCTTCGAGCCAGTACAACTTCTGGTATGAGCCCTGAAAATCGTTTGGTAAAACTCCTGTTGAAGCATGTGAGGCTGTATCAGAGCACCTAGTCTTCAGATAGAGACTAAGCATTTGGTTTTCTTAGGTTTTTTTCCTCCTTTCTCCTGTTTTTCTTTGTGTCTTTGGGAAGGGAAAGGAAACTGCAGTGACTGTCATTTGCAGTTTTGAATTTCTGCCATTGGGTGATGCTGTTTGTTCTAAATTGTAGACTTGCGTTATTCTGCTCCTTGCTCTTCAGTGTGGCAATACTTGAGAGGTTTGGTGATGCCACTCCCGAAGGGAACCAGAGTACTTGAATAGTCTCATTTTTAAAGGCTGCAGAACCAGAAGGAGGGGGAGAAGGGGGTGGAAACCCCATGGATTTTTTTTCTTTTTCTTTTTTTGTCTTTTTTGATGCTCTGTTGGACAGCGAGGGTTTACCTGGTTGAGTGGTAAGCCTGTTTTTTCCGGCACGTCATGATCATGTTAGGTCATAGAGGAAATGAGTCTGGTGAAATTGTGCACCATTTCCAACTGAAACAGTTCTAGACAGGATTGTTTTCTTTTCACTTATTTATTACCAAGCTTCTAAATATGTCCCCCAAAAGGGGTACCTCACATATTGTAGAGAGTGTTGATGTTAAAATGACCAGATACTGGAGCTTGACTTATCCTGTTACTTTGGAAGTTTCAAAGTTTTCTGTAGAGCTCCTACATCGTTCAGATTTGTGAAAGGAAAAAAACTATTTCAGAACTGGAATATAGTTCCAATCCTACATAAGCAAATGAGGACATTAAATGACTCTACGGTGGCTTGATTTTTCTACATTTATTGTGTTTTGCTGATGGTAGCAGTAACGTAAGATTAAAGAATATGAAATACAATGCTAAAAAAGCCTTCTTTTTTTCTCTTAAATGGGCAATTAAACCAACAGTTCATGTGCTGTATTTGTCTTATTCTGGTAAAAATTTAATTTCTAATCTACTTTGTAAGTCAAAAATAGCAGCAAAAATTCTTCATTTTAGGCATTTGAGAAGATGAGGCACCTCAGTTCCTTTTTATATGTGTGTATTGCAGTATTTAAAATTTGAAGCTGTTGGTGTCCTGGTTTCAGCTGGGATAGAGTTAATTTTCTTCATAGAAGCTAGTGTGAGACTATGTTTTGAATTTGGGATGAAAAAATGTTGATAATGAGCTGATGTTTTGAGTTGTTGCTAACCACTCAAGGACAGTCCAGCTTTTCATGCTGGCTTGCCAGCGAGTAGGCTGGGGGTGCATGGGAAGCTGGCAGGGGACACAGCTGGGACAGCTGACCCAGCCTGGACGAAGAGATATTCCATACCATATGGCGCCATGCTTGGTATATAAAGTGGGAACGAAGACGAAGGGAGGGGTGGGGGGACATTCGGAGTTATGGCATCCATCTTCCCAAGAAACTGTTACATGTGATGGAGCCCTGCTTCCCTGGAGATGGCTGAACACCTGCCTTGCGATGGGAAGTAGTGAATGAATTCCCTGTTTTGCTCTGCTTGCATGCGTGGCTTTTGCTTAATCTATTAAACCGTCTTTATCTCAATCCATGAGTTTTCTCAGTTACCCTTCTGATTCTCCCCCCTGCCCAACGTGGGGGAGTGAGTGAGTGGTTGCATGGTACTTATTTGCTGGCTGGGGTTAAACCACAACAGTTGGCTGTGGTTTACACTTGAGAAATAGTAAAGAATGGAAAAGGGTGTTTTGTTTTGATACTTGCTGAAATGAATTGATATACTGATGTCACATTATTGTTATGGTATATTATTTCTTTAGCACATGGGCAGACAAAAGCCTAATTCTGATTTGGATTTGTCATTTCTGCAGCAAGAGGGGATGGACTATGATTAATGGCTATAAATTTACACTCCTTAGATCATGCTTATACAAGTAGGAAAAAAACCCGTACCTCACTTTTGTCTACATAGGCTTTCTGGCCCTTTGGGGGTAAGGGGACAGTGGGAATGGAAAGATAGAAAGACCTAGGACTGTGCAGGTGACACACTTACTGTTCCTCCTTTGCATCCTTGAAGAGGTTATTGGAGCTCTGATTTCTCTGTGGCAGTATAATTGCTGGAAGCAGAGAGTGGAGAGAGCTGTCCCTTGGGTGCTGAGCTCTTGGTCCTACTTGTAGACCTATTAGAGGCATATTTCTGGGGGGAGGAATGTCTTGCCTGTTGTGGAGCACAGGCTGCTCAAGCTGTCTGTCCGCTTAATGTATATTCAGCAGGACAATAGCCATTAACTAGATCTAAAAAAAAAAAAAATTACTCCATTGGAATTTATGTTAAATGTGGAATGACATTCTAGAATTTGAGATGCAGGTAGCCTGTGAAGGGTGTTCTTTAAAAGTTAAGAGAAGCATGTGCTACATGGAATCACAGAATCATAAAATCTTTGGGTTGGAAGGGACCTGTAAAGGCCATCTAGTCCAACCTCCCTGCAATGAGCAGGGACATCTTCAACTAGATCAGGTTGCTCAGAGCCCCGTCCAACCTGACCTTGAATGGTGCCAGGGATGGGGCATCTAGCACGTCTCTGGGCAACCTGTGCCAGTGTTTCACCACCCTCATTGTGAAAAATTTCTTCCTTCTATCTAGTTGAAATCTGTCCTCTTTTAGTTTAAAACCATCACCCCTTGTCCCATTGCAACAGGCCCTGCTGAAAGTCTGTCCCCATCTTCTTATAAGCCCCTTTAAGTACTAGAAGGCTGCAATAAGATCTCCCTGGAGCCTTCTCTTCTCCAGGCTGAACAACCCCGACTCTCTCAGCCTGTCTTCACAGAAGTGTTCCATCCCTCTGATCATTTTTGTGGCCCTCCTGCAACTTTGCATTAATGCTAACTGAGGAAATGCTTATGTCAACTCTGGCAAATTAATTGAGATATTTGTTAGGAATGAATAATAAACACGAATATGTGATTCTGAGGAAGCAGAATTACAAAAGAATATTATGAAAGGCAAAGTCCTTCCTTGCCTATTGCTAAAGGTTTAATAAAATACTGTTGCACTAAAGTGCATTTTAGTTAGCATTCAGTATTCACCATGTCCATATTTCGCTCTCTTGTTCTTAAGCTAGATATTTGAGAGAGATTTCCACTGCACACTGTCACAGACTACGTATTAAGTATTGTGTTCACTAGGTGAACATGTGCATATTCCTTTGCATGTGGGAAGGAAGGAAGGAGGGGTACTGGAAATGAGGAGGTATATGTCTGTGTAGGCAAAGGTTCTGCCTGTTCATTTCTTATTTGCAGGATTCCATTCTGTTATCTTTTCTGCTTGAAATGCAGTGTTCTTGGAAGAGCCCAAATATTATTAGAGGGCTGCAGTAATATAAAAATAGGTGGTGATTACTTTTGCATCCTTTTTATTAACTAGAGATTATCTAATCTCCTTGCTATCAACAGCAAATGAGTGGAAGAAACCTACCTAGCTCTTCATACCTTCCTTTACGTATGCAGTGATAGAACAGATGGAGAGAGGAAAACTTCTTGTAATCTCGATGAGATTTTAGAAAAATATCTCAGTTCTCACATTGTCTAAGGACTTCATAAATAGTGAGGATCTTCTGTCTGTGTTTTGTGGGAGAACAGACTTAAGAATATTCCCTTTACTGTCTATTGACATCTTTGTTTTGGCAATTCACATTAACTGTGTTTTTTGAAAATGTTCTATTCTTTAATCAAAAAAGCTCAGTATTTCTATAAAGAAACGACAGAGATAAAAATTGCCTCATTAGTGAGCATTTCAGTGTTTAAAACTGCGTGTCTCCAAGTTCATGCATCATAATAGCAATCAGACTTTTTCAGTTTGTTATGGTTTACTGGAAGGATTTCAAAGGGACGTTGACCAAATATCTAGTAAAGACCCTGGAAGAGCAGTTGGGTTTTAGTTTAAGTTCCTTGAATGGAGCACTGCCCGTACTTAGATATTGTAGCAGTGGGAGCAACGTCACAGTACTATGTCAAGTAATCTCTGTGATGAAAGCCAGAGCAGCAAGATGATGTTGAATTAGTCTTCTGCTGTTTGTGAAATGCAGAATGAGCTACGTTTGCAGAAGCCAAGGTGATGGCTTGATCGTATGCATTAAGCTTTACTTGATTAGAGACTACTAGCAAGATCCCTTCCATCTTCCCTCCAAGCATTTCCACTAGAAGACTGTGTTGCTTCCATCACATATCCTGATGCTAAGCTTTTCTCTAAGGAAAGAAGAAACCTGTGTCTCCAATGTGATTTTATTTCTTGCTTGTAAGGTTATCACTCAGTAGGGTAAGATTGTTTGCTAATAATCAGTGTATATTCAAGTAGAGGATCCCCATGGGTTTAGCGTGAGAGAGAGTAACTGAATAGACAACAGCATTGCACAACTGTTTATCTACCTTCCAGACACTGATACAGGCTCTGTGGACTCTAGCAGGATTGTATATACTTGGAAAAGAAAAGTGATAATACAAACATAGTATGCCCAAACAATCCTCATCTCCAAGACTGACATACTAAATTTTCAGATGCATCCTCACAGTCTGAAGTTCTGAAATGCACTTTTTTGCCACTGATTGAGGACTGAGAGAAAACAAATGTCTTGTGCAGGTTCCAAATGACTAAAATAGGTATTGAAATTGTTGGCAGTTGTGATACACAAATAAGGGATGGTTTTGACTGAAGGCATTCTTTGCTAGATAAAGGAAGATTGAAGTTCAGTATAACAGCTAATACGTAATCTTTCTGGTGGGTTATCATAAATGTCCTGTAGGTGTAAAATTTAATGATCTGAGGAGGAGGTACAGAAGAGAGCTCTACTTTGCTTTGCATGTACTTTGAGCACTAACCCACACTCTTGTAACAATTTGTTTCTGAAATTGCAAATACAGCCTTTCTGTCAAGGTGGTGTTCTTGTCTTGTTCTCATTTATGAAATAGAGTATTTTCCATAATTCTCGGGAAAAGTGAAAATGATAATTAATTGAAATTAGATATTTTCTGGTTTACTATCTGTAATCTGTATAATTTTATGTATATAGAGGCATGTGTGCCTGTGTATATTTTTTTTATATATATAGCCACCTGTGTGTGTATATAGTGTAGAAATATATACATGAAAAAGCAGCATGGTCAGCAGGTCGAGGGAGGTGATTCTGCCCCTCTACTCCACTCTGGTGAGACCCCACCTGGAGTCCTGCGTCCAGCTCTGGAGCCCTCAGCACAGGAACGACGTGGACCTGTTGGAGCGGGTCCAGAGGAGGCCACAAAAATGGTCAAAGGGATGGAACACCTCTCCTGTGAGGACAGGCTGAGAGAGGGTCTGAGGAGACATTATTGAGGCCTTTCAATACATAAAGGGGACTTATAAGAAATATGGAGAAGGACTTTTTACCAGGGCCTGTAGTGAAGGGGCAAGGGGTAACAGTTTTAAACTGAAAGACAGTAGCTATTGATTTGACATAACAAAGAAATTGTTTACTGTGAGAGTGGTAAGACACTGGAACGTGTTGCCCAGTGAAGCTGTGGATACCCTGCCATTGCAAGTGTTCGAGGTCAGGCTGGATGGTGCTTTGAGCACTGGTCTAGTGGAAGATGTCTCTGCCTGTGGCAGGGGGGTTGGGTTAGATGCATCTTTAAAAGGTCCCTTCCAACCCAAACGATGCTATGAATCTATATACATACACACACACACAAACTGATCAGTTGCCTCAATATACTACTGCGTGTGGGCTTCTTTAGAAAAAATACAGAAAAGGGGCGTTTTTTTTGCTTGAAACTAATTTAATTGTGCATCTTTGATTTACTAATCTTCCCACAAGCCGTGTTTAGATTGTATTACTCATATATACTGTGAAAGACTTTTTCAAATATGAGACTAATTAATCTCTTTGAGTAAGAAACATGACTTTTGTTCCATTCCTGGGAAAAAAAGTTGCATTGTTAAGTAAATTTTTAAAAAAAAAAGAATAGAATAGAGTAAGTTCTATGTACCTTATTAGATCTTTTTTTCATTGGTGGCAAGATGTTGTCTTTTGGCATCTCTCAATGAACTTTGTTCAAAAAAATGAGCTATGGAGCAGTCTTAATGATGTGAAAAGGAAAAAAGAAAAGCAACACTGATACTTGAAAACATGGAAAATTTTGTGTGAACATAAATTATATGAATTTACGGAGGCTGAAAAATCTTCCTTTGCAACACAGCAGTACGTTGAAAACTACAAATGCCAAAAATATGTGAATCTTGAACAATGTATATATCCCACTGTGAAATTTAGATATGATACAAACCATGGAAATTATTCTCCTGATGATGATTTCGTGAGAACAGAACACCCAGTGTAAGGGATCTGTTTGCAATATGAATGGGTATAACCAAGGCTGTTGCAATATTTTGAGCTTGAGATTCATTCAGCATGTGTAACTTCAGAAATATAATTTTATTGCTTTTAAATGTAACAAATAATTGTAGATAGTTGGCTGCCTCTAAAGTCAAAATACCCAGTGTACTTCATCAGTCTAATGATTTTTGAGATGATATGTGTAATTTTTCAGATTGCTTTAATATTTTTAAGTTATTACAATCTGACAGATATTTCAAGTGAGATATTGAAACCGGACTTAGTATGAGGGTTAGCTTCATCTTGAGAAAATAAAAGTTTTTGTCATCTTCACAAACTAAAATAATCATTGAGTTGCTTGCTTTTTTTTTTTGTTTTAGCATTACAGTCTGCTTTGGTTTGACATTAATCTTATCTATGACAAAATAAGTATTTAGATTTTGGTCTAGAAATTACTGTTCTAGAAAACACAAATTATGGAGGTCAGTGAATTCATATTGAAGTTGGCGACATTTCTGTTGAGTTTTAGTAAGAGTAAACTGCAACATTTACCTCCAAATGTATTTTTTCCTGTCCTTTTAGAAAAGGAAGGGTGCTACCCATGGAGCTGTGCAGGGCTTGGAATTTTCATAGGACAGTTGCCAATTTTCTAAAAATCCTTTCACCCTTTAGTCCAGCAAAGTTAAGGTTGTGCATTTGGCTTTGGAAATATTGAAGAATGCTATTTCAGGCAATTGTTCAGTATTGTAGTAAAAAAAACCCCCAAACCAACCAAAACAAAAAACCACCCTAAAACAAAAAAGGCATTGTTTTGCCTGCAACAAAAATGGAAACAGTTCAGTGAAAATTAATAATAAACTTGTAAGTTCCGTTGAACTTGCATCTAACTTATGTTCCTTTGAACTTAATTAGATGTCAATACCTTCATATTTTCCAACAAGGCTTATTTAGTTATCTCAGCTCTGCCTGTTCCCGACAGCTCCAGTCATGAGAAGCTGACACAATTTGAGAGGACATTCACTGCTGCCAGTTCTTCTGGAACTTGCAATCCAATTGGAATATTTGGTTGTTGGGAGTACCTGCTTTTAATCCCAGCTCTTGAGTCATTCAGTGTCATGAGCACCTCACCATTTAAAGCATTTTTTGGAAGTGCTTTTAGAATATGAAGCTGCTGAGGAAAAAAAAAAAAGATTAAAACTGCTTTCTTAATTTTAAAAGTAAAAATGTAATTTTTAATACACTACAATAGATCAATCTAGTGGCAGCTGATTGAGGTTCTGATTCAATGCTTTGTCTTCTCTCACCTTCTGACCCACCATTACTGTCAACCCTCTGCTGCAGGCTTTTCTTATAAAAGTGTCGACCTGTCCCTTTGAAAATCAACTTCAAAGAAAACAGAGTTTATTAATAAACTCTATAGAAGTTTTCTTTGTTCTTTAGAAAAGGTAATAAAAACTAGTGACTTGTCGATCTTAAGAATTTTTTTTAAATGTTTCTAATTTTATGATTGCATTTATTTTGGTACAAATTTCAGCTACTGAAATGTACCCTCCAGCTCTGTTCATGAGATTTTTTTTTTTCTTTAATGGACTTGCTAGGAAGAGTTGCTGTGCATGTATAAGTTTCCTTTAATGAAGTTTTAATAATATGTTGTGTATATATATACTTAATGTAGAGTAATGAAACTGTGTCTTGAAACAAGAAGTCTTTCTAGTTTTCAGTTAGAACCTGCAGTCTTGACTTTATGGGTACAGACCTGTAATCAAATTAATGATCTGTTGCAAGAAGGGAAATAACAGTATAAATAAAGCTAAACAGAATATTTAGAATGTTAGAATGTTAAACAGTTGGATCAGTGCCTGAGGTTATATATACAAGTCTTGTTTTGCACTATAATATATTTCATGTAAATTGACCATATGAAAGGATACGTTTATTATCGAATTTTTAAAACAGTTTGAACAACAATTTTACAAATTTAAAAACTTAGAATTCTGTTCATCGTGGATATGAGTTCAACCAGAAGCAGGGAATTTTCCTTTCATAGTACCTGCAGTTGTTATTACCAGACAGCAAGACATCTAGAGATACAAATACTCAAAAAAACCTCCGGTAGTTGTAATTTAGAGGTAAATTAAGAAACTAGCATGCAATCTCCTTATGTACAGCTTCATGTTTCATCTCGCTCAATAGCCTGAGGCATTAGCAGGCTTTCAGCATGAAATTTAGTGCTAGAGCACGCATACCTGACTTATTGTATATCATGCATACTAAATATATGGCTTTTATAGACATATAAATCACAATGTCAGGATTCTTGTGTTTTCTAAATGTAAAGTTGATCTTAATCTCAACAAGGTGGCTAAATTTATCTTAATAAGAGAATCTGATCCTGTGCATAGGATATGCTCAGTGAATCATTAAAAGAAAATGCGTGTTCCTTAGAATTTCAGGTAAATGTAGAGAATAATTGCTCAACTTTCTGTACGTCTGGATCATCAACAAAGAAACAGAGTCAATGTCGCTTGAGGACTGGGCCAGCCCCTAGTGGGTACAGCAAGTAAAATGTGTTAGGGACCATTTCTACCCTTGAGCGCAAGTTGCAGAGTTTGGCATGGTTCGCATATGCATGACAGAACTGTCCTTTATGGGCTTCTCTTCCTTCACTTTCATCTTCTCTGACCCAAATCAAATCACAGAACTGCCTTTCCCATACCTCTCTGTGGGAAGAGCCCATAGCTCTCTTATATGCTATCTGCCCAACCATTCCTGAATGTTCAGAGGATTGGTAGTTGTCACGAGCCAGCAGCCCCTCAGGAACCATCAGAAAAGTACAGCAGGAAAGTGCAGCGACAAGCCAGTGCTGAAGCCTGGCATCGTGGCTCTGCATCTCATCATCTGCCATTAGAAGCTCTGCTGAAATGTATTGGAATTACCAAAGTTTGTTGGAGACTTCAGACTTCACATGGTTCACCTAAGATGAGGTTGATGATTCTTTTCCTTCCTTCCACCCTATGTTCTGCATCTCCTGTAATGATTTCTGTGCTTCTTTTGATCACAGTGAGAGGAATTAGACCTTGGGTCCCCTTGGCTTGGGCCATGGAGACCCCCACCTCAAGATGTTCTGTGTAAGTAATCCTTGGACAACTCACTGCTAGCTCATTTGCAGATCCCTTGAATTGCAGCACATGGTTTTGAAGCTGCTATGCCCTGCTGCTTTATTAACCTCATGACATTCTCTAGTTCCTAACTTTTTTAGTAGTTTGTTTCCCTTGAAAATATTTTTCAAAACACAGGTAGCTCTCAACCTGCAGGAGAGGTTTGTTAAGTATTGTATTTACCTGTTTGTCAAAGGGTGTTCCAGGGAATAGGTATTCAGAGTCAGCAGTGGCATTTCAGAATGCAGTGGAGCTGGGTTATGAAGCAAGTGTACTATGTCATTTGATAACTGATTTCCTTAGCTGTCACGGAGCTGTAGTGTAAGGTGCAAGGATTTATTCTGCTCTTACATACTGGTATGTTTGTAGATAACTGCTGGAAGGGGACAAGTGAACTATTACACTAGCGTAAACTAGAGTATAATTTGGCTTGCTTTCTGAATACTTTTGTGGTTTGCCGTTGGCAATTTGGGACTTTCCAAAACTATGATGGGAGAGTTATGAAAACTTTATGCCACCAAAATCACACTTTGTAATGATTGTCAGTGGGAAAACTCTCTAGCATTTACTTCTAACAGCAGTTACATTGGCAAAAGGGATTGCAAGTATCAAGAATGACGAACAGTCATTAAAGGATCAACATTCAGATTTCTTTTTGAGTTAAAAATGAAACACTATTACTAGCAAAATCCTGGAATTGTTGAGGATTTGATTCTGTTTGTATAAAAGCTGTGAAAAAGACCCCAAACCAAAGTAAAACTCTTGTTGTTCTGCAATGTGAGGAGCATTAAATGCTTGAATAATATGCGTGCATAGGGATTTCCCTCATTTATTAAGCTGATAAAGAATAACACTTCAATGTAACTAATACCGATTTACAAACCTTAGGTTATTTTTCTCTTTAAATGACTGAAAAGGCTGGTTTGTTATATTCCCATACATTGATATTTCCCAAGTTTTATGTTAGTGTACGGTACTGCTAGCCACGCCATAATAGGTTGGCAGTTCAAAACACCTTCATAGTACATTCCTACTTCTCATTAAATGACTAGTTTATATAAGACACAGCTGATGAGAAATGAAAACAAATTTGATTTAAAAAAAATAAAATTTGTGAAATTACATTTGTTGAAATAGTAATTGTTTTTCACAAAAGTGAGAACAAAACATCATATTACTGATTGTTAACTTGAATAAAGCCTCTCGTAATGTATTTGAACGCTTTTTCCATAGAAAAGGGTTTCCCTCCTGCCACACCTTCTCTTGCATTAATGTTATAAAATCTTTTAAATACATCAATGAAAGTCTTCTTTTAATGTTCAGTTTCAGCATGTGAGAAACCATTTAGTTTGTCTGGGATACTCTGTTATCAAGAGAGTATCTTCTTCATGCAAAGTTCTTAGCCACAAGATTTTTTTCATTCATAAAATGTGTGACTATAGTTGTCTTTGTAAAAATGTGGCTGAAGTAGTTAGTGGCATTATTTCAGTCATGAAGAAGTAAATTCAGTCTGACTTTTAAACAATACTAAACTGACCTGAAAGTTACTCTGTTAGTTTTATAATCACTTAATTTGTGGTAATTAATTTGTGGTGAGGTGGGTGTTGCTCTCTTCTCCGAACTAACTAGCGATAGAATAATAGGAAATGCCCTCAAGTTGCACCAGGGGAGGTTTAGACCAGATAGTATGAAAAATTTCTTTACTGAATGGTCAAACACTGGCACAGGCTGCCCAGGGAGGTACTGGAGTGTCGTGGTTTAGCCCCAGCCGGCAACTAAGCACCACGCAGCCGCTCGCTCACTCCCCCTCCCACAGTGGGACGGGGGAGAGAATTAGGAAAAACCTCGTGGGTTGAGATAAACACGGTTTAATAGGACAGAAAGAAAGAAGGGAACAATAATGATAATACCAACAAAGGAATGTACAAGAACAAGTGAGGCCCAGTACAGAAATTGCTCACCACCCCGTGATCGACAGCCCGTCCCCGAGCAGCGATTTCCGCCCCCCGGCCAACTCCAGTTTATGTACTGGGCATGACGTCGGATGGTAGGGAATATCTCTTTGGCCAGTCTGGGTCAGCTGTCCCGGCTGTGTCCCCTCCCAGTTCCCCGTGCACCCCCAGCCTGCTCGCTGGCAGGCCAGCACAAGAAGCTGGACTGTCCTTGACGGCTCAGCAACAACCCAAAACATCAGCACATTATCAACAGTTCCTCATCCCAAATCCAAAACACAGTCTCACACTAGCTTCTGTGAAGAAAACCAGCTCTATCCTGGCTGAAACCAGGACATGGAGTCACCATCACTGGAATTATTCAAAAAACGTGTGGACGTGGCACTTTGGGACATGGTTTAGTGGGCACGATGGTGTGGGGTTGGTGGTTGGATTTGATGATCTTAAGGGTCTTTTCCAACCTTAATGATTCTGTGATTCTGTAATTTCTTATTTTTGACACTGCTTACAATTTCTTTTAGTTTGCAGTAGATGCTTTCTGCAAAAGCACAATAAGAAAAAGAAGCATAAGAAACTTAAATATGTGAACCCCAGAACCTGTCAGTCAGTCTGTTATTGCTACATATGGTAGGTTTTAACTGCTGTTCTTCTAGGTAATATGGGCAGAAACTAATAGCTGAGTACACAGAGCTTGTGAAAGAGGTTTGAAAGCAACTTGGTGTTTGATCATGTTTAAAAGAGGACCTAGTCCTTGTTATGAAGTTAAGCTGAATACTTCAACCTTCTCTCACCTTTCCTGAACGTTACAGTGAAAATTATTGACATTTGTGTACTGAGCATTGAATAAATAAAAATTGTACTGAATTTGGTTATAAAATTACTTGGAGGAAGAAATGAAAGGACTTTACAGGGAAGTACTTAGACCAGGATTGATATTTTGTACAGGATTAGAAAACAAAAAGGAAGCCAAGGAATTACTTTTGAAAAGTGAAAGAAAGCATACTTGCTTGGCTTTGTATTTGAAATGATGTGCCACCTCTTCTATTTTGGATGAAGAATACTCCGTAACTTGAAGATATCTTAGAGAAAAGAGTTACTCGGTTTCAGCAGCACAGTGTATGTGTAAAGCTTCTTTCCTCCCCACTCAAGACTTGATTTGCACCTGCATTTAACCTCCTTTGAAAGAGTCCTCAGTAAGCTGTACGTCTCTCAGTAAATTGAGACCATATCTGTTAGGCCTGAAACAAAACAATTATTGCAATTGTAAAATTTGTTTGGGTTTTTTTCCTTTGGAAAGGATTGTAGTTCTGTTATTTATATGTTTCTTGAAAAAGGTAACATTTCATATAAAATGGAGCGTGAAATTGGCATTGCTCAGTGAGAAGGAATATTCACTGCAGTATTAAGTGATGGAGTTGTTTGGCTGGCTGCAGACTTCTGAAGACTTCCCTGACTGGTCTGATTTAAAACACAAGCAGCAACCACCATTAAACTGTGTTCCGGCTTTAGTAGTCAGCAGGGTCCCACAGTCTACCATTTATAATTTCTGTAGAGTTCTAGAAAGGCATTTTACAATCCTTTTCTGAAACACTTGCTTTATTTTATGCTTTAACCTAATGAAAAATGTAATTATCATCAAGGATGGCTTTATACTTAACATGTAATGGAGTGCATGTCCTTTACACACATACTGGAAAATTAATGGTTTGTTCTTTGACCCGTTGCTAAAATCTTGGAAACTCTGCGTACAAGGGAATGTGGAAACAGAGAATAGTGAATGCCATTACTAATGTCTGTGTGCTGTTTTCAATCTTCAAGCCTACTAGCTTTCTCCTTATTTTTTATTTCCCCCCACCCCTCTTGGCTGTGAAGTTTGGAGTGATAAACATATACTTAACAACTTATTCTTTACAGTTCCTTAAAAAAATTTATCACTACTGAAGTCACTTCATAATTGCAATAGGAAACCCTTGGGAATTATGGGAAACTGGTACCACTTGGGTGGTTGTGGTACTTTGCTTTTAGTCTTGAGTCTGTCAGTGCACTCCAAGTGCTGCAATTCAGTGTGGCATGCTGTTTTATTTAGCTGCAGAATTTTACCATGAAATGCAGCAGTCAGCAGCACAAAATCATTTACATTTTGAAATCATCCTGGATCTTTTCTCACACATTATTTTTGTCATTGGAGTATTGTGTGTTGGTATCTTTGCCACAAGTGAATTTATATGTCTGACATAGAATTTTTTTTAAACCTTTGGTTCAGCGTGAAGTAAAAGGAGAATGCTAAGTAATGCTGGATGCAACGAAAGTCATCATTAAAGCATAGAACATCTGACTGGCATTTATTTTTGCTTGCTGAATTCAGAAGTTTCCAAGGAAGAGCTGTAATCTCTGATGTTGGGAGTAGAAGCAATTTTGGAATACAGTAGTAATGTGGGAGAGTGATGACACATGTCGCCTCAGTGAGGGTGTGTATTGATCAAAAGAGGGTATGAATTTGAATTCCTTTTTCTCCTTTTCCATTCCACCAAGCTGTGGGTTTGGGGGATATTTCAGCTGAACTGGGTTTCAAAGAGTAATTGGAATAATGAGAAAAGGTATTAGCAAAGCAGGTATGCAGGCTGTTGGGGGAGAAATGAAGTAAGTACCAAAGTTGGCATGAGTGATAGAGTGAAGAGGTTAATAAAGAGTCACAAGACTGTTGTGCTGATTTTTGGCTAGAAGAGTATGTGATCATGCATAGTATGGTAATGAAGGAATCTTCAACAGAAGTATTCTGTGGTAATCTATTTTTCTGTCACCGTCAATGATTTTCAAAATTGGTATATTTTATGGAATGCCTGGAATTTTCTTCCAGAAGGAAAGCTATTCCAACATAACATAAAATGTGAAACTGAAAAAAACCCACACCCACAAAACAAAAAAACCCCAAACACTGCCCCCCTCCAAAGCCACAAACACCCCATCCCTCCCCCGCAAAAAAACCCAACCAGTACACACGAAAAAAACCCCCTCATTTTAATTGATAGATGCTTGCTTGAAATGGTTGACATGGAAGACAAAAATACCGTAGCCACCAAAACAGTGGCAGCTTGCTAGAATGACTTGGAACTTCCTGTTGCAATGGTGTTTATAATGGCTGAAATGAATCATGTGACTTACACAACCTTTGTCTCTGGGCTTTTTTTCAGAATTTTGGAGTAATTTGAAGTCTTCGGGTTTTGTGCTGCTTTGGAACAAAATACAATTTTGAAATTTTGATGATCTTGTATAAGTTGTGTGCTCAGCCCACTTCTAGTTACATAGCTAAATCTTATATTTAATTTCCTTTAACTTTCTTTTTTTGTTCTGGTGAAAAAAGAACCTCTTTTATAACAATAATTTGAAAATCAGCAAACTAAGACTGTCTGAGTACTGGTTTTAGTGGACTGAGAATAAGATAGCGAGTGACTAGAAGTAGAGAAACATATACTCTGTTGTTCATGCAAATTTGTATGAATTCAACTGACATAAAGCACAGGGGTTTAATACTGGATGATGCTTAGCACCATTGTTTTCTCTTACTGCTGCTGCCAGGATAGGCAAAGACCGGACTAGCAAGTATTGGGTGTTTCAAGCGAAATTTGTCTTGTGCTGGACCTTACTTTATCCATGTTAAGTAGCAGATCTAAACCTAAAAAGAGCCAAGAGCCTCCTCCTCATAGCAGCATTTATTTGTTTCTGAAAAGTGGTTTCTGTTTCAGGAACTGTAAATAAGTGAATGATGAAAGCTGAATTGTTTAAAAAACAAATGAACCAATTGTGTTACTGTCTCTTGCGGGAACCTATTCTGAATTCTCAAGTGTTTATATTATCATCTCAATGGCTGGAAACTCCTGTGTTTTGCTCTTGGAAAGGCTAGTGGAAAAAATCATTCAGCAACTGAGATGCCTTGTTACCCTCTCCTAGTAGCTGGACACTCTAGCTTCTGCTTGTTTTGGCTCAGTCCTGATTGTGTGCTTGGTACCTTCGTGTTCGCTTCTCTTCCCTTCCCCCTCAGTAAGGCCAAAACCTTCATCGTCTAAGCCAGTTCTCTTCAGGGAGTTTTAGGACATCACAAAGGAATCCTGTTTTTAGATTTGAAGAATTTTCTTTTTAATTTTTTTTTTTTTTTTAACTCCCGGAAAGAGGCAAGGGTCACCTCTTTTGGGACAGTTGAAATAAACCTCATGTGTCTCTGGAAAATAGTGCTGAATGAGGTAGAATGTATTTGAAATTAATCTAGCAGGAGCAACAAATTTTGTTGCCGTGTTTTCTGTATTTCAAACATTAAAATGTTAAATACATGTTTACCTAAACAGTGTAGTAGGTGAAGAGGATTCTGGGGACACTGCCTTGACTGAAATGGACACAAAGATCTCTTTTAGCTCTCGAAGTCATTCACACTGGTGTAAGGAGCTCTCAAACTAGCTAAGCAAGTCTGCTGTGATGTCCTGGAGAAAGGAGCCTCTGTCCACAAGTATTTCAGTAGATCTGCAGGATGTGGTGAACTCCAATAATAGACTTGATTGCCGCAAGCCACAGCTGCCTCTATTCTAAGCCAAAGTGCCTGTAGTCTGCAGTAGACCTAGGAGTCCACCAGCACTAAGGGATTAAAGTGTTCTTTTGTCCTTTGAAGTAGAGTCTCCTATCTCCTGTCACTTCTGCTGCTTGGACCCAAAACTGAGACTCGCAAATTAACAAAATGAAATAGTATTTTTCAGTACAGTCATAGCTGTAGAGGAGCCAATTTGTAAACCTAAGCCAGTTGATATATTCCTATTCTTATTAAGCTCTTCTGTTACTCAAAACACATGCTGGATTCTTCCCAGATGTCTACTTACTCATTACCTCTCTTGTTGAGCAGGTCTTCAAGGAAGACTGACTCCTGTTGGTCAGCCTGTTTGGTGGCAAGGACTGAAGGATATATTTGTCATTACGTAGTCATTATGTAGTCTGTATGTGGTACATTCAGAAAGAATAAGACTTAAACATATCTTTAATGATGACCAAAGATTGGCAACAAATCTCCAATGTGTATTTCATTGGATCGCTTTTCTTTGGCATGATTTATTCTAGTATGACTTCCTGTCTGAGAAGGTCATGCAGACTTAGAGACAGAAGGGACTCAAAAGGTCATAACCATTCACCTGTCCAAGAGCAGGACTGGTTAGAGTATTCACAGTTAGATTTGTCAGGTCATTTGTGGAGACTTGCAATATTGGAGACTGCTCCAGGTGTCTTTTGAGACTCATGTTTCATTGTATTGCAGTGCTTGATTAACCGTTACTGTTAAAAATATTTTCTGAATGTGTAATGTGAATGTTCTGTGCGTTAGGCCCATTACTTCCAGTCATCCTGGATGTAGATAATATATCATACTTTATTCCTTGAAGCTGGTGGGTTTTGGTTGTTTTTTTTTTTAGAACTCCTTCTCTTTGTTATATACTCTGATAAATTGTTTCTGACAACTTTTTCCATCTTTATAACGAAGAGAAGGTCACATTAGGGTAGAAAGAATCTGGTCTTGAACTAATGTGAGGAAAAGAATGGACTTAAGCTTCTTTCCATGGTCTTAGCCCTTTTATTTTTGTTGGAGTGAGATGGAAGAGTCTTAGTCTCGCACAGTCATTCAGGCAGGAAGGGATTTCGAGAGGTCTATAGTCCAGCCTCCTGCTCAAAGCTGAATTCAGAGCAGGTTGCTCAGGGCTTTATCTAGATAAATCTTGAAGACCTCCAAGATGTCCACAGTGTCTTTGGGCCACCTGCTCCATATCCTGATAGTAAAAAATTTTTCCTTCTATCCAGTCAGAACCTTCTCAGCTTCATTTTTATGACCGTGTTTTCTCTATTTAAACTACTGTGAACCCAAGTCAGGAGAGTAGCTCTGTCTTCTTAGTAAGCTCCTTGTAGGTATGGGAAGGCTGCCATCAGGTTCTCCTGAAGCCTTCTCCACTCCAGGCTAAAAAACCCAACCTCTCTTCACATGACATAACTTCAGCCCCTTGAGTAGGTTGTCATTTAATGAACACCAAGGAGAATAATTGCTTCCCTTGATCTACTAGCTGTGCTCCTCTTGATACAGCTTAGGATGCTGTTGTTTCATGAAAGATAGATGTTATTATCTCGATGATTCAGTTCTTGAGAAGTAGTTGAAAAATAATAATTTCAGTGATCCAGGGTACTAAAAAAGCTAGAAAATATAGTCAATAGGTTTGTTTTCTGTGACCTTAATATGTTTTTTAGGTTTTCTGTGGTCATGCCATCTCAGCTGCATTACTCTTCCCCATCTCCCTTACTTTATCTCCTCCAGCTTTTATATCCATTAGCCAGTTGTATTGTTATACTCTTACTTTTTGCCTCATAAGAATCAGCAAATAAGTAAATGAGAAACCCAAAATAGTGCTCCTGAGAGGGGAAGTTGGGTAGTAGCAGCTTAATCCCTGATATGCTGCACACTAAGGTTGACATTTGGCAACTGATGAGCACACCTGTACCTATGAACCATGTGCTGCTACTTGCGTGTTTTTCAACACTTTTAGCTGTGTGATAGAACTAGGAGCATTGCAAAGAGTGTAGTGAAGGAGCCAAGTCCTTAAAAACATGAAATTTGCCAGTTTTGTTGCCCATGGAAACCTTTTTTTTTTTTTTTTCTTTTAAGTTCCATAATGTGAATTGAAATTTAATACTGTGGAGCTAAACGTGGTTGGAGAGAGACTTCTTCTCTGGTAGGAAACTGGTGATCTGTGAAGAATGTCGTATCTGGAATTTTTCCATATAAATGATTCCTGCTTGTTCCTGTTTTTTGAGTTGTTTCTGGAGTATATGTTTCCCCACCACCACCTACTTTTTAAAGTAGAAACTTGTCTTTCTGTACGTCAGTGTACTTGTCGGTAACATGTAAAAAGAGCAGCAAGTGTTAGCATGGATTACTCAAACTGTAGTCCACTCCTATTTGTGAGAATGCATTTCCTTTTGCTTATCTATAGTTACACCAAGTAAAGCTTCTAAGAAATAGAAGTATTTCTGTAGCTGAAAAAAACCCCCACATTTCTCATTCCGCATGCCTTCTGCATCGATTGGAGACTGAGAATGAGTTGCATTCTGGTAGAAGAACAATTTACATTCAAGCTGTTATTATCTAAATGCATAAATATACCTTTTGCATAACTTTATTATTTTCATTGACTAGGTAATGTTTCTAACGCCTGAAGTGTTAATGATTCTTTGAAGAGACTATTTTTGCTGGAGGTTTTGTGTTACTGTCTGTATAGTTGCTGGACCTGGAGATTGTAGTTGCATTTTACTAGATGCGTGCAGATTTATTTTTCAGCAACAAGCACTGTCATGCTTGGAGAATTTGCATTCCTACCCCTGAGCTTGGCTCCATTGCTGCTAGAGGGAAAAATGCAAGAAACCATCTACAGTTAATTTCTACTTTCTCTGGGCTCTGCTGTGAATGATTATGTTAATGATAATTTACTTCTATGAACTTCCTAAGAAAATACTGGGAAATGATTGGATGTAGTTCTATTCAGGCAGATATCCTTAATTGTGCTAGTGACCTTATTTATATATTGGTCAATAAATGTGAACTCTATAAGATAACACAAAAGCTTTACTTTTGGTCTGAATATTTTCATTGGTTATCAGGAGAAAAAACACAGGACCGACATGTCCCAAACCATCCAAATAAAACATTATATTGTTCCTTGGCCGTGAGAGCAGTGGGCATTTTCATAAGCTCTTGTTTAATATTTATATAGCATCTCTGCCTAGGTGGGCTTCTATTTAGTGTCTGGTTTAAGTAATTGAAATAGATACAGAAAGAGAAAAAACCTAGCAGTCACTTTGTCACTGGGAAAGGCATTTTCTTTTAAGTGTAATAATGTTTAAATGTCTTGCTGGAATGATACCGATCTTCATTATGTTTCAAAGGCAAGTACAGAAAACAAGTGGACAGCAATATAAAGCTGTGTTGTGAAAGATCTCTTTCTTAAGTGGCAGATGAACACCTACCTTTGAATGCTGGAAGTTCTATTTTTCCACTTTTTAGAAAACGGCTTCAGAAACTTAATAACATTAGGGCAAAATTTTTGGTACTGACTTGACTGAAGCAGTAGAGATCACTATTTTAGAGCTGTATGTTTTTAATTTTTAACTTTTCTCAAGTAGCCTTTGTAATTAACGTAAATGTGGTTGAGGTTTCAGCCTATACATAGGTTGTAGCTTCATTTATTGTTTCAGTGAAGTTCAGAATAAAGCACTGCAGTTCTTCATAATAAAATAACCTTGTAGTTTTTTCTGCAGTCCGGTGCAGTTCTGTCTTACTGGTCAGCTATGTTGTCAAGTAGTGCAAACGGAGAATAGGTTGTAGTGATCTCCTGTAACACAGGCCAATGTGAGCAACTGTGTTTTCAAGACAGACACCAGCACTGCCCTATTCCTTCTCTCTCTAATTTCTTCCAAAATACGGATGGTTTACAGCCAGTTTCACACCAGCCACTACATGTTTTCCTCCCAGGATATTTTTGCACCTTATTTAAAGCGAGATTTGAGGCTTGTGCAATATTGATTCCTTTCCCAAGCAGAAGGTCCCTGCAAAAGGTCCACTGCCTTACTCTGCCCTGACACTTCTCTTCAAAGGAAAAACTCTGAGGCCAATAATTCAATGGAAAAATTAACTAACATGTTTGTACTGGGCAGTATAGTTCAAATAAATCTGTGTAAGAGGTTGAGACCTAGAATGATGGTTTCTCAATATTTACGAAATCTGCTGATGTGGGAGATTACAGGCAGATGAGAGTGAGAAGATTTGAGAGACTCAGCATGCCAGTGGGACAGCCTGGCGGGGGACAGTGATTCCTTCCTTTGACTATCTGTGGCACTCTCGTTGCAGAATTGGCTCTGCTGTATGCAGACCAATTACTAAACTGGCTCGCTGTGCTGCCCAGATTATTACAGTACGCAGACATGAATTTCAGGTTATCATAAAATGCAGTTTTTGTGGATCGCTGGTGGTTCATGAACAGCTGGCACGGACCCAAAGTTCTCTAGCAGTGGTTGCTCAGGATTCAGAGCTCTTCGTCTCACAAGTCACTTTGAGAAATGTATGAATTTGTCTTGGGTGGGCACATCATAAGTTTTCTTTTCCTTGCTTCATGTCACTGTGTAGTAAGTCACAGGTGACGTACTAAAGCTGGCGTACTGGTAACAAAAGTTGTACCCAACTTGGTCAAATTTATATGGGCAGTTTAATTGTATGCTGTTCAAGAGACTCTCAGTGGTGCTTAAGGCAGTGGTAGTTAGCAACTGGTTTTTACGTTAAGATATCACTAAGGCTATGGTTTGGTGCTTCTATTTGCACTTAACTTTGAAGGAATCTCATTACATTCCTGCAGTAACTTTTTGAAGCATGTATGGATTGTAATTAAAATTTTACTTTCCCCAAATACTTGCTTACTCTGTTAAACTGAACATCTCGTTTGAATTGAACCGAAACATGGTTTATTTCAGTTAACAGCACTTAATCTAGATTAGTTTGTACTGTTCAGCATTTCACTGATGGAAAATAAAAGGTAACTTTGTAGGCATATCAGAGTGTGGCTGCAGCATAAAAATCAGAGCGCTAATGTTTCCCAAGCACATGCAAGTATTATATTACTGAGAGGGTCACTGTCTGTTCAAGCTTTGAAGTACGACATCATATGCGATGCATGACCTTTGAAAACACACAAAAAGTTTGCGGAAAGAAAGAATATTTTAAAACTTGCATTATTAATTATTTCATGTAGGTATAGTTATGCATGTTAGCACAGATGTGCCAGTTGAGTCTCAAGAGCTAGCAACGCTCTTTGCTTTTCTTACATGTAGCCTTGCCTATTTATATATCTGTCTCTGTTACTGTTACTTTCTCATGCTGTAGCTTGACACTCTGCAACAAGATTATCTGAGAAGGAACATGTAAGAGGGATGTGCTCAGAGTTTCACTGATCAGTAGTCTGTTTTGGATTTCACATCTAGATCTCTTTCTAACCAACTTTCCTCTCTTACTTGCATTTCAGAAAGCTGATCCATCTTTCAGTGTAATCTTTGCGATTTGTTGTTTTACGTGGTACAAAAAAATGCATCTTATTTTGTGCAAAAAAAAGGAAGAGAGAATCCCATCATCAAGCAACAACTTAACTTGACATTCTGTCTAAATTCCTTTGTCCCGCTGGCTCTTGGTTTGAAACTAAATTTTGAGGAATTAAAGAGTTTAAGATTTGGACAAGTATTGTTTGGCTATCACAGAATTACAGAATGGTTGAGGTTGGAAGAGACTTCTGGAGTAACCTCTTGTCCAACCTCCCTGCTTATATGCAGATCAGGTTGCCTAAGACCATGTCTGAATGGCTTAAAGAATATAAATAATATATGGGTATAAGAGTATAAACAATCCTCATGCTCTCGTCTTCTTAAAACTACTTTTGTAATTTAAAAAAAAATGCTTATATGTTTTAAGAAGATGTTTCCAAGGTTGAAATTTTGCAAATAATTTAGAAGAGGTTTTCATATAAATAAGTAACACTTTATAAAGCTATAAATACACATATCATAGAATCATAGACTCGTTTAGGTTGGAAAAGACCTTTAAGATCATCAAGTCCAACTGTTAACCTAGCATTGCCAAGTCCACCACTAAACCAGGTACCTAAGCACTGCATCTACACATCTTTTAAATATTTTTAGGGATGGTGACTCAACCACTTCCCTGGGCAGCCTATTTCAATGATTGATATCTCTTTTGGTAAAGAAGTTGTTCCTAATATCCAATCTAAAACTCCCCTGGCACAACTTGACACCATTTCCTCTTGATGATGATGTATAGTGTTGCAGTGAACCTTAGAATTCTAGATAAATTTCGTGTGGAATATACTTTTCTTAAGATGATTATGCTACATATTTATTGTTAACATTAGCTTGGCTTGAGTTGGTAGTCTGGGGGTGTGTGTGTATGTATGAATCTATTAGGCTTATACATTATTATCTCATCCACACACAAATGCAGGAGTGTAATTTGTGAAGTCACATGTGTATGTATATATTGAAAACAAAAAATGGCAGATCTTATCTTTGCTGGTTTGCCAATAACGTAATGAGCACCTTATCAAAGGAAAAAAGTGGCTCTTACTTGATAGAAAGAATTTGTGCTTAGGTACATACAGGTAACGCATTGCTTTTGAAGGTTGCATAGATGCAGAAGACACATGGCCCCATGCTAATTTGTGTGCATGTGTGTATGTATTTTCTGACTTTATTTTTTTTTTTCACTCAGCAGTTTTTCATGGTTCTTCCAGAAAGCAAGCATTAGCTGTCACTAAGCATAGTGTTTCTGGCTTAGTGGGAGAAGCATGACATAAAAATTCCTCAGCCAAACACATGCTAAATGAAGAAGGAATGTGAAATTAATGTCTGCTTGTGTTAATATTTTGTGATACTTACCACTAATAATACCAGATTTACTCTGCAATTTGTGTTATCATGTTTAATATTTTTGATGAAACAAATATCTTTGTTATGTTTTTACGTATTTCTTGCATGCAGCATCATTAGTATTGTTAGTGAGTGAGACATCTGTTAAATTAAGCTTTTGTTTTTATTTAGGTTTATGAGTTAGACGGCATTCCCTTGATCCTGGACAACTGCAGCATTGATGACAACAATCCTTGTATCCTTTACAAAAGAATTCTAATTATGGAATATGACTCATAAGAAAAGGTGTGGAGGTTTATTACATATTTATGCTAGCATTGCTTTCACTTGGTACCTAAGTCTAGCTGGCCTCATGAGTTTCTAGGTTGTATTTAAATGCTTGGTTCGGAAGTGAGCAAACTCATAAATCTGCTTTCATGAACTGGATTCTAAGTAAGTTGGACTGTGCTTGTATTCTGTTTCTTAAAATAGTAAATGTTACTGGTTTACTAATGTCAATTCAGAGAGATAACTGTGATGAGAAATATGAATTAAGAGTATGTTTCAGCATTGTATCAGATCTTGGAGCTTCAACTGAAGAAGAATCAAAGCAAAGAGATCTTTGCTTCAATTGAACCTTGCTCAGTAGACTGAATTAAGTATCCCATCAGTTCTGTTTGGTTATTAAATCTGCCTGGAGAACTTCTGTAAGCACAGAGACAAGGCTAGCAAGCTGTAATGAAAATGTGTATAATTGACAGAATTAATGATGCAGATTACTGAAGCGTTGGGGAGATTTTAATAAAAATGGCATTGTGCTTCATATTTGGGATTTTTTTGTCTCCTGAGGTTTAAGAGCAGATTTCCAAGACAGATGGCTGTTAGAGGGAAAAAACTTTATATTGAAGATAAACAGTCATTAAGCAGACTTACCCATCTTTTCCTGAGTAATCCTGCTGGTGCATTCAGTGGGTGAGCTATTATTTTGTGTCAGCAAATCATTAGCTGCTTTAAGTTTATGTTAAGTGCATCTGGAAATCAGATGCCTTTCCTGTCTAGAGTAATGTCAGCTTTCTTATACTGAACACATGAAACAGGTTTTTAAAATTACTTTGTCAGAAAAAGCTCACTTTTTTTGTTTTTATGATACTTGTTAAAAAAGTTGTGAAAATGTTAACTTATTCTCATAGTTGTGTGCTGTAGAACATAATCCACACATAACTATATCTTAAAATGATGAAATAATGTAGGGACAGGTAATAGCAAGATGTTAAACAGCTCGGTGTTAAGTATCCTCTGAGTTACTCACTTTGTTGCTTTATATGCAAGGTTTTTACTCATCATTATTCCTATAGTTGGAGACCTAACAGTATCTCTGTACTCTTGACAGGGCACTGAGTAGCAGAGTTGTACCTCCACAGCCCGATTGTGGTAAGGGACACTGTTGGATGTGGTGGGAAGGGCAGAGAAAGTTACTCTTCCTTTGCTGGAAAGCAGAGCTGTGCAATGACTTTTAGAATTCCTTTCTTGGATTAATCCTTCAGTTTAGCTGTTAGTAAAAGACAATAAAGTTTGAGGCCTTCAAAGGGTGTAGTTGTAATTTACAATCTCGAATGAAATGAAAATAAAATACCAAGGGAGCTTTTACTGCATTTTAGGCAATGTGGAACTTCTTACACCTTTTGACACAGGCTAACATTTAATGGTGGTACTATAAACTTCTTCCCATAAGATAAAACTTTGCTTACTTGGTTTTTAAAGACTTACTAGACATAATGAAACCTCTTAATATGAACTTTCACCACTGATCCATAGCATACAGTATTCAGTTATATGAAAAAGTAAGTAGCACTTGGGCAGAGGGGGGACTAGCCTGCTGTGACGAAGTTTGCTGCATCAGCTTTTGGAACACAGCTGCTCGCTACTACTGTTTATCATTTTGACCTAGAGCTGTTCCAGGTGCTCCTGTGCTACATGAAGTTAATGCTCCCCTGCGTCCCTCCTGCCTCTGATGTTCCTCATGTGCTGCATTGTCAGCATGATTATGCAGGGAAGCAGAAGAGGAGTTTGCAGTTTGCATCTGTCTTTACTTTCACCTGCTTTGCTGCATATTCTGCTACTTCTAGACCCCACAAACCAAGACCTTAGTAGCATGTAGGTGCCTGACTCCATTGCATAATGTTCCTCTGAAAAGATTCGACTGTTTCTTTCCTCCCGCTGTGCTCCCAGTCCTGTCTGGCACAAATCCATTTTGTGATGCTTGTAAACCAGAGCAGTGCTCTTCCTAAGATTTGAAAGGCTACTTGCTTAAAACTGAAACATCTTAAAATTGCTTGCATTGTAACTTTGTGATCCAGAGTGAATACATTTTGTCTCTTTTCTCTTTTCAGGTAAGGTTAATTAGAAGGAAATATCTAGGCAGCTCTTGAGCTGGGTGTTGAGAGAGTTGTCGAAATTCAAATATGATCACTTAGTAGTGCTGCCATTTGCCAAGGTGATGTAGAAAGCTGTGAAAGAAAGCTCAGTGTAGCTCTTCAGCCAGGGTTCCTTTGGGGAGTCATGTCCAGAAACTTCTCTTTGTGTTCTTGTTTCTAGTATCTTGTTTTAGTGCTTTCAGGCTGTGTTGCACGCATTTCTCCGTGGATAAAGCTGACTGGAAAAAGTTTCAACCAGATTCCCTTTATATAAGAACTTCTTAGATTTCTTAATAAAGTCTTCGTAGATGTACATTTTTGTTTGAGCTTTATCTGTTTTAGAGACACTCAGGCTCTACAGTTAAGATGTTGTTATGTTTTCTACTGAAAACAGAGTTGATATGCTGATTTTCTACTTTTTAGTAGTAAATTCTGCATCCAAATTACACATACAAATTTTCCAAAGAAAAATGTAACTTTTGATGTAAAATTGATAGGAATTTTTTCTAGATTAAAAAAAAAATAATTTCCCTAAAGTATGCTATTCATCAGGAGAAACTGGACTGCCATGTTACATGTTAAAAGAGCTCTTTATTAACTTTGAGAGGAGAAATCCTATGATAAATCTTTTTATTTGTAGCGTGTGGAAGCATACTGAAAGAGGAAATGGGTCTGCTCTTATCCTAAAATAAACTCCTTTGTAAACCTGTCATTACCTTAAAATTGCATCCTTTGAGATCCTGAACAGTTCTGTAATGTGTGTAGAACTATCTGGAGGTTCATCACTTTTGAGATTGCTAGCTGAAGTTCAACTGACATATTTGCATTGCTTTAGCTTTTTAGGTTTGAATTCATCTTTCAGTGCCCACTTTGAGAGAACTTATGTTGTCTAATTACATCTTAGGCAGACTTGTATCTTTTACATTTATACTAACAAACAGTACTTCCTTCAAAATATTTCATGAGTAAAAGCAACAAAAAAAAACTTGTTAGTAAAAGACATGAAGATGATTATGGACAGTTAAGAATACTTTTTTCTGTACTTCTTGCAAAGCTTTTTGAATTGGTATTTTAAATTTTCAGCTACTGTAACTTTCTGTGGTTCCAAGTAAATTCAATGGAGAAATGCTGAAAGATGCCAGATTTTCAACTGTTACCTGTCAGGCTTTTAGCACAGGGGTAAACGTCAGGCTTTTTAGCACAGGTAAATAGGGTGAGACCAGGGAGATGCAGTTCATTACAGACCTTGGGGTGTGAAGAGTTAAACTTCAGAGAAGGTTGAATGTCACTTTACCTTTTTCTGTACCCTTTAAATCTTCCATCTTGAATTGACTGTATCCTAATCATAGCTGTCCTTCCATATTCAAAACAAAAAATGGTGTTTCGAAATGCAACGGGGCTTGTTTGCCTTTAGATTAGGAAGAGGTTCTTTCATGAGATAAATTTTTGTTTTTGAAAATTCATTTTCTGGTTCTGCCTCTGAAAATTTGGGAGTCCTGTGCTTTACTTATGTAACCTGTGTTTAAAAACAAATAAATTAAACCTGCCACAAAATAGCAGAGTTGGTTGGAGATGCCTATCTGGGTAATACCAGTAAAAAATTTACTCCAGATCCCGCTTTTCAGGTTATTTGGGTTGAAAAGGTGTTCTAAGTTAAAATATCTTCTGTTTTGCTCTCTGAGCCACCATATTCCTCATCTCTGACAGGCTCTAGCGTCAGACAAGAGCCCTTCTTTTTGTTCCTGTCTCTTACCTCATCCTAAGCTCTTACTGCTCCTTCCAGCTTAATTTCTGACCTTCCACAGATTCCACTAGCTTGAGGAGGGAGACCAGCCCATTCTGATCAAAAGACTATTGACCCTAATCATACAAAAAAACAAAAAAGGTGTTTATTGAAAGACTTTAAATAAACTAACCTGTTTATTATTGAAGACTTTTCAGTTTACCTTAACTAAGTTGTCTGGTTTTTCACTCCTTCCTAACATTTTAGGCTCATGAGTAACACACAAGGATGTGCCTTCTCTTTTTCTTTTTTTTTTTTTTTTAATTTAATGGCTGTCCTTAAAAGTATTTTTTACTATTTTAGGAAAAAACATATTATCCAAAATACTACAATGTAACAGCATTAGTTAAACTGGTAAAAATTGAAAATCAGAAGTGAAAAGCAGTTTTGAAGATGGAATATTCTTGTTCTTTCAGGATGCTTGCCAATCTTACCGTTTTGAGATTTTTATAGTAGGTGTCTTGATAAATTGATTTTGTGAATGTCTGAATTTAATTGGAATGACTGTATGTAAGTGTCCATATTATATTAAACCCTACTCAGGCATGTTTTTCTGTTAGCCAAATGTGCAGTCATACTGGAAGAAAAAATATCCTGCTTTGTAGTGTGTGTATGTACACACACGTATACATTTATATATTTGAGTAAACACCCAGCTGGCTATGTACTAGGGGTAAGAATTTTCAGCGTTTGTGAAAGGAAAACCTGTGGTTGTTGTGGATATCCATACATAGGCCCCTTAGTTTGAATAATGGATGAAAATGTAGAAAATATAACTTAACTTTCAGATACTCCTACCCTAAGCTGCTTCTATTATATTCAGTCTGAAAGTCATCTGAGAGGTAGATTGAAAATACTTTTGACTTCATGGCAGCAGCGAGTATAATTGTGGTTCATGAAACTTCTGGCTAAAGCTAGAAGAAATCGAGTTGCTATCATCTACAACAATGGCAGTTTGTTTTTGTGAGATGCCAGCGAAGACTTTTGGGGGAGCTGACAGACATTTTATTTCTAAGTTACAGAGTGCAACCTAAAACAGGCCACATACTGTAAAAAAGCCTCACAACTGAATAGAAGCCAGTAGAAAGCAAAAATAGGAGTGTGAGTTAACTTTTTAGAGTAAACCATCATACAGTTGAGCATTTTCACGTAAATGTGGCTATCTCATGTATGTTGGCAAGAAAATACAACATAATAGTACGTCAATAATGGTTGCCTTTCTTTGGAAAGCTCACTTTAGGCACTGCCAGTGCATTTAGTAGTTTGAGGTGACCTTTTTGATTATGTATTTTCATAAGCATACATAAAATCATGTTATTTCAGTAGATATGCAAAGGACCTAGACTGCTGAGGAAAACAGTAATGACCTCCTCATGCCCAGTCAAGTTCTGACCACTTGGAAGAAATTACCCTCTTCCTCATCCCATTGATGCTTGCCTTGCTGCACAAGAAAGTCCAAAGTCTACCTGGACTGAATGGAAGTATATTTTTTGGTAGATGACCATAGCTTTGCATTATCACAGCTTGCTGCTGCAACGGAGCACTCTTAGAATCTTATTTTTGTAAACCAGTACTGATTGTCACTATGACTTTTACAAAAAGGTAGATAGTAAGCTTCTAGTGACCCAGCAGTGGTAGAGGTCAGCAGTGGAAGAATGGGACTTGTCAGCACAGGTGAAGAATGTTGGCCTGAACCTTTAGGTTCCTAGTGCCAAAGACAACACAAAATATCAACTGAGTGGCAGCCAACTACCACAGATGGAACTAGAATGAAAAAAATGGTCAAGCAAGAAGAAATCATGATATTGCCATACGGCGGTCCAATTCAACTCTTGCGTGCTGAGAATTTTTCTCTAAATGCCTGGAGAGAGTGGAGGATTTCTGGTTTGTGGTATATGCGCAAACCTTAGCTCCTTCTCTCTATTACAGTTATATTCAGATGAACTGGTCAGACTAGAAACTGGAACAGGTACAAGTGTGGTTATTCATTGAGCAAGAACAGTCTCTTGAGAGGAGCTTATTTCTTTCACCTCATTCAGCAGACCAAATCCTATCCTGTTCCTGCAAGTTGACGTGAATTCTTTATAGCTATATTTTGTTAGATGCTAATGGAGCCTAGGGGTCTGTGTGGCTCACAAGGGAATTCCTCAGCGTTGTATAATAAGGGTGGGGTTTTTTAGCTGCAGCGGTGGGTCAGTTTCCTAAATGATTCCAAGAAGCTTCAACCTTCTTTGTTACTTCTCATGGCAAAAGGGGAAAAACACAGCTATTCCCAAACACTGCTTTTAGTTTTATTTGGGAAGGTCATCTGCCCACCAGTGCCTCTTTCTGTCACTATGCATCAGATAGTCTTTACACTCTTGAAAGAAGCATCAGAATGGTCTTGTTCATACAGAAGCTGGATTTCATTCTAAGTAGGATTTTTCTGTACGATATTGAGTACCGTCTCCAAAGTGGGATTATTGTAAAGCTCTGAAGGGGGAGGAATTATGTGCATGGTCCCTGTTGAAAAGGGTACAGGAGGCATTTATGTAACCTAATCCTATTTAAATCACTCTTGACGTGGGCTTCACATCTGAAGAGTTGGGGTAATACAACTTCCATGTCTTAACCCATTGTTTATCTTTTCTGTATGTTGCAAACTCTTTGGAACAGAACTCACCAAAAGGTGAAGAACCAAGAAAAAAGCCTATGATGTCAGGATTAAGCATCTTTGGTAGATTTAACTTCTGACTCAAAGACTGCACTTCTGAAATGTTTGGTCTAAGAAAATATTTACTTTAGAACTAAAACAAAAATGTGAAATTTTCTTGTGAGATCTTCTACATCTACTAGCTATATCAGTAATTCACACTGTTCCCCAAGAACAAATTTTCTCTTGTCAAATGCAAAGTTCTCTTTAACATGAGAAAGACTAAGACCACAGGAGGAATTCAGTGTGAAGTACAGGAAAAGATAGTCTGGGAAATGAAAGCGCTGTCCCATTTTTTTTTCTTCCAGAAATGACCACAGATTAAATTTTGTGTTTGGACATTTAACAAAATTATTATTATAATTCCTGTGTATTTCAGGTTGCTGATTCCGTAATTTCAGGATGCAGTTTATTTAGTGCATCTACAGGATGATTAAAATACTAAAATTCAGAATTTATGATAGGGGAGGGAGTATTAATTTTCTTGGGGATATATAAATTACTGAAGCGGATTTGCAGAGATGTAAATATGAAGTCTATTCTTCAGTATCTCACTGCTACCCAGCTCCAGTAAATGACAACCACCATCATTATGAAACCTGTGTGATGTACAGGGTCCCTCTTAGAGATTGAGAAAGTTTAGCAGAGGCATACAGAATGCAGGAAGGCTCTTTCAAATGTTACATTATAATATTTCTAATCCCTTGAGAAGAGTAATCTCTGTAGGCACCAACTCATGCATGTGAAAGTGAGGAATTAAAGTTAATAACTCTATTTCTAAACCAAATATTGTCATATTTGTCCTCTGCCCTAATCCTCTTGGTGGATTTAAATCCATGACAGGCTTGAATTCTTGAAAAAAAGCAGATCTTTAGTTACCAGGAGCACCAAAAAAAAAAGAAACTGAGAAAATATAATATTTCACTGCTTTTATAGCTCAAACAGCTTGCTTGATTTTTCTGTACACTTTCTTTTGAAAAATTCCCCTCTGGGCTGAGACAGAGCACTAGAAATTTGAGACCCAAGGGGTTTTGTTTTTTTTAAATAAAGCTAGGAGTGGTTCAAAAATATTGTTGAGAATGGAATGCCTTCTACAACTGCCTTATCATATTTCAGTCTGTCTTCTTGACATTGTTTCTTGCATGCCTCCAAAGAATATTCAGATGTCATATGGCCAATGCTTTGCATAATATCTTTATTCTGACATTTTTCACTTGTCCCGTTTTCGGTCACTGCTATTAAAACAATCCCTAACTTCAGCTGGAAAATGCATTGTCCTATGTAGCTCCTTCCCAATCCTTAAATCGTTTTCCCTCACTTCCCCAGATCTTTGTTTAGACTTTGTTCTTGCTATCTCCAGAATGGTTTCCAAAATCTAACCTTTCCTTTCTCACTAAGGATATATTTGTAGTCCATTCAATTGACCTTGTTGATTTGTTCTTGTCTCTTGGTGTTCTGAGATTTCTTCAAGGAGATGCGACCATTTCCTGAAATTGTAGCAGATACAATTGTGGGTAATGGCTATTTCGCAAAACATGGGAAATAAAACCTTAGTTGGTTATAATTTAGTTGCATCTTTCAAAACGCCCATTTATTTAACCATTGTTATTTTTGGATACACACTGGACATTATCTGGTGTCTATGAGACTAGCACTGGAGTTTCATTTACCTTTATTGTTTTGATTATTTGTCATAGTGACGTTTGAAATTACCCAAAGCAGCACGGGTGGGAGTTACACCACATAAGTTATTTGGAGACCCTGAATCAATAAAATACTCAAGTACAATGCTGAAAGATAAACTGGCATACATATCCTTGTTCAATCTATATAAATAGATGAAGCTCAGAGATTATGAATAGAAAAAGAGCTTCTATCCAAATTGTGAGTCAGCTTATCTTGTCATCTGCCTTAGTGATAAATTATAATTAGCTTGACCACATCTCAAGTATTAACTAGGTTGGGTTTTTGAGTCTAGCGCCAAGTTTTTGAAAGTTTTATTTGACTTCTATAATTTGCATTTTAGAAAAGCTGTTTATTTCTATATGTATGCATATAATACATTAATAATAATAATAATGAATTATTATACATTAATATATTTCTGTGTGTAGGTGGAGCTTTTTTCTTTACATGTCCAAGGAAATTTAGAATTGCTACAGTCTGCCTGATATTTAATCAGTTTGTGAACACCGTTACCATCCCCCTATGCTTTAGTGCTTTACATCTCAATGTTTGCAGTAGGTTTTAATAGTAATTTGATACATGAGTTTCAAGTTAATGGAATCTTGCGTTTTTTTTCTATACCTGGGAAGAGAAGATAAGCTAAGGCATTTTTAACAGTTAGGTAACAGCAACTGAAGCTTTCTCTTTTTAATGTAACAACCTGGAAACTGTCTGGTACCTCTTATAGATAACTAACAGATTTGGTTGTCATGAATTCTTAGAACGGGATTAGTGTAATGGAAGGGACTGTAAGAACAGAATGTTGTAACTGTGGAGCATTAGCTTGAGACTGATCAAGAGTGTGAATTGTTCTGTTTTAAAACCAGAAAATTTATAGTTACATTTTTAATAGAAACCCATAATTTATGAGTAAGTCATAATTTAAAAAAAAAATTGGCAGCCTAAGCAGCAAAAATGAATGTGTCATATTCATGGTTTTAAGCTAGTATTACAAGTCTGAGTATAGGAAAAAGTAAAACAAACTAGACGTTATGGCTTAATTTTTTTGTAAAGTTCTGTAAGTTTTGGCATAAGAGACATTATAATAAAAATAGCTTGACATAGCTAAATAGGCACCATGGCTTTTGTAGCTCTGGAGCACTTGACCAAAATTTTGTGTTTAATTTCATAGTATGCTAAGGTGTGTTGGCACTGTGCTTTTAAGTCCCACAGAGCATGAAAGGAGGCATATAGAATATGGATTAAGTGTTGTTTAGCTGGCAGGCATTAAAGACTAATAGCAATCTGGGTATATAATACTGCTCAGTGGTGTCTTGTGTAATCTGCTAACCTAGAAATACTAGCGATCTGGGGAGAAAAATCCCCACGTTTCTCTAGGTAAGAAATGTCTCAGTAACCCAAATTGCTGAAGTAGTAAACATCATTTTAATGACCGTTAGGTACCGTTTAGCTGGACATCACTGAAGTGAGTATGTAGTTAACAGCAGTCAAGCCTTGGAACTACTAATGAGCCTCATGATTTGGGTCTGGGTGTAAGAATTGGACAGTGCTGAAAATGTGTTTCTGAATGACCTGGAGAGCTTGGAGTCTACTTGTGAGAGCGTAGTTAGGAGTAAGAGGGCAACTGAATATTGTGAGATTTTGGTTTTCACTTTTTCTGAATTATTCATGGACAGAAGGAGCAGGCAACTATGTTGCACCTGTAATCAGCTGTATAGCAAATTTTGGCAGAATTTGTTACATAGCTCTGATGCCTATGCTTCAAAAGGAATGCTGAAAAATATAAATGGAGGGACGAGGTGGAAGAATTCTGCAAAGCTTGCCATATCTCACTCTGTTTCTCTCTTTCATTCATGCAAAAGGTGCTTATCAAGTGCCTTGAATATGGTCTGTGAATTTTTATGGTTTTTTAAATCTATAATGAAAATCAACATTTGGAAACAATTCTAAACAAATCTAAACCAGAAATAAATCACAGGCTGTAATGAATGAGACATTTACCTACTGGGACAGATTATTTGGGGACACAGTGAAGTCACCTGGTCAATATTGGAAGTCTTTCAGAAAAAGGTGTGAAAATATCTTGTACATGAAACAGAATTGACAGGCTTGATTTCAAGAGTGACGAACTGACTGGTCATCTGTGTTCTGTGCAGAAGTGTTGGGCAGAAGAGGTATAATTGTCTCTTCTGGTCTGGAATTATATTTGTTGGCCACAGCTACTTAAATTGGTGAACTTTCACTGAAAGTTACACATGAACTATAACATGCCTGTCTGTTGATTATCCAGAAGGTTCCCATTTTAAAGAAATCTGTATCCCACAAGGCACACTTTAAGAAATGGATTCGTCATTACAGATGATGGGTAGGATATTCAGAGACTGGTGTAAATACAGGTAGCCAGAAAGATGGTGTTTGTCTGCTAGAGGAAGAGATAACTACTGGTGTGGGAGATTAGTTGAAGGTATGAGAACTGGAAAAAAATATTTAATGTACAATTATTTTCTGCTACAAATGTTTCCTGATTTCTGTAGGCTGTGAATTATGGAGAATGTTGCCTTATTATTGAAACTATTTTGTTTACTTTAAACTGAGTAGTTTTGCCCTTTTTGAGATTGTATAATTTGAGATTGTTCTCTGGAAAAGCAATGTTCTTCTACAGAGTGGAATTCGAGCTGCAAACCCTGGTTCAGGGTTTTGGAGATAGGCTTTTCTGCCTTTATCAAAATATTTCGTGGAGGCAAATTTGGCTGGGGAGTGCTTGCAGTATCAGCAAGCCCCAACCTTGGTCTTCCTGTCCCAGTAACGAGTAGGAAAGGGCTAGCTGCAGGCACTTATTTCATGCATGTCCAGTGAAGCTTTGCTGCCACGTAGTGGTGGAGATTGAAGCTTGTTTGGTGGTGGGTGGTCCAACCCTCCTACTGATGTCTTGGACCAGGTGAGAAAACGTCACCTGTAGCAGAAATGAACCTCTGCTTTAGGTTCCCCAGCATTACAAATCTTATCCCTAAAAAGTGTGATCAGGAATAAATGCCTCTTCCAGCATCCAATGGTGTCTCTCGACCTTGGAGGCTTCTAGGTTAGATGAGTTGTGCTGTGTCTGCTCTAGAAAAGCCAGGTCAAGCAGGGGAAGGAAGAACGTTCCTGGCTGATACGACACTGTCTCTTTCTAGCCTTTAAACCCAGAATGTGGTGACTGCAATAATAGGTGATAATAACCGATACAGAATAAATAAAAATACAGGAAACTGAAATATTTTAGACCTCTTTATTCTAACTTCTAGGCAGAGTATTTTAAGTTTGTGTAGGCTAAATCTCTGAAGTTTTATGATGCTGATAATTTAATGTTGGGAATAAATAGAATCCAAAATACTAATTCTAAAAATGTGAAATTAGCTTCTTTAAAATAAGTAAATAAAATAAGATAATACCTTGAGCTCTTTACGTTTTCTGTGATTACTTTTTTGGTAACATCTTAAACAGAAGTAAAAGTTATGTAAAAAAGGTAAGGAGTTGTAAGAAATTGCTACCATTTTATACAGCTTCTAGGACTTCATAAAACTACTAAAACCCCCAACAGGAAGAAACTTGTAGAACTTTGTAAGCAATTTAGCTGACTATGAGGGACCAAAATCCTGACTGTCTCCTATGTGTGGTCAGTCACGACACATTGATCTGAACTGTGATTAACAGTTGTGGTAACTGTCTAGGGACTTCTTTTAATGGTGAGAAGAATTATCTTCAAGTTGCTGTGAAACAAAAGTACTTAAAAGAACTGAAAGACTAGAAGGGGAAAAGGTTTATGTCTGTAAGTGGAAATGATTCTTCTAACATGACGCTTTAGTATTTCATTCCTGTCTACAGAAGTTTTGGTGATAATTGGATTACTTGTTGAAGACCAGAAAGAAATATAATTAACAGGAATTGTATTTTCATTATCTCTGGTTTTTAGCCACCTCTTTTTCTCATTAGGTCAAATGACTCTTAAGGGAGAGAGTTTCCTAAGTAATCGTTTAATTATTGAAAATCAACTGTAGTGCAGGAAATGGTCTAACTGGAAAAAAAAAGTATCTACACTCTGTAATGTCAAACTTTCTGCCAAGGATGTTATATTTAGAAATTCCGCAGTATTAAGAAATATCAAAGGCACTTCGGAAAACAGATATATGTATTTCATTCCCCTTGTCATCACTTTTCAGTATCCTATGTTATTTAATGATAATACTTAACTTTTAAAACTTATTACTTGCCTTTTTCAAGGAACATGCTTTCAACATTACTTATGCATTGCTGTATATTTACCTCGTCAGATTCAAACGCTGTTAATAATTATGTCTACTATCTCTCATAGAGTCCAAATTGTTTTACAGAACAATTCATAGAGGTCCTGACGACTGCAATAGACTTGCCAATAACATTTAGTCCAAGTTTGACCTCCTCATATGAGAATGAAAAGCTGGAATACTCTCTTTGGGAAATGGTTTGTAAGTCCTCCTTTCCAGTAATGCATCGTAATAGGATATTGGTTAGCGACTCCTGACAGTATGCGGTTGTATTTTCACACACCATTAAATTTATAAAACAGGCACTGTGCTATTGCTAGCATTGACTCTAGCAACCTCTTGTAGCAGAATCCATATGAAAAGAAACAAGAGAATTGTGAAAAGTTCCCTTTGCAGTCAATAGCAACACTTCCACAGGATTTAGTGGCATAAATTTTCACGGTTTATGTTGATTCCAGATAGTAAAATTTTCCATACTTTAGGGCAGATTGTGAGCACATTTTCTCCACCTCTCTTCCTTTCTCCCTGTATTCCCCCTCTCCCTGACGATTGAAATTATAACCCAGAGGAGTTTAGATGATAAATTTTAAATTGCTGTATGAAGATGTTAGACAAGTATGGAACACAGGGCAAGTTGATTCAGTTTTGTTACTTTTTGTAGAAGTCAAAATACCATAGGTATCCTATAGCATACAGTACTGATGGATTTTGAAAAAGAGTTGCTATAAATGCGTACAAATGTTTGCTTTCATTCCCTAAACACAGATAGTCTAGTAATGCAGCAAAATAAAATGAAATTTTTTTCTTTCTTTTGTATGCCCTCTGCACTGTGACAGAGATATTGTAGTCTTCACTTGTCTAGAATATTAATTAATTTGAGAGTGCAATATGTCCTGTTGGAAAAATCTAGACAGACTATGTGATCAGATCTACTGTGCTTGCTGCATTTCTTTCCTTTTATGCAGTTTCACAACAAACAGGCTCATGCTCCTATTTGTAGTAACTATGGAAACTTTAGAAGCTCTCTTTCTAAAGCTGAGCGTACAATAAAGTGCTTAAAGTGTTGGTAGGATTAGAGACTCTAGAATATGTTTAATTTTCTCTCTGTGTGTCTATCTTTGGAGAGGAGCAAGAGGGTAATGTGAATATTAGCTGGGGACTAGCTTTAATCTCTGCTGACACTTAAGTCTGTCTAGGTCTGCACACAGCCATCCAAAGGTCTTAGCCTCACACAGCATGCGAACAAGGGAAATCATGCATATTCATGACTGAATTTACAATGGAAAACCTACATACAGAAAAGCGTTTTTGAATGAGTGAAAACGTTATTGAAACCATTTTGCAGCTTCAGCTACAGTAGTCAATAATGATAAATGCCATAATGATGATAGAGTTCATAAGATAATGGGGATGTCTTAGATATTATGTAAGCATGAATGGATATGATAATAGGAAAACATCGTTTGCTATGGGGTTTAGCAGTGTTTTTGTGCTGAAGGACATAAAGATGATGGTAGCAGGATTATTCCCAAGGCTAATACACAATAAAAAAATTTTTGAGGTTGCTTTTTTTTCTCTGTGTGGCACTATGCGTGATAGAGAACTGTCAGTCTTTGGAAATTACTTTTATTTTTTTAGGAGGTATTGTTTATACAAGTGCTGTAGTTTATGCAGAGCTGTATTTTAGGAACACAACAAGAGAAGCCTGCGCCTCATCCCAGGAGCAGAACCAGGGAGGGTGGTAACATGTTTCTCACAGTCCACTGGGAGAACTTCATGGTACTTTTTGGCACTCGTGAAATGCCCTAAATCAGACCTCTGAAAGACCTGCTAGGTATCAGCTTTTGTTCAACTGCATTCATCAGCTTGCATGCTTTACTATTCTGAAATTTATTCTCACCATTGGAGCTGATGAGTGAGATTCTGCTCATACATGATTTTATTTCTTTGGTATTTTATCATTGTTTTATATACTCAAATGTAATCTTCAGTGGAAATACTCAATTTATGTAACAAACGTAGCTTGGCACTTGTCTTTTCATTTAACTATAGTAATGATGCACTGACAGGAAGAAAATACATTGATATTCTCTGTCATGTTCACCTATTCAGGCTTTGATGTGATACATAATTATGTTTTTCTTAATTTCTCTCCTCTGTCATTACCTCACGGCACAGTTTTTTAAATGAAGGTGGTGTGCAGCATGTTTCCTGACAAAGTCTGAAGAACTCTCTCAGAAAAAAGCCCTATAGTTGTTACTGCTTTGCCATTTTTGATTTTCAGTTCTCTCTCGGCTGTTTGAATGTGAAAATTAATATAAACTGATATTAAAAGGTAGGGGGCTGTTTCACTGATGCATTCCAATGCAGGATTGTTCTCTAGCATGTATGCTTCCTGTGATGTTTGTCCAAGCTACTCTTCATCTAGACCCTTCTGTTAAGGATTCCTCATGTGCTTTTTATTTCAGTCTCTTCTCTATTCTCTTTTGGAATCTAAGTAGCACTGTGGTTAGGTATGGTCATAAATTTTTTTTTTTTTCTCCTGTATTCTCAGTTTATTACTTCCCCTCTTAAAATGTAAGCTTGTGAAGGCAGGACCTGGTCTTATATCAAGAAAGCTGCTTCTGCTATGTGCTGTTGTTCATCCACATTGCCAACAACCTACATGAAAGACTGCCTCTGCTGAAAGTGTGTAACCCTAAGGGGTAATGGAGGTGGCAGCAAGGTAGGCACAACAGTGAGTGCAAGGTGCACAGAGAAAATGGCAAGACTGCTACTGTAAGAATGTGCATGCAGTGGTACTGGATTTTCCAAATGTTGTCATCGTAGATGGTGTAAGAAAGTCCAGTTCCTGTATTTTATTGTTTTGGCTGAAGTTCCCGTCTTCCACAACTGAGGAGTTTTCCCCTCCATTCACCCCCTGGCAAATGCCCATAAGAACTCTGTCTTATCTCTGTGCTTAGACACTGTCCAACCCAAAAGACGTCAAGGAGATGAGTAAAATATGCATATTCTTCTACTGGATGTGAAGCTACATGTAGTAAATAATTGGTGCCCTGCAGGCAAACCACTTCTGTGTGATTCAGAATGGCTTGCCTCCCATATGGGTAACTTGGGAAAGATTATATCGTAACATAGCTTTTCAGCTGCAGAATTGGGGCTAACATCTCTGACACTTCATAAAATGAACACTGTAGTTCACTTGGAAGATGCCTGACTGATAATCCTGGGAATTTAAATCCTTTGTCTATGGCCCTGACATGTGCCTCAATCCTGGCCTCAAGGGACCACCTTAGAAGGGGAATGAGTTGCAGCTTGTGCCCATTTAAACATGAGCAGGAGCTACCTGCTGGTGATGTTAGTGTCTGTTCTGTTGGCAAGTTTGTAACAGGCACAAAGAACCGGGTTCAGATAACATTAGAAGTTACATAGTTTTAAGTGTCTTTCCCGTTATTTGTGCTATTTTCCGTTGTTAATCTGGATGTGTTTCTATTTTTCTACATTTCTTCAACTTGTACAGTGAAAATAATAGTTGTCTTCTTTCTTGTACCTGATCTAGAGCCCATTTTGTTTGCCAGTTCTTGGAAGTGCAATGTCAAAGTGTTCAGATCATAAACACAGTGACTGAATTTTTTTTTTTTTTTTTAAATCTCACTAGGAAAATTATTGGAGTGTTTCAATTAACTGTAATTTTGGTTTAAAACAATATGTCCTTTTAATTCCCGCAGTTCATTTGTGCTTTGTTTTGGTTTGGGTTTTTTTAATTCAAGATAAAACCTAGTAAACTTGCCTGAAGTTAATGGACATACTCATTTAAACTTAAATTACCTCATATGCAAGTATTTGCAGGTTCAGAGACATTGCCTGTAAATGTCTTATTTTTTTCTAACCCTTGATTTCTACTGCTTTTCTGGGTTTGAAGGATTGGGGAGGAGGGTGGCAGGGAGAGGGGAATGCAGCATAATAAATTAAAGTAAGCATTGTTTCATCTTTAAATAAATAAATGTTCCTTAACTTTGTCCAACAGTTCTGAACCAGTGGGCAGTATATGCTATCCGAAATCTCACTGAACAGAATGAGAGAAACCAAGAGCTTATTGCGCAGATGGAGGAGAAGGGGCTGGCAGACAATTCTGCCCTTGAGAGTATGGGTTTAGAGATAGAGAAACGAGATGACAAGTTAATTCTGAGATCTGTCAGGAAAAAGCCCTCATGAACAAAAAATGAAGAACAGTCAAATCATTAAAAGAGGATTTCTCTTTTAAAATATTTTTTCCCTGCTCAGGCAATCAAGATTTCTTTAGTTTTAGTTCCAGTCTGCTGGAAGTGTTACGTTCATTCTCAGAAAAACTGCCAAAGGATACTTCTGCCTCACTGTTGTAAACAAAAGGACACCTACACATTTTCTAAATACCTAGGTAAATTAACCTATGGAACAAGATCCTTCTTTTCAGATGGTTGAAATTTTATTACTTTCTTGTTTCATTCGTAGAAAGATGTCATGCATGCAGCATTGGGTTGTTATAATTTCCGTTGCTGAACCTGGAGATAACTATCATTAAAAACTCAACAAAGAAATAACTGCTTTGCGGTCTGCCTTCTGCATTTAAAAGACCTATGCTGAGTCAGAGCTAAACAATGAAAGTTATTCATTTTCAGTCATAGTGCTTAAATATCTCTGCTTATATAAGGATCAGTGGAACATTTGATGTACGTAAATATTTAGTGAATCAAACACAACATGCCTTCTGTGTATTTAAATTATTAATTGTCCTTTCTACCTTGTTACCTTTCAGTCTTCATGACAAGTATATTAAAAACAAAGCTGAAGCTGTTGTGGCAACAGATGCTACATTCCTTTGCACTGGGGCATGTCTCTGTTTTGGAGACTTGGGTGTTTGTTTGAATTTTATTTGTTCCTTTGGATGGTAAGTCAGCCCACTTTCCTTTTATTTTGCACTTCTCATGGGTTTTCTGAACTCTGGCAGAATGCTGAAGAGGTAGTTTCTCACTGTGATTAATTCTAGCAGTTTCTTTTCACCCCTCTGCCTTTCCAAAACATTGACAAAACTCATTTCCAGTTAATTAATTCAAGAGAGGCAGAAGAATGGAAGGCCCTGCCTCTTCATTTTGGGTACCCTCCTATATTGTTGTTGGACCCTGCCACTGTGGAATGTGGCATGAATGAGATGGGGGGAGAAGGGGGGTGAAGAATGGGCAGGGTGCACAGTTAACTCTCTGTGTGCCATAGCTTTGCCCTGGTAGTCAGGATGTGTAATCTTCCATGCATAAGCAAAATAAGAGTTACAGCTTAGTATTACTAGTGCTTGTATATCATTGCTGTCATTTGGTTATCCTCAGTTGTGTCTAACAGGAAGGTCCCAGAAAAATTAAATTATTCATGTTGCTGTCATCATTTAATGCCATTTTTAAATGGAAAGGCAGGATTACATCCTAAAACTATATGTACATGTAACAGATGCTTAGCCGTGTGCATCAGCTTTTTTTATTTAAATACGGAAAAAAACACATGGTACTTTGAACTATGAGGAATATATAGTAATACTTAAAACTGATGGTGAGTATAGCCAGACTACTAAGATCTTTTCAAGTTAACCATAAGATTTCGGTGTCTACCATGCTTCCCAGGTGGGACCATGGAACTGATCTAATGGGATTTTTGTCACCTGTTGGTTTTAAAGGCAATGATATAAAACTGCTGTCTTTAGCTGTAAAGGATGTATATAAAGGCAATAGGAATAAAGATTATAACTTTTGTTGCTTTTAGTGACTTCTTACTTTAAAAACAAATGGTTGTGTTCTTTGTTTTAGCAAAGAATAAATACGAATGTAAGCAAAGTGCTTTATTTGCTTTTTAAAAATAATTTGACAGGAACATTTCAGTGGATATTAAAAACTGTTGTGTTTAGATGCTCATTTATAAAGTAATTTCTGATACAAGTAGGTGCCTTTTGCTAGATGAATGGAAAAGGATATATGTTTTTGGTTCTTCTTAAGCACATGGTCTGTCAAATTGTGGTTTCTCAATGATTTCCGTAAGCTTTAATTCTTGTGTTTAGGCCAGAATTCATTTAGCAGTTTAATTACTGTGTCACGTAAGATTTACAGATGGTTTTGTTTGGGTTTTTTAATCTTTATCTCCATAACACAAGTAGCACCTCAATGGAAAAAGAAGAAAATTCTACTCTTAAAAAAAGAAGTTTTATTCAGAAAGATACATCATTCAGCTTTAAAAGGAAAGAATTAAACTTTTACTAACAATGGAGCATCAAATATAATAGAAATTCTCCTAGAAATAATGTGGTTGTTTTCAACTGAGTAATTATAAAACTTAAAACATTTTTATTTTAGCACCACTACTTATGAAGCCCATGTTAGATAATTTAACAAAGTGAGAAAAAAACCCAGCATTATCCTGAACAGAAAATGAACTTTCTGTGTAAGGAAAAAAATGCAAAGAATTTCATTTTATTTAGGGTAATAAAGAGTTAAAATCCTGTTCACAAAGCAAATCAGAAGGAACTTTGGTTGTGGAGAAAGCAGTGGGAGTCCCTTTTTCCTTTTAAGCAGTTAGGAATAGACGGTTTTGGGTTTTTTTTTTTAACTTGGTGGTTGTGTACCCACCAATGGAGTAGCACGAACCCATAAATATAAGCCAAATAATAACACACACAAATAAATAAAAGGGTTTAGTGTGTTTCAGTACATAATGTGTAATACATACAGTTGTGTTTTCTAAATGGGAAATGTAGGGCTTTCACAGTAGAGAACATGCTGATTACTGTATTGTGAGTGGCTGGCTTTTGATTTTCCTAGATGGATTAATTCTCAGAACACAACAGCTTCCCTGTCCTCCCCCAGTGGAGTCCCAGTCTCCAATAGGCTTGTTTTATATGCTAGGGGATTAATACAGCACAGCAATCAGTCATAAAAAGCAAGCTTTATTAGAGTTTGTAAAGGGCCAGAACAGTCAGATCAAGTCTTGTGACCATCTTATTGCTTTTGAGTGCTTTCAAACAATAGTGATCAGATTTTTTTTTTAAAGGTCTGTTTTTTATTAGAAGCAAATAGGGAGTTAGTTTTTCATAATGAGTGGATAGATTTTTAAAAAGCTTCCTTGCAAATTGTGAGAAATAAGTTCAAATGTTTGCAAAGTTCAGAATTTTTACTGCTTCTAATAATTTAGGTTTGTTTTGCCTAAAGTGCTTGTAAAACACGTCTGAAAATGCAACCAACAAAAAATAAAATCCCAGGCAGTTAATGCCATTCTCACGATCTTTATTTGGCGGGTAATTTTTATATTTTGAGGTTGATGTGAGTGTTTGCATAGCAAGACTCCAAAAAAACACCGCTTTATTTGCAAATGAAAAAGGATTAACGGTGTGAGGCTGTACCCAAAATGACCTTACATCCTTGTTTGTACCTAGCCTTATCTACATCATTGTTTTATGTTGACTTAGAATTTGCTGCCATCTTACAGTACTCTAAGTAGACTTCTTCATATTAAGAGTTGGGGGTGGGGGGGGGAGGGGGGTCCGGGGAGGGAGAAATTTCGTAAGTAATGCAGAACAACCCAATTTCCCTTCCCTTTTCTCTGCCTTCGTAAAACCCCTGAGGCTTCCTTATGCGAGATACACCACCATGGTATCTGAAGGTGGCCGTGGGGTGGGGTGGGGAGGGAGCGGCGCGAGTGGCCGGAGCCAGCCGGGGCGCCGGCTGAGCGCCACCTTGGCGGAGTCCTTTCGGTGCTGTCCGAGGTGCTGATACCGCTGCCCATCGCTCTGCGGAAGGGGAGGGCTGCAAACCTCCCCCGTCCTTCGCGTGGAAAGCAATGCCGTCGTGTCGTTGCCACTCTTTCCCTCATTTTCCTTGAGAGTGTGTCTGCAGTGTGCTGAGGACACAGCTGGGTAATAGCGTGCGTGCTGGTTTTCAAGTATTATTCGAAGACAAATGTTTCTTACTGTGTGACATGTGGAAGATATTTATGTCTTTGTTGTTTATGGGCAGACCTGTTAGAGCAGTGTCTCTGTTTAGGGTTAAATGATGCTTTCCATGTTAAGATCCGGTTCCAGTTGCTTGTAGCTTGGCCAAATCATAACCATTCAAGTGGAAATTTTCTATGCTGCTTTAGGCTTAATTGGTTTCTTTACGGGAATTTTCTCTCTCAGTGGTTCCTGGTAAGAGCTTGTAATTTATGAAGCTGAGAAACTGGCATTGTTTTTTGTATATGTTAATAGTATCCCTAAAATCTTTTTTTTTTTTTTAAGACTAATTATTCCCAATATAAATGAGGGTTATGCATTCTCCTCTGTCATAATCCAGTCCAAATTTGGCCACGTTGTAAGCTCTGGAAATTCTTAGTTTATACATTGTAAGTAGAGACTTGTGAAAGCTGAGCTACTAAATTTGCTGAATTTGCTTTTGCATTGTCTTTGTTCCAGTCATGAATCTGGGGTCTGTACAGGACGTTTTCAACAGCTATTGCACCTCGCTAGTGTGGTGCTCAGAAAAGAAATCAAGAACTGAGAGAATCTCTGCACTTCTCTGTGAGCTGGCTGCTGATGTCGATCTAACATGGAGTAAGGAAGTGCTTAGACTGGAGATGGCAGCAACAAATAAAAATGGTTCTCAGATGGTGAGAGAGGGAGTAGTTCATGTCCAAGAGAGAACTTCTAGATGATGGAGGACACATTATCAGTCTGTTTGTAAAACAAACAAGGCAGTATGAATATTTTGTATCATTCCTCCTAGACTCTGACAGTTGCAGAAGTTTGCTATCCAGAAAGTATCCTTTAGGAAGAGCCTCCCCTCTCCATACTAAGATCAAAACAATGTCTACTTTCACCCCAATTTTATTTTGGGCAGGATTGGCTCTCTGCTGCTTTTAATTGCCTTATCAGAAGCAAGGATGCTTTACTATATGGCTCAGCATTTTCTGTGGCCTGTTTAAAAGTAGGATATAATTTGGAAAATACTTCAATACTTGAAATATTTAAGTCAAAAACAGAAAATATATAAACAGAGAGTTCTAATTTTTCATGTCTTTTCATAGGAAAGGAAAAAGCAGCTGGAGGTGGAGACAAGTAGAAGTCCAGAGCATTTAAAATTGACCTTGTCCTCTTTTTGCTGCATGGCATTTCACCTCAGTTCAGAAGTACAGCTAACAGCTCACCAACAGTGATGTAGAGACACCACTGAAGCTTCGTTAGTAAGATGCACTATAATTTGCATTTGGTCTTATTTAAACTTAATGGTGACTTCATATTTATGCTAAACTTGAAAGTTTTCCTATCATTTCTGAGTACAGGCAAACATAAGTTTAGCAACACAGTAGCACAAAAGGAATTTCTGTTTGAATTTTTACTTTGTCATTCAAGAAGTATTTCAACCTGTCTGTCCACTTATGGAGTTGTTATGCAATGGATTAGCTTTCGTGGAGTGTTTTGTAATAATTCAAGAGTGCTGAACATCTTAACACCTTCTGACATACATTCATAGTCAGTATTTGTTAGATGATGTCAAATCTCCAACTTGATTTTTGGTGGGGTTATTTTTAAGAGGTCATCTTCTCATGGGGTTTGAAAATGTGATCAAAGTAGGCACAAAAGGTGTTGCCTAGGAAAAAAAATCTCAGAAATACATCTGAAATGTGTGAACTGAACAGGCCTCTCAACATTGGTGTTAACTCTAAAATGTAAGCATAGCAAATGTTCTGTTGTTGACCTCTTTTTCAGAAATACATGTTTATATTGTATTCACAGCACAATAATAAGGAAAAAATATGCATTATGTAATTTATCTTAAATATCAAGTCCTAACTCTGGGTATAGAGGGGATTTTCAGCTGTTAGCTGGGGGTATCTGGGTTTTGAAACTGTGTTTAATGAAAGTTATTTTAAAGCGGACTCTTTCTATTATTACATAGCTTTTAAAACCTATTCTTTGTGAGAGTTTAATGAATGCTTATAAAAGCATTTTCTTGGTTTTTCATGATAAATCCTTTATATATTGCTTGTTTTAAATATATTTAAACAACTTTAATGAGAAATCAGTTTAAAACTGAGCATTAGCATGTAATGTGTTGTTTGACACATTTCTCACAGAACAGATCATGGAACTAGTGTATTTGGGCTTTTGTAAGGTAAGTCGCTTATGGGCAAATTGGGGAAAATTTAGGGAACTAAGCATTCATGACAAAGGACTTTCTTGTGGCTAATTACTTATATAATTCACAGCTTGACTAGCTAAACAGTAAGTGATGATTCCTTGCCAGTAATTTCTGAAAATATTTTGTTATTGGAAATGTCAGGAAGTGATACTGAATTTGGGTAGAGCAGTGCCTAGGAAGAACAGTGGAAAGAACGATAAGAACCTGTCACATTCTTTTTTGGAGTGCCTGGACTTACGGTCTCACGTTGCAAAGTCAGTGTCTTGTGCTGGGCTTTGCAATGTATTTTTTTTTATTTGTGGGTTAGGGGTTTTGGGGGAGGGGTGGAAGAATCCATTTGCTGCTTCAGGTTAGCATTCATTAACTGTGCATGGAGTTGCCTACATTTGCTACAGAACTTTTTCAGCTGTTAATGTTATTATGTAAGAATTAAAGTGGAGGAGGGGAAGAGCGTGCTGGAAGAATATATAAGACAGGCTGACTGAAAAAGGTAAGACTATTTAGGTCTGTATTTCTAGGTCTAAAGTTGTCTGTTTAAAAAAAAAAAAAGATAAGCCTTGTAGATCAAAGCCCTCTGGCAGGGCAAAAGTAGCTTATTACTTTGGGGGCAACTTTAAACAAAAAAACCATAAATTGTTGATAAACCAGTTAAAAAATTTTGTTTTCCCAGACATAGGCTGTAGAGTGGGTGCTATTTCTGTTCGGTTCCTTACCCTCTTTATTCTGCACCATGCTTTCCTTTTTTTCTGCACGTCATAGACTGTTCCTACTTCTGATTAAAAGTGAGGTTCAGCAGGCTGATTTCTAGGGGAGGGCGGGGGAATGTAGTATTGTGTGTGTACTAATAAATGGGAAAATGCTGGGCCAACAATATTAATGAAAAGAAACATACAACTGTCTTGTATCACCCCATGTTCCCCTTCAAGCTTCTGGGGCAGGCCTCCTGTTCTGCTTTTTGTAGGCCCATCATGATAGGTTCTGCCAGAAGTGTTAGTCTGTCAACAAGACTGAGCACTCTGTATCAAAGGCAGCATTCCAGCCTTGCCCAGAATATTTAAGATAAAAGATTTAAACCCAGCTTCTCTGAGATATGTGTATTCCCCCTACCTGTGGATTCTCATCCTTAATGTCAGGTCTTCTCAGCTGGACCAACAGACTGGAGTATGTCATTTTTACCACTCACTGAGGGCAAAGTGCATGCATAACACTTACAAATCACCAAAGGATTTTACTTATAGTATCATTAAAATTACAGCACATTCTTTGTCATTCTAAACACTTGTGTGTTATCAAAGTCTTTGCAGGGTGGCTTCACTCTTTTCCTTGCCTTGTAAATTCTTTGTTTCGGAGTTGTTCATTACTGAATTTAGACAGACCTTGGCACCTACTCTCTATTCTCAGCTGCTCTCTGGGCCAACATTACATAGTTTTTAATAACCAGGGTCTTTTTAGCCACATACTTTATAAAAGTGGTACATCTTCCAATCTTTGACGCAAGCCTATGTCAATTTAATGATATCAAGATGTGTCTGAAGAGCGTCCTCCTCAATTTGGTCGATTTTGCATTGTCAGTGCTTTATTCTAAACTGCAGCCATCCATTGTGAGCTTGCACTCCATGGGTTAAAGTGTATTTAGATATTAGAACAAGCTTTCATTATGTTTTCCCTCTTCCCCCCCTTCTGCCCCCCCCCCCCCCCCAATTTGGAACTTTAAGCTTTCTAGTTAAGCTATTATGGTGGCCATAAACAGGTGCGTGCTTTACAGAGGGTCTCATTCTGTGGTTTCCACTGGCATCCCTGGCCTTCTGAACTCCCCTTTGCTACCTCCTTCCCCCTCAATAATTTTTTATGAATGATAGCTTTTCAACACCCTGGGAACAGCTTGTTGGGAAAAACACTCTTCATGGGGTGCAGTCAAATCCTACACATTTCTTCAAGAGAGCTGTATGAAAGGAATAGTACTGTGCTGCAGGTATGACGTATGTGTGGACACCCCCCCCCCCACTCCCCTACCCCCTGCCTCTATGATTCACTGTGATAAGTTTGCTTTTTAATAATGCCAGTAGACTCTCTCACCACAGGTGCTTCTCAATTAAAATCCACTTTGTTTAAAAACTGGAGGCTTGTTTAACTGAGCCCCTGGTGAGAGTTGTCAGATCCCAGGATAGGTGACAAAAATAGATTGGTGGACCTCTGGAGTTGCATTGAAAAATACCATATCCCGGGGTACCAGAGGGCAGTGCCACTCTTAAAACAAATCTAGAAGTTTGAGAAGCCCTGGGTGGAGTCCCTGGGAGATGTCGTTTTCAGCGTGGGGCTTTTTCTCTATCTTTCAGCATTTTGTTTTGTTCCTGCTGCCCTTCTTACACCCCCACCTCAAGTGCTTTCCCTTTCTTTCTACTATTGATTTGGCTATTGAGAAAATACAAAGGTAAAAGGAATATTACTATTTTTTCCAAGAACAGTCTCTCTTTCTTTAGTATTCTAATGGTATTTGCAAGAAATTAATTGAAATGGCAATGCAGGGCAGGGAGGAGGCTTTTTTTTTTAAAAAAACCCACAAGCTGAAAGTATTAGAATCGTGATTTTTTATTTTTCCTTTTTCAACAGAAAGGAGAATTTACTTTTGGGTGATCTGATCTTTTCCCTGCCCTCTTAGACATGTATTTTTAGCATTTTGAACACATGTAATGTCCTCAGATATTGCTTACCAAAGCACTTTGAAATAACTATAGAGGGTGGATGGGATGACTCAGGGGACTGGTAATTGAATATGGAGCCTTTTCACCTCGAAGTCACTAGTTTGAATCTAACCCAAGTTGCTAGCGACCTCGTGGTTACCCTCAGATGGCTGTTTAGTGGCCTGTCTGAAGTGAGTTGGTGGTCTCAGTCCATCTTTTTGCGAACAGCTGTCCACATCACAGAAACCACCATCACAGTTAGTACTAATTAGCAGCCTTGTTGGCAGTATTGGTAAGTGAGGCGAAGGACTGAATTAGCCATCGAGCTGTCTTGTGCTGTTAGAGGTGGTCTCTTCGAAAGAGAGCCGAGGCACCCTGCTCTTGGAGTCTTGCAGCAGCAGCTGGGTTTTGACACCGTCTGGATTGTGTGTGCGTGTATATTTTCTCCCTCTGGGGAGACTGCAACTTCTTCGCAATACCAGGCTGCGAGCCGTGTCCCCATTTTGGTTTGCTTTTGCTTTGCCCTCTGCAGTTTATCAATTCCTGGGTTCAGGAGCATCTCCATGCCTGGCAGTTGGACTTCCCCTCGTACCCTTCATCCATCAGGTTAGTCCCCTAACATCTCTGCTAACTCTACCACAAATAAGATTTTTGACATTTCACTCCGTTTATTTCATAACGGCAATTGCACCAATGGTAGCTGTCAGTTGCTAAAGTTTCCATACTACCCCCATCGTTTTGCAGTCTTCTTTCCGAAGCGTTTTTACATTTTATGTCTGCAAGAAGTTTTGTTCTTTCTGAAGCTAAACCAAAATGTAGCCATTTTGAAGGTGTGAGGATAAAATAGATAATTGTGAACTTTTAAAAAATCTGATAGCTGAAAAAAAGAATCTTGCAATAAATACCTTGGATTTTAGAGTACAACCCTCCTGTGTACTCTGAATGGTGCATTTATGAATTCCAAGGCTCACAGAAGATCCCTCTGCTGGTAGTAAGATTTTGGGTCGATGCATAAGTCTATCTGTGGTAATCCATTTGCAAGATCGTGAATATTTCCACATTTAAAACAAGTTGAAGTAAACATGGTTTACAGCATTTTAAACTGTAGGCAATTCTTTCTGAAAATGGGGAATTCAGTCTGCGTACTCTGAATTCCATGCAGGGGAACAATAGTAACACAATTCTAATGAAAATAACAGTGGTTTTCTTCCCAGGTACTAAACTAAGCCCTGTAGGAACCCATTTCTGATTTTTTTTTTCCCCTAAGCTTTAATGTTAACAGTGGTTTCTGCAAAAATAAACATTCCCTCAAAGTATTGGCAGCCCAAATACGAAAGCCGAAACTGAAGGTAACAATAGTGACCTTATTAGTTTTTTGTCTCTAACTTGAAAGAAATGGCTAAAGTGAAGAGCACAAATAGAAACAAGTAATGTAGATTTTTAAATTTTTGATTCCTGATGGTGATAAAAAGGGTAAGGAAGAGTGTATAACGGGATTTGTGTATTGCCTTTTGAGGAGGAGAACAGGGTCACAGCTTTTGGAATCTGTGGTTTAGTTTAGGGGTATCATCATGTTACACACTTCCAAGTAACTAGTTAGGCTGACTGCCATTTCATGGTTTCTATTTTTGCACTGCTAGATGATTAGGTCAGACTTCACTGGAACTGGATCTCTGTTGTGTATCTTTCTGGAATATGGGGGGTTTTTTAGCCAGCAGGAGGATACAAGAGGGCTGGTGGGAGAGCAGTGCTCTAGCTGGGAACAGCACAACTGGAGGCGACGGGAAGCATAGCTCAGGGCTTTCTCTTACATTTTGGAAAAACTTGGGAAATTAACTCTCTTGAGCTGATTGGAAGGGTCTACAAGGAGAATTCCACACTGGCTGGTATCTTGTGCAGTCCAGAAAGAGGCAAAAATGGTTGCTGTTTACAAGTTGGAAAAAGTGAATTAAGCCAACAAAGTGTTTGAAGTGATTTGCCTCAGTTGTGGAACAGATGTATCACTAATCACGAGCTGACGGTGGTAGAGCATTCTCTCTTTAAAGCTCAGGCAGGAAGGAGGACTGTACAAAACACTGCCCTGAAAACGTGTCTTCGAATAAGTTTTCATAGTAGAAGTCCTGCAAGTCTGGAGGAGATGAAGTCTTCTAAATAATGATGGTTTTATGGAGGAGGTCATGCTCTCTTCTCACAAAGGAAGGAGATGGAAAGAACTGAAGTGGAAATAGTTGGCAAGGCCAGTCTGTCTTCTTGTCACAAGAGTGGCAGGAAGGAGGCCTCCAAACAAACCGAAGCCCTGGGAGTGAGGCAATTACCATTTCTTCCTGCTCACATTGAATTCTTGTTCAAGGCATTTCCAAATAAGGGTTAGGAACTGAGCGCTGCAACCGCAAGATGACAGTGCAATGCTGTTAAAACCAAGGCTCCTTTTTCCTTCTACTTAAAATAATCTATGTCCAGCCATGAATCAAAGCGCCTCTGTAACCTGCCATGCTCTAAAATAGACTGACAGAAACCTATACAAATCCTCCTGAAAAAATAAATTATGAAAAAGCTTTAGCTGGCAGTTCCAGAGTAAGAATGATTAGCAAGTTGCACTGTTGAGTTAACATTATTTTAATCATGTGCATCTTAATCCGAAAGGGAAAAAGGCCGCGATGTGTCTGCTGTGTGAGCACAAGGCACACAAAAATCACATGACAAAAGTCATTTTTGCACAATGGTACCAGTGAAAACAAAAAAGAAAAAGAGAACAAGGAGCAAAATTTCCTGGCTAATATGAGTTAGCCTGAGATCAGTGGAGCTTTACTCATCTATGCTAGCAGAAGTCTGCCTTGCCACCCATACCGTCAAAGCCTTCCTCTTTAGCTTGCCAACTTTACAGCAGCAAAGAGCCATGGGAGAGTTGTTGAGATGCCTCACTGAAGTAAAAAACAAACCAATATGATACTGAGGAAAAGAAGGAAAGAACAATTTTAGTGTTTAAGACTAGAGCAGTGCTGTCAGGGTGGGAGCAGCTTTGACTTTTCAGTACTTGAGCCCACTTTGTGTGAACTTTCAAATATTTGAGAAACCTTTCAGTGATGTTTTGATTTCAAAAGCTGTCTGGTGGCCTAAATGTCCATACCCAACAATTACACCAATAAATTCAGAGGCCAGTCTTTAAAGTTCTGAGCTTCAAACGCTGCCACTAGTGCATTATTCATGGATTTTTTTCCTTTGATATCTCTCTATGGTGTGATCTATATAGCAGAAAAGAACCCACATCTGTCTGTTTACACCACCCTGGAAATTCCTGTGGGCAACCAAAAAAGTCAACCACAAATAACTGCTGGGCTACCAACAAACAGAGTATCTGGAGCGCCTCCACCCACCTGCCATTGGGCAGATTTCTAAATCTTATTTGAAAATAGGAAAAATCAGATCAGTGTGGTGGGAGGAATAGAGATAGGGCTGGGGGAAAGAACCCATTTGAAAAACTAACCTGAAATAAGCTGAACTAGTATAATTGTTGTTTTTCTGGTTTGGGTTTGTTTTGGTTTTTTTTAAGTTACATATGGGCCCTGAGCTGAGCATCACATCGTGACAGAGTGCATCTCATTGAATCAGATCATTTGATTCATGCAGTTTCACATTGAACTCTTTTGTGCTAAGAGCGGGCAGGTTCTTCTGAGCTGCGTCTTGAGGAACAGTGGAAAGAAACCATCCCATAAACTATTTCAAAAACTCTGGGAAAATTCTTCAGTTGGATACTGGGACAGGCTTTACATTCCTGTTCTGCCCTGGCTAGTGGGGACTGTCTGGTCATTCTTGTTTTAACTATGGGGACTCTTTATATTATTATGGGTCTCACTGAAGTTACAATTTCCATTGGTTTGAAAAGCTTCTCAACACATCCAAAGGTGAATTCCTAATCAAGACTTTCATTCACCTAGGTTTTTTTTATCCATGTACCCAAACTAAAGCAGTTGGGTAGCCTTCTCAAAATCAAGGAAAGGAGTTGAGGACTTAACAGTAGGCATCCAACAAGCTGAATTTCATCCTATGACTCCTTGCATCCTTGCATACTTGAGAAGTATGGAAAATATTCCTATTTATTGTGCTACTTGATTTGAAATAATCAGTGAGGTCTTAGCTCTGCTTTGACTATTTTTTTTATGTCATACTATTATTCAATCAGTCAGATGTTCCACTTTAACTTGATGATTAAAAAAATAACGCCATAATGTGGATGGTACAAAGATTTCATTGTCTGTAAATAGTTTTTCAGTCAGGTGTTGTATCTATTTTTGAGCCTTTAGTTGTCTGTGAGGTAATTTCTGCCTGATCATCTTACGTACTGGAGTATACTGCACTTATGTTGACTTGTTAGCCTTTGGAAGTTTGTTACTCTTACAGCTTTTATTTCCTGCATCTGGGTAACAGCTTTTCCCTTCTAGTTGTGCTCAATTTTCTGAGAAATACTTTTTTCTCCTTTTTAAAGTAGCATGTCATAATCATTTTTTATGAGGAGACATTTATATTTGCTAGGATCTTATGGCTAGGTGGCAATAATCTCCACATCCTGGACCCCCTAAAAAAAATACTTTTTTTTCCAAAAGCTTTTTTTAATCTAATGTTTTTTCGTCGTCTTTCTCTTAAAGCAGAAACTTAAAAACTTGGTTTTATTTTTTTAAAATCACTAGGTCTCCAATTTATTCATGTCAACTGAAAGCTTAACCAGTTGTTGGATTTGGGGTGCCTTTTTGGCTCTTCCTGACTTTCTCCTTCGTTCTGTTCATCCTTATTGTGGAAGATGGCCACAATTGCTCCATTTCGTGCAAATTAGAGGTAGTGCTGGGGTCCCTGGCAAGTTCCCAATACAGGTCTCAGATGACTTAAATCCTTCCCATGGGTACATCGACATATTATTGAGCAATTACATTCTCTTGTGGCAGTCATCTGTGGAATAAGTAAACTCCCTCTATTAGCCACACAATGATATCATACACCATAAATGCATGCTTGGCCTCCATTGTGTCAACAATCAGTTACATTCTCAAAGGAAGAAATGCGAATATAATTCTAAAACTACACAGAATAATAAACAGGTTGATTTTATTACTTGTTTCTACCTTGAATGGCAAGATTAAGTTTAATTTAAAAGATTACCGTAAAAGGAGAAAGCATACAGGTAAGCATAAAGTTATTCTTTAATCAATGTAAATATATTATTAATTTTTGGGCTGAGCGGTGGAAAGGGAGGCCAAAAGAAGAGAGTGACTTACATTTAGATCTTTTTTGTTCCACTGACTAAATGAAAGCTAGTCGTAAAGATAATTTTCTCATCAATAGCTTTTGCAAGACTATGACGTACATTACTGATCATTCATGGATAAGCTTGCACAAGCAGACTATACAACAAGATGTCAAGTAACACTCTTGAAAATTAGGAGATCTCTGATTATGCAGTATAGTATACAGTTAATATTGTAACAAGTCTTTCTTTTTTTTCCTCCCTTTTAAAAACATGTATTCAAATATTTTGTAAAGCTTTGAAAACTTCCAAGGGCAGTTGGTGACCTAACTTTCTGGGTACCCTTTAACAGCATACACTAGCTATCATTAATCAGATAGCCTGTGCTTGGATGCTTTCTTCAGCCTTCATGTGTCTGTTTGCCATTCAGTGATGTAGTTGAGGCTAATCACTGTCACTGATACAGTATTTTAATTTGCTACCCTGTGAAACTACGTCCAGTGATGCCTACATAATGTAAAAACTGGCTTCCTATACACTTTTGAGATGGGATGAGGCTAGCAAGCAAAAAAACCTCAGAAAATATATTTACAAGGGAGCGAGTTAGGAAGGTTTTAAAGCTTCATACTTTCCTTAGATAAATTTAATGGCCACCAGCTGGGTTGGGACCTCTGAAAGGGAGAAGCCAAACACTCCTTCCTGCTCGGATCACCTGGAGGTGGGCAGTGTTGGGTGTTGTACACACAAGGCCAATCAGGTCTTGTTTCCCATGGATCTTACGTGCTGGCTGGGGACAGAGCACAGATCCCAATATGCTTTTCAAGGTTTTAAAGTATTATTCAGTCTGGATGAATGACTACCCTTTGCTTTGTCATCAGAGAATATTTATGACCATCGAAGCAAGGCTGAGTTCCTGGAGACGGGATAACGCGTGGCTTTATGCTGCCAGACAGAGAGTTCCTTTTGGTGGTCACACCAATGTTTTTTCATACTCCCACGGACACCACAACTTTTTTGGATAAGGAAGAAGATGATGGAACACAGATGAGGGAAAGAAATGGCCTCAGAGAACTTGGATACGTGGGGGTATTTTTACCCTTTGGGGTTTTTTCTTCCTGAATTTCAATGAGTGACTTATTGGAAACTTCTTTGGGTTTGAAGTGTTTTGTTCTTGTTCCACACACACAAAACTGTTTTGGGTTGTTTTGTTTGTTTATAATGTAGCTGAGATAGAGTGACTTGATATTTTTAAAATAGAAAACTGATGCCTTCTGAGGGAATCAGGGGAACAGACGAGGACTTTACTAGCTGGAAATGTGGGTCATGCCAAGGACAACTTGTTGCTGTGAAGGATGTGTTGGAGGTGGGGGGAGGATTGTGTGGAAGCTGGTATGGAGGGAAGAGTAGTGATGCCTCTCCTTGAGTGCCCAATCCAGTGGCCATTCTCCAAATGCTGGACCCCAAGAGTTCCTCCAGCACTGTCACATCTCCTTTTATTTATTACCCTTTTATTTCTCTCTTTTAAGGCAAATCCTAAATTAAACTGTTCCAATCGAGGACTTTAGCAACTATCAGGCACTGAATGGCAAACAGATACCTTCTACTTCATTCACTGCTGTCCTGCTATCTCCTATCACTCCCTAAAAAAAAAAAAAAAAAAAAAAAACCACAACACACAACCATATCCAGTCTTACTGTTGAGGTAACAAAGTTAATGGATTACGAATCCAACTGTGTGAATTGCTATGTAGGAGAACCCCCACAGAAAATGTTCAGCAGCTTGTACCTTCTCATTTTAATCATTACTGGAGCCAATGAGGCACTGTGAATTTAGGAGCGTGCTGTTTTGGAGCCTGCTACAGACTGGAGGCTGCCCAATGCACCCAGGTGTAATAGCAAATTCTGAGAGAAATAAATTGTCAATAAGTTGTCAGACGTGTTGTGGAACAGGAGGATAATATGCCAATGGCAGAGAGTCTTCCAGGGATTACTGATCAAATTAATGGCATGAGTCTCCACACAAGACCTGTTTGTTTCCACTTGATGCTTGTTAGGAAGAGTGCAGTCTTGTTTTCCATGTTGTGCAACTAAATGAGTAGCAAGAGTAAGGTATTCTATTTTTTAAAAATTGTCACCCGTGGAATAACTTAATAATTATATAGTTTGAAATTAATATTTCTTCAACATTTCTATGTCTATAATATAAAGAATATGGCAAATGTTATGGTACTGGAAGGCGTAACTAAAATATTGACTATAAGGTAAGTCTCTTTGATGATAATCCTCTTTTCCTTATCTGCTGTCATTGTCGTTCCACAGCTTCCTCACTTTTCTGGGAGAAATGGTCAAACTGGAGACAGGGACCAGAAATTAGTGATAGTATTGAAATAAACTCCATTGTTCTGAAATTTCTGAATAGCATATTCCCACTGGTGCTGGTGGAGTTCAAATACAAATTCGGACAGGCTTTGCTAGCCCCTGCTAGTGGACTAAGAGAGAGAGAGAGAAGGTGGCATTGGTTTTGCATATCCAGTATCACCTAATTTTGATTTTGTTGTTCAGAAATAGTTGAGATTTCACATATTTTGAGAAGTTTAGCAAAGGTACACTTTGTGCAGATTCACTTCAAACATCAGCAGATGCTGGGAGAGCCAGGAAATAATGTTGGACAGGGCAGTATTACAGTCATTCTTTCTACCACTTCCTTTCTAACTGATGTAAACAAATGCACTTTTTTATGTTCTTTCCCTTGGGAAAGGGAGAACGCTGAACTCAAATGATCAATATGTGGTTTTTCCACGATTACTCGGGAAACTTCATCCCAAAAATCTTTTTTAATCACAAGTTGTCTGGCATCCATTGACAGAATCAAGGTTTTCATTTTTGGTCCACTGTAGGAACAAATCCGGATGAACTGGTTTATGGAACAATAAACCCAGGTATGTGTGTTTGTGAAAATTAAGATATTTTTAAAAGGGAAATAATTTTTAAATGGCTATTAACTTTAAATTTTATATGCACCGTGGACTTCCATATTGATTTATTGCTCTATACAAACATTTTTCATGTTTGTTCCATTTTTTCCTTCACCATTTTGAGGAGATTTGTGGAAGCTGGATTTGATGGCTTCTGAACCACGGCAATTTCTTTTCACTTAGCAAGAACCTGAAGCACTCCACGTGTGAACGCGAGGTGCAGTGAGCCGTTTTGTGGTGATCAGTGCCAGGACATAATGGTATGCAATTCCCGGACTGTATTTCTGGTGTGTACTTCACAGCTCTAGAAAAATCACATCAGGGAGGCTTTCAAAGACACACGTCTGGTATTTATTTCCCATTGACATGCAATAACATGAAGCGGTTAACAGCCGATTGTATTTTTCTGAATCCCTCACATACAGTTTTTCAGTTTCCATGTTCTCAGTTATCCCAAATAAAAGGTGAAAGCTTTGGGGTTTTCCTCCCTGGAATTTAAGTTCTGCAAAAAAGTGTTTGCAGAGGTGACATTTACTGCATGGTCCCTCCAAGAGTACTGGCAGCTCACTCCTGCACCTGGAGCTGGCTGGATGAAGCTGCTGGGCACCAGGGTGAGTGTGGACCTCCCAGAACAGATAGGAAAGGGGTTTCTGAACCACAAGTACCTTTAAGACACTGATGGACAGAGAAGACTCACATACCATGCTTAGTCTGGCAGCTATGCTGCCAGATTTGCAGGTTTAGCAAACAGATTGCGAGGCAGATTGTGTTCAGGAGGTTGGGAGGAGGTGGGAGGTCTGTGGGGATGTGTTTATAGGACTGGTGAGAGGTGAGCTGTCAGTGCTGTGTGTCTGGGAACAGTGGTGGAAAGGGCTCCTGGACCTCCATCCAGGTTTGAAGGCAGGGTTAGGGCTTGTGAGGCTGAACACGGGGGTTAGCAGAGATAGAACTGGTGTTTTCTAGTGGTATCGGGAGTTCTTTCAACAGACCATGGTGAGGGCAAACAATATATACAGGTACAAAATAATAGTACAAGTTAGAAGACACAGTAGTCTTGTGGTTCAGACACTGGATAGGAATCAGGAGTTCTTGGATCAGTTTTTGACTTTGCCACAGACTTCCTGTGTTCCTTTCAGCCAGTCACTTAATCTCTGCATCCACCATCTGTGAAACAGCAAGGCTTGGAACAGTTTGTGTCTCTGAAAGCATGCATCTAATTTAGCTGTTATTATAAAAGTTAGATATTAAGGAACTGTTACATTATCATAGGATAAAACTGTGCCACGTCTCTTTTCACTGTGAAATTTGTTCTTTTGCTATTATATTGTTTTTCAGGAAAAACAATGTTTTCACTACATAAAAATAAGTTAAGCAGAAATTCATTGTACATGCTGCGAGAGCCGTACTCGTAGATCTGATGTCTGATACTAAAATAAGAGATGCACATTAAATGCCACTGGAAAGACATGAGAACTGATTGTTCAATAAAATGAAGCACAGGTCTGGACATTGAAAGCAAACAAGTAACATCAGGCTCTGTAGAGGTCAGTCTCCCAAAGCTGTTCAAAAAGGTCAGTCACTCGTGCCTAAATGTAGACACTCCTCATCCACTTGTCGGCAGGCATGCTGCCCTGAATTCTTTGTTCAAATTTCCATTAATATTCTGTGTCAGAGAAGGGAAATAACTTAGATAAGATCAATTTTCAAACATGTTTCTTCAGGAAGGAACTAAAGAGCGATCCTGAAAACTACCACCTGGAATGTAAAAATTCTGATCTTTGGTAAAATAAAGGAACTGCTGTGTGAGATGAAAAATGTCAATATATTTTGAGGGCAGGTGAGTTTGCCAAACTTGACTTATTTGCAAACTTCAAGTCTGTCTTTTAATGTGTGTAGTCAGTTTGTGAGGAGGTGCTTCCACATGTAGGAAACACTGACTGAAGTCAAAGCAACATACACTATTCACATTATGAACCATAGAAGCTTCCTGTCATGGCTGGCAATGTGTCTGTGTAGGAGAGATAATGATGGAGACTTTTGAAAAGGTCATTATGGGTTTAATTCTATTTTTCAGTATTCATTAATACTATGGGAGGAGGTAATTACCTAGTAGAAGACTGGACTACTGTATCAACCCAGCAGAGCTGAGTGTATCCGTAGTATGATTACACATGCCTAAACTGGCAGAAAGCAAGCAAAATATGGCTGTACATGCACCGTTCAAAACCAGCAGTCTGACCAAGCCAGCTCTAGCGGTGTTTTTGTTCTGATAAGAATTTTCACAGCATAAAGGCAGCTTCTAAGGGATGTAACCCTGAAAGGCATGAGAAAATCACCTCCCCCTTCCAGCCCCAACCTAGCAGTGCAAGCTAGTAATAATGACCCTTAGCGTTTTACAGAATTTCAAATATTTTACCTGTGTTGTGTCTACATTGTCACATGCACTGATGTCTCATGCCTGAAGCATTCATATTGCTGTATTAAGTACCTCGTCTCAGCTATCTCAGCTTGCTCTCTGGATTTTTTTTGGTGTGAAATACTCTTTGGAGAAAGACCCCACCTTTTTTCTCAGCTGAGTATTTAATATGGTCCACAGACTATTCCAGACTGGTTACAACCAACTTCAGAGCAATGTTTTTGAGAGCTTTTACTCTGCAATCTATAAGGTAGTTGTCTTTCCAAAAACTCTGGAAAGCATGCCTAGAACCATCAAACCAGGGAGGTATTCAGTTGGAAAATTATTCACCTTTACTGGAAAAAAAGTCATCCGTATTCTTTGGATGGCCTTTTGTAGTACAGGGACTGTTACAAACCTCAAAACCAGAGAGCTCCTTCAGCTCCTGAAACTGCTGCAGATTTGCACAGTTGTGTTCTCGGAGGGTTTGGCACAGCTTTAGCAATGCAGAGCCTTGCTCCAAGGCGTCTTTGTATGCCTGCCTTGACTGCTGGGACAGATGTGTTTGGTGATGTCTTGAACATACCGTGAATTACTTGTGTGCCTTGCTGCAGTAGCATCTTCCACAGCATATGTTACGTTACTTCTGCTAATAGAGATTGTATTTTTTTGTCACTGGACTTAAGTCATAGCAGATCTGGCTGCTGCTTCTATCACTCTGTGCAAACTGAGTCTCCAGAATCTAAAATGCTTGGGATTTTTTTTCTTTCTTTCTGTGAAAATGTCAGGAAAGGAGCATAGTTTGAAGCTAATTGAATTAAAATTTCAGGTGGAGGTCTGCTACATCTCATGACTCCACTTGGAGTTGCACAGTTGGAGCCTTTTAGCTGCCCAAAGCCCTGCAACAGTAGACAAGGGGCACAGAGGTCCCCCCTGCAGAAATCCCATTGCCAGTAACAGCTTGATTCATGCAATAACCTTCCAAAGAAGTAGCAGAAGTCACTGCTTGGAAGGGCCGATTAGACTTTATACAGTAGTAGTGTAATATACTTCAGAAAAACATGTTATAATGGATCATGTATGATCTAATAGATCCTTTCTACCTGTTTTCTCTGATACATGTGCTGAACCTTAAATACCACGTGACACTAAATCCACACTATAAAGCAAAAGGCTGTATTTTACATTACTCATTCAAAGATCAAACAAATTCTGTGCCTGGTGGTGTCTCTAACAGTGGAAGGCAACAGAATATTTTAATTAAAAAGCTAAAGCAAAGCACTAATAATACATGTTATCTCACCAAAACCACAGTCGTCTCCCCTGCAGCTACAGGATTTGCCAAAAAAATAAAAAGCCATAGAATAATGGATTAAAGATGCTTTCCAGCCTGAAAGCTTTAGACAATACGTTACCATACTATGATTCTCAATGGGAATATTGTGAGGAGCATCATCATTTAGAAACCTAGCCAGCAGGCATCAGATTAATCTTTTTTTTTCCTTTTTTTTTTTTTTTTTTATCGTTGCAGGCTGGCAGTACTTGTCTCCAGATGTACCATTTGGCACATTAAGCAATTCTTTTCTTAGAAGGGGAACCTATGGTTTTGCCATGTAATGCAAAACACCAATGGAATCACTACATAAGCAAAATGCCAGTAATGGTATAGTGGTCCAGCCACAAACATTGGTATGTTAATTTTGTTTTATTTTTCCCAGTGTGTCATCTGTAGTACTGTATTTTGTATCAGGACTATGGCTGGGCTGTTTAGTATCAGATTTTAAAGTGCATTTCCAGCGAGAGATTTAAGCTAGGAAACTAATGGTTTTGATGCTACCAAAAAAAAAAGGGGGGGGGGGGCGGGAAGAAACTGTACTTAATATGGATCTAACTATCATTTTAGCCTGATTTTTAGAGACGAGGCCAAATTTTCCCCTCAATTATAGCTGTTCAGTCTTTCAGCTGCATGCATGCACTTTTGATAATGGTATCCAAATACATTGGAAAGCAAGTAGTTTACGCTAAGGCTGTGGCTTATACTTGCCATTGCTTCCTAAGACTAATTATGCCTTCAAATAAAATTTTGATTTATTTTTAAGTAAGAATATGAAAATAATTACAGCATAGTCAGTTTGCATATGGAAGGCAGTGACTGGCCTCTCAATCTGCTTAGTTCTTTAATGGGTCATCAGATTGTTTAGTTCTTGCAAATGCAGCAGTAGTAGCTCTTATGTTGTTTCTGCTGTATTTTAGCTTACTTTCTGAATTTGTTCTATGCTGTTGATGTATGGAAAGGAAAAAAGTTGCAAAAAAATTGTTTTCAGTTCCTTTGTTTTTCTGGCAGTAGAAAACGTGGGGAGGGATTACACAGTGAGGCATTTTATCTATCATCTCTCTGGTTTTGCATCCTGAAGAACATGAGTTGTTCTCTTTTTCATTTGGCTTTTCTAGATGAAGATGGGATTTAACCTATGATTTCTTCTGCAGATCTTTTTGAGGGCCACCCAAGATGAGGGCTTGTTTGTATTAAGTGCTGGTCATATGCACTGCAAGGCAGCCCTTACCAAGGTGTGCTTCAGTCTAAAGAGCAGGAAGAAGAGTTGGGGGAAGGAGGGCAAGCCAGGGTAGGCACAGAAGGATGATGATTTGCACAGGTCCATGAAGAACATCTGCCGGAATATTATCTGTTGGGTTTTTTCTACATCCCTCCCCCGCCCCCCGTAATACTCAGGATTGCTGGAAGCTGAGAAGCAATATCTCAAGGAGGATTGTTTTATTCTTGCTATGTTTCTCATACACCTACCCTAGGCGTCTTCTGCTGGATACCGTCAAGAGGCAGGATATTGGGTTAGACAGTGGTTTGGTCTAACCTGGCGTGCTCTTATATAGTAATTTTGTAAGCTGGGAAAATTTTCTCACCCATCGTATGACAAGTAATCACAGAGCTTCTTCCTTTTTCCTACTGCCTTTGCCCTGCTGCCGTACTTCTGATGCTGTTAGTCTCGTTTCTGGTTTATGTGTTGTAAGAGAATTGTGGCCGTAATTTCTCATCAGCTAGCCACAAAACACAGCAGGCGATAGGCTGAATTCCAAGGAGTGAGCGTGTGCCCTGCACTCCTGTGGCAATCCTGTTTCTTGCTGCGTTCGACCAGTCCTGGGTGCGCTTGAGGTCCTGAGTTCCCCAGCTTCAGTAAGGGGAACTAAGGGAAAGTAAGGACTTCCGTGTTGGTCATTGGGAAGCATTCTCTGGATGATCAGAGACTCAGGACGGTAAGAAATGCTTTTTCACCTTGCACAAATGGTGACAACTTTACCAGAATTTTTTTCTTGCAAGTGAAGGACAGTAGAGGAGCAGGGACATTCCCCACTTCCCTCTGTCCCTACACACTGACTCTTTATGTGTATTACAGGGTCTTTCTTCCCATCGATAGGCCTGCCCTTTCCCCTGTCTGCAGCTTTTGGAAGGATCTCTGCACTTCACGCAAAACGTTTTACTTTCAGTTCCCTATATGAGGAGGGGGCAGCACTTCCCATGGGACCACAGCCATGAACAGCAGGACAACTACCTTCTTCCTAGCCTTGGGGCCAAGGGAGGAAAAGGAGGTTGGCTACATAAATAACAAATTCTTCCGTGGCAGGGCTGCTCTTTGCACTGGGGGAAAGGTTGTCACCTCTGGGAGAGAGCAGCAACGTACTGCCCAGCCTGACTCCTGGCTTGGGTTCCCTAGTATTTTTCTGTTTGTTATAACAAATATCCTGTAATTCAGGCTCTCTGTAGGTGGGGTCAGACTCTGCTCGGTAGAGTTTCGGTAGATAGCAGGTTTCTTTCTATTTAATATGACAGGTGTTTAGTTTTTAACTGGCTCCTGCCATTCACCATAAATCTCACCTTTCCTCCTCCCAAGTTAAATATGTCAGTTCTGGCTTTTGTTCATCTGCACAGTCTGAAAACGACAGCTTCTGATTACCCATACGTACAAAGCGGTGGAAGATCAACAGTAAAAAAAAGTGGTTCTGTCCAAGTTTCTGCTTAAATTAGGTTGTGTGGCCTTTCCAGTTTGATTAACTATGTAATTAATAATGACCAGATGTGGCAGGGTAGAGACTTTTTTCTGGCTTTTTTTTCTGTCCCATGAATGCTGGGAAAGAATGCAAGGAAGGCACTTAGTTGTGAGAACACTTTCCCTCTCCTGCTGGTTCAATTCCTAAAAGCTGGTCATGTTTTAAACCCTGAGGAAGAGGAACAAGCAAAATTTCATTATTTCTCTTTGGGCCTGTAAAGGCTAAAGGCTAGAGGATTTCTGAAAGGAAGCTAATCCTCACTCCTGGTCAGCTGCAGGAGTGAAAAGGACAGTGCTAATGCTGTGCCCTCTTTTTCTTTTTTCCTTTTTTTCTTTTCTCTTTGAAGCGAACGACCCAGGGCAAAACATGGTTGTGAAGGTTTACAACTACCCTTGGAGCTGGAGTGGAGGGAATCACCACCATGTTGCTGTCAGCTCTGCCATGCTGATAGAGCATGGTGGGGAAAAGGGATGCGTATTCAAGGTAAACCGCTTTTTTAAAAGTTACTAGCAAAATGTTTCAAATCATATTTAAGCTTTTCTCACTCCCATTTATGTTGCAGAAAGTGATCTCCTCCCATTTATAAGGGTGTCTGGGGTGGGGGGATTGAGGTAGACTGCGAGATTACTATGGGACTGTTTCTTCTTTGAGGTAAATACATTAAATACAGTTAAAGTTTAAATTGGCATGTGAATGTAACTCAAAGCACTGGCACTGCTTTACTCACCAGTACGCTATGAGTGAGAGGGCATCCATGAAAGAAATGTTGATTAGGCTGTCAACCTGTGTAAGGCTTTTTCCTGTGGCTCACCACCTAATCTTCATGTTTGCTATGTTTTCATAAGACTTAAATAACTGAACTTACATATTCTCCATTCCAAAGTCCATTCCATTTTTTAATACTTTTCAGTTAGAAGTGGCTTTTCATGCCTGACTGTCATCAAAATTGCATGTTGAAGGCATTTCTGAGGAAACTTAAGTTTTAGAGTGTTAATAAAGTGTTGCCTGCTAAAATAAAGCCAGATTGGTTTAACATTAATGCTAAAGAGTATGTAAGTGGTAAAGGATGAAATGTCAAAACAAATAAAGATAATTTTAAAATATCACCCTGTGTTCAGGGTATGTTGATGACGTTTCATGGGTATTTTAATGAAGACTATTAAAAATTATGCATTGCCTGAGTATGTCAAGATCCCCTTCTGCGGCTATTCCTATGTCAGAGGGTTCTTCTATAATCACACAATCACATATTATGTTATTTTCCCTCAAAATATTCCTTGAGATTTTGCTCTGCAAGAATGCCTACAAAGAAAGTTTTGTCTACAGCTTGTTGCAGGTACTTCCACAAGGCTGTTCGCCTCCTTTGTCCCTGTGCATCTTTTGTCCTTTACCTGTCTGCCTGGACCTCTTGACCTCTTTAATTGGAAGGTCCATGATGCAAGAACCAAATTTACATTGTATGTGCATACAGCACCTAGATCCTTGTCCATAATTAATGCTCACTATCCATACATCAAACAGCATATGCTAATTCCTAAGAAGAATGAGGCCTTTCCTCAAGAGGGGAGTTAGGTTAGTCTTTTAGGTTAGTCATTTATTTTGTATGTTACTACAGCTTTGGCACAAAAGCAGTGGTCTCTTCACATGAGGTTTCACCTGTAAGCAGAGACGGCGAGCTCATAGATAGGACATACTCTGTGGGCTTTTCCCCTTTACCTCTGACCCACACTCTTCTACAGCGTATGCTGCTTTTGCCCAAAAACCTCGGGGCTGTGGGTGTAACATGCAAAATGAGGTTGTTGGTTCTTTGTCCTCCTGAGTTCTTCAGGATTATAATAGGCCATTTCATGGAGATTAGCAGAGAGATCAACAGGGGAATGATTCTGGTGCCAATTCCTGACCCACTGAGATCCAGTGCGTACATTTTCATTTGGTTTACATGGTTCACTGGCAAGTGTTATGCTGATATCTTATTGCTTTCCAGATGAATGAGACTTTTAAAGGCCTTTCATGTATTAGCAAAGAAACTGGGTTCCAATAACATCAAGACAACCTTTACCACTTTTTAAAGTTGCCTTGAAGACCATGTAAAATTAAATTTTATATCAGTTTTAATACTCTTTCATACTACTAGGCTCCACTTTAATATCAAAAGCAACTACTGAGTGAGGTTGGATTTGATGTAAAGAATACAAAAAATTTGGTGGAAATTTGGTTTCTCCGTCATCATAACTTACATGTCTAATATTTCGCACTGAGCTGTGGAGTGCAGCTGAAGTGCAACTCTCCCTGGAAATTTCTTTTTAATATAATCCCATTTTCTAGTTAAACATTTCAAATGAAGTATACTGAGCAAGAAAAAGAGGACTACTTTGTTTGGAGTACTCTATAGGCAGAGGATTGCCTGAGGACTTCCTTATTGAATGTACCTTATCTTGCTGTGTATCCAGTAACAGATCAAGTTGGAGTGTAAGGTACCTCAAGCTCTGTTTGGTTTTCTTTTTTTTTTCTTTTTTTTTCTTTTGTCCCCAACTACATGGATTAGAGCTATTAATGTGTTGGTCTAAGTCACAAGAGTTTTGGAGAGCGGAAATACTTGATTTCAGTAGTTGAATTTAAAGTTATCTGAAGGTAAATATCGCTTATCTAGACGGTGTGTAAATTGTGTGTTCATCTGATTTCCTTTCTTTATTGGATATTGTTTTGCCTTCGTCAGTGGTTCATTTGGCTTCCTAAGCAGAACTACACAAACTCCCAAATTACTCCATGCTTTCAGTGATCTGTGTCACCTTTCTCTTTTTTATTTTCTTTAATCATTCTCTTCATGCTTCCAGAAAGATTGAGCTGCAAGCTGCAATACTGCAAAAGTTTTGTTATCATCTGTGTGCTTGTATCATACTTTATACCTTAAAATTACCATGTTTGATATTCAGCTACCACCTCTCCAACAATGGACACTTCGGGGTTTGTGATTTCTAATGTAACTGCAAACATTACCTTTGTAATGATACCTTGTGTTGGATTAAAGGATGCAAACATTACAATTGTGAATACTAGAGTTATGTACCCTTACCAGTCTGGGGAGCTGTAACCTACTGCTGTAAATTCTTATTCAGGTTTCCCAAAGACAACACCTTGCCCAAAATCTTTATTAAATGGCTGTTGTCTATTGCTAGTTTGTGTAGAGCCTAAAGCTGACTAAATTCCAGCAATAGTCCAAGTTTTCAAAAAGGATGTGTGTGATGGATACTACACTTCTTGTATGGGTATCTTTACAAGCACTGTGTGTGGATACATGTGCCTATTTGTTCTAATAACAACTAATTATCAGTAATACATTAGTTAACCCAGTGCTTTCCAGAGGACATTTCTACTCTGAAAAGTCATTCTGAAAAAATTTCACCTTTCCTCCATACCGTTATTGCTCCATAACATACCATTATCGCTCCATAACACACCATTATCAGCAAATACCTGATAACATATCCCTATATGCTTGCTGTTGTGAAAGAAATTAATATTTACTACTTTTATTGCAGCAAGCATTGCCAAAGTGTGCACTTATCTCAGTTTTGGAATAAGTCTTGGCATTGTTAACTGTTTTGCTACTGTCGTTGCAAATCCTGCCTTTAATTTACCCTTGTTCTACCTTACTGGGAAGAGAGAGTTGTCCACACTGAGTTGAGGGCAGAGTTTGGCTCCAGGTATCTCTGGTGCTGGTGGTGCGATGTAGGCCAAATGAAAACCAGTTTGGCTTCAGTCAGACTCCAGGCTAACTTTTCTCAGCTTGACGGCCATAAGTACCATCCTGCTCAATAAATTGGTATGATGAAGGATTGATGCACTGATGTTGCTAGGTTGACTGTATACTTTATGGTCATACAATTGAAACTGGGGGGGAAGGGTTCTCCCAGCAGCACTAGCTGGATCTTCTTGCAATCCCTACCCGTTCTCTGCATGTGCAAGGCTGCTGGTTCTGCATTTACTAGGATAAGGGGCATAGTAAGTACTGCATGGAGACACTTGTTCTCATTACAATTCTTGATGCTCTTTCAGAACTATGAAATTAAGAGGCTGCTGCATCCTCCTGTGAAATCCCAGATGGAGGTTGGAGGTAGGAGTTCAGTACCACCCACATACTTCTCAAACAGTTAATTTAAAAGCAGCAGGAATTTGGAGGGATTGTAGCAGCAAAGAACATCGGAGTAGTCTCAAAATCACATGAAACTACCACTGCTTTAAAGACCTGTCTTAAAACTCTCACTACACTGATTTATTAATTTACCTGGTGTTGGACTTTGAAAAGCCTCATTTTCAATGTCGGTCATACAGGAAAAATGGGGTCAATACTCCAGTTCTGTGGCCTTTTGTACTATTATTTCTACGTGACATAAGGGACGGTCTCCGTTGCTGCGCGGCCTTCCTGAATAGGAATACAATTCCAATGAGACTGAGACAATGATTCACTTTTTGGTGGCATTTGTGCAGTTTCCCCTGCCAAAGTTGTGCAGCTGCTTTGTATTTCATCTTGGGAGTAGCATTTCCTTGAAACCAGTCTTCAGGAATCCAGTGTGTAACGTGGAGGGGGGAGGGTATCCTCAATTTCATTAAAATCGTATCCAGGACTTTTGTGGAGGATAAGACTTGGAGAAAGGGAAGAAGCCAGCATGCTATTAATGAAAACATTAGATTCCTTGCAGAACGCCACTTTCCTCACAAGGCAAACACCAAAAAGAGGAAGAAGTGATTCCTGGGTTTCTGATTTCTGTGGCCCTTTGAGCTGATTTGCAGCCGTGAGAAAGGTGCCAATATCTTTGTATTGTTTGGCAGGGAAAAGATTACCTTGTAACTCATCTTGTCTGGCTATGGCCTGGCACTGGATCATGACCAGGTTGATGGCAGCCTGACAGTTCTAAAAGAATATGTTGGCATTTTATGAAAAGGGAAGTTATTACACTTGAAAGGAAGTAAAAACAAAAACAGAAAACCTACGCTTGTCAGTTTTATGGCAGAGAGGCAGTAAAAACTCTGGCATGTTACTTCAGCTAATCCCTGCAACAAATTAGTGAACTAAATTGATTACAAAATCAAAGATGAATTTACATAAGCATTTGTGTTTTAGTTACCCTGCTCCTACAGCGTGTCAGACACTCAAAAGACTCAACCCCCTGCCCCTTACAGTTAAAATTAGTTTACAGCCTAAATTTAGATGTGTGGCAGCAAGAGGGGAGCATGGAAAGAAAAGAAGAGCATGGGAAGGGATGGGACCTCCTGGGTCATTGGCTCCAGTCCCTCCCAGTCTCAGGAAACCACATTGTGTTACCCTCTTTCAGACTCTGTTACGATCTTCTGACATACCATTAGATGATACAAAAGATGGAGGTTTAAATTTACAGATTCGTCCCAGTCCAGTATGGTTTTCCTCTGTCTCCGTTACCCATTGGATTGGACCCACGCTGAGGCTTATCACAAGTTTCTGCTGGTGGCTATGTTTTACAATGAGGAGATGTGCCAGGGAGCTGGGGACTGTGAGGGCAAAGGCAGCATGCTAGTGAGCAGAGCTTGAAAAATGAGGAGGGTTCAGGGTAGCTCATCCAGCAGCCAGGCGGAGCATGAAGTCAGAAAATAAGGTTTTGAAACGTTATTTCTCTTTCTGTTCCCAACCTGCTGTCAGAGGAGTGAAAGCAGATCGCTTCCCCGAGGTACGCCTACCCTGCAGTGCAGCCCAGGGTGAGCCAAGGAGGCTTGGGTGCTGGGGACAGGGTGAACTGGTGCTTGGGGAGCCCCATGCTGCACCCAGCTGGGTTGCTTTCCATTCCCACACTACCTCAAGTATCCCCATGCTGTGCGCTATGCCGTCCTTGGAAACCCTTTCTCATGCTATCCTTGAAAACCCTTCAACAAGTTATCTTCACCTTCATGCTTGTGTGGGAGTTTGGTATATGAACAAGGCGTACAAAGAAGGGTTCCTTGGCGACTGCCACAGCCTCAAAAGTGGTTGTGAATTATTTTGCTTTGTCAGTCAGAACTGTAAACTGCAACCGTATGGCTTTAGCTCCGGAGAGGGCTGAGTGGAGTTCCTAGCATTATAGCATGTTTTTACTCAGGCGACGTAGCCAAAGCAAACGATGAAACCAGACTTCTTCTTGTGGTCAGAAAGAAACAAACAATTTGTTTTGATTGAAGGCTCGGTGCTGTAGAGAGGCCTAGAGTTATGAGCAGCTGCATGGGAAGCACAATGACATGGGCTGGTGGTTGCCCATACGAGTTACATCCGTCGCAACTGAACCTACGGCACGATGAGTGGCTGGAGTGCTGAGCACAAGGCGTGCAGCTGAGAGAGTGAGCTCTGTCACTTCTGGCAAGAGGGAGGACTTGGCTGAAGTGATCTGCTTTTCTTAATGCCAATCGAGATTTTTGAATATTGGGTGTAATTGACTGAGTAGATGCATATAATCTTCAGAGTAGCAGTAATTTTCTACAAGAGTTATGTTTCCTGTTTTGGGAAGGAACAGCACGATGGCGAGTACGTTGGGTCAGTAACACATGCTGTTACACCTTCCTGTGGCCAGAGAATTGGTATTGCTTAGGCCTCCATCCCTACAGTGCCGTGTCCTCTGGATAACGCAGCCTTGTGCTGTCTGAGGCTGGCAGCTTTTTATTATTTTTTTTTTTTATTCTTCTCTGGGTCAGGACTTTCTCTCTGCCTGAAGCTGCAGCTCAAAGCAGTCATTGCCCCATCTCAGTTCTGCCCAAATGGCACTGGTGCCTCCTATTCAGCTAAAACTATGGAAGGTGCAACATATGTTTGCATTTAAGAATAACTTTGGCTCAATTTAGATTTAGGTAAGGCAAAGGTCTTAGTGAAGGAGTTCCTCACTTTGCGTTTCAGTTGCTTTCTACTCTCCTGTAATAACGCTGTTGGACAAAAGTGGGGACGTTTGTCCAACTTCTGTGAACTCACTTTGCAAAGTTTTGCATGATAATATAAATTGCAGTGAGATAGGCAAACAGAGCTGAATACAATGCCACAGTAGCAGTTGGGCCTCCAACATCGGGAATGCACTTCAGCGTATCTTTTAATGCTGTAGTTCTCCATTTACTTGTTCATCATGATCTCCTTTGCAATATGAGCTTGAAATAGAAATGCTCTTGCGGTGGATTTCTATTGCACTTGACAAGGGCGATACTGAGCATACAAGTTCCTTAATGGCTAATGGTGTAGGTGGAACCTGAAGCACGTCAAGTGAATACTCTTTATTTATGGCATGTGTGCAGAAAACAGAGCTGTGATTTTAACACTTTCTATTGCAAAATTCACTGGGAATTTCCCCCAGAAATAGTTGTGAGCTCAGAGCATGTAGATATGTCCTTGTGTACTGGCAACGTTCTGTGGGAAGGTCACCATTGTTCCTCTCTGAATTTTTGAGATTGGATTTTGTTGGGTTTATGCTGTAATTTACTCTGAATCCTGTCACATTTAGAAATCATCTCTTTTACTTGTTTTGAGAATGGATTTCATCTAAAGCTTTGTTCAGATTCAAACTTGCTAATTTACCTATGCATTCATTTTGCAGGGTTTACCAAATGTGAATATGTTTTCCTTAGATACTAAAAACAAAGTCTGTTGTGTTTGATATTGAACTCAATATAGGAAGCATGTTTTGAGTATGCTCAGGTTCCTTAAGGGATTTTAAGATCTAAGTTTGTAATTCCCAAACAAGCTTTTCCATGAGATGAGAATAAAGATTCCCTTTTCTGGCGAGAAGGCTTCAGTCCTGTGCAAGCACAGTGGAAAGACTTTAGGTACATAATTTTTTTTACTGACAAATTTTTTTCCTAGGCAGTGTGTTTGTGAAAGATGTGCTCAGATCTTGAGAGTCCAAATTTCACCTCAAGAACATTAGATGCTTATGTGCAGACTTTGCCATTTATCATGGAGTTGGCAGGGAAGGAGGGGAGTATCTGGTCCTTAATGTCTCTGTGCCTAATCCCTATTTTCCAAATGGGAGATTAATAATGCTTATTAACCATTCAGGGCTATTGTTAAGATAAATATTTGAGCAAACAAATAGCACGGTAATATAGAGTTCATATACATGCTGAAATATGGTGAGCACCCAAGCTTCTGTCCGTCAGAATTTCTAGTTGTAGAGTTGTAGTAGCCTGAAAGCACAGGTGAGTAGAAGAAACAGAGCTGCCATTTAAAAATGAGATTTGTATAAAAGCTGTGTTGAAATTGCATCCTGGGAATTTCTACAGAGCTTGTCGTTAAGAAAATCATGTTATAAAAAGCGTTAATTTTTGCTTTGAAGCCCTTAATAAGAACTAAAACACAAATAAATGAAGTTTAGAGTCTGAATTTACCTGTAGAGCACTACCGTCCACCAATTATCTGTCTCTAAGTCAGCTGTTTGTCTGTCGCTGTAAATCTGCTGATGAAATACGGCCGAGACTGGCAAAAGCTGTGTATCAGGATGGGAATTGCCTTGTGGGCCGCCTTGCTGCTCCAGAATACCATCAAGCTGTTCAAATAAAGATGAGCTGGGACAATGCAACAGCTGGCTGAGATGAGCATGGGAAAGAAAAATATGGTGACAGGAGATGCAGAAGTGACTTGGTGTGTTGGCATTCCTTTCTTTCAGTGCAAGGACATGTGAAAGGGCTTGTCACTGACAGAAAGACCCTCTCACGTTCTATTGTGGTGAAACCTTCAGCCTCCAAATAATACCACAAGTTGTGTGTTTCCAGATGTAATTGGCATACATACATTCTCACACCACGGGAATTTGACTTCATCTTCTCACCCCACAACCTTGGCGACTCAGAGATCTGCTGTTTTACTCTGTCAGAGGGTTGGGGGTTTATTTTGTTTTCAAATGAGTGTTTCTGGTAAGTTGCTTTTCCTTTTAACATTAAATTATATGCAGGCTGAGATCCTTCTTTTGTGATTAACAGAAACTCATTGATAAATCTTTAAAATGAGAAGGTTTTCTAATTTCCATAGATTGACTGCACTATGGGATTAGGAGACTCACCTTGCACCTCTAAGTGTCTGAGCTCAAACTTTTAGTTCAGTGTAAGCAAAGCTAATTCCAGGGAAAAAGTGGAACAAAGGAATAATATAATAGTATTTCTAAGGAAAAAAGTGTAATATACAATACGGGGTTTTATCCATCTGTATTTAACATGAAAGCCTGTGTTGATTAGGGGCTTTGTGAAAAGTTGATTTTCCAGTTCAGCAAAACTTTTTGAAAAAACACTTGCTTCAGGTCAACTGCAGCTAGTTTCCGTCCCTCTCACTCATTAAAATGAAAAGCAAGTGTTCCCACTTCATTCAGCCTTGAATGACCTGTTTGATCTAAAGCAGAGCTTCTCCCAGAGCTAGGTCCTGGTCGCCAGACTCAGGAGGAGTCTTAATTTCTGTGGTTGCAATGGCTCGTTAGGTCACACATAATTAGGCCCCAAAACAAGGAACACAATCCAGGGTCCCACGCCTAGATGGATGTATAACCACTGGGATGTCAGGGCTTGTGGGATAACTTTTTATCAGCTTCTCCTGAGGAGCAGCTTCACTTTGTGTCAGGTATCTGTTGAGCCAGAGAGTGAGACAGGATGCTGATAGGTAGCTGATGGAAAGAGAAGGTCAAGAAAACAAATCCTTCAACAATTTTATAAAGCAGAACATTGCCAAGTAGCATTAAGATGCTTTCTTAGAGCATAGAGCGATGTTAGCACCTGAATGGGTAGAAAGGATCACTAGACTATATTCACTGTTTGTGGAACAACTTTTCCAGATGGCCATAAATTGACTGTTTAATCACAGTGTTAAGGAGGGTTTATTTTTTCAGTAATAATTTTGGTTGATTTCATTACAACGTGTTTCACTTTTCAGTCTAGTGATCTTCAGTGCTAATAGAGTGGCTTCAAAAATGGAAGGGAGAAGTGGCACTGTATCAAGGAGTGTGTCCAACTCATAGCCTTGGGGATAGTGTCACGGAGTCTCAGAGCTTACAGAGCAGGCAAGACAACATTTTTATGGTCTTTTTCTAAAAACCTGCCTTCTGCAAGTTTGGAAAAGAGAGCTCTGCTCATCTTCATGATGAAGCAATGATGCTGAGGTGGTCTTGTCACATCCAGATCCTTTGCTGTAGATGCTTTGGGTGTGATCACATGGATTTGATATTGTGCCCAAGAAGGTATGAGATCATACCCTGATCTCATACCATCTGTTTAACAGATGGATTTGTATGGTAAGGCTAACGGTTAAAAACCTGGCTCCACTTAGGTCAGTGGTATCAAGATTTTACCCATGATTGGAGGAGGAAGAGGGGGAAAAAAAAAAAGAAGTGTCCAAAGATAGGTTTCCTAAATCACTGCTGGGAAAGCCTGTAGGCTTCAGAGCCTCACTTACTGTTCTGTCATTTGGCTGATAGTTATTTGTGCTCAGCCCTTGAGCAGAGTATTTGATCTTTATGTCTAAATCTGTATGTTTGTTGGTGCAGACTGTTAAGATATCATAGAATAGCTTGGGTTGGAAGGGACCTTTTAAGGTCACCTAGTCCAACCCCCCTGCAATGAGCAGGGACATCTTCAACTGCATCAGGTTGCTCAGAGCCACGTCCAACCTGTCCTTGAACATTTCCAGGGATGGGGCATCTACCACCTCTCTGGGCAACCTGTGCCAGTGCTTCACCACCCTCATTGTGAAAAATTTCTTCCTTAGTCATTTCTCCCAGCTCTGCAGCTATCTTCTGTTTTCCTTTACTACTGCCCTGTCACTGTAGTGATCAGTGATCACCTATGATCCCTGCCAGATTGCAGCTGCTTTCCTTTGGCCATTACCTGTGCTGCTCCTCATTGTCTGTCTTCATATCTGCTCCTCTCTGAACAGCAGCTGCAAATGACTGTCTCTTTTCTTCCTTTTTTTCTGTGAGTGGCTTCAGTGTAAGATATGGAGGAAGTACAGCTCTTATTTCATATGAAACTGTGGATATTATTAACTTGGTTGGTATTGATGAGAATCCTGTTTATACATATTTGTTCTGTAATGAATCTAGAACAAATATCAGTCACATTTATCGATGTTTTGATATTCTCTTAGCTGCACTAGACCAAATGGTTAGGTTGTTTTCTTGTTGGCTGAATTTGTCTGTTTCCTTTTCTCCTCTTTAAACTCCCAACAACACATAAATCATCCCTGCATTTCTTTAACCCACAGAATACAATTGTTCTACCCTCACTGAAATGTTAAAAGTAGTTTGTGGACTGGAACACGGCTGGGTGGGGCACTATTCAGTTTCCAGCCTAAAATCCGGCAATGGCTTCTAAAATACAGTCCTCGATAGATCAAATCCAGATGTTGCACAGGTGCACTGAGGCTGTCCAGCAAGGAAGTTTACCCACTTACAAACTTCTGCCTATGTGCGTCATTAAACCAAGATATTTTTGGTTCTCAAATATATACTTTTTGTTTTTTGATTAGGCAAGGCAAGTGGTCTTCATTAAAGCCACAGACAGCAGAATGGTTTCATCTAAATTCATCCCTGTAATTGCAGAAAGACAAACCCAAGTATCATAATGCTCCAATTCCTCCTCATCCTGCTCATTCAGCTCATTCTTATCATTGGGAGTGAAGCCTACAAAATCTTAATTGTTTGTCTAATTTGACACTTTAATATCCAGTCTGGACTGAAATTGTTTATGTGGAGTTACATTTTATAGATTTTGGCCATTGACTCTGAAAAAACCATGATATCACATTAGAAAATGCCCTAGGAAGTCAATTTAGTAGAATCACAGAATCACAGGATCACTAAGGTTGGAAAAGACCTTTAAGATCATCAAGTCCAACCATCAGCCCAACACCACCATGCCCACTAAACCATGTCCCGAAGTGCCACGTCTACACATTTTTTGAACACTTCCACTGATGGTGACTCCACCACCTCCCTGGGCAGCCTTGTGCCAATGCTTGATCACCCTCTCAGTGAAGAAATTTTTCCTAATATCCAATCTAAACCTCCCCTGGCACAACTTGAGGCCATTTCCTCTTGCTCTGTCGCTGGTTACTTAGGAGAAGAAACTAACACCCACCTCACCACAACCCCCTTTCAGGTAGTTGTAGAGAGCAACAAGGTCTCCCCTCAGCCTCCTCTTCTCCAGACTGAACAACCCCAGTTCCATCAGCCTCAGCTCCTCTGGAGACTTCTTCTCCAGACCCCTCACCAGCTTCGTTTCCCTTCTCTGGACACGCTCCAGCACCTCAATGTCCTTCTTGTAGTGAGGGGCCCAAAACTGAACACAGGATTCGAGGTGCGGCCTCACCAGTGCCGAGTACAGGGGCATGACCACTTCCCTACTCCTGCTGGCCACACTATTTCTGATACAGGCCAGGATGCTGTTGGCCTTCTTGGCCACCTGGGCACACTGCTGGCTCATGTTCAGCTGGCTGTCAACCAGCACCCCCAGGTCCTCTTCTGCCAAGCAGCTCTCCAGCCACTCCTCCCCAAGCCTGTAGCGTTGCATGGGGTGGTTGTGGCCAAAGTGCAAGACCTGGCACTTGGTCTTATTAAACCTCAGTAGAAAAGTTGTTTTGAAGAAATCGGATGGCGTATTTATCTGAGTGATTTTATGGGCAGATCCAGACTTCTTTTTGCTTCTGAAGTATTCTGCTGGGTAAATAATGTGGACAATAAACAGAATTCCTTTATAGCCAGGAAATACTGAATACAGTGTATAGCTTACCCGTGTTTACTGCACTTGTGATTGGCGTGCTTTCATTAACTGTCATCTGTAAGGTGTGATTTTTCCAATACTGCAGACATGGCATGTCCTTCTCTGTAACATAATTATTGAGAGATACAGACATATCTTAATGTACCTTGGAACGCAACATTACCGAATTTATCATCCGTGAGATTCTTTCTGAAGCTAAATTGATCGTCAGCACTGAGGTTTCTCTCTAACCTGTCCCACATCCTGTGAAACTACCTCCCATCTTTCTGAGCAGTGGAAGAGAGGACTGCTAAGGAAACCCAGGTAGTTGCAATCCCATTTCTTCTTGCTGACTCTAGCTGGAGGTGTCACTGATAAGCAAGGGGAAGGAAAAGCCAATTAGCTCCCCTATTTTTTTTTTTTTTTTTTTAAGGTAATTCTTCCAACATGTGTAGTAGCTGTGGAGTGTGCAGCCCATAATGGTGGGGCTAATTGTAAGCTTTGCCATAGCCTTTCCTGGCTTGAAGACAAAGCTTGTCACGTGCAATGGCTCTTCCTCGGGTTGCAGCTATGGTCTGGAGGCCTAAAGCTTAGCACTTCTATAATGACTAAGGATGGAGAGAGGTTGCAATTTTATGCAACTGTCTATTTCTATACCACTACTTGCTGCCTTTCTGGTTATTGGCTTGCCCCTGAACAGGACAGGAAGAAAAAGCACATGCCTGTGAACAGGGATCCCCTTGAAATTGCGTATTTTCCTTTAGATACTTCTCTTGTTGCTTCTCTGAGGTTATTTAGATTAACAACATCTCATATTGGTTGTCCTTACTACATATGCAAGGATCTCTTACTGGAGAATTCTTGTTTCATTATGGCTTTACTAGCCATAATGATTTCCGTGCTGAGTCACACCAAATGTCCTCCTGGCCCAGTATTTTGTCTCCAGCATGGGCATTAATGGGTGCCAGCTGTAGCACTGTATTGTTCCACAACACCCTCCCGGGTTCCAGCTGCTAGGGGTGCAAGTCCTTGCTCAGCCAGAGGTTCAGTTTGCACTACTGTTTTTAATAGCTGCTGACAGATGTGTTGTCCATGGATTTATCTGAAGTCTTTTTGTTTTATCTCAATCTTCAAACCTCCTGTATCAGTGAGGTCTACAATTTAATTATGTGTTCTGTGAGAAAGTACTTCCTCTGTTTTTTAAACTTACTATCTGATCATTGCATTGGATATACATTGTACTGTATTTGGAAGCAGGCTATTCTAATAAGATTGAATTTAATGGGATCCAAAGAGAAATAAAAGTTTACCATGCTGATTCAATTACATGTCTAGGACTTCTGTGCTACAGATTGTTGAAGATCCTGAACATGCTCAAGAACATTTTACAGTCACTGAAATGCATCTACTTCTAAACTGAAAATGAGAGCATGGCAAGACATTGGCAATAACAAAGATATATCAAACCAAAAGTGCATGTACATCTTCATCAAGCTGTCATTGTCTGAATTGGTGGAATTTGGTGCAGAAATACCATCTGGTAATTTATATTCTTCAAAAAAAACCCCACTATGAGGGATTTAATGGTCCAAAAGAATAAAAGTTTCTGATTAATTTTAAACCCCCCAAAAATGCTTTCAGTGGGAATATGAATGGAGGAGCGGGAGCTTGTTAGTGAAGTCAATACTCTCCTTGAAGGCATTACAGCATGTGACCTGCTTAGAGTCAGACTCTATATAAACACTTTATATAAAAGTGTATATATGCATCAAGCTGATCCCTGATGTTTCTGAGGTGGACATCAGCAAACATGAAACTTTAACTATGTAGAACCTTCGCTCTTGCAGCAAAGAGGCTTTTAAAAGCCTTTTGTTTAAAGGACGTTTTACTTATCTACCGTGCTCTACTTTCTTGTGTTCCCATTTTAAAATAGAATAATGTATGGTTTTTAACCTTCATTACATTTATATTCATTTTTTTCCCCACTGTTTCCATAAATTCATTAATCTTGTTGCTGAGAACTTGAACTGTTTTACCTGTCCTCAACTGATATCTAGTTGGATATCAGCAAAATTCACTGTCATAAACCTTGCTGGTAAGTACATCTGTGGCTTAATCACAAATCATAGAATCATTTAGGTTGAGAAAGACCTTTAAGATCATCCAGTCCAACTGTTAACCTAGCGCTGCCAAGTCCGCCACTAAACCTTGTCCCTATATTTATAGTCTGCTGTTGTTCCCTTCTAAAATGATCCAATCATAAAATACAAACAATTATCAGTAACTATTAACTGATGCAGTTGCTTGTTCACAACATCAAACTAATTGATATTTTAGATAGGAAAAAAATGTAGCCTCTCACAAAAAGCTGAAATCTCTGGGCAAATCTGTGTAGGGCGGCATCCTTTGAAGGTGCTAGGGCTTGAGATTTCTTATGTGAATTAACACTACCAACTGTTGTCTAAATGCCAGGTTTCCAAGCATTCTTCAGTCTCCATATATGTTTCGATTGTCATCTTCTCTAAGGTAATCAACCCCATAATTTGCTAATCATTTTCAGAAAAATGTTAAATCCTGGTACCTGAGCCTCATGAGTGGTGACAGCAAATGGTGGTGGATGTGAAAGGCTGGACTTGACTGTGTTTGGTCCTACTCTGGATCAAATTATTAAATGATAATAGCATAATCCATACGTGACTATTTCCTAAAATAGTCTGATACTCATATTTTTCCAGTTCATGAGATGTCCCTGTTCCTGAACAGATTCTTAGATCAGCTGTGCATCAGTTGTCCCTCTGACTGTCGTCTCACCTACAGCAGTCAGGTGTGCTTTTTCTGTGTCCCTTTTTCAGTGCAGGTACTTTGAGGGTATTTCTTTGATTTTCTAACTCTGTGGAGACATCGTTTTCCCATTGTAACTTATCTTCCCTCCTGTTCAAGGAGCACTGGAGTTAAGATCCTGTGGGACATTTTTCCTGGCAGTGCTTGTAGCTTTTGAATGGATTCCCTTTTCTCTCAGGTCGTTTGTTTCTGTTTAATATTTTCCTATGATTTTACCATTGAGTAAATCCTTTACTGTTTTTGCACCATCAAAACTTATTGGCCCCTTTACAAGGGGCCGGAGAGCTAGATTTTGATCCAGCTCCACAACTGACGTTTTGCTGTAGGCTGTAGATATTAATATTGTGAAACTAGATGAGTAGATGAAAACTATTGTAGGAACATGTTCTTTAGGTTACTGTATTATGCAATAGATTTCACTGTATGGGAAAGCTGTCATCAAGGTGTCATTGAATTTGAATGCTTCAGAAAACTACCTATAGATAAAGTTGTGATAGCATCAGAGAAATAGATGTTTTAAATTTGCTTTTGCAAATGAATGATAAAATCAATGCTGTCATTCTCATGTGGGTTGTTTCTTGGTTTTTATTAAATTTTGTTTGAGCATTGGAGTGGGGACCCACTTTTTTAAGTTACGTGGGTCACTCCATCTTCCTTTTTCTTCACGGATGATGTTCTGCTGAGATGCATGTGACATTTCACATGACTCCAGTCTTGCTTAAGGCAGACCACAAACTCAGGAAAACAAATTTTGTATTAATTTAGGTGGCCCTCCAAAATACAAGCCCACTATTGCAACTGGAGGGGGTGGGGAAGTTCTGGTTTTATTTAATAAAAGCTGAGATTTTGGAACGTAACCTGTAGCCAGTGATGAATTGTGCTGCAAACGCCAGCACCACAAATGATTGAATTCACAGCGTTCTGCCTGTATCTGAAGTGACATCAACTCTCAATGCAAAACTCTGGTCATTCCCATTCTATTTTTCCTCAAATTCACATATGGCAAAAAAAAGCTTTTCATTTGTAGTCTAAAACATTATGTGAACTTTTTTGGAAAGTTGCTGGAAAATCCTCTTAGTCCCTTGAGCTATGGGAAAGTGCTGTCTTTCGCTGTTGTCATCTGCAGCTTTGGAACACCTGAACCAAGAAACTTGTGCTTAGCATCTGTCCACATATAAGAGTGTTTCTACTTCATTTTGTGTCTATTTGTCTAGAGAACAGCTAAGAATGATTTTGTGTGTGTGTGAGTAAAGGAGAAAAGGGCAATAGGAGTGCAAGATGAGGAAGACATTATTTGCATTTTTTTGTTTTACTTTAGGCTTTTTTTTTTTAGTATGGTAAATGTAAAATCCATACTCTGATCTAAAACTCACTATTATCTCTGACTCCCCTTATTTTTTTTAATTTCTCTTGAGGTCAAACTTTTTAATATACTTCCACATTGCCTTTTTTTTTTTTTTTTAAACAAAAAAATAATTTCCCTAACAGATATTTTCTGTGGGGGTGATAGTAAAACATATTGCTAACCATTTAATTTAATTTAAAATACAGTGTCTGAGATCAGTTTCTCTGTTGTTGTTGCTCATTACAAGGTTCTCTTCAGATTTTTTGGAATGACATCTGAAGGTGCTGATGCAAAAAAGTATGAGTTTGGACAAACAGTAAATATGTCCCTGTTAAGCTAGCAGTTAATTTATATTGCTTGTAACCGGTCGTCTTTGTGTGAGGTGCTATTTGGAATCCTCCATGTAGCTGTAGCATTACACAGTTCTGTCTCAACTTGTAATGACCTCTGGTATTCCAGTCCAGGCTTTCTTCTGAGCAAAAATTTCCAGTTGTGCAGGATTGTATGGTGGTTTTTCAATGTTGACAGAAGTCCACTAGGATGCAAACCACCAAACTCATTTTCACTGTGACCTAAACCAGGATTTAAACTGAAGTCCCTGGAGGTGAAAAGCTAGACTACTCGCCAGCGACGGGCAAACCTCAGATAGGTTGGTTGAGATAAGAATCTAAAAGTTTAACTTTTCTGAAACCATTCTGGTCCAGAAATCAGCTTTCTAGTCCCCTGAGAGTAGTCTGCCTTTTCTAACTGACTGTGTATCCAGATCAGGACTGGATTTCTGAGACACCATGAAAACAGGTTTTTCTCATAACGCTTTTTACTAAAATCCGTAAGCGAAGACATGCGTTAAAGCAAAAAATTGCTCATGTTTTGAAATCTCAAGTACTCTGCTTATTTTTATGAAAAAATCAGGTTAATACTTATTCAAAGTTTTGTTTTCCATAATAGTAAGCGGCAATGTTAGAAGGAAAACTCTGGTCCCCACACCAGTGGAGATGTGCTGTGTTTGCGTGGCAAGGTTTTGGTAGTGGGGGACTACAGCGGTGGCTGCCAGAAGCTTCCCCCATGTCCGACAGAGTCAGTGCCAGCTGGCTGCAAGATGGACCTGCCTCTGGCCAAGGCCGAGCCCATCAGTGACAGTGGCAGCGCTTCTGGGGTAACGTATCTAAGAAGGGGGAAAAAACGTCAACAGCAACTGCAGTGGGAGAGAGGAGTGAGAATGTGTGAGAGAACAGCCCTGCAGACACCCAGGCCAGGGCAGAAGGAGGGGCAGGAGGGGCTCCAGGCACTGGAGCAGATTCCCCGGCAGCCCGTGGTGAAGACCATGGTGAGGCCGACTGTGCTGGAGCAGATCTCCACCTGCAGCCCAGGGAGGACCCCACACCAGAGCAGGGGGATGCCTGAAGGAGGCTGTGACCCCATGGGAAGCCCATGCTGGAGCAGGCTCCTGGCAGGACTTGTGGTCCCGTGGGGAGAGGAACCCAGGCTGGAGCAGGTTTGCTGGCAGGAATTGTGACCCCCTGGGGGACCCAGGCTGGAGCAGCCTGTTTCTGAAGGACGGCACACATGGGGGGACCCAGGCTGGAGCAGTTCATGAAGAACTGCAGCTCATGGGAAGGACTCACATTGGAGAAGTTCGTGGAGGACTGTCTCCTGTGGGAAGGACCCCACGTTGGAGCAGGGGCAGAGTGTGAGGAGTCCTCACCCTGCGGAGGGAGGAGCAACAGAGATGACGTGTGATGAACTGACCACAACTCCCATTCCCTGTCCCCCTGTGCCATCCTCCTGCACCACTTTGCTCCCGATTTTCTCCACCTCCTCCCTTCAAAGTTGAGCCCGGGAAGAAGGGAGGGTTGCGGGGAAGATGTTTTAAGATTTGGTTTTATTTCTCATAGCCCTACTCTGATTTGATTGACAACAAATTGAATTCGTTTCCCCAAGTCAAGTCTGTTTTGCCCATGACAGTAATTGCTGAGTGATCTCTCCCTGCCCTTATCTCGACCCAGGAGCCTTTTGTTGTACTTTCTCTCCCCTGTCCAGCTGAGGAGGGCAGTGATAGAGCAGTTTGGTGGGCACCTGGAGTCCAGCCAGGGTCACCCCACCACAGGTGGTTAGGACAAGATGGACTGGGTTTAAATAGACATTAAAAACAAATTAATAATAAGAATAGTGAGTCACTGGGACAGGAATACCTGGGAAAATGGTGTAGTTTCCATCACTGAAAAGGAGTGATGCTAGATAAAGGTTTTGAAGAACTGGCAAATTTAGGGCTCGTCCTGTCCTAGGGTGGGAGTGTGCATTACATGATTACATGATTTAGATGCCTTCCAGGTTGATGATTCTGTGATTACTTGTCTCATGCAACAAAACTCTCAGATATATTAATGTTCACGTGAAAATATGTCAGTGAAAAGAAATTTGTCTCTTAAAGATCACTCATGATTTACTTTATTTGGAATGGTTTAGCAAAGACTTCTCCGTTAAAAACACGGCAGCCTCTGTTTGCTCAGGCTTCTCTTGATCTTCTACAGCACCTTTGCATAAAGTAGTTGGGAGATGTTAATTCACTACTATCTGTATCCTGCAACTACTTTTCAGATTTTAACCCCAAAATAGTGGTTTGTTTTGCATACTGGAATGAATAGGATGATCCCACTTCCCTTACTCTTGATATTTGAAAGTTGAAATATGTGTGGGAGAGACATGCAGAGGAAGAACCGATGATGTGAGAAGTACAAGATATGACTACTGGAAATGATGGTTCCAGTAGATGAGACCCACTCAGATAATAAAAATGTGAGTCAGCTCTCACTCATGTGCTAACATGGTAAAAGTCAAATTTTCTCTGACCAACTGTTTTTAAATTTTCTACATAAACACCATGATGCATCAGGATATGTCTAAAAATAATTCTTCCTCTCCCCGAGCGGATATATCCACAAACCCTGCGCAAAACCACTTGTACTTCTCAAGCACGGCTACTGTGCTATGAAGCTGTGGGTGAGTGAATGGGCTTGCTTGAGATGAATTTCAATCAAACCTTGGCTAAAGACGAGGGGAGAAAAAAATTGCAGAATGCTGGTTCCAAAAGGGAAGCAAAGAGCTGAATGTGCCACGATGGCTCCTTCTTACTACCATTTAAATTTGGGTTTGTCAAGTCTCACACTGTTCATCGGTGTGATGTATTTCTCTGAGCTTCTCCTGTTTTTGCTAATTTTTGGAAGTGCTGTATCCCTCTTAGCACTGCTGTTTGGCTTTCCAAGATCTATTAAAAGTGTCCCTCATCTAAGCTGGGTAGTTTCATACAAAAATTTAATTCAGCTGAATCAGCACCTGGCAATAAGGTCACAAGACATGTTAGTTTTGCTGTGGTCAGCTCTGGTGGGAGCTAGGTGAAAGGAGACTGGCAGATAATTTTTGGAGCCGAGTGTGATGGAGAGAAAATGGTGTTATACTGGAAACCAGGAAATGGGCTGGTTTTTACATCTGTGGTTTTGTTATTAGTAACCTGCTTGTAAAGTTGTGTTGATCTGATATTGATCTATTTATATTGATCCATTGCTGTTTAGTTCTGTGAGACAAAAGACATTCTGACCGTCCACTTCCCGTTGTTGTGTTAGATGTGACTTGTTGAAGCACACACCGATGATGGTGTTTCTGCTGGGGACTGTATGGCTGGGTTTTTTGGGTTGGCTGTGGAGCTGGCTATACACAGAGGAGGAACAATGATGGGGAAGATGGGACAGGGCAGCTTTGAAGTTCGTCGTGGGAAGCCTGCTTTCTTTGAACCACTGAAGTCAGTGGCAGGCTTTGCACTGAGTTCTGTAGGAGTACCTCCTGAGGACCATCAGCATGGCAAAATGCTGCTCTTGAATAACATAAACTGTGTAGAGTTTACCGAGTGGTTTGTTTTATGCTCGACATAAGCTGCCTTCACTGAAAAAGCAACGCTGCTGTCAGTGGAATTACGGCCATTTATGCCAGCTCACAAGCTGTCACACAAGCTCTTCACCACCAGGCATCTCTCCTCCTGCTGGTCTCTCGCAGCAAAACCTGGGTAAAAGTTTGATATATCTGGGGTTTTAGCAACCCAAAAGTCAAAGTTCCCCGTTGCATTCTTCTCGAGTCCTGAAAATCTGTATTCTCAAGAGTGTTAGTTCATTATCCAGCAAAAACGAGCTATCATGACTTAAATGAGTTAATAGTAGGGATCAGCTTGGGATTTTCAGAAGCCTTCTATGATGATCTAATTCTTCTCCCATTTAAGCCACCACTGGCATTGAACTGGGATAGTTAGACACAATATTAAGTGCTTTCAGAAATCCCATCCTAAGTTCAGAAGGGATATCGATGTGGAACACTCTTCAAAAGAAATAAAAGACAAACAACAAAAAAAAATTTGAAGTATGACTTCAACAAATCCTGTCCTTTTATGCAAACAGGCATTTCACAGATACATACAGTTTCTACAAAGATAACTTCAGCAGTAAAACTTGAAAGATTAAGAGTCATCTTTAACAATTTAAAAAATATATTTTTGCTGGCTGCATTTTTCAAAGCAGTTTCTAAATTTTAAATATAAAATAGTAAGTGTTGCATGGATTTTATTTTGCCTTAATCCTTGGGTGCATAATCCTGAAATAAATTTTGAGCTAAATCCCTTGTGACCAGAAATATTCCTTTAAACTCTAGGGATGCAGCCAGCTACAGTGATATTTTATGCCAACTAGACAGATGTATTTAAAAGAAAGAAAATTCTATTCTGAGTAAAATAAATTCAGAACTCTTTACCATGAAGTTTAAAAAATAAAACTAAAAACAACATAGATTTTATTCCCACAACAGCACAGAATAAATATGAAAAATATACATGTCAGATGGGATTGGAACCGTTGTTCATGCATTGCAGGGTATTTGCCCTCAGCAAGGAGCAGTGCAATTGCCTGGACCCACAGAAGAAGTGAAATGGTGCAGGCATTTAATGGCTGATAGAGGCACCTCCTCTCTTTTGTGTAACAACTGAATCCTTTTTTGGTCAAGAAACTGAAATTTTTGCAACTTCCAGCGTTTGGCTGAGCTTCAAGAAGCTCTTCTTTGACAAAAAAACTCTAAATAACAAAAAAGGAGCACAGAGCTTGACAGGGTCTGATTCTGAGTGCAGTGAAGCTGATGGCAGAGTCTCCCCTGCCCTGGCTAGGCATATTGGTATTGGGATCTACGCCTACAGCTGACTCCTGATAGTGATTTATAAACAAAGGTTCAGAATTGTTCTGAAGTTACATCTCCAATGCCTGGTGGTACCCTAGTTTTCTATCATTTTCCTCTGCCGTCCTTTCCTTGCACTCCCTTTTCCATGGTCCTCTGTCTCCCTGCCACCTTTTTCCCCCCATTTGCTGCCATTTAGCATTACAGCAGTAGAAAATCACTGCAGGAATGGCTTCCATAAAGCGCCAAGTAAACTTAAAATCAAGGAACAGTTTCAAAGATGGGTTTGTTTCGTTCCTGTGAATATATTATAACTATAATGAGGTTTTGGAATACATCTACGCACACCATAGGGGTAACCTCATCATTACCCACCCATGGCAACTCTGATCTTGAGTGATCTCATTCCATATCCTCAGCATAGTTCTGGCATGTTCCCTCTGCATGGAGGAGGGAATAGAGAATGACCTTTCTTTGAAATCCTAGATGTATTTACATGAGAGCATGCCAAATGCATTAACAAGTGGTGGAGTGAAACCCCGAGTGAGTAAACATGGTCAGCCTAAACACATGTAAATAAATCTAAAATTTTGGAGGATGTCATGCCTGCTTTGATTTACACTGCGAACCATAGGAGGAAATGTTGGGCCAATGAGAATCAATCTGCTCTATTCATTTATTCTTAATTGTTATTTTGTCATGGCATAGCACATCAAGCTCTCAGGGAATTATTTTATCTCCTCTTTGCAAAGTAGATTTTGTTCAGGTGACAACCCTGTTTCCTTGTGACTAACAGGACATTTCCTTGCGTGTAGCAGCAGCTTCTGGCGGTGGGTATTTGGGATGTTGCGTGCTCTGTACACTTATCTCTCTCCTCATCTGCTGCGCTCTCACTCAGAGAAAAAGAGAAGGCTGCTGCTACTAAGCTGGAAGCAGATATTTGGCTGAGTGCTTCCCTGGTTTTGGACGGGTGCTCCTACTTTTAGCAGCATGCCTAGACTTTGAGAGGTACCTTATGATGAGTGAACAGCTATATGAGGAACTTTCAAACTTTAAATCCTATCCAAGGAACCTCCGGTAATAAGGGCTTCAGCTTATACCCACAAGTGGTCCTGCGGGAAAACTGGTCTTTGGCTTTTATTTCCTGAAAGGAAGGATTGTATGGCAGTGCTGGGGCTTCGGGGTCTGTATAATCAAGGCTCAGCATGATGAATTTGATGTACTGGCATCTGTTCTGTATGCTTTGTAAGACTTCCAATAAAATATGAATAAAAAAGAAATATGCTTCATATGTCTGTATAGGACATATGGCAGTTAAAGCTTTAGATATGGCATTTTTGTTGAGTTAGAGTGATATGTTAGAACACACATAAGTGGCACAGCTCTTTCAAAAACAAGAAGGCAGGGAAAATTTAGGAAGGCAATCAAGGCAGATCCGACCTTTTCTTCAGATTTTTTGGGGGGGCGAGGCTTGCTTCAGGCTTGAATGCACCTTTGAAAAATCTGAAGCTCCAGACAGCATCATGTTACTGTATATAATCCTTCAAAGAGGTCAAGGTGTGAAAACAAGCCAATAAATGTGTAAGGGGTGAAGGAAGATTTTTACAGATCAGAGTCAAGGTTGCCAGCTTTTCCCCACCACAAAACCCCAACGTCCCTCTCCAGGAACTCGACCCAGAATATTATTTTTGGATGACTGCCTCTGCAAATCAGTACAGTGCAGATGAGTGCCCTCCCCCACAATCAACTTCCAGCCCCTCTACGAGTGCAGAAAAGGCAAAAATAAAGGCTGAGGCTGGAGTTTGGGTGACTTTGATCTGTGATGGGTTTGCCAGTGTTATCAATGTGCCCTGTCTTTTCATAATGAAAATTAGAAGCAAGATGAGGTGCATCAAGTGATTCCTCTCTTGCTTATGCCTCCTCTTAAAGCAAAACCAAACAGTAGCTTTTTCTTCCTCATGGTTTTTCTGCTTCCCCCGGCTCCTCCTTGGGGCTTGCCAGTGCTCCAGGCCAGCTCTGATGTGGGGCAGACGCCAGGGCAAGAGCCACGGTGGGAGCCTCCCTGGGAGCCCCCCCGCTTCGCTCAGGGGATTGCATCTCAGCCCAGCCCTCACCCTTGGTCCTGCAGCTGCAGGCACCAGCATGAATGTCACTGCACGATGGAAACGGAGGGAGTTGTGGTCACCTCACAGAGGAGGAAGACCTCTGAAATTTTGGGGTTACACTCGTAAAGCAGCAGAATGCTGTAGTTCTCTGCATACCAACTCTCCAGATGCCATTTGCAAGTTTCCGAAGGAGTTAACAGACAGAATTGAAAGAGAGCGTTCTTTCCCCTGGAGGTGGTCCAAGGGAATATTTGTGGATGATACTTCACAAGCAATGGGTAGCTTATGAATCCCCTGCCTCAAATTTGAGAGACATGAATTGGACAGAAGATGAAATGCTTTGTAACATGATTTGGTTTCAGTCATTCAAGCCGGTCATGAGCTACCCACTGTTCAGGGCTGGATGCTTGCAAGAGCAAAAGAGCACCCTTGAAAAATACTTTATTCAGTGCACTGGCTTGGCAGAAAACAACTTATAATCAACCTGTGCATTCCTGTTGGAGAGCGTCCTCTGGACCCAGCACCATGCGGTCTCTTCCAAGGGGTGCGTGTGTTTCTGCTCTGGCTGAATCCCCCAAGCCTGTGAAACATCTGAGTTCATTCTGCTTTTCTTCTGGCCCAGAAATGTCCTTTCCTGCACCACAGGTGGGACACAACTGTCATTACTCACCGTAATGGCACCAACCCATGTTTCGACGATTACAAACAGTCTTCTGAGGACAAAGACCAATTGCTGCTTCTACTTCCCAATCCTCTTTGGTGTATCGGTGGGCTGGACCCAGGACCCTTTGAGAGAGAAGAACAAAAATTTCTTTTTCAGAGTAGACAAAGAAAGAAAGTACAACTACTTTCTAAGAGTGCAGTACAGCCAGGGGAGGAACTATTGTGCAGTCTGGACTCTGGCTGGAAAAGGCAGTCATTTTCTGGGACTCATCCAAGGATCCTCCTTCCTGGGAAACCCATCAGAGCCACCAACCTGTGTTGGACTGCTGCGGCGAACGGGTTGGCGAGATGAATTATTTTCAAAGAAAGGGGAGACATGAGGAGTTCAGCTGATGCAGAGGAGTACAACTGCTCTGGCAATGTAATTTATGTAATTTTATTGCTGGAAGGAGAAACTTAATGAACAGACAGGTGAAAAGCTGTGTGAGGTGAGGGAATCCCACATGAAGGAGATGCGAAGAGACATAGAAAATATTTCAGATTATTTTATATTGAGGCATAAACCATCTACTCATCATATATGTTGGGGTAGTAAATTCTTAATGCCTGGTCAAAGGCCTCTGGATGCTGTCACAGTGCAAATGCATTTGTTATCTGTTCCTTTCCCTGGGACAGCTTTCCTCCCTTGAACCTCTTGCAAGAGGGTATGGTAGTGATGACTCTTGGCTTTGCTGGTCACAGCTAAGTATCACATATGTACGATCCCATGAAACCAAAACATACTCTCAAAGAGCTCTTGTACTCCAGGGCTTCCACTTCAGGAAGGATATTAGATTTCAAAGCATATTTACTTATTTACTATAACACTTCCAAGAGCAGGTTTTTTTTAAAAGGTTATGGCAACATCTGTTTGCCTTTGATGGGGACAATTCCTCTTGCTTATGTTCCCTAGACTGTTGAACTCCTGAATCTTACAGAAATCTTAAGCATTTTAAATTGTCTAAAGGTTTGGGGTTCTTTTTGTGTAAGAGGTTAGAAACCACTTGGCTGCAGAGTATCCATAGATGAAACTAATAGTAGAGCAGTGCGCTCTAAAGACCTGAAAGTTGTGCTTCTAAGTGTGCTGCATTTGCTAAACTTAGGTGAGAAAAAAGAAGTCTGACTGTATCTGTGGTTCATACTGTGTTGTGTGTGGTATACAGTAGCACACAGAAGAGAGTGAGTGAGTTTTCTGGTTACTCCATAGAAATGAAGCGGCAGAAAGACATGGAAGGAATTCCATAGTTCAATAGCTTTGTGAGTCCTTTGTGGGATCTTAAGTGTTCAGGAATCATGATTCTAATAATAATATGATTGGATTAAAAATTTGAAATGCAAAGTATGAAACTGGGAGGGTTGAACCTTGGAAACGAACAGTGGTTGTACTTTCTAGCTATTTTTTGCAGCCTTCCAGCTCAATAACACATTTTTCTTTAGAAGTTAAAAGCCCGTGTTCCTAGCGGCTGTAAAATTTATCAACATCAAGTCCTGTGAGCTATATCAATGCAACTCTATAGAAACAGATTAATGCCAAGAAACTTTGCTTGTTTGACTGTCAGCTGTGCAGTCCATGTTCACCTGAATATAGGAAAGCACTTTATAATAATTTATTGGAGTATACTAATGTGACACATGGTATTTCTATGTGATTTAAAGAGCTACAGTAACTTTACCCTCTCAAAAAAATTAACTCTTTTGAAGTCTGTTAATGAAAAGTGAATGCATTAGTCTTATCTTCACCTCAGCTGCTGTCTGTTTGTTCTGTTGATAGCCTAGCATGAACTTTGGGAAAGCTAGTGTTAACATTGCTTCCACACTTTTCAGTTTGTGTGTGCCTTGGACACTCTGGCTTTCAACTGGAAGTTGATATGGCAGAAGACCAGGATATTCTGGGAATTACAGAGGGACCGAGTAAATAAAGCTGGACAAGTTGGGTCCAGCAGTGAAAGGAAAAAAATAGCTTGTGGCAGCTTTTCTGAGGTTTCACCATCCCCTTTCAGCACTCAGATCTGAAGCTTCCCGAGACAACTCATTCTCAGCCAGCCTACTTAACCCTGGAGGCATAGGTATGGCTCACAGCTACCAATGGACATGAAAGATTTGTGATCCTCCAGTATAAATTCAGTTTCACTGGCACTGAAGGTGGATTGGTGATTAATTTATATGAAAGGACACTATCCAGACTCTTGATCTCTCTTTTATCCCGTAGGAGTCCGGTCTTCTTAAAGGCATGAAAAGGAAAAACCTCAGTTGTTTTTTTTTTTATACCATCACCCCTGCCAGACAACTCTGCTGCTCAGCTGGCAGGTATCGTGAGGGCACCGTATGGACTCACGTTCCCAGAGACTCTTAGCCGTCCTGCTTCATATGAGGATTGTTTCGATTTAGCACAGTACCGGCAGCAAGAGAGATGCTAGTCCCTGTAAAGCTGACCACAGCTGGTGGTAAGTTTGTACTAGATGGTGCTGCGTGCATTACACAGTCTCGCATCTGTGTCTGTTTTATCTTTTTCCATGTTTCCCTCACATAGATATGCAGGAGAACTCAGTTGATTCAGATCACTTGACACCTCTCAAACTGCACATGAGTTTTCCAAGTTGGGCTTGAGGGGTCTTTCAGGTGGGGAAGAGAGACAAGGTTGGAGGGTCCACGAGCTTTGGGAAAGTATCTGATCTGACAGCAAATGCTCAACTGTAAGACGGTTGTGCTTTGATGTAGGGGAGTAGCAAGAGCAACAATTGGAGAAATGTGAATCCTAGTCCCAGTTTTGACGCTAACGGCAGGTGCTCAGAGGATGGATCAGTTCTCTGCTCTTCACTTTGAACAAGAAAACCATGACACAAAAGTATTATTTAGATTCATGATTCCTAGAGCTGTCCCAGCTTTAAAAAACATATGGCTAGCAGACCTCATGATTTCCTCCTAGTTTGTTCTTCAGGGAAGTGGAAAAAGACTTGAATATTTTGTTTATTTATTTGCTTGACAAATTATTTCAGTGAACATGGAGGAATGCTCTCAGAAGACATCTTGTAGAGGGCTATTAATACACTTGCCTGGTGAGGAGGAGGAGGATGTTCTCCTCTTACTCATGCAAGGCATCTTTTTTTATTCCTTCCTGTACCCTTGAAGGGAGTACAGGTCACCCTGTGTCTTCCAAAGATCTGAAATAGTCAACAACTGAGATTTGCTGGACTACTTTTTCTTTGTAATCACCTTTCTATTCTAAAAAGAATGAAGAGCAGAAGAAATTTTTGTAATATGTGAATGAAGATTGTTTGTTTGGTACAGATAAAGTTCTTTATCCCACAGCTGCAATTATTTTAAATAAATAAAACCTTGTGTTTTTGTCCCATAGAAAGAATTTCTATTATTTTCTGTATGCTAAGCCATCTCATCTGAATTATGTTGAGGATTAGCCTGGGAAATGTTACGCAAGTGGCTGAATTTTTTTAATTTTATTTTAACAGATCAAAACCCCTTTTCAGTTTATGAAAGCCTTTTTCCCATAATTGATATTATTCCTTCTTTTTCTTTTAAGTCCTTGGAGGATTATGCATGTCAGTATTAGAATAAAAGGAAGATTGCTTTAGATAATTTTATGTGCAGGGCTCTGTTCCAAAGGAACCAAACTCAGATGGGGATCTTTGAGAACACTGGTAAAGGGACATGATAAAAATAAGGTGGGGGTGAAGAAGGCCAAAGTCGGGGAGGGAAAGGAAGAAAAATCTGCAAATCAAACTCAGCAGAGGTTTCCAATATAGCTAACATTCTGCACTTTTGGTCATTACAAGCCATCTGGAACATTTTGATGTTGTAGCATAACATTGATTCAAGACTGTTTTCACTTAACACTGATGGTTGTTTTTTTTTTTTCCTGACTTCTGTGAAGCTTTCCAGTAATTGGAGTAACATGATGTTATCCTAGCTTAACACAGGACGTGACTGTAGGGAGCTGAAGGCGTTGAGACTACATCCCTAAAATTGTAATGTCTCATGGCACAGGAATGGAAGACAAAACTTTGAAGGACAATTCTTAGCATAAAAAGACATATCACTTCAGTTCCCACAGGGGAAGATGTTATCCCATATCACAGAGGTGACAAGCTAGCAAACCCCTCACCTACAGCTAGAACAGGAAAGAGCAATGACTCTTTTACAAATGGCTCTTAACCTGATTTTAAGTCCATCTTGATGGCCGCCCTTTAGTACTTCTCCAAGACCACATCTGAAGAATGTTTCCTCTCATCTCCACTACCTGTGCCTGGCAAAGCAATGCCTGGAAAGACTAACTATACCACAGCACTGCTGCGTGAACAAGCAGGATCTGAGGGTGATGAAGAGCATCGCATGGCACAGAAATGTGTTGTATGACCACTCCAACAGTGGAGGGGACACAAGATACATTCACCTTCTTCCCCCCAGTAAATCTGTGCGCCGCTTCTGAAACACTGTTATTTCATTGTAAGAAGTAGAAATGGTCATTTCATGCAACTTACCTCTCTGTGGTGTTGCTGGTTCAAAAAAGACTTATTTAGTAAGTGGAAATGAGCGTTATAATGCCTTATTCATCAGATACCTAAAATAAAACATAAAAATAAATATGCTTTCCTTTTTTCTCTGATGTAAATGTTTAATAATGCTTTTGAGGTGAAATGCAATATGGTTTGAAATCACACCTCCCATTTAAAAACTACAGTGAATAAGCTTGTAGGAACTCTTTTGTCATTAATTTGAGCAGACATATGGGAAATGTCCTAAACTTGTACCAGTCAACCTACAGGTTTTTGTTGGTGGGCAGTGATCAAGATTAAGTTTTCCTCCAACTTTTTAGTGCATTGGCTGTAGCTACCTTAGAGTAACAAGGAGAGAAGTAAGGATGTGAAGGAAATCTAATCAGCCTAATGCAGCTTCCTAAAAACTTATATCCTCCATCATAGATGATGACAAGGGTACTCCAAAGGGTAAATCTTTGTGGATGTTTACAAAGTTTCCACTTTTCATGGGGACCCTCTGTCAGGTTGTTATGTCTAGTCCATCCAACCCAGTCCAACTCTTGAGAGACAGCAGTAGCATAAAAAGACCTGTTGGTCTGGTTTTTAGGCTTTGGCCACTAGTGTGTCTTGCACACACACCAGTGTGAAGGAGCCTGATGGAGAGGAGCCCAGTTTGTCTGCTGGAGACATTGCTGTCCTGATCTTGACCACTGGCCTGGAGGCCTCACGACGGTCAAGGTGCAGCCAGTGTCAGGCAAAAGTCAGCCAGGCCCTGTGCCGTGCAGCCCCTTTGAGGTGGGAGTGGATCAGGCACAGCAGTTGTTGGTCTTCAAAGAAATGCTCCTTGCTTCACTAGTAGAAGTTATCCAGCAGGACCGTGGGGAGGCCATGCCTCTGTCTGGAGTCCAGTTAACAGCTGAGGGTGTTGAGAGTGCCACTCGGTTACCATCCTTGTAAAGCTTCTGCCTGAGAGCTTAGTTGTCCTGAAGCTGCGACTTTCGATGACAGGGAGTGGCACTGCACAGTGATTGTTTTGAGGAGGGATAGATCAGAAGTCAGGACACTGGTTAAGCAGAGCTATAGCTGGTATCCAATCTCAGCTTCATTATAAATTTCTTCTGTAACCACAAAGGTCATTATCAAGGTATAGTGGTCAAGACAGCCAAGTTAGCCCAGGAAGTTGACCCCTAAATTAATGTAGCCCCAGCAGGAGCATTTCCACAGCAAAGCTTGTGTCCACATATGTTATTCCTACATTACTGTGTGAGTACCAGCCAATATTTTATTTTCCCTTGGGCTGAGGTGCTTCTTCCTAAATACCTGTAGAGCAAATTGTGGCTAAATAGTGCCCCAGAAGGTTTAGCCACTTCAGGTGTTGATAACATTAAATCTGCAGAATGCCGTTGGGTTTAGAAGCTGCAGAACTGTCAACCTAAAACGCAGAAATGCGATAAGGTTTACTCTACTGCAAGGGTAATAAACCAGGCTAACTCTAAAAGTTAGTGTCTCACAGACTCTAAGAATAAATACAAGAAATATTTTTAAATAGATCATTATGATGGTGGAACATACATATATTGGACAAAAGTTTGGAATCCCATTCTAAAGTAATATGCTGCAGTCCAGAAATACTTAGAAAGTTGATGAAGTTATGGAACCGTGATGTGGCACACATCTACTTCTGGTACCATTTAGAGGTCTTGTAAGTATTTCCATTAGACCCAGCTTTGTGCCACGTGGACATCTCTTAACGTTTTGATCCTGCACCATCTGGTTTTACCCAGCTACTTGCTTCCCCATGAGCAAATTGTGTGACTGGTGGAGATTTAAACTGCTCATGACAACTTGAGCAATTGCTGCCAAATGATGTGGAATTATAATCCCGTGGATAGGCATTCTTGTCAAGATCTTTAAGCCCACAAATGAAAACCTGTAATTCTAATTTGCTATTTAGGAACATGAAAACAGGATCTGTGTTTTCCATAAAGCTGGGCCTGCACCTGATATCTCCTGTCACAAGATGCCTTATACTCCAAATCTTAGAAAACCAAAGCCAATTACTAAAGTGCTCAAATAAGGGTTTAGGAATGGAGAAGTAGGGACCACTGGGAAATTTCATCTCTGAACAGGAGCTTGGCATAAAACCACCCTGACAATGAAACAGTGCAATCTTCTGAAAAGAAGTGAAAGATGGCATGGAAGCTGGCCAATGTGAGATCAAAGCAGCGGTAGCGAGGCTGGAGAGAAGTCAGCTGCAGATGAAAAGCAGAGATAAAAACTTTGCATATTTTTTTCTGAAGCCCTGTGAGCTTTGCATTCATGTGGGTGAGTATCACTGATTTTCTAATGAGTCACCAGAGCAGCTGAAGCAAATGATTAAATGAAGAGTAGTTATGTGTTGCAACAAAATGCTAAAGGAAGCAGGGTGTCCTCAGTCTCCCAATGTCTTCAGACAAAACCTTTTCTGGAAGATTAGCACTGAGAAGACGTAAGTTACCGGCTCCAGTGCTGAGGGAGTTGAGGGGTGACGGCTTGTTAACAGGGGAGATCCTTCTGACCTTAGGACCTGATGGGCTCTTCAGTGAAGAGGTGATTTGTATGCACAGTAATGGTCCAGTGTTAAACCTTTGATTCCTCTGCTGCCTAATGGGAATAGGGAACAGAAGCCAGGTCAGTAAGAGCAACAGCAAGAAGAATCATTTGGATGTGCATCTCTGATGACTGCCTGTGGGACTGAGGGGCTACCAAATACCTGTTCTACTGTTTATTTGGCTGTAAGGGGGGACCTTTGTCTCACTGGCTTTGTCCAAATAGCTTCTTCGCAAATTTTCTGGTCATAGAATAAGCTTGGCTACACTGTTACAACCACAAACTGGATGTTTTCCAAAGCAGTAACTGGATTAAAATTCTCCAGGAATCACCCCGGTTCTGGATACCCTCTAAGGCTTCCACCTTTACCTCTAGGTAGCGATGACTTTGATGAGCTCTGTTGCATCGGAGGGTTGTTTTCATGCTTACCTGTTTTGCTGGATCCCAGCGTAAGTGACTTCTCCTGCAAATCTATCAGAAGACAGTGCACAAAATTCAGAGTATCTATCTCACACTCTGCACTTCCCTCATCCCACTGGCAAAATTGTTTCCTGTTTTATTGAATCAATTTTCATTTAATTTCCTTCAAAGTAATTTTGCAGCACTTAGACTCGTCTGCAATTCAGTATGTGCCTTTCTTCGGTAAGAAGGAATGCAGTCCTAATTAGCATCAATTACAATAACTGTAGTTTTACCCTTAATAATTTACAGTTGCTTCATGACTGCACCTTATAACATGCAAGAAGGACTGGATAGATCTACAGGGTTCTGGGTGGGAGGTTGTTTTGTTTTATGTGTGGCTTTCAACAAATTAGGAATATAGTTCACTTGAGGGCTTTTTTCTTCTCTTTTTCTTTGGATGGTGAGATTCATTTCAGCAACTGGAAAAACTTAGATTCAATGCCACCATGTAGATTTTCAGTTGGACAAAATGATGCTATTGCCTTCTATATTATTATAAAAAGACCACATCAAACTATGCAAGTGTCCTGTAATGTCATGATTACAGTGTTAGACTCCTACCAACTGAAAAATATGACTAATTGAGTATTAGAATATTCCTTCAATTATATGTTTGGCTGTCCACATAGATATAGGCAGTCTGTTAAAATACCATGTCAATTTGTACTATGGCAAGCTTGGAAGTTTTCCTGAGGAGGAAAGGGGAAGCTGGAAGTGTGGCCTTTAGTGTACGTTGCGGTGTCACCTAATCCTGTCACCTAATCTCATCAGAGCCTGCTCACAACAAGAACGTGATGGGAAGGAAAACCCCACAGGAACACCCAGGTGGTGCATGAAGGTGCTGCTGGTCATCGGGATGAGGGCTGCGGGCTGCTTTTCCCATCCGAACCTGTGGCACACTGTGGCATGAAGTGCCATTCTTTGGCAAGGGGAGGCCTGTTTTGGGTGATGGGAGAAACCAAGGTGCCTACCACAACATGGCTTCTGTAAGTGTCTTTCTGCAAGAACTTGAAGCACTTTTTGAACAAACCTGATTTCTGTTGGTGAGGTGGGTGTTGGTCTCTTCTCCCAAGTAACTAACGATAGAATGAGTGAAAATGGCCTCAAGATGCGCCAGGAGAGGTTTAGACTAGATATTAGGAAAAATTTCTTTACTGAAAGAGCGGTCAAACATTGGCACAGGCTGCCCAGGGAGGTGGTAGAGTCACCATCAGTGGAAGTGTTCAAAAAACGTGTGGATGTGGCACTTCGGGACATGGTTTAGTGGGCATGGTGGTGTTGGGTTGATGGTTGGACTTGATGATCTTAAAGGTCTTTTCCAACCTTAATGATTTTGTGATTATATTACCGAATTACAGCCTGTGTAATTATATTCTGGTTGCCTGAAGTACGCCTGCAGTTTCAACTGAATGCATAAATAAATAATAAATAAATAAAGTGTTTTAAAAGTGCTAGCTGGGCAGAATGGCATAGGGGTGCAGCCATAGAGGTTGAAAAAGCATACTTTATTTTATTTTTTGATACTTTTGCCTGAAATAGCCTCATATTTTCAGGTCAGCTTATGGCCAAGAAAAACACAAATCAAACCAAAGCCCACAGGAAACTGTAACAGGCCTAAGAAAGGCCAGCGAATGAAGGGTGTAGAAAAATCACTGTGAATGATATCATTGACCACTGGCAGTGGGAAACTCTGAGCAGTTGTAGCTGCTCATGAAGAGGGGTTGGGGAAATTAAATGTTAAAATATTCTGGATTTTTATTTATTTGTCTTCTGTTTTCTAAGAATCCTGGGAAAAACAGCTTTGTTATGATTGCCACCCATTGCTTTCTGACTTCTAAGGTCCCATGGATGCAATTTATGCCTCTAAGTTGCTATAGATACAGGGGATGAAAATCCCTGGCCTTGCTGAAGTTGCTGGGAGTTTTGCCATTCAGTAGGGGGACAGATTTCACCATAGTTTTTCAGTGGCACAATCTTAAGTTCTAACAAAGACAGAAAAAGTGAAAATGTTGCCACTTTCAAAAAGCGACACTTTGCAAAGGAAACGAACCCGCATTTAACTGTTTGTTAACATTTAGCTGCGATCTCATCAGAGCCTGCTCATAACAAGAATCGCTTCTGTCACTTTATCAGCGTTGCATATGCTAGCACGGTGTGAATTAAGTGCATGGGATAAACATTTACACGCTTAATTAGAAGCAGCTTTCTCTCAGATGTTGATGTGGACCTAACGCTAGAAAGCAAAAATGACTAAACATGGAAGCAAATTGAGAGTGCTTCAGGTGGATATTGGGTTGGACTTATTAGGTCACAATCATCTTCTGATGATACAAAAGGGCTTTGTGTTCAAGTATTTTTTTACGACTGGCCATGATCTTTTGTTAATGCATCTGTTAATGCATTTTGTGAATGCACTGGCTTGTGGGTTGGGCTTGTATTGCTCTCCTCTGCTGCCTTTCAGAGACTTGATTTCATTCGTGTGGTAGACTCCATCTTAACACAAAGCTTGTATCACAGATCACCTTTCCTGCTGTTTCTGAGCACAGATTGTCCTTCTGTAGTATCTGTTGCAATGATTTGAATTGGAACGTGATACTGGGAAAGCAGAAAAGGTATTGTATATCGTCAGCTCATGGTTTCTACTGCTCAGAAGTCAAGGAGCAAATGCCATGTGACGAGGCAATTCTCAGCAGACCACAGTCTGGGGAATGTGGAGTGTAACTGCACTTACCCCAATGCTTTCCTGGTGGGAGATGGGGTGTGGCTGGCTCCTGAGCTCTTTCTGTGCTTCGGTGAGTAGGCAACCTCCCATTTTTAGTTCACGGCACAGCCTCTTTGCTGCTGCTGTTTGAATTTGGTACTGTAGCACACAAGAAACCCCCAGCTTGCTCACAGTTGTAGATATTTCTACAAAAGCATGCTCCAAAGCTAAAATTGAAGCAGAGGCAAAGTGAACCAGGGTCACAAGTCAGCAGTAAACTCTGGACAAATCCATAGGTCTGTGTCCCAGTCTAATGCCCTGTCCACCAAACTCGGTGGATTGGTGTGTGGTGCTCCTTTCCCAGCTTCAGCATCTGGCTGATGCTGGAATGAGTTGGCTAAAGTTCAGTCCAAACAAACTGAAGGTGACGTAGGTAGGTGTTGGTGTGGTTCATCTCATAGAGATGGTGAAGGAACTGCATTAAATACCGCAGTTTTCTCACTAACATCATTCCCCAGAGAGTCACAAAATACTTTACAATTTTAAATTATCTGTATTAAAATAGTCTCCCCAATGCAACTGGAGACCACCCAGAACTGATCTTAGATACAGCAAGCATCCTCTCCAAGGAGACAGGCTGAAATTATTTGGAGTTCACTGCCCATAAGGCATGTTCTGGGCTGGATATACACACACAGGCAGTGCTCAGGGGACTTGTCTTAGAGCGCTCTGTTTCTGGTGTGCTTTGTTTGCATTTGTGTAATGAAACCATTTAAAAAATAAATAACAGTTTAAAAATAAATGACTGATCTTCATATTTAATGTTTATCTAGGATAACTGGCATCCATGTCCATGCTAAAAAACCTTTACTGGCTTTATGAATCTGTTTGTTCAAGTGTCTGTATTTCAAAAAAGGCTTGTAATATTTGCATAAGTAGCACACAATTTCTTCTATCAAGAAAGTTTCTTCCCTACATAATTCTATGCTGAAAAGAGAATGTTGTGCTTTATAAAAAAGCTTTCAACTAGATTTGTCAGAGTCTCAGTAGCATGAGTAGCTCTGGTGTAGTTTTGCTTTGCTTACAGTCTTTCATCGTAGACGCCAGACTTGGTGTAAGATCAAATCAACAATCTGGCTATTTGAAACAATTTATTATTTTGTGCAGCTGTACCTGAAAAAAAAAGTGTATACTGGTGTCACTAGAGGACTTCAGAGAGCGTTTTCTGTGTGATTTTTAAATTAAAGACAAATGACTTATCAGGCATTGATTCTGTATGTACAGTCTTCATGTATGGTTGGAGGCAATGTGGATTATTAGAGGAGGTTTAATAAGAAATTGAGAAGATCAGAAGATCTAAGACACACACCTTTATCACCCACTCATTTTGGATGTCTCTGTGTGAATTGTCCCTTGATTTTACATTAGGTATTTGACAAATTTACCATATTGTCCCAAATGTTCACTTCCTCAGTTGAACTGGCTCCATCTGAGTCCCCTTTTGGGCTGTGAGTGTTAAATGTCCTTCTGCTGAAATAGTCCTGATACTTATTTCGGCTGTGTAGGAAAGTTAGCTGGTGTCCATGGTGCTAACATGTAATACAACACCACAAGTGATGTAATTTAATTGTCTAAAGCCATTTTGAAAAAGCTTGAATCTTTCTTAACCAGCCCCAGTGTAAGTTACATCGGAGTGAGCTTACTGTGGGGATTTGAAAGACAGTCACGGGGATCAGACACCAGAGAGTTCATACGCGTACGAAAGGAACAGAAGAATTACAATGCTCTGCGGAGCTTTGATTAACTGTCTCCAGAGTAAATACAACCTCTGGAAACAAAAGCTTTCTCTCACACCAGGCCCCAGAATTGGCAACTTTAGCACATTCTCTTTGTTCACCTCCAGGATGGCTGGCAGGTTCAGCCAGAGGAGAGAGACTGTAAATTACAACAAAAAGGGAATTAGAAGATGTTATTTTAATCAGACTACTGAATGACTTCATTGCCCAGCTAGTGCACGGTGTGCACAGTAATCAGACTTCTGTAGTCCCGGCGCAGTAGCTTTCACTGTGGTGTTGTGCCGGAGGAAGCTCAGAAAGAAATCTTTCAGCACACCCTTACGGTTGAACGACCAGGCAAGCCCTGTATCCCTTCCCTTGTACTTCTATTGTATCTAATTCACATCACTCTTTGCATAAGCAATAAGGCTGAACTCTTTTACGCGGGACATCAGGCACCAATTTTGCAAAACGTGATCTACTCGTGTAGACCCGAGTGCCCACAGAGAGCCCAACATCATTCCAAAAGAGGGTCAAGGGATCCTTGCTAGGAGCTGCTGTTGAATGATTAACTTTCACCCAAGTCCCCTGCATTATTTTAAACTCTGCCCTCATTCCTATAGAGAAATGCAAAATATTACAAAGTGCCTTGTGCTGTGCTATGTCTTATGTTGTCAGAGCTAAAATCTCACTGTTAATTACTGGATTTAGTTTCCTGCTCTGCCATAGCTCTCCCATACAGGCAAGCTGAATTTCCTTGCAGTATTTCAAGTGAGACATTTACTGCCAGCATTAGCCAAAGAAAGGATTTTTAAATGCTCCCTCATTTTGAATTATTTTCCCTGTTGAATATATGCTTCTTCACACTCACTTTCCTTAGACTCTAAACATCTCTCAGAAGAAGAAACCTGTCTTTCCCACAGCAAGCTTCAAGAGTTGTCCCCCAGAGTCTGTTCCTGAGAGTTGGTATGCATGAAGCAAAACCAAATTGCAGAATTGAATTTTTCAAGGGAACATACCTGCCATTATTTAAAAGAAAAGAACGTTTTCTATTGAACATTGCCATCACGTAGGAGACTGAACAAGAGGCAGCAGGACTAACAGACTGTAACACAGTTGGAAACTGAATAAAATTACTAGTTGTGAATCTATTTCACAGGATAATTTTCAGAAGAATGTTAGTCTTCTGAGAGTTTCTGTGTAGCTCAGTGGAGTGGATGCCATGACTATTTGAACCTTTTATATGGGGAGGGGAAACTGATGGTGCAAGTCAGGAGCGCTCCTTAGTGCAAGTCTGTGTGTTTGGAGGGATTGTGTGTGCAGCCCTGTTTTCCCGGTGAAGATGCGCACCGCCATCACCAGGGGAGGTCCACATTGCCTCACTCCATTTTCTAAAAGCTCTGGCTCAGGTCTGCTCAGGACAATCTCCACATTCATGTCTTCTGTTGTCCACTCCCTTTTGCTAATACCACTGGCACATGTACATGCCTGATAAATTCACCATGCCCAGTAGCTCGTTGTGTCACCAGGCAAGGAGAGCTTTGCTCCACAAAATTTAGCTTCTGAGTCAACCTTGTCATGCAGCACACTGCTTTACAAATTTATTTGCACTTATTCCGTTAGGAAAGTAGATAACCTGTGCTTTTATTTTTTTTAGTTGCTAGTTGTCCTTTAATTTTTAATGAGGACTATGATTATTCTGGACTGTGTTACATCCAAGTTTTATGAATCATCTTTTACAACAATATAGCAGGTTTTCCCCTTTTTTATCCTTCCCCATGAAATTCCCAGGACAGCAGACTGTGTTCTGCCATGTCCCAGCTGCCAACCAAGGGGCAGAAAAAGGAGCACCAGGCAGGGAGCTCGTAAAGCAGCAGGGAGTGGGTGACTTCTGAGAAGAGGAAGGGGCAGATGCACAGTGAAGGACTTCAAGATGTGCTGAGACTGTTGCAGGCCAGGTAGGTCCTGCCTCACTGTAAGCAGAATTATGGATGCTGAAAAGCAAGCAAGCCCCAAAAGATGCACCCTGCAACAACACAGGGATCAGGTGGGGAAATAATTACTGTTAATCTATTTATTCTGTTCAGTCTCGCCTTGAGGGCTTTTGGGGGGACAGAGGAGTGAAGAAAATGAACCTAACATTTGAGTTTAAAAGACGTATAAGTGTTTTTAGGGTACTTAGGATAAGAGCCTGGGCAGACTCATCTCAGTGTCATGCTTCTCTGGTTAGTGCCTCAATATCTGACACCACTTTTGTAGTCTCTTTCATCACTAGAATTTTTAAACGTCTGGCATTGTGTGTGGCTGATTACCAAAGTCATGTTAGTGTAAGGTGTAGCAACCAGTATGAGTCTCCATTTGCAGTGAGAAGTCATCTAGAGAGTAGGTGCTAAAAAACCCCCCCACAACTCAGCCTCTTCATCAACCCTCCCCTCCCACCCCAAGGACAGGTTCGTTTAAAGGGAGAAGCAGTGATGCCTACTATTGCATGGGGCACCTCATACAGCTAAGGACTTCTCTTTGTGAAATGCTGGTCTATATAGAGAGTTTCCACAAAGCCTGTTTATCCTAAGCCTCCCCTAGGCCTGATTTTGAGAGCCTGAGGTTATGTTTTTTCCCTCAGAGTGTTTTCCAGGAGGGTAAATAAGCCCAGAGTGCTGCCAGGAGAGAAGACCACCTAACCTGGACATCACCTGTGCAGGGAAAATGGACAGTTGTGGAGGCACACGCAAAGAACCTTTGTGATAAACTGTGCCCAGAACATGAATGTAGCTACATGACTTCATTGAGGAGATAAAGGTTAAAGGTAAAGCAATTTTCTGTGGTGGTTGTGTGGAGTTTTCAATGTCCTTTCCTCATAAAGTGCTGCCCCTTTGGTGGTGTCTACAGAGCTCTTAGTGACTTGTCTCGGGAGCAGCCATGAGTGCAACACACAACTCTGATGCGCTTCCCTGCGGAGAGCCTTTCCAGTCATATCTGGCAGCGTATCAAGCCACTTGGTCTCCTCAAGTATGCAGGGTCCCCTTTGTCATGGAGGGACAACGTGGGGCTGCACACTTGCAGATGCGTGCTGCGCCTGGGCAGCAAATTGGATCTTGGCAGCAGCGCCGGGTTGCTTCTCCAAACACAGCATGAGCGTTTCCCCTGCGTGGTCTTTCAGGGGTGTCTGGAGAAAGTCTTGAAAAGTCCTAATAGTTTTGTTGGACTGTGCTTAACCCACTGACTGATGAAGGCTAGGACTGATTGGCTTCCACATTGGTTTGTCCTTCAGCACCTTGGAGCCAGGCCACCCCTTTGGCAGGGCAGGGGTCTGAGGCATTAGGAACCCTTGTTTTCCACTTCATTACTTACCTGGACGGCCATCTCTTGCAGCATATGGTTTGCTATTGCTGGCATCATATTAGAATAAAAAAATATTTTTAAAAAAGGAAATGCCCACATAAAAAGAAAAACCAAACCCAAACCAGAATTCAAGGTTGCTCCTTAAATTTGGGACTTTCTGTTGCTTGCATGAGAGAACTGAGGGACTTGGGTTTGTTCCCTCCCCCTTAGCCCTTCTTCCATTTTCTAATTTCTTCTGGTTACATTCATTTTCTTTCCCAGTTGCTGTTCTCTCATCTTAAGCCTGCACGAAGTCATGAGCCAGGGGTGCGTGTTGTTCATCGTACCATGAGGACCTTGCTAGCCGTACATCTTGATGCAGTTTTGTACGGATGATTGCACAGAGCTTGCAGATCCTTTTCCCCCTCCCTCATAGCGCTGTTTGTGAGGTTTTGAGCCCTTTTCTTCTGCGAGCCTTGCTGCCATGGTTTTCTTTTCAGTGGTTTGGATGCTGAGGTTAGCATTAGCGCCAGCGCCATATTGCTTGTTTTCAGCAGCACTGCTGGACTATTTAACTTTTTTCCTGCCTCGGATCTAATCGCACAGTTGGGTTATCTATACTGTTTGAAGTCTGCCTCCAGCCATCCTGGAGGAGCTTTGGGGTCCTGTGGGTACCGGCCTGCTACTCTGACATCAGCTTCCCTGCTGACTTCCTCTGTGATCTTGGAGAAGTCGTTGCGGATGCAGTTTTCCAAAGCAGTGTTGAAAGTAAGTGAGACTTCTGCTCCTAAGCGACTTCAGCCTTTCGGAGCGTTGTTCTGCGTCTTTGTCGTCTGCTTGTCTTCCCACCTCTCCTCCTAACGGCTTGTCCAGGCTGCCAGCCCTTCGGAGCGCTGCTGCTTCCTGCTGCTCTTTCTCTGTCCGCGCCTTTGGCCTGAGGCAGTGGTGTCCTGGTCCCAGTTAATAGCGACGGCATCTCGGGGCAGACGAATGCAGGGCCACACTGGAGCTCCCCTGTGAATGGCTCTGAGGTCTCGGCTGGAATGCCCTGACCGGGGGACGCTTGGTATGAAGCGTTCTTTTCCGCTGATCAGCTACATGGGGTGGCCTGAATAAACAGACGTCCGTAGGGCTGGGTGCGGCCCCGTTTGAGGCGCTGAAGGAGCCCATGTCCGCAGGCCTGGGTCACAAACAGTGGGCGCGGGGGAGCCGGGGGCCTTCGGTGAGCCCACGAGTCGGGGATGTGTCCGACCCCCCGGGGCTTGCAGATGCCGTACGTCCGGTTGCATCCAGGGCACGCCCTGGCCTGGCCGGACGGCGATCCGAGGGCCGAAGCGAGGTGCTGCCGCAGCCACTGCCAGCGGAGCAAGGAGGGAGTAAAGACCCATTAGCCACCTTTAATAAATCTGTTCCTAGCTGTGATATAAAGAAAGGTGCAGAACATAGAGGTGGGACTATTTTTTCATTAATCTCATTTTTGTTGAGGAAACAGGAAACACTGCTATGTAAAATGTGACAAAATATATTTTGTTTTAAAGATAAATGTTGCCAGGGAGTTTATTCCTCCAGCATTTCCACATACATGTTAAGATATTTGAATCAATGTTTTAAAAGAGCAATTTAAAACAGAAAACCCAATACATGAGTTTACCTAAATGAAAGATGGGTACGGATCAGTTCCATCAGGGGTTGATCTGAGGCGCACAGGAGATACTACTGGATGGTGGAGTTGTTGCTTTTTCTGCTGGTTTTTTTGCAAGTGGGAGTTCGGGGTCTTAACTTTATGGCTCTGTTTTGCAAATCTGGTATAGCATTGCTCACTGGAAAATGTTACAATCTATGCAAAACTGTAAGTATTCTGTGTCACAAATTTTCATGACTTGACTATTACACCACCTGTGTGTAAGCCGCAGCTTGACATCAGATGATTACTAGAAAGTTACGTTAAAATGGAAAAGCTAGGCAACCTGATTTTCTATCTTCATTTTAAACAGACAAGGATAGATATCACAAATGAATACTGATCCCTTCTGTGGACATATTCTCTCCAGCATTTCTTAGAGGTTTTACCCTTTTAACCAAGGACATAGCTGGCTGAATGCATATCAAACACATTGTTATTCATGCTAATATTTTCAAATTAGAAGCTATCTATGGTATATTTTACAGAAACTGTTTCAGTGCTAGCCAAAACCTGAAAGCTGCAGTTACTGAAGGTCTGGCAAGACAGAAATCTAACATCAGTTTAAAGGAGCAATGGGTTGTGAGCGCTTGACTTGCCTTCAGGAGCAGTTCTGACAGATGGGAGGTTTTAAGCTTATTAACATTATAAGTCAGGCAGATGGTTTAGTGCCTGTGTTGTCCATGCCGAATGAACGTAAAACTGTCCCAGAAAGGCTGGGCTGAGGCAGAAGGTCTGCTCAGAGCAGGAAACAACAGGGACATCTCTGTGTCGTAGCTCGTGGGTAACACCCGTGTTTCCAGAGGTGCTCGGGGGAGCGTGACACCTGAATCCCATGGCCTCGCCTGCTTAAGTGGCAACGAAAAAAAATGAGTGCCAGCCCTGAAGCACACACACACACCAGTTTTATGATCCTTCCACCACGTCCTTTCCCCAGGACTAGCTTCGCTGCCGCCAGACTGCACGCAGCACAGCACGACCACATGAAACCCGTCTGGCCGACTGCAAGGTTTCTGGTTACAGAGCCAGCTTCAGAGTGAACTTGGCCCCTGCTGCAGAGTTAATTGGAAATATTTGTCCATCAAACTTGCCTGCCAGATTTCGTGTGCTGTTTGATTTCCTCATTCTTGGTGTTTAATCTGTCATATCGGAACGTGTGGCTTAGTACAGTTGGTTGGTACCATCTAGAGTGGGAAGGGTGGCAGGTGAAGCCAGCAGACAGCACAGCCCCCAACGAGGCGAGTCCCGTGGATCCCTACCTGCTGTCACGCTTGACGAGGATGAGGAGGGCGAGGTTTCAACCGGAGATTTTGGAGGAGGAGGGTTGATGGACGGCTGCCTGCTGATAGCAGGCGCTGGTTGGATCATTGGCATCCAGTACAATGCCCTCCTTTGGGTAAAAGTGATGGAAGTAGGATATCTCTGTGCAGGATCATTGGCTGATTACCCCAGTGTAATTGCCAAGCAATCCTAATTGCGTTTGTTTTTTAATACAAAATGTTCTTAACCAAGTCATCTGAACTCTTTAAAGTAAAAGTGTTTGTTTCGTTGCTGCTCTAAAAATAGGTAAATCTCTTCTTCCTTTCTCTTTTTAAACTAGTTGAGCAATACCTTGACTTTGTTTTGAAGCTCTTTTGCCAAGTTTTTGTCTTAAGCACCAGTGACAAGAATATGAAAGGAATTAGAAAATTATTATGGGATTAAGACAGAATCTTGCTCATATACAAAAGACATGTTGATTCCTTGTCCTCCAAAGAGAGCAGTATAGGTTCTGAAATTAAATCCAGAGTAGCTAAATACAAAAGGAGCTCATGTGCAGTAATGTATGTGGTAGGTAGGAAAGTAATGCACGGAACAAGCTTTGATTAAAAAAACAACATCCCCTCCCAAAACAGTCTTTAAAGGAATAGCCAAAAATCTGTCTCAATTTTTAGTGAACTGAAGAAAAATTATTCTTCACCTAAATTTGCAAAGAACTGGTTATTTCTGTCTATGGTAGATAGCAAAAGTGGGTACACTTCTGACTTACTGATTTTCTGAGAGTTGTCCTCCACATCTAATTTTCAGCAAATAGAAATGCACCCCTCCATATCCTCTTCCTTGTAACCACAGATATGTCCACAGTTTTCATAACAATGCCATGTATATGAGAAGGAAATGTTTTTGTGGAAAATTACATACGGCGCTCTGGATTCCTGTTTGTTACAAAATCTGACCAAAAAATAATTACTTTAAAACTCCACTGAGTGGACTTTCAGCTATTTGAAACTCGCAGCTAACTGATGGTCAGTCTTAAACCATGAACTCTAAGCTTAGTGCTTGCAAACCATAAAGTTAACGTCAATGGGAATCTTGCATCAGTGAGGACTTCAGGATGTGGCCGTGTGCATTACTCTGTTGCTTATTCCAGTTCCTGTTTTCTTCTCCCTTTGAAAGCCCCGTTTGAAGTTGCTTCTTAATCTCCTAAGTTGTTGACTTGAAAGTGCGTATCGGCCCTCTTAAGTATGAGTCATGCCAGCCCTCAGTCATCAGTATTGTCCAGAAATGTAATGTTTCCCTTCTCATCTCTTCTTACCCCCTTAACCAAGGGCAGCTATGATTCATACTGTAAAAGGGCTTGATTTGCATTTGATGTGAGTCAAAAAAATGATTCAAGATCAAGAAACAGCATCAAACAGGCCTTACAAAAAGGGAAGGAAGCTTTCTTGTTTACTGTGGCTGAATCAAAAGTAGAGGCATAGATATTGTACTTGAAAAATCAAAAGGTAGATTACACTGTCTTGAAAACTCCTTTGCATAGATACTACAAATGTTTGAAGAAATATGCTAAATATATATGTGTAGCTATATAAATATGTATATGTAAATAAATATCTTAACATACACAATGTTCCAAGAAAATAAAAAAGTTGATTCTTTCTTAAGCATCCCGACCAAGGAAACATTTCTGCTTTTATTTCTTTACAGAAATCTTTGTGCTAGACTCTTCACAGGTGAGCACAAGATGACAATATCTCCCATAAGAAATCCTTTTAGGAATGCACTTAAAGTGTACAAATCTCATCTTTATTTTAGACATAAGTAATTATGTGCTTACTTGCTCTTGATGTCTGTAGGCTTTAATCGCCCCTTTAAAGTTAAGTACATTTATAAATTGTTTTCCTCCATCGAGGTCTAAATGCACAAAAGGGGGCAGACATCTAGGGAGGGGTGAAGACAGGCCAAATGGCTATAATAAATTCATAGGTCCCTGCTTGCAAATCTAGGAATTTACTTCAGGGAGCTTGAACTACTACCATTGATCAATTCTGGGTGAGTAATACAGCTGAGCATGTGCAGACATTGCGGGATGACTGCACCCCGTACTCTTGGGGCAATTTTCCTTGGAGCAAATTAATATATGAGCTATGAATCTCATCTGTCTTTTACCCTCCCTTTTTCAAAACTCACTTTGCCCAGAAGATGACCTGTTTCTTTAAACTGTCTTGAAAGAAGATGCTGGAGGAGATGGAAAGGGAAATTTTTAATAATATAGTAAAGGAACTAGTATGTCTCTTTTCCTTCTGCTTGTTTCTTAATATTCAGCTTCTGTTGCTTCCCTTTCCCCATCTGACATCATCATACTGTCTACCTGAACTCCAAGTTCTGTGAGGCTCACCTTGTGTCTTTGGGTGGTGGCCAACAAATCGCTTGGCATTTTCAATGTAAGCTAATGACTGCTGAAAGGAAGAGTTTGGGAGAAAGGGAGATGGATCCCTGATCAAAGTCAAGCTGTGCACCTTAATAGCTGTAAATAGACAAAATAAGGTGTCGGACCTCACCTAGGACCCATTGCTGTTTCATTTCTCCATGAAGGTGGGGAAAAAATTTAAGTGATGATGCAGCAAATTCTGCACAGCGCTCTGTCAGGCTGTGTGCTGGTGTTCCTTTGCTTGTAGCTCTCCACAGTGTTTTGTTCAGTCCCTTAAACTGATGTTGGCCGATCCCCTCTCTCTTTTCTCGTCTGATCTGGTTTGGATCTTGGAGCCTCAGGATGCTTGTCTTTCCTCTTTCTTTTGTGCAGATTTAAGGTGGGCACTATTTGTGTGGACTTTCTTAGTAATCTCCTCAGAGAAATGAATAAACTTGTTTTACAGGAAACAAGTGATTTTTATAACTGCATTTGCTGTCAAATACCTTCTGTGTGCTATTTTGTGACTACAAAGACTTTAAGTCATGTGATATGATGTCACAGTATGTCTTCTGCTTCAATTTGTTTCAATATATATATAAAAATTTACAAAAGTACGATAGTATCATTGGTTCTCCAAGGCACGTAACTTCTATGCAAACAGAAATTTTATATGTGAGATCACTTATTTCATGATTGCATACTCTAATGGTGATATTTCTGGAAATTAGGGATAATAGTGCTCAACCAAAACACACATAGATATTCATCTATGTGTGTAAACCTATATACGCCAAACGTGTCCTATACATCTAACCTTGTTTAAAATTACAATCAGAGAGGGTTTTTTCCCCCCATAGTTTCTGAATATTCCTATTTTTTACATTTGTTGTTGTGGTGTTGGGGCTTTTTCCCCCGTGCATCTGCATTAATTCTCAGGCAAATGTCACATGTTTCTAACCAGTCTTCTCCACTCCTGGTATCCACGCACCTTTCATGTACTCACTTTTGTATTTCCTATGTTAAAATTTTACACACTACTGATCTAGAACCTTTGAGTAAAGTACATAAATTTATCGACCGAAGCTGTTAAAAGGAGTAGGTTTATGTTCAGAAGGCCAGCCAGCCTTAATTGCTGATACTACCTTTTGGAAAGTCTCATTTTTGCATTACGGCCTCTTGCAGTGACAGGCCGCATCCTGTCTGGGGCCAAGAAAATTTCCTCAAACCTATTTACATGAACAGCATCAGACTCCGGTGTTTGTACTCTTTTGTTGAAAGCTCAGACAGAGTGTCTGCTGACATGAGGTCTTTTCCAGGTTTATATTCTAGCTATAAATCACCCAACTCCAGTTGGAAGAATAACCTTTTCAAGGAAAGTTGTGTCTGCGAAACCCTTTTCTCCACCATTGTCACAAACGGTTTGCAGTCTGCTCCTGCAAAAGAGGAGCTCGGTTTTTTCTGCATGCATAAGCACCGCAGACTTTTCATTTTCCTGTCGATATCCACTGGCATTCACCTTAAGTTAGGTTTCCTGCAGCATTAACTACAGTCGCTGCTGCTCACCATCTTTGCAAAAATGTTGTTGTGAGGCCTCACATAGTGGGCTCAGTTAACAATTTTTTATAGCAATTACCACCAGAGAATAAAAGGAAGGGCATCTTCTTTATAAAATGTTCTTAGGCTAATTGTTATGATTAGCATCTTTCATGCACTATCCATTTCTGCAGATTAAAATTTTTAGATCAGCAGTTATAGCAGCCAGATTGGATAGAATTTCTTCAGCCAAATTTATCATTCCTGTGTACTTTCGTTCTCTGTAAGTAGAGGAATATTGATAACCATCTATAACCTCCCAAGGCCTAGCAGGACCCCTAGATCAGACCTGGTTTTCCTACATAAGTTAATTATTCACCCCTGCACTTACATTGCCGTCTGTGACGTTCCAAACTTACACTGCCAGCTCCGTGTCCATGATACCGTTCCATTCTTTATACTCACAACAAAATGTCAGTGGTAAACTTCAATATCCTCCCATGCTTGGGTATCTTTTTGTGAAATTATATAGGTGCAGAGTGTAGTCTAAAAGTTACAGTAAAGCACTATATTCAGAGGGTGTAAGTTAAAATTTCACAGACATGAACCCTCATTCAAAAGAAATTTTCCACAACCCATTTGAAGTACTTAGGGTGAGATGAGAGGGAAAGGGGCAAAACACATTTATTAAGAAACGTCTTTCCTGGTAGATGTGTGGGGGTAGATATGGTACATATGTACCTGGTTAGATGGGTACACAGGCATTGGCTCGCTCCTTAGGAGGTAGGTGTAGGTAAAGAGTTTTCCATTTCTCTTCTGGAGCTGGTAGAGGCAAGACCCCTTCTAAAGCTGCATAGAATCACAGAATGTTTGGGTTGGAAGGGACCCTAAAGGTCATCTAGTTCCAATCCCCCTACCATGGACAGGCACACCTTCCACTAGACCACGTTGCTCAAAGCCCCATCCAACCTGGCCTTGAACACTTCCAGGGATGGGGCATCCACAACTTTCCTGGCCAACCTGTTCCAGTGCCACACCACCCTCATGGTGAAGAATTTTTTCCTTATATCTAATCTAAATTAACCCTCCTTTGGTTTAAAGCCATTACTCCTTGTGCTATCACTATATGCCCTCGTAAAAAGTCAGTACTGTCTGCTAGATTCAGAGTAATAAGTCTAATTTCTTCCTTAAGTTTTAGTCTAAGTGTTGTATGTATGTGTTGGCGCATATATAAGAGGTAAATTGAGTTCTGTTAACTTTATGTTGTATTCCATTGATAGATTTTCTATGCCATTAAAAACATCTGAGAATATATTTTCTACCTTTTAGTGGCTTCTGTCCTCCTACTGTATTCACTTTCTTAACAACCTAATATCTGGCATTTTCACCCCTTGAGTAAGTACTCCCTTTCCTGAAAATGTTTTATAAGAAAACAATTATAAATGTTATTTCTTCAAGATTTTGTTATATTTTCACATGGAGTTCATATCCACACATAACGGTTTGATTTCACTCTAGTGTCATCAAAGAAAGCTTTTATCAACTTGTTTTCATTTAAATAGGTTTTCTTTTCAAAATCTTTTTTGTAACTTCAGCTAACTAGCAGCCTGTACACACTCTCTGGGTGTGAGAATAACTTATGCACTGAAGTCTAACCTATAAAAACATGATATTTCAGTTCCTGGTTATAGCTATATATGAAGAAAGCACCACAACGCTTTCCTCTTCACAGTAGGGGTGTGCACACTCTGTTTCTTTTTGTCCCGGGGTTTGACTATGTCAAACTATACCCCTTGCTAAAGCCAAGGTATACAACATGCACTGCCTTCCCCACTGCCTTCATCCAGAGGGACCGCCAGCTTGTCAGAGAAAGAAATGAGGTTGGTCATCACCCTTTGCCCTTGGTAAATCTATGCTGACTGCTCCCAGTCACTTTCTTGCCCTTCTTATGCCTGGAAATTACTTCTATGAGGATTTGCTCCATAACCTTCTCAGGGACTAAGGTGAGGTCGATTGACCTGGACCATTCTTCTTGCCACCTTTTTGCAGATGGGTGTGATATTTGCCTTTCTCCAGTGGTCAGGAATCTCCACCAACTACCACGACCTTTCTCGAGGACAGAGAGCATCCTCACAATGATGTTGGGCTGCTCCTTCAGCACTCTTGGACCCATCCACTCTGGTCCATGGAGTTGTGTATGTCCAAGTGGGTTAAGTGATCCTTAACTTCATCTTCTCTGCTGCGGGTAATGCCCATGGACTCTGCTAGGACGCTCAGGGACCTGGGAGGTCGGGGGGCAAAGCCTACCAGTGAAAACTGAGGCAAAAAAGCATAGTGTAACCTAGCCTTTTAGATGTCCTTTGTCACTAGATCCCAATGAGCAATGGGCCCATGCTGTTCTTAGCCTTCCTTTTGCTGTCAATGTACTTACAAAAAAACCCTTCTTGTTTTTCACATCTCTTGCTAGTGCCAGCTCCAGCTGAGTTTTGGCTTTCCCAGCTCCATCCCTGCCAGCTCAAGTAGTGTCTCTATTCCTCCTGGGTAGCTCAGCCCTACTTCCACCTTCTATGGGCTTCCTTTTGGTATCTAAATCAGATCAGTCTTCCTCTTCAGTTTTGGTTCTGTGATCCACAGAATCAAATCAAAATCTGATTACAAATTTAAGCAGTGACAGTGAAAAAATTATTATAAACACCTCAGAATTCTTTCCATCTTTTAATGTCTCCTAGGAAATGTCTGTGCTCACAGATTAATTTTTCCTAAAACTGTATCATTGTGATTTCTGTAATTTAGGATGGCAACTGGTTTGCTCTTCTCCTCAATAGATCTAGTGCTTCTGACCTGGTACGATGAAAATAATAGCTACTTTTGTCTCCCCCCCCACTTATTGTCTTCATGAAGAGGAGAATGTTGCTTGAAACTCTTCTGGTTGTGTGCCAGATATATCAGAGCAGTGCTGTGACTGACATGAGCCCTGTACTTACTCCTCTATCTTTCCCTCACGTTCTAAAGGCCGCCTCCAAATTTATGGCACCAGATAATGCTCAGGAGTGATCATCACTCCAGTGAAAATTTTGCGTTGCCACTTATAAACTAGAGCGAGTCTTCTCAAGAATAAGCAAGCTGTGAAAAGAAAGAGTTAGTGCGAAACCGAGGCAGGGAGGCCTCTCCATGAAGCCAGCTAAATCTAAGGACAGGATAAAATTAAAGCACTCTATGCCTTTTAGAGGGCTAGTTCTCTTGCAGCGTGTGTTTTCTTTTGCTCCAACCCACAAAAACATTGCCATCGTTCTCGCAGGAGCAATAATATGGTCGTCTTTTTAATCATGTTCCAGTTACTCTTGTGCTTGATCTGGAAAGGAAAATGCAGGAGGCCAATACTTGGCAAACTCTTTTTGTACAACAGTTAAGATTAAATAGATGTACCACAGAGCCAATAATCGGAGAAAATTTATGTCCAAAGCTGATTGTGAAAATATGTATTCATTTTTTGAAAATGTTCCCAAACTTACTTGCCTTCCACAATATTTCAAAGAAACTGTGTTAACTCAGATTTCCTCAGTTTTCACTGTGAACCGTCCTCCTCTCTGAATAGTCCACAGACTTTCACCGAAGGTACTGATACTTAAGATGACATTCTGCTCTTTGTCAGAGACTGCTGCTTTGACAGGATTATTTACATTGCATAGATTGTACTTTGAATGTTTTTTGGGCATACATTTTGAAAATTATTTTATTCCAGTATTCAAGCTTTTGGGAATTCTCCTTTTCCCAATAAGCTTTGAACTGCTCAAATTTTAGTTGAAGGACAAGAATTAATCACAAACAGAATGAATAAATCTTAGTTTTCTAATTAAGATTTCTAATGGGTTATTTGCTGATCGTGTCACCCACTTTTGCAGTGTAGAAAGCGGGCGGCACTTACAGATAAAAGCTGAGTGCCTGTACACTCATCTTTTAGTTGTATAGGATAATGCAACTCTCATTCTTACGGTTTCAGAGGAATAACATGGAATAATTTTTGTATATTTGTCTGTAATACACAGCATAGGTTGTAAAGCCAGACTGCTTTTAATTAAAATAAATACAAATGAGAACAGGTTGAAGAAAGAGATCAGCAAAACCTGAGAAGTTTTCTACATCAGAGCATGATTCATTTTTACAATATGTCTCTGCTCTAGTGACTGCAGAGTTATGCTTATGCATTGCCCATGATCCATTTGAGTCTTGCATTTTCACTCTTTAAAGAAGTTTACAGGAAAGTTTTGATTCATTCAAGTACTCAGAAGTTAAATGGCTAGCTTGAAAAATGCCAGGTGAAGTGGCACTTTTCAGTGTTCACAGCTGATTTTCCTATGTTTTGGAGCAATGTAACTCTAAGCCAGTGTGTCACAGTACATGAAGTTCCTGTGAAAGTCGGTCAGGATATATACTGTAGGATTGTTACAGAGCATGCAACCGCGAAATATGGATCAGAAACATAAAAATGGACCCAGAAATCTGCAACTAGTTAGGGCCGTGCAAGATGTCCACAATGAAAACAGAAACTGCATGAGATTTGTTTAGTTTGAGGATTTGTTTAGAAATTCAGAAGAAAAACTGCGCTTGTCCAAAGGGTTGTTCAAGTTCACTAATTTGCCTCCTGACTCTAAATTCATTTTCAAATAAACCCGGGTTGATTTATAAACTGGTATCAAAATCACGCTAAACTTGTGGTTTCGTACAGTTTAAAATGGCCATGCTACTAAACCAGGTAGCACTCGGTGGTTTTGGCTGGGTTTTGAGTAGCTATTCCGAGTTCCTTAGAGCCCCAGGCTCAAGGCAGAGAGCCTGGAGGTGCCAACCCTGCCCCGCTGCCCCCCAGGGAGCCTTTGGCAGGGCTGCAGGAGCCGCACAGGAGGGCCAGGTCGGCCTCTTCGGCACGGGCAGGACTGTACGTGAAGGAATCGGTCTCTCTCTCTCGGCGCTTCTGTGCTTGACGGCAGAAGAAGGGGTGTGCGTGTGTCTGGGAAGGGCTGGAAAGCTGATTTGGGGAGCGTGCGCTCAGGCAGAGGAGTAACTGCTGCAAGTTCAAGACTTATTTATCCAGTTGAGAGCTGAGAGTGTTTCTACTTGTGTTATTATGTCTACTAGTATTAAGCTCTTTCTTCAGCGCATGCCAGATTTTATCAGCGATACATGTTTTGAGAGACAAGTAGCTATTTTTGGAATGGGGCTTATGTTTCCGTGACCGCTTCTTCTGCATCTGCCTTTGGTGATTCGGGAGCAAATTCATCCACTTGTCTTCTCTAAAGTATAGCCCTCCGCGCTTCTCCTATTACGTGCAAAATATCATATATTAAATTTATTACTTGTGCTGTATTTATTTTAAAACTTTATTCAGTCACACGTGTGTCTGTGTGCATTTAAAAGGAGCCACAGATATTTACGAGGCAATTTTAACACTTACCAATTACTTCTGTGGGGCTTGGTATTAGAGTGGGTGCTTTAAAAGCTGTGGTTGTATCAACCTTGGCTGATATTTCCTAATTATTCATATCTAGAAGTGTTATCATCACAGAGCGTTACCAGCATCATTTTAAGCTCTCTTCACCTTCTTCAGTCTGGGTTTTATTTCAAAAGCAGACATGCAGTCCCCAGTGAGAATTAAAGTAGAAGCATTAGCTTGCAAAATATATGCCAATGACCTAATGATTCTGACATTTCCACAATACAAGCTATACAAGAAGGCATGCAGACAGCAAAGTCTGTTTTTCTATCTCATATTTTTTTAATGGCTAAATGTTTGGAGGAAACAAAATGGATTTATTCTGCTCAATCCAGGGTATAATATCAGGACTTATCCGGTTCCGGGCCCCAGGGCTTCAGACAACTAACAAAACACATCTTACTTCTGCTCTGCTAGTTCTCTGTTATGCTTTTCACATGCAGGAAGAAAGAGTAAAAGCATAACCCAATTGAATAAAGCAGCATGGCCTGCTATTCTTTGCTTATGAAGCACCACATGATAGACACCAAATTAAGAAGAAGCCCCCACCTGTGGTTAAGTATGTATGCAACCGTCAAGCCATTTTATATAATATAGAGGGAATTTTACCATGCCTTTCACTGCCAGAATGTAGGAATACGTTAAAAATGTTAATATCTTCCCAAAGCACGCTTCATTATTTTTGAATAAACCAGCGATTTTACACCATTTAAATAAAATCAAACATGCTGATCCCCAATTTATTTTTAAACGCTCCAGCTTTTCTAATCTTTTGCTCTGATATACAGAAAGAAAGCTAAGCTGAGGTTGTCCTTGTAGAATTTAAGTTGCAATTTGTTTTTTGGCTATTCAGTCACTGTTTATGTAAGAATGTATTGGGATAGGGCTGTCTGCCATGATATGGTAAAAAAAAAATAACATATTTTCTAATAAAAATAAGATGCTATTTAAACAAGAAGTTAAAGGAAATCTATCCTCTCCGTTGACCTTTCAGACTGTGGTAAGCATAGAATATATAGTGCCAATTTTATGACAAAGTCACGTCAAATAGATTGTATATGATACATATATTTGAGCTGCGATTTCAAAGAAGGTTTCGATCATGAGAGTTAGAAGGAAAAACTCATTCAAATGTGTTCCTGTTACTTTTGTACAGTAACTTCATGGACCAACCACCTAACGCTTAATACATGCCATATTCAAGAACATTCTCTTAATCGCAGGGTTTTCTGGTTCATCTGCTTGAAGTACTCCAAATTTTTCCTGTTATTGCCCTGAGAAGTTCCAAGCAAATCTGATGGTGATGTCAAAGTCTTAGGGGTGTCTGGCATTTGTTCAGATGTTGAGCTGCAATTTCCTCTTTTTTTCCTTCCTCTCCCTCTTTTGCAGGTTTTAAGCTGCTTAGTTGATGAGCTAGCTGCAATGATTTCTTGTACATATGAATGTTAGGGTCCTTGCAGCAAAAGGGCTTAAATTTCAGAGGTGGCCTGTGTACATTAAAACCCTGTGTATTTGGATTGCTTTCTTGTGATACAGTGTTCAGTAAAGCCATGAAGGAAGTCGCTTCATATTCATTAGAAGGATCTGTACCACTGTTGCCGTTGCTGACTTCTGGGACAGAAATATTTCAAATACCTGGCTACAGACCAAGGAAATACAAGCTTCAAAAGTGGCTCGTCACTGTGTGTGAAAACCCAGTCCTTGCAAAGAGTAGGAATCATTAGTTGCTTTAGCCTGGAATTAATGTGACTCCTTTTCTGCTATAATTTTTTCCCTGCAGTTGCTGTTTCTCTCTGTGCATATAGAGGAACAGCATTGCTAGTGTCATCATTAGCATACAGCGTCTTTCTTTTCAACGTGGGCTTCTATTTGCCACAGAGGTGAAAGCTGCGGAAACCTTCTGCCTTTGAAGAACTACTTAAGATGAAATGGTTCTGAAGTGCATTTAAGGGCGTTTACTTTAGGCACTTTATTTTTTTCTTTATTTTTATTCCTATTGGAATTGGCTAATGTTATTCATTAAACTAACAATTTCTCCCCTGCCTGTTCTTAAGTGTGACTTGTGACCTTGCAATCTGTGTATTTTGTCATCACAATGTGTTACCATGGAACTGATTTTGATGTCATGAATAAGGGCATTGTGAGTTTCCACGTTCCCAAGCATATTTGAGACACAGGTTTGGAAACAAAAATGACTTCACCGGTTAAATATTGTTAGATCCTATAGTATATCAAAGGTAAGAACACTTGTGCCCTATATTCCTTTACCTAGAAGAATCTAAGGTTAGGAATTTCAAAGCAGGTATATACAAGAATGACACTACAAATAACATTTCACAAGATTAAATATTTTGTGAGAGCATTGAACTCTAACCCCTTTATGTTAGTGTAGACAAAAATCTTTCATATTGTTCGTGGAGACTTCTCAGACTGTCTAATACGGAGCCTAGATAAAGAGGAAGAAACACAGTGTGCATAACAGCACTTGGATGCTGCTGGGATTTAACTCCTTCAAGACAATTGCGGCCGAAGGGAATTTTCCGCCTGAGATCGCTCACAGGCAGACAGAGGGCAATGTAACATTGCTGGTTCTGAAGCTGAGAGTAATATTTGGGCATTTTTCAGAAGACAGCCTTACATAATGCACAAAGGGAAAATATACTTTCCTTGTGCCGCTGAACGTGTCTATTGCGTGCCTTAAATTAAAAAGAAAGCAAGTTCCCTCGGTGATCTACCTACCAACAAGAGGTTAAAAGAGTTCAGTTGAATCCCTTGTCAAGCTGTTCCCCAGGGTGTTTAATTCATCACAGTTAAAGGATTGATAAGATTCTGTAAGAATGAAAAACTTTGAAAAGCCCCAAGTGAGGTTAAAATCACGAGTTGCATAAAAAGTGCTAGTATAACTGTGACCTCAGATACATTTCTGTTTATTTGCTCTGCTTTTTTTTTTCTTTCCAGTTGAGACTTCCCCATCCTTTGCATTTTACACTCTAGCTCAGTACCATTTTGCTCCTGGCACCAGGCAAATATGTCCTCATTAAGTAAAATTTATGCTAATACTATTCTGATTAGCCAGCAGTCATTGATATTCACTTTCACTAGCTAAATTGGTTCGCTGGAAGACATCCCACTGAGGATTTTTTTTTTCCTGTTTTAAGTGGAATAGAAAATATATGGATTCGCAGAGATGACAGATGATGATAATTATACCCTGTGTTTACTCGAGCAGTTTTTTTTATCCTAAAGGCTCCCAAAGTACTTTGCAGCATTTACATCTACAAGGAGAGAGAAGACTCTTTTTTTTTCCCCTTCTGAGAAAAAGCCTCTGTCAGAAATATAGAAGCCGTTCTTGTTTCACTGTTGTTAGGACAGATTGCACAAAGGAATCTTCCACTCTGAATTCAGGAGCACTTTTCAATGAGACAGAATGCAGGTCAGTTCATCAGAAATCTAGCTGGGGAATATATTCAATTCATGCAGTAATGGGACTTTCTACGTACAATCTTTTTGGAGTAACCTTGCGACTCTGGCTTAACATCTCTGGGAGTTTTGCCTGCAGTAATATTGCAAGATTAGCCTCAGTGTGAACCTGTCATCAAAATTACAAGGATCCTGTCAGCCCACTCTTACACATCTTGGTTGAGAGGACTGATAATTTCAGCTGGAATTTTATTATGTTTTCTTGTGTTAAAACACATATGATTAATTCAAGCCATGGCTTAATACAGTCTGGTATGTTGCTGTGATGAATTATCATCTATTTTCTGCTAACTCTCTTAAAGGGCTCTTGTTATGCAGGGATGACCAAGTAGGAAGCTGTTATTGCCAGGGTGTGATAATCTTGTCATTAACACTATTAGGGTTAAGAATATCTTTCTTTGTATCATAGCCTCCATTTCAAGTGCCAGATGGAAAGCAGTGACCTTAATGCCTTATATTCTTAGTTACTTTTTTTTTTTTTTTAAATCTCAGTAAATGCCTATCTCTATATGTAGGCATATATATCCTTTGAAACTCTGCCATTATATTCTTCTGATAACACTCTGTTTACACTTAAATATTGGTACTGCATATACGCCGTTTTCCCATACGAGGGAAAACGTTTCTCCGGTCCGTTCAATCCCTGACCTCACTAGAAGGTTTATAAACAAGGATATCTCTTCAAGCCGATTTTTTACCTTTTGAATCTGTAATCAATACTACTTCATTTGGCAGCAGCCATTGACCATCGGCAACGGCATGGTGGGAAACGCCGGCCTACAGTGACCTTCGACTGGGCTTGAAATTCCTCGGTTTGTCTTTGAGTCCCCACCACTGAATAGTTCACATCACTCCGGTGCAATAATTGCAGTGTTTTCCCATGTGCTCTTCCATCTCGCTCCTATATTGATCTAATCTTTTCTTCAGTAATCAAAACTAATTTCACATCTAAAAGATGCTTTGGAGGGGAGATCTGTGACCACAAACAGTAACGTGAAACCACCCAGATGCAGATAAATTGCCATTTTCCCTCACTGCGCAGAGAAATTGCGTCCTAATAGTATGTCAATTACTTTGTTTCCATAGTGACGTGTGTGTGAGCGTGCTATAAATAATGTTTGATGTTTATAAACAATTCCCTTTATACTGAATTATACACACTATTTGTATGCTGATATCCGGGATGCACTTCTAGTTATCTCACAGCAATAAAATAGCGAACAGAAAACTGAAAGTTTTGGGACCGCTGCAGGGAACCGTGGGATTTGTATTGGGGTTTTTTCCACGTTTACATCCAAAGGAAAAGCTACATGACCTGAGTCTCTTTCCTTAACACATGGTATACACTAAATAACTGAAATAAAATGCTAGAAAGAAAAACTCACAGAATTAACAGGTTATTTTGCTACCCATCATCATTACTATACCAGGGGTTTGTCCCAGAAGGTACAAAACATTTTGGTTACAGTTCAGCGAACTGTTTCTGTGAATTCTCATTTCTAAGCCTGTAAAATGATATAATATCTTAGTTCAATGTTTTAAAATTACTTTCTTCCCTCCTCCCCCCCCGTTATTGTATAATAGCAAAAGATTTTCTGTGTTTTCTTTTTGGCACTGAATTTTCATGATACCGCAAAACCAGCTAAGAGCCGTCGGTGTTTGCTGAAACGAGGTAATAAATTCTCTTCAACAGCAGCTTGTTTGCTAGTCGCAACTCACTGTCAGGGAAAAATGGGGCTTTTACTCCTATTTAATACGGTTGCAAGAATAGTTGCGGTGCAGGCAAATTTTATGAACAGGCACGGGGACATCCACCAGCAGGTAGGAACGCGGGGGCAAGGGCGCAGCTCCGAGACGAAGGCGCGCGGCCGATGGCAGCGCACTAGAGGCACGGAGGAAATTCCTCCTCCTTCCTCTTGCGCGGCTGGGGAAGCACAGCTCACTTCTGCGGCTCCTTGGCCGCCGGCCAGCGCGATGAAAACGCTGCACCCCACCTCGGCGTGCTTTAATTGCTGCCTACGCACTTCGCGAGCGGTGTTTGTACTTGTTTAGCTTGGGACCTTTGATACAGGCTTAGCAGCCCGGCTGGAAGAGGGAAGCAAACACAAGCGAACAAATTTATGTTAACAGATGGTAAGTGTTCGTACTGCGTAGCACCTGTGGGCAGACACGTAGCCAGCGGTGGGTATGCCATTTAGACAGCAAGAGAGTGCCATTTACCCATTGTTTAGGGCTAAATGAAATACATCGCATTAGATTTGTTCCTTGGCAATCATCCCAGTCAAACTGCCGTGCTGGTTAGCCGTGGACGCCCCCGTATTTACATTAAAATAGTTTGGAAAATTTCACCTTTATTCATGCCCCGGGCATGCAAACGTGATCTCCTCAGCGCGAGCTGCCGGCGAGGCAGCGAGGTGTGCTGCAAGCTGGGCGTGCGCCTCGCCGGCTCCTCCGTCCGCACCGCGGTCGTCTGCTGGCGGCGGGGCAGCCTCCCAAGGGCAGCCTCCCAAGGGCAGCAGTCCCAGCCCGATCCCCCGAGCAGATGGGGTCCCCGCTGCCTTTCGTTTTCATTTCCTGACACATGCCACTGCCAAAACAACGTGAATGGAATACTTGCTTCATCAGCTGGGGGTGGGGGGGGTGTTTGTTGGTTTGCCTCATCCGCACTCGGAGTGACCCCGCAACCTGTGCTGAAGGCGTATAACACCACGCGCTGATGGCAGCATGTTTATTTTGCACTGATTCGTCACTGGTCTTGAGAAGAAAGACACTTACTGCCAGCTTTTGGAAAAACACCAAGAAAACAAATATGACCCAAGCCTATTTATAGGCTAAGTATTGTGGGGTTCAGCAGGGAGCTGTTAGCATTACAACAGGGCTGCAGCATCACTTGAGGAGAGCTCTGTGCTTGGGCATCAACTACTCCTCTCTCTCTCTCTCTCTAATGTCTCCATCGTTGGCCACCAAGTGTTCTCCTGAGCTGGTGCCGCAATAAGCAGAAATGACCGCACCGATGCTGGAGCACTACCTTTCCAGCAGTTCACCTGTAGTTCCCAAAATCAAGCCTTGGAGACTTGCCTCCTGCCCTCTTCTCTCCAGGGGATGCAGAAGTAGTCACCACCCGATGGTGCAGAGATGTCGAGCACTTCTCGTCAGGCTCTAGTCATGGCTGAAAACAACTCTAGCTATGAATTTCCCATGGTATGGCTGTTGGTATGAGTATTCTTGTGTTCCACACACAACTGGGGGGATGTTGAAAAAGCCATGTTAGTCTGTGCGTTGCTACACCTGGCATGCGCTCCCTGGCTTCCCAGGTTTGATCTGGTCTCCCTGAAGTGTCCTCTGCTACACCTGACCTCAGGATCGAGTTCTACCAGGGTTTTCTGAATGAAGGAAAAGGGGAAACTATATAGTTGTCAGGAAATATTTCACAAATGAGATCTCAAGTCTAGCCAGCGAGCTCTTATTCAATCACTTGTGTTTATTTTAAAACTGTGAGAGAAGATGACAATGTGGCTTTGTTTTAATATTAGGCTTCTACTATTTAAATGTTGTTTTCTGTGGGGTTTTTTTTCCTTTATATTCCCACTACCTTTAAAAAATATTCTTAACACCTTTTGGCTTTATATATTTGTCTAAGATGAAGATAACAGTATATTCCAGTTTTGTTTGTTTCGAGTGTCTGAACTTGGAAGAATGACACCTTATAGTATATAGTATATATTGGAGAAGGCTTAGAGAGAAGAAAAAGAAGGAGCTGTCTTCTTTTGGAAGTCAAAAGAAAACTCAACAAAACTCAAAAAACTCAAAAACACTGTCACATGGTCAGTTTCTTTTACCAAAGTAGGAGGGGAAGAAAGATTATGGGCTCTATTTGAACAGAAATGTTCATACATACCTTGTATGAACATAGTCCTTAAGCTAGGAGTAAAATTATTTTCCCATCACGCACACATACAAAAAAAGAATCCTGAAAAGTATTCTCTTCCCAAACGAACACAAAGATTTCTAGTTCTGGGATTTCTTGGATTTAAGATAGAGCCTGGCTTGGACCAGGCGACTTATTTCAATCTGATTGTTGTGAAACTTCTTCTATCTTGTTTCTTTCCCTTTTGTGAGCTTTTAGCTTAAATATGTTAAAATATATAATTAAAATTAAGTAAAAATTAAGACACTGAGGAAGCCTACTCTAAAAAGTTTTCTCACTTGCTAGTCTCCCATTTTTGTGACCACTTTGAGAGATTCATCCCAGCTATACCTTATTTTGGTCTTGATTAACCTCTCTTTTTTCACCAAAGAAAAGTTTTTGTAAAGCTCTCTCACAGGCTTGGGGTTTCTTTCCAACCAAGGTAAGTGTGCGAACATGTTATAGGACAGATGAATGGGTACATCCCTGCCAGCCTCAGAACTGTTGGAATTATATACTGAGCAGGATCTGTGCTAACATTACTCTTCTGCACAGACTCCATCTTTTCAGTAGTTTCAATTTTTTAAGCTTCATGTGACTGCTTTTATTATTTTTTTTACTTTCTTTTGGGTACGTGGGTTACAGTGTCATTTTGAGACTAATCCTGAAAACCGCTTGTTTGGAGGTCTTTTTTTCAATAGCAGAATTACTGAAAGGTAGTAAAATATGGGAATTATGCTAAACACAAACCTTTTAAAGAAAAAGTGTTTCAGAATTTTCAAATCTGAAATGGGATATTTAGCATGAGGTTTTCAAAAGGGAGAGTCAGAGGGATTTAATAACTTTTGAAGCGGGACTTAGAAAACTCTCTCATTTAGGTCACGGCACCCTCTGCTCCAGCTTTGATGGATGTAGAGTCTGAGCTGAATTTGGTGAAAACCATCGCCTTTGACAAGTTTAAGGTCAGGAGCTTGAGCAGAGCCTGATTTGATTTATTGCTCTTTAAATTGATGTGGCTTACCTTGCAGTCATCCACGGTTGAAGGGTGAGCTCGGTTCCCTCCTCTTTCAGCTGGAGGCGATGGGAGCAGGCAAACACTTCACTGCTCTGAAGTGCCAGCAGAAAGGCTTTAAGGACTGTGGCCAACACCCTCTACAAGTACTTCTTGGATCTGTCTCAGCTTGAGCAGAGACATTTGAACAGACAGCAGATTGTGAGGGAGTGTAGCTAACTAAAAAGCCCAAGTGGAGAAAGAAGCTCAAGTGAACCCATCTAGGGAAAAGAGGCATCTCTTGAATGCAAAAGGTTTTGAACAGAAAACTGGGCGTACTGTTTTTAAAGGAAAGCAAATGGAGGTCCTTGGAAAATCATCCATTTGGCTGGTTTTTAAAAAAAGTTAGTTCTCTCTGCTGGTGGACGATTAAAGACGGGAACAGAAAGGAAAGAGGAATACCTGAAGGCAAAAATTGTCAGTGCTGGTACTTTCACTAAGTGTGTTTTACATATACACATTGAGTTGCTCATACATAGTCAAATACTATAAAAAGGGTTCAAACACTAGTAGAGGGCATCTGACATTAAATCTTAATTTACACTTCGGGGGGGCCATCAACAAAGGGGTGTATGACCTATTATCTGCTTGTAAAAATTATTTGAATTAAGTACTGCCCCTCATTTTTAAAAGTGATGTAATTTGAAATATATGCACTGACTAAAAATAAACATTTTCCATACCTATGTTATTATTTTAATATTATGTTTCCAAATACAGTCAAATCACACAGTAGCACTACCAGGGAGTGTTTATGGCTCCTTTGCTTCCTACTTTGGGTCTTTAGGACTGAAAGTTGGTATTTACAGATACCTCTAAAACAGTGATACCTTTACATGAGCTAATGGGAGCATTACATGCACTCAGGAGTTTCTGTTTTATGAACCTGAAGACTAGAGAAGCTGAGAATGGGTAAAATCCTTGGGACCAAGGAAATTTGGTGTTCTGACCTGAGGCCTGTGGGCTTTTGCTGTTACTTTTTCCTTTTATAAATGAATTTGATAATTTTATTGGATATCACAGGGTTTATTTCTATTTCATGGAAACTTTTCAGGACAGAATATATGGACTGTTGCAAAGGGTTTGGAGATGAAGAGTGCTCAGGGTACAATTAGTCAAAATTAGTGTGGGTGAAAAAAATCCAGTATATCCAACTTCTGCAAAGAGACCTTCAACCAGAATAAAAGAATCTTGTTCAGAGGCTCATACTAAGAATAAAATGTATTATTCATGCTTAGGAGTGGCTCTGTTTGACTAAGAAAATGCCATTAGAACCAAGTATTTATGACTAAACACACTTGAATAGAAAACATGCAGAGAAAACTCTTGGTAGTTCATTTGTCAAAAGCTGGCTGAACTGTAGTCCTGTAATAATTATGTACTGGATATCGCAGGCAGAGAAGCTGGTGACCGCAAACTGACTTCCTCATTCTTTCTCCTTCCTCCAGGAGTGGTTTGGATTAGGTAGTCAGCTGAAACTTCCAAAGCACATATTTTCTTACCATGCTTCTGCAACCCATCTCCAGGTATTTCTTGCTTAGATTCCCACTAAAAGCTTTCTCCCCACCTTTTGTGCATGAAATTAAAAGTTTATTAATGCTTTGACTTAATTAAATGCTTCCCAAGTCCCCCTGCATGCATACACGCACGCACACACACAAATGCACAGAGAGGAAAGCAGCCTATGCACTGAAAAAAAAAAAAGACAACTGGGCATTGCCGAACATAATCCAACAGCTCTCTGGTTCCTTGTTCTGAACAACAGATATTCTGTATCACCTCATATTAACAAACAAAATTTTTTTTCCCACGCCATTATATATTTGCATTAGCCTACTGTTCAAGCTTGGCATGTTGGCTCCTAAGACTATTTGATCCCAGCTGCAGCTCCGTGCCAGAATTGCTGGAACAAAATGCAGTGGGTGGACAAACCTGTCCTGCTGCATTGCTTCCAGCCTTTTAAAAACAGAAAGCATTTCTCTGACTCATTACTGTAAATGTACTTACGGAGCATACCGGTGATGATTTTCTGACTGAAAGTGCCTGCATCTGCTCAAAAGGTTAACGTGGGTGCAAAGTAAGTGCGTATCATGACACATTTGTTGATACCAGCCAGGGGCAAATACTAAGTAGCTTATCTTTTAAAGGGAGAGATAAGGAAGAAGGGTTGTGAGGTGCTTGCCAATAAACGTATATTCGTCGCAGCTGACGCTCCCGTGCATTGCAGTAACCGCGGCGGGTAGGGCCGGTGGTCAGAACCCTGGACCCAAAACCAGGACTTCTGAGTTGTGGCCCTAACTCTTGACTTTTGCTGGGGCCTTTGGCAAGTCATTTAGAACTACAAATAGGTTGCCTCCTGTTCCTGACTAGGTGAAGTGGGGGGAGTTTTCACACATCTCCATTTTCTCCAACTGCAAAATGAGACCTTTTTTTGCGTTTCTTTGCGGCGTACAAACAAAAAGACCTACACGTGAAAGAAATAAGTGTTATCAGGTATTATTATGGTGCTGGTGACACAGTACATCTGGAAGGAAATGTGGAAAATTTGTATCCCTGTATTTCAGTAAGAGGCCACAAAATCTACTCCCCGTGAAAAGGGAAAAATTGAGGAACGGTCTAGAGAAATGGCTCTGAATATCTGCAGTGTGTATTTTTCAAACACACACACACACACATTTATATATTTTTAATATATTTACATATATTTGTGTGCGTATGGAAATACATGTATGATGTGTGTGCATATTAGGCTTTTGGGGATGTACGATGTAATTTGAGGAGCGCCTTTTTTCCTCTCTCTGGGTATGTTAATGCTTTTAACTACTGTTATGTATATATTTCTTTGTCTTTAAAGGGTACAATATTTACCTCAGAAAGGTGCTGAGACAAGTAACCATATTCTGTCTGGTGGCTAGCATTCCTGAGGATATGTGACACTTAAATTTCACTGCCTTTTTAACAAGCTTAACTTGTAGGCTGAACTCAGCTTCAACGGCAGGGCGTGATCCGTGCAGGTAATCGGGGTGCAGCTGCTGCAAGAGCCTTTCGGCGTAGCCTGATCTGCTCAAGAACAGCCGCATGGATGAGCTCCGATGAAATAACCAGGGGAGCATTGCAATGCGTACCCGTTCATTAGGATCTTTCACAACCAGTATCGTCATACTATTAAAGCTTCACCCCTTGGATCAAAGTTCTCCGCACAGCGCGTATCTTAAGAGGAAGTCAAAATCATAAATAAGACACTTTGTAGGAAGCTGCTTCATCAAATCACTGGATAATAGTCTGGCTTTTACAACTCTCTTTGAAATCACTTCTGCAGGGAAATAGTTCCCGCACAAAATCAGGAGTCGGAGATTGGTTGGAAGAGGTGAGAGCAGGGTGGCAGTAAAAAGGAAAAGCAAAGCCAATTTCACTGACATAATCGAGTATCTATTCCACAACAGGTAAAATAATAAAGCTTGCAGCTAAAAAAACCCCAAGGAAAATATAATTAGTGCCGAAGAGCAGCTGAGGCAAATGGTAAAGGGCAAGTGGGAGTTCATTCACACGACAATTTTTGGTGCATAATTTCAGCGGATAAATTATCCGGCGTGTCTCCCTGGGGTTTTTCTCTGGTTGAGGAGGAGGAGCGGGTCCACCAGTGCTGAACTAACACCTCCCCCAGAGCAAGTTTGCTCTCCCTATTGTAGAGGGAGTCCAGAGAGGTTGTCAGCTCACTTAGCCCGTCTTTTAAGTTGAGTGGTATGAACAGTCTTCAAAATGCCTTTGGGTTTCCCTTTACCCAAAGATTGAGGGAATTCTCCTTTTCATTCTCAGCCACAGGAATTAAACAATAAGATCAAAATCTTGTAATCTCCTTGGGAATTCCTTTTAGTTGTATGGGATCTAAAATGCTGGTTTTCCCCTAAATTGCTGGGCAAATGAAGGCAGAGGCTAATCATACAGCTGGCTTTCCATGCAAACATTTCCGATGTCTGGTGCGGTGCCATTTGTTTGTGATCGCCTATGAAATGAATAAGTTAATTGTTTTTAATACGTATGCACAAGTTTAAATGTCATTAACCTGGTTCCTTATTCATCTTATGGTCTGTTTACAGCGAGAACAAGAGGACCCGGAACAAAAGTAAACTTTATTATTCCCATTTTTTTAAGCCTTTCATAGTACCAGCTTATGAAAAGAACCATCCTATAAAATAGGATCGCACTAGGGTCTCCAAACAGGTATTAGCGTATTGCTTTCAGTAAAAACAGGACGACTAAAGATTTTGAATTTGAGGCAGTATTATTCCCTCTGCCTTAGCGCTCTGTGGATCAACAACTATGTATTATGTGAAAACTGCCATCTTTATTCTTCACCGAACAAATCTCTTAAAGCACATATAGCTGTACTGCAGGAATGTGCAGAGAATAAAAACCTAGATCTTCATTTAAAAAAAGGAGATGCAAATTGTAAATTTGCAACTGCGTATCCCCTCTCTGAAAATGATCCCCTACAATTTCCTAATAGCAGCTAAAACACCAAAAGAAAAATACTTGCCAGCCTTTGGGCGTGCTTGTTCTCCAATGAAACAGTCTGAATGTGCAGAAATGCAGACAGGGACTTTAGATTTGAGGGCAAAAAAGTTTGTGGGTGAAGTTCAGCCTACAATGCGGTTTGTTTTGCATGCAGGAGGTTTCTTACAATATCAGTATCACAAACTGAAATTGCTTACAACTTCCCCTGCCTTTCCAACTTTGATGTTTTTTTCCCTTAGACATAGTTTTAGTTGTGTATATCCCACATCTCGTTGTGGCCGTCACTCGGAGAGAAGAATGTTGGGTCTTTACTGTACCACTTACTGTACCGCCTTTGCTGTGGGAACTGTCATTGCAACAAAAGGTCTGAAGGATTGGAAAGGAAACGCGCAGTCATTCTGTCCAGTTATGAACATTTCTATGAATGCAAATTATCTCTAGCTTTGTAGAAAGCGTTTTCTGTTGAGCACCAGTTGTGCCTTGAATAGTGAAAGGCATATCAAGTTATTCACATGGGAAGGCTGGTGTAAGGGAAGGTCTTGATTTGTTGCACTCGGTATCACTTTTGGGTTTTAACCTTAAACAAAGAAATCAATCCATGGAAATATGTTTGAAACTTTAAGTAACCTACTCGCAACATGCTTTAGATTTGTTAAAAGATTTGCAAACCCTTTGACAAGTTTCACCTACTTCCCAGATGTCATCGCAGAAACTAATGCAATGTTACCATTTGCTATAAAAACTTCCTGCAGCTCTATTAACAAGATTCCCATGATGTAATTAGAAAGAAGGTGCAGTGTTTTCTTTGGCATCCGTGGGTAAAATGCTGTGCATACTTATGCTGCTATAAACCCAGGGCAACTCAGTTCATTTTAATGAAGTTATTTTGGACTTAGTTCATGTGGAATTTGGCTATACCTTTATCTATAGCTGGATATCTTCCCTGAGGGGCAAATCCAACAAAGGTTGTACATTTTCTTTATATTTCATATAGGAAGACACTATTCTCAGTATCAAGGAGGTTGCTACTATTCTGACAAAGGTTAAGTGCTGTAATATCTTTTAGGTCCAGATTCAGGTAAGGTTTTCAGATGTGTCCATAACTTGCTTGAATACGCTGGAGCGTGTGTAAGTGCTGAAGTCAGGGCCTTCAGGACTCTCTTCTACGCCCTTTTTTCCTCTCTGTTCGCTAATCTGTTACATGAGGTTCATGGTCAAGACCCATTTTGGAGTCAGGTGCCACATTTATCACAAAACATTTATCTCCTCATTTGAGCCAGCTGAAGTCTCTGGTAGTAACAAGGTTGGTGCTTGTGCCAGTGTCTCTACCACCGGTGTAGGTAGATGACTTTGGACTGTGACACCAAACACAAGTATGTTCATTGCTGTTTCTCACAAAACACAAAAATTGCTTTGGACTTGGAATCTGCCTATCATTTCTCATCCAGAGAAGCCTGTACACAAATGGCCTTTGTATAAGACCTTGTTGCCTTCTTTCTTTTTTCTAAATGAGTAACAAACAAAAAGAAAGGGAACTAGAAGGGGAAAAAATTGAGTTTTAATGGAAACACATTTCATCTTTTGTTTTCTGCTTGCCATAAAACATTAACATAGTAAACAAATTGATCTTTGCTCTTAAATTCTTTAATAACATACAGTATTTTGTGTTTTGTCATGGCTAAGGTATGGTTAAACCATGTTGTGTTGCTGGTTGCATTCAAACCTCTACTGTCACTGTTCTTTGACATCAAACTATGTTTTTAAAATAAAAGTTGTGTTTAACCCACTTCTGTTAACAGACACCTTCGTTAAAAGGTCACCATTTTGGGGGGATGTTTCAGTACATTAGTGGTAATGGTGTTTTCTGACCAAAACTGCTTTTTCTTGGGACATAGTTCAAAGTCCATGCATTCCCATGGTCAGCCCCTGCTTTCTGCCATACATTACTTTTCTGAATGCTGTATCCCCACATGAGCAAAACTTTTATAGGATGCTCTGAAACATTGTATTCTAGACAGCTAATCCAATTGTAGGACTGTTACCGTGGTGTTACAATAGCTGACAGAGCTATTTGAAATAGGGGTATGTTACAAAAAAAGAGAAAGTGTCACTTTGGTCCACTTTTCAGAGTGGTTGGTGTTATAATATATAACCTTTTTTTTCTTTTTTAACGCAGTGTAGTTCACAATAATTTAAAATACTCTATAGACATTTAAACGATATACAATAATATAACTTAATTGGATTCCTCAATTGTACTTAACAAATACTATTCTAATATATTTACAGTATCTAGTACCATAAGACTGTGCATTACTGTGCTTGGGAGCTTTATTTGCTTCCTGTCAAGACTGTAGTGAAAGTACAGTATATCACTATTATTCAACAACAATACCCATGAATCAAAGGGACTTTAAGTTATATGGAGTGACCAGCATTTTTGGGGGCCCCTGTCGACTTCTATGGAGTTGCATGTGTTCATGCCAAGGCTAGTAATTGGGAACCAACAACAACAATGAAAAAAATGAGCTCTTCAATTTTTGGATTGCTCCATGGAAGACTCATCAAAGGGGTCTGATTTCAGAGGGTAAGTGCTTGGGGTCAGAAAGGTAGGTCCTCATGAATGTTCAAACAAAGGTCCCCAAGTGATTAGTCACTTTTGATAATACAGGTCCATAAATTACGGATCTAATCCTGGCTCATTCACATATCCAGCATGGGAGCTGGTGGACCAGTAGCTCCACTAGTCCCTTTCCCCAGGAGCACCGTGTGGTGTGGCAAGTGCTCCCATATCAGGTGGGGAGGGCTCATGGCTGTGCAGCCTCTCAATAAAAGTGATAAAATGAAACAAAAGCTGATAATGCAGATATGCAGGCATTAGGAAATTTTTAATCCAAGTTTTCAGAAAATCAGGTAGGGACCCTCGCTACAAGCAAACATTCATGTCACTAAATACGCTGTGGTATAAGTGGGCATGTCTGTTTCTTGGGTTGAAAACACTAGATTTTACAGTAGTAAAATATCTGAGGATTTTTTTTAAATCTCTCACAGGGAAAAGGTGTGTGAATTAGAATTGAGTGCTGGTGTAAAAAGTCAGCTTCTTTCATAACATTCATGTATTTACCAGGGGATACGTTATTGCCAACCTTAGAATGATGATGACACAGACTAACACAAATTTTAGCTTTCTTATGCTCATGAAGCCACCACAGCTCACAGGTTGCAGAAACCTCGAGCTCAGCTACCATATTTTTATCAACTTCTCAGTTCATACTGAGCATAAGTTATTTAAAACTGTTGGTAGTATTAACTTTCAGCCGTTAAAGGCAAAATGCAATGCTTAGAAGATCCTGCCAGTGCATTTGACGGCAAAGCAAGACACTTGATGTTTGTCGAAGCAGGTCTTTGCATCCTAAAACTCCCTATGAGGAGCTGAGAGCAGGTACTCCACACCTCAAGCCTGAGTCTAAAAAGTCATTCTTATTCAGGAGGCAAGCGGGAAAAGTCTTTATCAAGCATTTGTAACCACAGTTTCGCGTGATCTTTTTGCTCAGTTCTGGTAATTGCTTAAGGCCTACAGTAATTGAACGCTCTAATAGTGGAGTGACAACAGATCAGTAGCATTGAAGAACTTAGGGAGAACCAAATACAAAAATCAAAAAGTCAGAGTTCCAATAAGTTTACATTTAGTACAGAATTAAGACATAGCTACCCGTTAGTGCTTAGAATTTTTTGATACTATTAAAAACATAAATAATTATTTTTAATGTTCATTCAAAGAGTTCCAGTGTCACTGGCAGCTGATGTAATTTTGTGATCGTTATTTTTTTCCAAACTGATAGTGGAGTATTTCCGCCACAGATTTTGTCTCCCTACCAGTTGTTTTCTCTCTACCTGCTTTCTTAGAAATTTAGGTTTTTGCAGCAAGACTGCTGTGTTCTAGTCAGTGAAGATTTCATTTCCTTAAAAAAAAAGTCTTTATTTGCACAGGACTCGGTGGTTTTTTTGTTCTAAAATAGTAGAAAGTGTCTTTTTCTTTTAAATGTCATGGGAGCTGCAATGCAATGAGCTTCTCTGATATAACTTAAAACACTTACTAGAAGAACTCTACAACACCCAGACTGTAGTTTAAAAAAAAAAAAAAAGAAAGAGAAAGTTTCATGTGGTTGTCAACATCACCTTAATCCTGTTGCCCTTGTTTCCAAAGCAGTTACAACAGCTAGCCAGCCAAAATGCACCATCCTTAGAAGTGTAAGTAGTGGGGAGGGAGTGGTTGTTGTGGTGTTGGTTGTTTTTTTTTTTTTCCCGAAGAAGATTAGATGTGCAAAATGATGCTGTCGTCGTTTGCTGTACTCCACTTTCTTCACTCACGGTGATTTGTTCTGTTCATTTTCACATGATGCCATTATTTGCAGGTGAACACCTCTGTCCGCTCACTACACGTGTTGCACTTCACAAAGCAGCACCAGTGGAATTTGCAATTACACTGCCACACCTTAGTGTACTGGTGTGTGTTGTAGCCTCTTCCACAGCACATCATGTCACACCCATCTGCATTGGGAGAGGTACGGTTGCAGAGTCGTCCCTGGGTACCGACGCTCCCTGTGGAAGCATCTTCCTCACAGTAGTTGGGTGACTTTTCGATATACACTAAATCGGTTTCCATAGGTTTCTGGTAACTCTTAATCTGCTTGATCTTCAGGAAGGTTGGCTGTCTTAGTCTACTGGCTCGTACCACCTCCACTTGCACTGCAGCATTGTATTTCTCTTTCAAAATATATCCGATCTCTCTGAATTTAGGAAGCGTGGTCCAGCAGGTCTTAGTTGTACAGGAACCTGAAACTCCATGACACTTGCACTCCAATTTCATTCTCTCTTCAAGAACCTACGTGTAAAGACATTTGCATATTGTTACTGCAGGAAAACAGTATTGCAAGCTTGCCTAAATCTCCATCTGTTTAGTTCATATGTTCATACTCATTACTGCTGGTTGAAATTTTTTGAACGCATGCTTATAAATCTTCTCACCTCCCAGCAGAATGCTTGTCACACATTTTGTTTTACATGCTGCCTGGTCGGAAAGGCAGTGTTTTGTCAATTTATTAGAAAATATTTGCATTCTGTTTCCAAATATTAGAGAATATTTACTTAAATTTCAGAAGACAGGTCTTTAGAGCCAAAGTAATTCATGGGACTCCAATGACTTAAAAAAAAATTTTTCAAACCATTTTAATTTTGAAAATGGAAAAAAAATAATGTTTTTTTAAACTGTTGTAAGATTCAGAATATTTGATCTTAATCGCTTTAAGTAATGTTCAAAGAATCTTTAAAAAACTTTCACCCGCTGTAATATTATAGAACAATATACACTGTGTGGCTGAATAGGCATTCATGTTCACTGCATAATTAAAAATTTTGCCTATACTGGCAGTGGTGATACCAGCATACCTATTAACTATTCAACCCCGAAAGCATAGCATCCCCTTTAAAAGCAACACTCCTTGCAGTTTCTAGCCCAACTATCAAGCAAACATTCAGCCACAAATACATTTTTTGCACCAAGTCAACGATTGCGCAACGTTAGAGGAAATAAAATCCACAGGAGGGTCCTGCTCAGCTGTGAGCCAAAGAGAAATGGGAGCATCTCTTGTGGCTATTGCTAGAGGATGTTAACCCGGCGGAGGTTAACCCAGCATCAGATGGTCCCCAGAAGCGACCCAGACTGGTGGGTGCTTGGGCTCGTTCTCAGCTCCCCACCTCCCGCCCCTGCTGCAGCCGAGCCGTGCCACAGCTGGCACACACCTCCTTCCCCAGGCAGGGGTGTATGCCCGGGGGGAAGGCAAGCAGATGCCCTCAGGCTTCCCTGTGCACAGCGGAGGGGAAACCGGCCTCACGGAAGCGCCTCTCTGTTTTTCTGCCCTCGCGCTACCGCTTAAGCCTGACCACAATTACACCCACAGTCATCATTAGCTTACGAAAATCAAGGCCTAAGAACAAAGCGAACTGATCGTTCCCCTTCGCAATGGGATGCTAACAAAGAAATCTGAGCCACCGAGCTTGTCTTGAAGCAGTACTGATGCTTCAGACCATCTCCTGTAGTGGTTTCGTTGCAGATCCCAGAACATGACTGAAATGGGCAAAGGATAAAAGGGCCGAAATCTGAGTACAATGGCATAATGAAGTAGAAGGGAAGTAAAAAATGCTTACTGCTTAAGAAACTGGCCTTAAAATAAAAGCTGTACAGATCTGGTTATCCCTGCAAATAGAGGGCACCCTCCTGAGTTGTTTGAGTTTCACTTAAATTGTACGTTTTGTTTTTTCCCAAATTTCTGGGGTTTCAATATTAAAGAGAATATTTGGTTTTGATTCTCCCTTGCCAACATACAGTAGCAAGTACGAGATAGCTCAGCATCCTATTCAAAAATACCTTAGACCTTCTGAAACCACAGGCTTTTCCCAGGTGAAGGTCAAGTTAGCCTATCAGAGGCAGAAAAAGTGATTTCTAGGAAGGTTTACTGGGTTAGGGAAGAAGTTCTTATAGCTGCAGCTACTCTAAAAAAGGCCACTGACAAACTGTATTACCTTCCATTTCAGTGGCATTGAGGAATGCCTTACGGAATACTCCAGGGTCTCTCAGGGGTCTCCAGGGTGTCCTCTGTGCAGAAGGATGTGATTTTTCAAAGACCCTCAAACAAGATTCCAATCCTGTTCCACAAATCTGGGTTAAAATAATCTATTGGTGTTTAGATGTGCATGTAGATATGTGTAAAAATGCTTATAAGTTTTGCTTGATATTGCCGAAATACATTTTTTTCAAACTAGCCTGTTTCTACAACTTTCTCAACCACTGGTCACCAAGCCCTTGCAGCCACAAGTACTGCAGCAAAACCCATGACAAAAGGTGGATGGAGGCAACTTTGTCTACACCTTCACCAAAGAGCACTAGGAGCATCTAAGGACTTCCAGGGAAGCGTTACCAATGGGATGGATCTGCCACACCTGATTCACGCTCCTCTTCTCCCTAAGTAGTAAACCTTGGTGAAGAGTACATGTTTTGTCATGTTCTGCACATGCTTCTGATGTCTGTTTTTTGGTTGAAAAGGCCAAGTCAGAGAGCGAGAGGGGGTGAAGCTTGTGAGGCTCCTTATCCTTGTGTGGGCTCAACACTCCGGACACTGTTCCAAGGAGCCTCCGTCTCTCTCATTTGGTGTGCTTCCCTGATACAACAGAAAGTGTCATTGCTCCTGAAAGACAAAGATATCACCCATTCTGGTGTCCTAGGTGATATCTTTTTATATATGGATGTGTGTGTGTACATATATATATACGTTTGCCTCTGTGTGTATTTGCTTGAGATGCTGCCATTTATACACAGCACTGCCTGGCACTCTCTGTAGTACAATCTCCCACAACTTTATCCTGAGTCTTGGATTCCTCTTTTGTCGTCTTTCTGAAGGTCCAGTTTGGTGAGTCATGTTGCTGTACAGAAATCTGATTTCACTGCTGTATTTTTTCAAAGGTTCCCACTGGCTATGGTGGTGGAAGAATTTGCAAATGCAAGCCACGCAGGCTCAAAAAAGCAGAAGTTTCAAAAAGTATTAATTCATGATCCTGAAGCCAATCTTACAGGTTTTTTTATTTTTTCAGAGGCTTCTCTCATGAATGTGGAATGCTTGGGGTTACAACACTGAGCGCAGGCCCAATCATCAGGTAGTTAAATTCCTGAATGCTATAATTTGTGTGCCCACAGTCAGCTGTGGGTATAAAATTGTGCCCAAAAACTTGGAGGTCAGGGAATACAAGGCCCAAACTAAGCAAATTCTAAGCAACATTTTTTTTCCCTCTTTCCACCCAGATGCCGTGGAGTGTTCCTCTTTGCTGACAAGCCAGCACGCTCTGGCTTTCCCAGAGGTATGTCTGTCTGCATGGCATCTCGAGCAGCTTCCCACTTGCCAGCAAGGTGCCACTGGACCTGGCAAAGGTGGCAAGATTTGACCCTGTGTGCTCAGTTCGGTGAATGAAGAGTAACTAATGTTTTCCTTCCTAAATGTCCCTCCAGCGCAGTTTTCCTCAGCAAAATTCCCATCAAACTTTGACCCTGAACCTTAAAGGTACTTATTTACTCCAATCTAATACTCCGTGCCAAGCTAGGTGCCTGATTAAAGATTGACAATCATTAGCTCGTACGACCCACTCTCTCAGCAGTTTCATTTGTCATATGTCAGTGCCTCGTATCTAATCTTGAACGGTTTACAGCAAGATCTACCTCCCAGAGCAAATTCCCATCGTTGGACTGTGCTGCCTCAGACTAATCGTAGGAACATTCTTTAGGTCCCTTTTCCACACACAGGCCCACTCCCACCCTAGTATGATCTTGCCAAGTAAAATTTTCTAACTACTGCTACTTTGCTAAATGAATTGTGAAATATAATGTTAAAGCTTTCTTATCCCACATATTTTTATACGTATATAAATCATACACTGAAAATGCAATTTGAGGGTTGTCCGCTGCCAGTTAAGTAGAAAAAAACTTGCAAAGACTGAAATAAAACAAAATGATATGCATGAAAAGAAACTCATTTTTTCAAGTTCCATATCTAGACCCAACTGCATAACATCAGATACAGTTTCTGTACATATTAAAAATCCTATCTGGACAAAATATGTAAAAACAATAGTAACATTTTGTGTGTGTTTGTTTTGGCTTGCCTTTTCTGGTTTGTGTTTTCCTTAGTGGAAATGCACATTTTTGGACCAGATGTTGAATGTAACAAAATCCATATTACTTTTTGACTGCAGTATCAAAAAGAAATAGAAGACTTTAGAAGTTTTCCCCCATCAAATATGCAAGTGATCAACTTTTGTTTTGGGTAATAACAGTACCAAAAGAGATGGATCCTGGTCACAAGATGTCACCACCCCTTTGATACTTGTGCAGCTGCAGCCACGTGACTGATGGCTTGCTGATGATGTGTGGCCACTGGCTAATCCTAGCCTCAGTGCAGCCTGGGGTCCACCACTGCTGACAAAATGCTGATGTCATGGACCCGTCTGGGAAACAAGGTTGGGTTTGTTTGTGTTTGGTTTTTTAACTTGGATAGCCAGGGGTATAACTAACATTAGTAGGGGGCAACGCTACTCCTCTAACACAAATTGAGTTATACAGAAATACAGCTCATGCCATGTCTCCTCGGGCTGTGCCCAGCCCTGTGAAGAGAAGACATGGAGCCAGCAGGAGAAGAATACGGGTGCTTCAAGCTGCATATTTTTCTTTCTGCTCCTCTGTGAGGCTGTTCCATCGAGCATCAAAACAGTATTTATACTCTGTGGGATGGGAGATGAGGAACTGAATTACTGAGCTTACTCCTTCTCTTGTCACATCCCTATTTTTCCTATAGTTTAGTCCAAAGGGAGCAGGGAGCCTCTCATTTGCAGCAGGTCAGTACCCAGCCACAGCACAAGGTGGTTTTTCCCTGGCACAGGCCAGAGCTCAGCAGGGCTGGGAGACCCTCTGAGGTGCCAAGAGGCATCAATTCACCTCCTCCCACCCTTCACTTGTCTCCCTAGGTAAGGCACCCTCTTCCATAGTATCCTCATTGAATGCATTAAAAAAACTGAAGAAGGCCCACTGCTCTCTTTACCCAAGTTCTCCTCTTGGCTAGCATGAAAATAAACCTGGGATTTTGGGACCTGCTGCCCATCAGATGAAAGTCCCTACTATTATGAGAATGGGATATAGAACCTAACTCATCTGTGCCTCTTCACTGCCTTCTAGAAGAAGAGAAAATAGCTGCTAAGTTTGAACAATAAACTGCTGCAGCTGGTTAAAACCTTCTGAATTTTATTTTTGCGGTGAAATGTTGCAAAATGGAAAAATCTTGAGAAGCACCCTTCGAATCATGCCCAAAACAAGTGTGATGATTGACTGCAGTATTTCACTCTCCTTTCTATGGAATTTGCTGTAAAGCTTGAAGGTAAAATTTTAAATATCTTCTTACAGTGTTAAAAATATTTCATTGCTGTTTTTATTCTGTCAGGCAGTGTAGAGATGTCAGGTTTGAGTGGATGCAGTAATATTTTACTAGATGGATGATATCTATCTTGCATACGCTGCACGGTATGCATGGGCATGTGTATTTCTAGAGTAAAACCATTCAGCAAGTCCTAAAATATTTGACTATATCCCCCCCACCCCCCCACCCCCAATTTTAAAGTAAAATGTTCAAAAAGTAGGATAGTACCAGATGTAGCTTCTGGCAGTCAATGTTAAGGGTGTGTTTCTGGAAGAAAAAAATAGGCTAGTAAATCCAGCCCAACTGGAAGCAGGAGAACTATCCTCATGAGATTTTGAGCCAAAGCTTGCATATTCAGGACATATGGATAAGCATTAGTTATCCATCTAACCCACCCAAGCTGTAACACCAAACTTTTTGAAACTGGATTTATATCTGTCTGCGAATCAATTTAAGTGGGAAAGGGGAAAGTATGCCATGAAGCATAACTTTTCTTTCATGAATGTTCTCACAAGGGATGTGCAGTGGATAGTTTGCCTCTTTTAGAGAAAGAAACTTTCAGCAAATGATGGACTCAGGGCTGTAAAACCTGGAAAGTCACATTCTTTAAATTGCTGAAATGACTCAAGAAACAAAGTCAGATTTTTAAGAATATTTTAGGCTTATAAGAGCATCAAATTAGCTGGCTTTCATTTTTGAAACTGGTATTCAGCCTCCACTGTGACTTCGGAGCATTTAATCCAGAGTCTTTTTCTGGGCATTGCTTCTAATTTTTATGTCCTGTTAGGTGACAGCGAGGGCAGTCTACAACATGTCAGGGCATGCTGTGCATCGTACCAAAGTGAGCTTATTGATTTTAATGTTTCATGTGAGGTGAAGTGAGCTAACACTTTCTTACGTGTATTATGCACAAGCAACACATATAAATATGTATAAATATCCATAGTTATGTGCACACACACACTCTACATACATATATATGTGTGCGTATGTATGTATATAATGAATGGTGACCAACAAATCGCCTCATTAGCTGTTCTACAGCCAAAGCATGTCAGCAAAAAAACCCTTCCCAGTACCACAGTCCTGTGGCGCCAGGAACTGTGAGAAAGAGCCATGGCTTAGATGGAAATGTTGTCCCAAGTAATTGAATAATCTCTTCTGAAGAGAGTCTGAACTTTTTTTTTTGTCCCCACACTCTTATTGTTTCAAATGTAAAATAAGATGTTGTCATCTTCCAGGCATTCCGAAAAAACAACAAGAAAAACCCATCGACATTACAAAGGAATAAATATTGGGATGGTACCAGGCTGAGTTGCTGGCAGTTAGTGTGATGGGTGTGTTTCTGGAAGGGAAAGAAATAGGCCAGCTTTTTCTCCACATAACCACAGTCATTGTCTAATCATAAGAGCCTAATTGATTGATAAACTGTTAGAAACATTTCTTTTCTTCTTTCTGGTAAAAGCTGTGATCTGCTACCAATTTGTCAGCTTGTTCTTGTAGCTCCCCCCAAAAACAAACAAACAGAAAACCCCATTTTTATAATTGAGATTCCCCATGAGAGCCAGTCATTGTTTTGAAGCTTTCAACAAAAAGTTAAGATTAATGGCGTGCGTTCCCAGATGTTACTCTTTCTAAGTTCATTTGTCCCAGAATAAAGACACTTGTTTCTAAAAATACATGGTAGAAAGCTGTCTCATAAAACATCATCAAAGCTTGCTTGGTTTTGTTGCTATTTAATTTTTCATTACTCTATCAAAGTTTTGCCCACAGATTTCTCTGTAATCATTCAGATTTACAACAAGCCGTTCTTTTAGTAACATTTGCATTAGACTTACTCTAGTCTTCCTTTGGGGGCTTATTTTCATTTACCACACTTGTATTTTCCATTCTGGATCATAGCGGCCATTTAAAAACTGATGGTGAAGTTGGCTACTTCACCCATTTACGCAGCACGGCGCTGTTTTGCCGCCAGGCATAAATCTTCCGTCAGTAGCGTCTCATGTCACCAGGAATCGCTAAGCATTTATTTCTTCCAAATGGCACCGATGGCAAGTTTATTATTTTGTCACTGGTGCAGTTCATTACAAATTTATTAGAAACTTCACAGACTTGCCATTAACTGAAACAATTCTTAGAAATGCAATGCAGAGCCATTAGGGGATGCAGTGGGGGGAAATTAGGGGGTTCATTCTTTCCACAGTCATCAGAAATTTCCTGAAAAGCTTAAATACAATCCTTTTTCCAAGGAGGAACTTTATCAGAGTGCTGTGCAGAGGGTCTCAGCCCCAGACTCAAGTTAAAGAGCGCCCAGAACTATTTCCCCCCTCATCTGTTTGCAAAGTTTGTGCAATTATTTATACAGCATGCTGTTTTTTCCTCAAAAAGAAATTCCTCAGGACTCTATTTTTAACAACAGCGAAATACCAGCAGGCCAACTTTTGAGAACATCCCTATGAGAGCAAAACATTATAGTCACGGCTACAGTTACAAATGCCTCTGGCTCTCAGGCGTGTCTGGGACAAGCGCTGGGGGAGATTGAGGATGGGCAAGGCTCCTTCCCTGGCACATAAAAAAGGTCATGCGATGGTATAAGAGAGCATCCAAATAGTTGCTCTGGGGGCCAAACTGGTGGTCAGAGTCCTGGATAATAATCCTAGCAATGATCTTCTGGTAGAGGTCCAGTGAGGTCATCACGGGCTTTCCACGGACCTCAGAGCAAGTTGGAAATAACTGTAGGTGGGGTCTGGAGCTCTTTGCATCTTTTTTTCCTCATGTTTCTGTCTTAAGAGGCTTTGGGATTTAAAAAGAAGACTAAAATGAAGATAGCAGATTATCGGCTAAATATTGTTGTTCTCACCTAACTCAAAAAGCCGATTTGGTATGACTGAATAAGACGTGTGAGCCTCACTATTACAGATGTAAGTGTGGGGTTTTTTAAAATAGTGAAAGTGCTGTGAAATCTCTGGAGGAAGCTACAAAAGCATGTATTTCCTTTACTGTCTTGGCATTCCCACCCAAAAGTTGAAAAGGTTTGAGAACTTCTGAAGCAACAAAGAAGTAAAAAAAAAAAAATCTGAGTTACTTGTGGTCTCCTTCTTACCTTTTATTCTTATTCATAACAAGGGAAAAACATCCTTACTTTGGTTTTTAATAATAGCTGCCATGAACCAGAAGCTTGAATCCAAACTGTATGCAAATTTTAAGACAAGTCACATGGAGATCAGCAGGATGGTACTGACAGAGTCTTACTCAGAGAGGTACGAGCTTTTCCCCGTTGTGTTGTGAGATTTTTGGAAGGGAAAAGGAAGAAGACGGGGCTTCAATGTTGTGCTTCAGCAAGTGTCCAGACATAAACGCAGTTATTTCTGACTTGAGTGTGAATAAGGACCATGTGGAGTATGTCAGAAAGACATCCACACACGAGCAAAGTCTTCTGGTTTCAGATTTTGTCTCAGGCTCACAATCAAATCCTGGTTTACCCAGGACGCCCAAAACTGCCAAATTTCAGGTGACTGTAGGTCAGATTTCAAGTTTGCCTGGATTCTCAGAAGGGACTTGTGATTTCACCTTGAAATTGCACAAAACTCTCTAGGTGCTTTTGTAAAGGTCCAACCCATAAACAAAGAAAATGTATCCTGGGTTCCAGAGTTTTGTTCTAACCCTAGGTTTCAGTCAGTCTCAAATTCAGAATGTCTAATTTATACAAATAGCAGACGATCTCAGATGAACCAAAATCACTAAGTATTGTATACTGTACAACTTTGCATATTCATTTCATGGGAATGTATATCGTAACACCAATATTATTTCTAAACATGACCCCCAAACCATCTTTTATATGAGCACATTCCTCGGGATTTGATGGATTATACTTAAAAACAAAAACAAAAAGCTACATCAAATCCTTTCAGTCTTCCTTAGCTTTTGAAAACGATACAGTGCATTAAGAATTATAATGAATATATACGGGTATAGATAACTGCCAAAAAATGCCAACAACAAAAAAGTGGGTAAATACCAAAACACTATTTATAAAAAAGTGTATTTGGGAAAAAAACCCTATATTGTCAGTATTTTCAAGCCTTTTTATTCCTGTCTCAGAAACATGAAAGTAAGTGTTATAATTTGTTTTTGCAAGAACATTTGCAAAAAATTCAGTTTTTAGAAATGTTAAAAAAAATGCATTTTCATGAATGCTGCTACCAGAAATATCTGTAAAAATACACACTTCTTTGGTTTGCTTATGTCCCCCTGCTTATGAAATTCTGATGAAGAGTAAAAATATAATTTGCTTAATAAGAATCAGCAATGATGTGGTCTAGTGGTTACTGGGCTATATTTAGAACTGGGGGACCTGGGATCAGTGCCTGGCTCAGATGCTGAGCCGCCTTCTGTCCTTGGGCAAGGGACTTTACTGTTCTCCATCTATGCATACACTTTTACTCTTTTGTCCCTCTTTTACATCTAGACTGTGACAGGTTCAAAACAGGACATGCCTGAGCGTCTTCGTGGGAGTGGCGCAGTGCCCACCACAGAGGGTTGCCCATTTGAGCAGGGATGATGATGCATCTAGCAGTAATAAATGCTCCCTTGCAGTTTAACACGTGGCTTCCATCTTCTTTTACATCCAAACACAATGCATGACGCTGAGGCGAAATGCCCAGGCGAAGAGAATCGATCAGACCTGGAGCTGGTCTTCCAAGCTGCTGGTCTTCCAAGACCATGGCAGCGAGTTTTGCAAAAAAAAAGATTGCGCCCTTCTTAAGGATGCTCTTCTGTCTGGCTCTTCAGTCATCTGTCTCCTTCGCATCTGGAGACTTCAGTATCAACCATCATTTGAGCATCTATCTTGACTCTACGCTTGAGATTACACCCCATAACTGGCCTCTTCTGCCACGTTGGACTTATATAGCACTTTCATCCCAATGGATAACTGCCCATACAGCACACCTTCACTTCCAGCGCACAGCCAACTGCAATCCCCAGGGACTGAGTGTTAATAAGCAGTAAGACATTTGTACTGCTTCTGTCACCACCAATTCAACCACCTCTGCCCCTCTCAGCGGCTAGTGCTTGGTGTGAGACAGAAAGCACACGCTTTTAGAGGAGAAGATTTCAGTCTAACTTTGGGGGCTAGGTGTGGAGGAGTGGTATATTAAGAGTCTCCTACAACACTGGAGGGTGGAAGCAGAATTTTTTCACCTGGAGGAAAACACTTTGAAGGGTATAGTAAAACCTCTCCTGAGGCAGAAGGATTTGTTGTGTTGTTTAAAGGGCAATCTTTGCGAGCTATGCGGATTGTTATTCGATGGACATAAATCAGCGTAGCTCCGTGATGTTTATTGTTTCATTGCAAGCAACCCAGTCATGGTTGTAGACATGAAACTCTTTCTTCTTCCAAAGTGACACTTACGCAGCAGTTTGTAGCCCGCCAGTGAGAAACGGACAGTTGTGTGTTTGGTACGAAGTGTATCTTTCATTAGAGCTGTGGTCAAAGAAGTGTTTTGGTTTTGGATGGAATAAATAGCTGCAAGTGCTGTGGGAGTTCAGCAGTGCAGACACTCAGTCCTGTCCCGTCACAAGCCCCGACATCTCTTCCTAGATTTTTGCAGAGGAGATGAAAAGCAAGGATTTATCATTATGCCAAACAGCTACAGCAAAGTCCTCTCTGTTACCAGTAGGACTGGAAAGAAGGCTTAGAAAGCAGAAACGTTTAGGGGAGCATCTATAATACATGGCCAGCTCTGAATAAAAAGGAGCAGCAACAAAACGCAAATATTAGGTGCCATCAGGTAATCTGATGCGGGTGTGGGATAACAGCAGAGCGAGGGGTAAGTTCTCGGGGAACGCCTCCTGCCACCAAGCCAGCCTCCCCCCGTCCTCCAGCGCACACGTATCCCCATCCCTCGTCCTTTCTGGAATACCTTTCTTCCAGCCTCATTGTTGTGCAAGTTCATCAGCCTCCGGGCATTCTTTTTGATTTCTCGGGCATCAACAAATCTCCGGGAGAACTCAATGCCGTATCTGATATCCGCAGAGCAGCCTCCCCACTTCCAGCCCTCCTCCTGGTTGTAGTAGCCCTGTTTCTCTCGGTCACAGCCACAATTGCTGAGGTTGCCCTGGCTGCAGGCGGCCGTGACAGCGTGTGCAACCCCGGCAGCAGTAATGGCATAGGTGAACGCAGCTTCCCTGCTTCCTGTGGAGAGAAGCCAAAAGCTGATGGGTTGGCAGAAAGGCAGCACTTACCTACTAAAGAAAGTACACACATTATCTACAGCAACGGTGTCAGGCAGCAATGTGAGGAGGGCATTACTACTGGGTGTGTATTTCTCATTCTTACAGCATTACATACATACTTAAAACGCTTGGCTCAACTGGGGCGTATCACCCCAGGTGAGCACCAGCCATATGATAGTCCCACCTAACCCCCTTCACCAGAGGGAAATTTGGCAATGAGTCTGGACAGTGGTGAGGTGAGGCAACAGGATTTTTTTTTTTTACACTGCCTAGTCATGTTTGCAGCTGAACTTCATCTATTTCGGATGAATAATAAGCAAGTCACTGGCGGCAATGCTCACCAGAAAACAACAGTCACCTCTAGCCATTGGCACTGCCTGGAAAAAGAAAAGCATTCAGGCAACGTAGAAAATACCAGACCCTTTCAGATACCCTCAGCGAGAGGGCTAGGACACAAACGGGGAAGATTATTAATCCACCTTTATAAATGCCCCAGTAGCATCCGTCAGTGATGCTGCGTGTAAAGTATTCCGAGGGAGGCCTACAGAGACAAGAGCCGGCTAGGTTTTGTTTCCTTTCAAGGCAAAGTAGAGGCTACTCCTTTCCCTTGCTGGCTTCTTTCGCCTATTAGTTTTGCTTAACAACCCTTTTCCACTCACACTCTGACTCAAACCTCTGCATTACCTTGGCTAATGAGCATACGAGGGGTATGGAAGTGCTGTGGCAGCACTATTTCCTCTACAAAACAAGTGAGATGCTGTCATGGAAGTAACAGTCCTCTTCAGAAAAAGGTCTTTTTGGAAAAAAGTTCTTTCTTTTTTTTTTCTATAATCCACTATTTGCCAAGGTTCCTCGTCACCAATTCCATGTTATAGCTGTTGATATTGAGTATATGAAGAGAGGTAAATAAGTCCCCTTTCTTTACCGACACTGGTTGGCCGAGTTGCCTGCAGGGTGCACATAAGCAAGGACAAACAGAGGCAGAACTATCGAGACCACAGTCACTGACTTCCTGTAGGGATGGATCATGGCCCTTAGTGTTTTGTTGTTCTTATTATAACGTTTCCCTACAAGTTCCCTTCTCAGTGCTATCGTCCTTTTCCTCTGTTTATCTGGTGATAAACAGACAATCTTCTAATACTGCAGCCAAAGAATAACTGTAAAGAATTTGATGAAAGTTGCTGAAATGCCTAAATGACCACACACAAAGCTTTAACATAGTTAATGGATTTGGGAAGGAAAAAAAGGAACAAATTTTCCAGGGGAGAAAATAAAAACAAAAAACTTTGAGGCTATTTTTAATTTTTTATTTTAGGACTCATAGATATCATAACTATTCTGGAATGACCAGTGCTCAGTGGCGGGGAGTGGGGGGAGTGTCTGTCTTATATTTCTTATTTTCATAGATAGCTTCCTGAAAGGTTACACCACTGCCGGATACAAGAAAGATCCTACAAGAAACAATCATAAACTGCTTTTTGGCACCATTTACTTGTTTCTCCAAAGCAATAAAAAAGAAACTTAAGGTAAGAGAAAACAAAGAGGTGCTGTGTTCTTCAGGTACCAAGAAGGTTAAACTGACTTTTGTATTATTTGAGTACATCGTGCAATGGAAGGACTGACTTTGCTTTCAGACACAGAAGTGTTTTGTTGGGGTGTACGATGTGTGTAGTCTGGTTCAGTGGTTCCCAAACCGTGGTCCGCAGAACACTGGTGGTCCAGGAGGCCACGGTAAAGGGTTCACAACTAATCCACAGAGCCATATTAAACACTGTTTTTAATAGTGTTTTCAATTAAAAGTTTGATGATAACGATGCCTGGTGGTCCACAAGAAATCCTGAGGCTTGATAGCAATCCAAAAAAGTTTGGGAACCACTGTTCTAGTTCCCAGTCTGTTCTCTAAAAACGCATATCGATATTCACTCCTCTCTTCTTCACCCACCAACTTAAGTCAAATCTTGGACCCACGTTTTGAAATGTGTCCTGTTGACTTGCAGGATTTCTTTCTTCGTCTTCTTTAAAAAAAATCTATTCTTAATATATAAATTGAAAGGTTGGAAATGAGAGATGTAATAGAAACTACATACGTAGATATGTTTTCCTTTTCTTCAGATGAGGGTAAACTAGAATGCAAAATCAGACCTGGGAAAATTTTTTGTTCAGACACCTTGGAAACACATGTAGAAATGCTTATAAACAAGCAGAAACATATTTCTGTCAGGGAACGTAGCAGCTGTGAGCTACAGTTCAGTAGATTTACTCAGAGATTAACCAGAGAGAAGTTGCTTATGTTTTATGTTTAAGCTCAATGTATTCCACATGTATCCAGAGTAGAAGGTAAGCCATTTTATCATGGCCACTGTGTCTGTGATCTGTCCGTGAGTTTTCGCATGGTGGTTCCCTTGATCAGTTTTGTAAAACTAAAGAATATCCTGTCTTTATCTTCCTTTCGCTCCCCCTCATTCCCATTACACCCCTGATTACCTTCAGGAATAGAGGAAAACATCTTTCCTTCACCCACTTGAGAGCTATAGCAGTGATGGAATTATCTCAAGTCATGGGGCAATACCAAATGGAAAACATATTAACTCTCTGAAGAGATTAGTCTTCTGTTTCAACGCAGCTCTAAAATAAGAAGGGCTCAGAAATATGATCTGGCTTGAAAATCAGATTCCTTTTGCAAGTTAAGTTGTCCTGCTAAGAATTAAGGGGGGTTTTGTTTTATTTTTTTTTTAACCAGAGGATGTTCCAAAACTTCCCTTGAACTTCAGTGTAAGCATTACCTCAGCAGTTCTCTAAAGTCCTAGGATCAGTAGAGTCTATTAGAAAACGCTGATGGAGGAGGGAGGCGAACCTCTGTGCCCAAATAATACGTCTGCTGTACACAAAGCTTTCCATTAGCGTGTCATCACTTGGAATCGGTTCTAAGCAAGTCTTTGTTAGGCAGCTAAAAATATTTAAGTAGTGATTGCTGTGATACCTGAATGGAGAACAATGATCTCATTTTATGGCATTTTTTGAGATTTCAAAAATATTCTTGTTATGCAGCGAAACAGAGACAAGTTTCTTTCCAGAAATGTTAACAAAATGAAGAAATACATATAAATAGCAGCAGATTTGGGATTTGACCCAACTTTGAAGCTAGACTTTTCTTTTTCCAGTGAATATCCTGGTCATTTGGTTATTTGGCATTGCATATGCTCAGTATCTCTGTCTCAGAAGAAAAATTCTTGTTTGACTCCTTAAAGTTTTCTGTCACATAGACGAGAATAATTCTGTCGAGGTTTTATTTTGCTGGAAAATACACTGGTCTGGCTTTTACTGTGGCCCTTGGATTCATCCATTTCCCTGTTAGAAATGCCTGCTTTGGTGTGAAGGACAACAGTTCTGATTTAATTCCCAAAACATAGAATGAATGTTTTCATGAGTAACGTGAATATTACTCTGTCTGATCTACTAACTGTCTGATCTAATAACTCCAACAGGATATGACCACCAGCACTAATTGCAATGAAACCTTTTGTCTTTGGTGAAGGTGGTGAAGGTCACTTGCAGTCTGCCAGGCCATGAGAGAAACCTTGCCTGTGGTCTGCTGGTCTGAGTTACTGTCATTTGCTGGAGTTCATTTGCACTCTGACCGAGGACTGTATTTTAAAAGCGCTCTAATACCGTGCAATGCAGGCAGTTGCTGCTCAGACAGACAGATATTGGATCATTGCTTCCTTAAACGAGTGATTTCTGGCAGATAGGGTGAGAGGAGCCTATTTATCTGTTGTTGGAGTCATGGAGCAGCCTATACTTTACCCCTAATTTAGATGTCATCTCTGACTAAGTTTTAGGCTGCTAACTGAGCACTACACTTATTACAGTCTAATGTGGAAATTATTACAAGTTCCATAATTGCTGTAGTTTACTACACTTGAACTTGCATATATTCAGCAGTGTATTTTCAGCATGTAACCACAATCAGCTGAGAATCATATGTGTTAAATACATATTTTGATCATTCAGCTGTGAGTGCAGGGTTAAAAATTTAACTGTTTCATAGTTACTAGCAAGGCATCTATTTTTCTGAGTAACTAGATGAGAATATTGCTGACGATGTTTTATTGGTGAGATACTGGCATGGGTTGCCCAGAGAGGCAGTAGATGCCCCATCCCTGGAAACATTCCAGGTCAAGTTGGATGAGTCTCTGAGCAACCAGATCTACTTGAAGATGTCCCGGCTCATTGCCGGGGTGTTGGAATAAATAACCTTTAAAGGTCCCTTCTAACCCAACTATTCTATGATTCTATGATTGCCATCCCACACATCATTCTGAAATGTCTTATGTCAGCAGCTAGATGAATAAGACTGCCACTGAATGTCAGCTATTAGAACTGTAATTTAACTTGAAATATTAAACTGTAGAATATACACTGTTTAGCCAGAAATTTGCTAAATCTTGGATCAACACTGATAGAAAATATACTACATGCTGCTGTTAAACAAAACAAATTCCTCATGTACTTACACAAGACACCAGATTGTTTATATGACACAATACAATATAGGTCAGTGGTAACAAGAAATGAACCACGGCAGAAGTTTGATTTTTTTGCCAAACCTATCTTTTTCAACAAGTCTTATTTTGTGAGTGAAAGCTGAGGGCACATTGAATCATTTTTTATGGGCAAAAGACAATAGATACATGCAGATGTGTAAACTAAAACTCAGACAACAGCATCCTAAGTAGGGTTGGATGAAGACTTATACAGACGAGTTTAGATCCTTTGTAATTTTGTATTTTTTTCAACTCATTCATTAGCAATTCTCAAGAAAAATAGTGCAGGGTTCAATCCAAGGGCAATACAAGTCTGTGAGAGATTTCTCACCGTCTGGAGTAGATTGTTTCTCTATTTGCATTTTCGGTGTAATTAATTTGGGTCTTCTTGGTTTATAACCTAAAAGCAGGGGCCTGTTTAATTTCTATATCTCTCTAATTTATGATACCCAGTGCTGCATATCAGAACTATAGGCCACTGAAACCAGTTTGTACAAGCAGAAAAAACACCACAGAAAAGCAGGGCTGGCAGGAACTTCAGGAGGGTCCCTAACATAGGCTAACAACACAGGTGTCCTTCACAACAGCTTTTTATTTATCCTGTTCTTAAAGATCTTCAGTTGTGGAGGTTCCACAGTCTCTTCCAGTGCCTCAGGACCCCTAGAGGTACATGTTTCACTAATAATCTGAAACTGTCTTTCTGAACGCAAACCCACTGCTGCTTTCTCTGCAGATGCTAAGGACCAGTTACTCCCTTCTTCTAGCAGCAGCCTTTAAATATTTAAAGATTTCCACCTTTCCTAGATGTGTCCCATCGTCAGTCCTTGCAGAGCACTTTCAAGAGCTCTGATCTCTCCCCCTGCTCTCCCGACAGACTGGCCTGTGCCTTGCGGTGGGGTGACAGGGTGTTCCAGCTGAGGTCTTGCCTGCTCGGAGTTAGAGCAGAACCAGCACTTCATATGTCTCTCATGCTACAGTCCTGTTTACTCATGCCAAGCATGGTGTTTTCACAGCAGCAGGACACTTTTGACTCTCACTCAGTTTGCAGTCGTCTTCTGTGCAGTTGCTATCACACCAGATGTTTCCCGTCTTGCATTTGTGCAGCTGATTATTCCCACGTATAGATCTTTGTATTTGTCTTTCTGATTTGACTCCTCTTCTTTTTTTCTTTTATCTTCTTTCCCAGACCATTTCCCGATGATCATTTCCAGTTTTGACCCAAGCTTACTCCAGCTTCCTTGTAGTCCTTCCCAGCCTGACATCATTTGCAAATTCAGCGTGCACAGATTATTCCCTTGGTCAAGTCAAGAGTATAATACTGACGGGTACCAGATCCAGCACAGATCACAAGGAAACCTAGTTGGCACACTCTTCCATTTTGATAACTACCCACCAAGTACAATTTCCAGATGGTATGTACCCATTTAGCATTTCCTTAGTTTTCGTATGAGAATGTCATATAAAGCAGTGTCAAAAGTTTCATTTAAGTCCAAGATATATGGTATAAACAGCTTCTTCTCTGCCTCTGAGGCCCTGGGTGGCAAGAGGAGGAAATTAGATTGGTTTAACATGATTTGTTCTTGACAGATCCTTGTTGACTGTTACTCATCTCCTTGTTCTCAGTTATGAGCTTACAAATGGGGTTTTGTTCCCATATTTTTTCATTTACTGAAGTTAAGCTGATTGGTTGCATAATTTCTTTCTTTTTTTTCTTTTAGACAAAGACAATACATTTGTCTTTTCAATTCTTCTTAATTAGAGTTCTCCACAAGTTTTCAGCACTAATGGCTGTCAGGACTAACAGCTCTGAAACAGCTTCATTAAATGTTCTGAGATGAGGGATAGCTAACTGGAAAGCATTCAACCTGGACAAATACTTCCTTCTGTCTGATGGTGAGATGGTATTCCTCTGTCGATTATATTAGTTCTATAACCATCTGCTCACTATTGACCTTTTCAGTGAAACGGCTGATGCAAGAAGGCAAGAAGGCCTTCTTGACATTATCCTTGGTTTATACTCTCCTCAGGGGCTCACTCCACTGAGTAGTGGACCAGCTTTTTTTTCTTCATCTTCCACTCACTGACGAAGTACTGACTAAATGATTACTGTGTAGCCTGTTGTCAAAAAAAAACCCCACGGATATAGCCATCCATCCATGGTCATGAGGTTCCTCTTGGAGCACCTGTGCTCAAAAGTGCTCCTGAATGATGAACCTGGTGCAGACTGAGTATCTGTTACTCTGGCAGGACTTTCTGGTCAAATCTGATGGTCGCATTGGGTAATGTTCCCTTTACAATATCTATTAGTTTCCCATTTCCTCCCTAAAACCTTTATTTTCTACTACAGTCTAATTAAAATCATCTTGTTTAATTTTGTTTCATCCAGATAGGTCTGTTGAGTTGAACTGGAGCTAGAGCAGGAGTTGCACATGATTTCAGCAGCTTCTTCCTAGACTGCTCATGATGCCTATTTCCGATTACACGTGGCTGGGACAGAAAACATTGCAGATTTCAAAGCTGAGAATGTGTAGTGCTATGACATAATGGTTTATTTACAGATTCTTCTGTTATTCAGCATTTTTCATCTCTAGACTCCCACTAGGTTTTTATGGTTGGAGGTGCCAGAATTTTGGCCATCAGTCTAGAATTACTCTGTCAGCTGGATTGTTTTCTGTTGCTCATGTGGGTTTGTCAAATTGCTTTTAGAATGGGCTGTACATGAGCCAGATTTATTTCACACTTGCCTTTTTGCAGCTCCTTGTTGTCACTATTTATATACTTTTGGAAGCATGTCTATTAAAAAGATCTATTTACTATGCCTCTGCTTTTCACATTTTTTCAAGCATTTTTCCAATTTCATGGTTATTTTCTAAAGGCTTGCTGGTACTTTCCACAGTGATTTCTGTAATGAGGCTTCCAACAATTTACAGGGTTTTTTTACTTAATTTACCCCCTAAACATATTCAGTTAACTCCTGGCAATCATAAACAATAGTCAGCAATTCTGTTCCAAAGTGAGCATAATTCTGTTGTGTTTTTGACCGTCTTTTGGCAGCGTGTCTCTTGGTGAAGTTTTCTGGGACAGCGCCGGTGCGGTTAGTAAGTTAGCTGTGATCTTTGAAAGGATGTTTAGAAGTGCCCAGAGAAATATGAAATCTTTGGGCTCTCCCCTGTAAAACTATATTTGCTGTAGCAAATTATTTCTTACTAACTCAGCCCTAACAAACAATCTGTATCTCATTCTTACAGAAAATGGGGAAATTGAGGGTTTTTTAAATAAAGCAAAAGCACCCACTGCTTGTTTTTGTCGAGGTTTAATCAGAACATGGTGCTAAGCACTCATTTAAAGAATGCACAAGAGCATGGCTTGAGAAACACACAGTGCACAAAGCATGAGAGGGTAGTTCCCAGATACGCTGTACCATTGAGAAAAGCCTGTGCAGTGTCACAGCCGGCTGTGTTTTCACAATGCTACTGTTAATACTGTCAAAGTACTATGTGGGAAGCAATAGCTGGAGCAGAGAGATTGTCTCCTGCCTGTGTTCTCCTCCGGACCTACTGACGTCCCATTGTGGGACTTAATGATTCCCTGCTGAATGTTTGGTGCTTTTTCTTTTCAATGGTGACTGGTGGTTGATATATCGTAATATGTGAAAGCTCAGCTGGAGACATCTTGCAGCGTAATGGAGTTTTAAAAAGTTCTTTGCGCTGCTTGTCGGAAAGCATGGACCCCTGAAGGCATCTCAGAGAAACTGGTTCCTAAAGTATGCTAACATCTTTAAATTAAATGAAGCTATGAGGAACCAGATGTTGTTATCTATCCTACTCCATTCTATTCTATTCTATTCTATTCTATTCTAATAATTCAACTGCCTCAAATCTATTCACGATAACACTTCTTATGTCTAGGATTTGCCAATGCATTATGGTCTCTTTTTTTAAGTGCATTTCATGGAGAGAAATAAAAACAACATTTAGGAAAAAGGGAAGGGAATCTATAGCTATGTGGGCACATATTTTTCTTTTTTTTTTTTAGGTTTGCTCTTGATAGTGTTCTTGCACTACAGTGTGGTCCATTAAAGGTTTCTGAGATACCTGTGCAGTGCTCAGCAAAGGAAATGTTGTCCAGTCTGATTTAAGAAATAGAAAATATGCTTGCCACATCATCAAAACAAAACAAAAAAACCTCAAACCCAGCAGAAAAGAAAGATCCATTCTGAACCTGTCAGTGAAATGGAGCACAGTACTACCATATTTTTAAAGTAAATTTGTTTTCAGGTCAACTTCATGCTCAATTTAGTAGGATACAACAACAGGGTAGGTTGCTATCAAACCATTTTAGTCACTGAGATTTTCATGTGTGTGGATTTTATAGGCTTAAGCCTTTAGTGAGTGAATCAGTTCAGAATGGATGTTCTCCCTGGCTGTCAATAAAGGATCCTTTCCACCTAAATTATTCTATGACTCTGTGATTATATTTGACTTCTTTTCTATGGACGCAATTTCACAAATACTCTGCCATCTCTACTACCATCCTCATGAGTACTAAGAAGTCATCGCCTTGCAGAATCAGACCTTCTCAGTGGACTCTCTGCTGGGTCAGTATTTTAATTAACTCGTTTCAATCATTTCAGTGGCCTGACGTAAATATACTGTGTTGAAGAACATCTCTTCAAAAATAAATCTGCACTGCCATTTGCATGAAGTCATCTTTTCCTGTATTATCTTATGTCACTTCTAACCTAGATAACAAATCCCTGAGGGCAGTGGTCATGCCTGTATTCTGTTGTAAATTACTGTGCACACCTGTGCTTTGCTGTAGAAACATGTTAAATAATAACACCTTTTAAAGGGTTCTCTGAATTATGAGAAGTTGCAAGCACTAAGTTCCTATACCTGGGCATGCCAGAGTGTCTGTGGGTGGGTGTCTGTGTGTGTGAATGTCTGTGTATGTTGCAGATGAAATTTCAGCTCTTGCTTCAGAATTTCTTGAGGCAGTTTAGTTAAATCATGAATGTTACCTCAATATATTGTGCAGAGCCTATTAGTGGGCCAGTACCACTTTGCCATAATTATTGACTTACAGATAGACTCTGTGATACCCAGCTGAAATTGGTGGTAGACACAAATGTCTATGCAGGAGGTAGTCCTTGCCTGAAGAAGCTGAGTCTTCCAGCTGGAGAGGGCGACAGAAGAGAGATACTATTACCTCTCTTTCACAGGGGCACAAGGAGGTTAAGGCATTTATCCATACGGCAGAAGGATCTGTAGGAGAAGAAGCTGTCCTCTTGTTGGATTCTCTTTGTGGGAAGACCACAGAGGAATTTAGCTGTAGACTTACCAGACAACAACTGAAACACAAATTCAACCCTGTTTTCAGGGAGGATGTCCATGCAGCTGCATGGTGGGACAGGAGAGCTCCAAGAAAGAGGCAGCAGCTCCTGGGACTGTGACTTCTCTGCTCTGCTCTTCCATATACTGTTCTAACATAGTATTGCACTGAAGATCTACTGCCAGAGCCATAAGGGCATTTGGACACAGCAATGCTCAGCATCAGCCTGCCTGCCAGAGGAGTAGACAGCACTTGAGTCCCCTCCTAATATTCTGCAGTCACACATCCTCACATGCCATACCTGTATAGGGTTAGATCTACATCCTTCCTTTACTTTTAATTTGAAAGAATAACTGATTTAAGTGTCTTGCCAGAAGTTTTGCTGGGGTTGCATTTGTTTCTGTTTCAGAGAGATGCTAAATGTTTTCATGTCCCCATTTAGAGTTGATGATGACGACATTTCTTGACTACTAGTAAGACATGTGCAACTTTAAGCAGGATCTTAAAAGCTGGCTTCTTCTGTTTGTCAGTATAAACTTTTTTCTCATACTCATTTCTTATGTTAACCATCACAATTGTTTGATATATATGTATTAATCTAGAAACCCCCTTTTGGAAAGACACACAAAGCAGGAGCAGTAGCAAGCATGACTAGCCCAGCCCAAGACATTTTGCAGGTACGAGGTACTGTTTTCTGATTAGATGCCAGTGTTTACAGTACACAAAATTAATTACATCTATGGAGCAAGGGCTAGGCACCTAGAGCTAAATCTGCAAAGGGATGTTGGCTCTGAAACCTGTCGTTTAGATGTTCTTCCACCCGGTATTTTCCATGTGGCCGGGATAGGAATCCAGCCTTACCAAGCACTGAGAGAGTTAGACACCAAAAAAGCAAGACTTCCAGAAGCCATAAAGCTGCATGGGGAAGCCCCAAAACTGGGAGCAGAAAACGCAAAGAAAGGGAGAGAGTCTAAACTTATCCCATCAGAGACTTAAACCAGATTTCCCTGCACAGTGAGCCTTTCCAACTATGCTGGCAGCAGTCATCTAAGTGTAATTGCTGAGGGTATATGGTGGTTTTAGAAAAGGAGATCCCACCCTTAAAATATTCCACTATCAGTCCATTATCCTGTTTTATATTCTGACTGGAGAAAAAATATTTCATTACATTAAAAGCCAGAAGATGACTTTTTTGGTTTCACTGATTAGGATAAGGATATTCTACTGAGGATAATATAACTTCTTCTAGTGTATTTTTCTATTTTTTTTCAGAGTATCCTTTAACTTGATTCTATCAAGTACAGAATTAGCATGATTTTATATGAAATAAAGTACTAACTCTACTTAGTCATGACATTAGTAAAATAAGTTTTATGAAGAGCAGCAGTATTTTATTAAACTGAATCTCATTACACTAGGCATCTACTTGGTCTAGACAGGATCTAATAAATAAATATTTGTTTGAATTATTTGTCAGATTTCTAATCTAATCCAGAGAAATATCATAAAATGGCATAACCATCCATCACACTGTAGCTTTCACTGCAACAGCAATGCAAGAAGAGTATTATGTCAAATAACTATGAAATAATGACATCTAGAAATACCTTGATCTATACACACTTTTGTGGTAATAGCAAGGAATATGAAGTACTGCCCAACCTCAGAACTGGTCACAGCCAGGATGGGGCCTCTGAAAAACATGGTCATGGAGAAACAGCTCCTGTGTGCCTGGGATAGCACTTTCCAGGCACAGAAATTGTTATGCTTTCATCTTGTCCAGTGACTCTGCTCTTCAAGGTGGCCTTAAGATACTTTTCAAAACTGTGTAGACATAGACAAAAGACTATTTCCTATGTTCCTTACAAAAAAGGTAAAATTATTTGTATTAAATAGTGTTCCAGAATGTTGGGGTTTATTCTGTAAAATTCTGCACAGGAACGTAGCAGAAAGGTTCTCGCTGCATTTGCTGGGAATTGTTGTCGGATTGTCTCCTGGAGTATGATTCTCCATACTGTTCATTAAGGTTGCCCTACAAATCTGTTGCTCACATAAATTCCTGGCATGGTTTCTGATGCCTGGCAGGGCACCTCAGAGGACCAACTCAATATGTCAAATTTCACAAGCAAATTTATAACTTGAGCGCTATCACTGGTGACTCACCGCTCATCCTTTAGGTGTGTGGGCTTTAATGTGTTTCTCTGGTGCATTCTTGGCAAGGTAGGGTTTGGCAGGTGAGATGCGGTGAGTCTTGATGTGGCTGTTTAGGATGTTGCCATTCCCTTGGTATTTCCCATGGTAGCAGAAGGACCGTGCCCCATTGGCTTTAGCTTGCAGTCCAGCCCAAACCAGCCCTTTCTTGGTGGTTGCAGCAGAGGGCCTGGATTTGCAGATTGTCAGTATGAGCCTGCATTCTGCTCTGCTAATTCCACTGCAAAGATCACATCTTCCAGGCGTAGGGCAAACAGCTGGGCAGTAACCTCGTAAGTCACTGGTGTCCCCTGTCAGAGCTCAGGTTTTGTGGAAAGCAAATGAGAAAGTTCTGGTGAAAGGGCTGGGTTGAAAGTTGGTTTTGAATTTGCTTAAAGATTTTCCAAATGCTCTTACACTTCTTGTGTGGTTGCATTCACATTTCTGATATATTTGACTTGCCTGACAGTCTTTCTGGGAGAAGAGCTGGGTTCAAATAATGATGTCTACGCTTCTTGGTGTTTAAAGGGTCTTTGCCTGGTAGTCAAGTTTGTAACCCCAGTGAACAAGACGCGGCACAAATCACACATATGAAAGAGATTTAAAAAGAGTAAAGAGCTCAGAGGGTTTTGGATAAATACACAAAGTTTAGATTTTGGTCCAAACCTCTCTGGTTTGCAAAATGAGTCTGGAAACATCACAAGAGCAAAGTCTTTTTTTTTTTCAGCTCTGGAGTTTCTGGTCCTGACAGGAGCTGGGAAGTGACAAGATTCACATAAACAAGGAAGAATTATATAAATCTTCTCAGGACTCATGAAAGATACTGAATCAGCGTTTAATCTGAACCTGTCCAGCTAACCCTACCAGTCAGGTTATCTTATCTAGTAGACTAGTGGTTGTTATTTATTATTTGTGTTGTGTTAAGCTTGTGTTTTGCCAGGTACTGAGCAAGCTCGCCCTAAGATGCTGATCCACACCTGTGTTTGACAAATGGGTGGATGCCAGCCATGTGAGTTAAAAACTAAATGTTATGAGGATAAAAAGATCAAACTTCTAGCCCACAAAGAGCTTCCATTGTTTTAAGTACGATACCCTACAACTGGAGGATGAGTTTTAAACAAAGACCAGAAGCAGTATCTGTAAGTTTTTAAGGTATTCCAGCTTCAGACCAGGATCCAGGCTTTGTGACCAGGAAAGGAAGGACAAACCCCTTTCTGCAGTATAAATACAAGAGTATTTCAATAGATAGATCGGTATTAAAGCCAGTCTTCAAGAGGCTGGTTATGTAAAAGTACTTTTAAAAAACATTAACAAGTGTCTCTACTGCAAAGGCACCATTAAAACAAGATATGAGTCTCATTAAATAATCTTTTCAGCCCCCCGCTTTGCAGCAGCCCATTTCCAGATCTGAACTTTGAAGCTGACCCCTGTCTTTGTGATGGGCCAAACCAAAAGCCAGATCTGAACACCACTGAACTCTGGGAAAGTTCAAATCTATCGTTTGTGGTTCAGGTTGAGCTCTAATTAAAATAGACCAGTTAGAAAGGCAAATGTCTTAAAACCAAAACAAAACAAATGTTTCACGTGAAAAGTCTTGGATTAGTCTATATGGTACCAACTGGTGTTTTTGTCTATCACATGATGTCATGTTCCTCTGGCTAACACAAACTGACAGCATGCACATGCTGCTATATGAGATATTCCATGCAGACACTTTGGATTTAACTTTGAGCAGCACATAGAATTCACAGAAACACTTCATGCTGTGCAAATACTCATCAGCAATCTTACTGCCACTCAGGTTTGGGGGTAGTCTGCCACCTTTCAAACTTTCCATGCCCATCCCTAGTAGCACAGTAGTCCAGGGTCTTTTAAAAATCAGTGTCTTCCCTTCTTTGAGCAAAGCTTATGCCTCATTATGTCAGCAGTAGGTGGAATATTGCCACTAATCCCTGAAAACAAACGAGAAAGTGGTGCTGCAGAAACTTTGGTTGTGTAAGAAGGCAGGGAAATCCCAGCTAACTCTCCTGCTAAGAGCTTCTGTTTATACTGTAGTCGATATTACAGTGTCTGTAATAAAGCAACATGGTTGATCAATGGACAAGGGAAAAGCAAACAAAACAGAAGGGAACTTGGCTTCAACATTATTGAGCTGCTGAAGTAAAAGAAAATGGGAGACAGCAAGGAGAAAAAGAAAGAGAAGGAGGAAAAAACTGTTCAAGCCCCATAGCTGGTGTCAGGATGTCACTGTAGCTAGAAAAAGAGGGTCTCGGACAGGAAGATTTACTCAAAGGATGACCAGCAGTTACTCTCCCCGTGGGCTTTATGCTCTCTCTTTTATGGTACATGTAAGTACTGAACATGTAAGTACTTTCTCTTTGTGAAATTTGAGTTTAGGCTCTTTGTGGATAACTGTGTAGTTTTCCAACGTCCTTCCTATGCAAACTAAGCTAATAATCTTACCAGGCCTATTCTACTGAGATTTTTCAGAATGGACTTTTTTTCATGCCTGGACTCGCTTTCTTTGGAGTGATTTTGGAGACCGAATCCCTCCACAACATTTCTGTCCTTTGCTTCCTGTTTGGATAAGAAGACTTTAACAGCAACCATTCTTGTTAGAGGATCCAAGAGTACTGCACAAATGTTTGAGTGGAGGTTAGTCCACGTTAATTAAGCCTTTCAATTCCCCACTGAAATTAGTCATCTTTAGTCTCCAGACAGGGAGGTATGAAGTGACTTGCCCAAGGTCACAAGAAAAGTATATGGCACAGCTGGGAATGGAGTCCAAGTCCATTATGTCCTGGTCCATGCTTTAACCATAAAATGATAGTTCTCACATTGAACAAGGAGCCACAGGGTATGTGAAAAATGATAGGAAGGGAATTGTATTGAGCTTCTTGAGGTGACGCCTTCCTCTCAGCTTGGACAAAGAGAATGAAAAATTATTTTATCCATTCTAAATGAGTACTTCTCAGGTTAAAGAATATTCAAATGTTTTCACTTTTTGCTCAGAGGAAATTTTCAGTTCAGATGTTTCTTTACTGGTGAACTTGTAATTAAAAGAAGAACCTTTCTAATTAATCATTCTCAAGTAAAATATAAAATTCTATTTATGGCATCCTTTAAAACATACCAAAACAATAGAAAGCAGTAAAAGACACATCTATGCAAAGGAATGAGTAACTCACAATATTTTCTTCTGCATCAATTTTGTAATGTTCATGAAAGAGAATTTCCAGGAACCTAGATATTACTTTAGAATTTTCTTTAAAGCAAAAAGTAGTAGAGTAGAATGGGAAGAGAGACCTACTCATGTCCTACACCTGATAATGTATTGATTTACAGCAAATCTGGTTGAAAGAATCACGTGGTCTTGTGACATCGTGAGAAATATGGCAGAAAATATATGCTTATCGACTTGTGCTAATTGTTCTCTAGGTATGGAGTTCCACAAGTCCTTAGGAATGAGAAGAAGTTAGAGAACTAAAACCACTTCACTGTTTAGGAAAGTTCACCACCCTTGCTATGCGGTTAATAAAACATCCCATGTGCTTTCGCCTGGGATACTGGCATTGGCAGTTTTCCAAAATACTGACTTATACGTCAACGCTATCCTCCAGAAATGCCCTGACCCCAGCCTTCTCCCAGCTACCTGCCACTAGCAGCCAGAACTAGCCCAACCTAATGAAACTGCAATGCGCAAGACGCTCTGCGCTGCCCACTTCTGATTTTGGAGCCTGCCCATTGCCATTCGCCGTTACCGATATTTCCTGCTCCCGGCCCATCTCTTTTTCTTTCCCTTCTCCCTTCACAGGCATTCATAGATCTGCTACGCTCTTTCCCACTTCCTCCTGTCCCTAGCCAGGCAGCTGAAAGGCTTCCATCACAGGGATTGAAAACATACTCCATATTAAATGTAACAGAATAGTATGACCGGCAGGTCCGTGTTTCAAACACATTCGATTTATATCACAGCTGAGAATAAACAGCAGGGGAAGCAACTTGATGGGTTGCTGGAGGCTGTGGCTACCCTTTCTTGTGGAACATGTCTCTGTCACTTGCTAAATAGGTGCACCATCTGGTGGTAATTTTGGACTCCCACTTTTTCTTAAACTTCCAGATAGCACTGGTGGAGTTATGCCTGTGGTTGCAACTTCTTTTTTCGCCGGTGTCTGTCTGAAAGCCATCAGCTAAGACAACTTTTGCATGTACTACTGGTAAATGAGTACCGAGAATAGCCAGGACTTTAAATGAAGGTCATGTTTCCATGTCTGCCATGTGGAGCAAGCAGGCATATTAGAGGATCAGATGCTCCCCTGAAAAATGTACATGGAGAGGAGGAAAAACTTCACAGACAAACCAAAATCAGCTATTAACTGACTTGATACCTAATTAGGGAGTTTAAGCTCCCAGGATAGTCAGCTGGGACCTCCAGACAATCATGCAGTCAAATTAAGATCCAAATCACCCTCTGGAAGTGCTTCTCTCTCTTCTTTGACCGTACAAGGAATACAGGCTGACTAGGTTCCTATCTTAGACATCTCATGCAAATGCCTGGAGCTATGTGGTATGAAACTGGGCCAAAGGAAAGAAATGAGGAAGGGGGTCCCCGTTTTTCTGCCTCCATTGTCTGAAATCTTTTAGTTCAGCAAGAGACAGAAACCACTGCTACCTCTTGTGCCATTCCTCTCAGATATGGCAAGGTTGCATTGATCATGTCAGATGTGACATTGCGTGGAGGCCTCTTCTGAACAGGATGGGTGAAGACTGAGTAAGGCAGAAAACAAGTTTCCATGTTGTCATGAAGAAATGGGTGAACGGGTATAAATAAATCATGATCCATGAGTAAACTTCATTCATTTTAGCTGCTTGAATAGAACTTCCCAGTCTACAGCAATTCAGTCCATGTCTGTTGAGCTTCTACCTAGAGACAGAAGTGTCTTCTCCCAGTGCACCAGTGAGCTTTCTGGGGTGAGAGCAGTTTAATTAAAGACTCCGCAGCCACCTGAGCCTGCTTTTTACACTGACACTGGTTAAGTCTTAGGAATCACCTTTCTTTCAGAGTCCCAGAAATTGGAGGTTGAACCTCTGCAGTGGAGGAGACATATATTGCAACAGGTTACATTCGTGGCTAAAAGTTGTCTCCTGCATCCACTTCCATCCTAAGGACAAATCTGATCAAAACTGGGTAGGTGTGACACCTTTTACTACCTGAAGGACCCATCACCAGCTCGATCTTGCATGCTGGCTTTCACTATGACTTCTCTATTCTGCAAACCACTGGGGCATGCATTTAAAGTGAAACATTTTAAAACCCCTTTTACTTTAATAGGACTTAAAAAGGAGGATTTGAAGTTAGGCACATATTAGGTAAACGCAGCACAACTAAATCTGTTGGCCGGTTTGAATCCTGAGGGAACAGCTACCTTAGCACTACCATGCTAGATTCACTTTTTCAAGCCTCTGAATAATAGGTGATATAGTCCTCTTTCTTGTTTGCTTGCTTTCTTTCATTTTAATTTGACTCTTATATTAGTAACAATAATATTATACTTCACAGTTATAGGCATACAGTACATCAGTAAGAAATAAACTACAGTCACAGGTAATTTAATCCAATACTAAAAACTTATGCACAATACTCAGGAAAGAACTTTTGTCAATTAGAAAATAAGATATTTGTCAGATGTAATATTTTGGAATATGCCAGCCACTTCATTAGAAAAAGAAATTGCTCGTGACTAGAGGCAAGAGAGCAAACTGCATGGATCAGCAATCTAAGCCCGGATGCTAAAACATTTGTTTGCAAACCAAAATGTACAGATCAACAAATGCTGCCTTTTTGTAATGTTTGCAAATGCCTCTCTGTGCATTTCAAGCTTTTCAATTTAGAAACAGATGGTTTACCAAACAGAACGTATCCCAAAGAACAGAGGAGGAAAGGGAGGGATGCTGCTACACATGTAACTCTGAAGTCTAATGTTATGTTTAGCCTGTCCTGCTTGATGTAGAGGTTGAACTAGATGACCAAACCTATCATCTGTAATTCTAGGGAAGAGATTTTGACAACATAGTTAACCACAGCAGTAAAGCTCAAGGAATCTCCGAAGTCATTAGAACCCCAAGTTACTGCAGGACCGCATACCGGCAGGTTAGCTGCTGTCCAGCGCTACCTGTCATCTCACCTAAAGAACTTCCCGTGCCGTGGCAAGATTTGGCAGCACCTGCCTGTTCGCAAAGTTGCTCTGTGCTTAAAAATTCAAACATGGTGTAGTTGATTTCCATCTAACTAATTAGGTTTTTTCTGAGTCCCTGCTATGAAATTCAGCTCCAATTCGAACTTCTGCTCGTACCCCAAATCCAGGAGCCTTTCTAGTGGCTGTGAAACCCTGGCTCTGGTGAAAGCAGTGACAAAATTTCTACTGATTTCAATAGGACCAGAATTTGGCCCCTGTCGTTTTGGATTAAGCCCAGCACCAATTTATTTAACTTTAAATGTTATTTACCTTCCTGTTTTAAGCGTGCACTACGTTGTAAGTCATTGACCAATAGGAGTGGGACACTGGAAGTAACTATTCAGTCAGCATGCTATGGATCATTTGTAGCCAGCAATTTTATTATGAAGTGACATGAAAAAAAATGACATTAAAGGAACATTAATGTTCCTAGTGAGGCACTTGGAAGTAGGGAAATGCCGAACTTAACGTTGCTACGCAAAGCTAGCCCTGTCATGTCCAAATTATGGTACAGTATTCAATTAAATAATAGCCTAGAATTTGCATACTATTTTTTCCACAGGACCTCTGACTCACTCAACCCAAGGCAGACCAGTAAAGCAATATGGAAAACTTTATCCTGAGCAGCTAAAGGCAAAGTTAAAAGCAACAGAAAATGAGGATTTTTGTTCTGGCCAATGCTGAGCAGGAGATGATCAGAGTTACAGGTCATTACAGACTGTGCCTGTAAGGCCACTTTATACATAACAGGACCCTTTTCCACTACAGCTAATTACATATTTATTAGGATGATTGCAGAGTGCCAAAAACCATAAGTACCCACCCCACTCCAAAAAAATGGGTTTTTCCCACATTGACACTAACGGAGCTATTCCATTTAATTTTGAACCACTGAAACAAAGGATTATACTGCATCCCCATGTCAGTCCATTGTTTTTTTGAGAGCAAAATGGCCTTTTTTTAACCTGAGGTTTAAGGTCACAGGAAGGCAGTGTGTCATGCTACATGATGTCTCTTATCAAGCTGTGCGGTGTATGACGGACCCATATAGCTTATAATACGTCCATACGAGAGCAGAGCTCATGAGATAGAGAGACTTGAATCTCCCCAGTTACAGTTCCCTGCATCAATTTACATCAATGCACTTAACGAATTTAAAATTAAGTGCACTAGCAAATCAAAATGGAGTTGTTCAGAATCAGGTATATCAGCATATTTTAGTTTGAAAATGTCCACAGAAAAACATCTGTTCCAAGAAAATCTTCATTTTTATATGTAAAATTGAAATGAAACAGAAGTTTAAAAAGCTATCACTTCTCTCAAGATGGAAATTCTAGATTTCATCCAGGTCAACATCTACCATTTCTCATCCAGCTGCAAGCCACACAGAGTTCATGAAGTAGTTGTATTAACATATTAGTGCTATGTTTGGAATAAGGATGTCTGCCTTTTAAGGTAAGCCTGCTGCCAAAGAGGTAAATATTTAAATGGCAACAATAACATTTTAATTTAAGAGAACTTATACTTTTCTTCAAACTCATGACCCTTGAGGGAAAAGAAAACACAACTGAGCTACACTTGAATTAGACCATAGTACCTTACAAAAAGTCTAGGGAGTACAGAATATAAACTGGGCAATATAAAAATTTTTCTATTTCTGGTTGGAAATTATTATATGCCACAGATTATATATGCTAGACATTTCTTTTATAGGGAGACAAAGAAAAAGAGATATAGATGATAAAATTAATGTAGCAAAATGACATTTTTTCCAGTGAAGTCAAACAAAATTTATTACTGTCAACTCATAATTTACAAATGGCACTGTCCATTCACATTTATCTTTTCATCTATGATTTGCAGTGTGTTTCAAAAACATTACTAAAACCTCACTGGATCATTATGAGGCTCTGACATCTCAGAAATTTTTAAAGCACAGAGAAATTTTCACCCACAAATTTTCGAATGGATTCACTAAGCTGGGAATCCTCCATCCTCTCAAAATAGCATAATTCTTTAATACGACAGTACTTCCTTAGAATAGAAAGGTAGTTTTATTTTTCTAAAGACCTCCAAGTGACAGAAACTTCTGGACCTAGCACTCTCACAATAGGCTGTCTCCTCAGTTGAAATAATATAAATTCTTAGCACAGTAGTTGTTTCATAACTTTTTTACCAATCCTTCCCAACCTCAGCTGCCACCAGCTGGGAGGTTTATTTTCTTATTCTGGTTTGGGTTACTGTCTTGCTTTGCTACTTATGATAGTAAAAAGCTTACCCAGCCTTTTACAGTCAGAAAGAATGAACTGTTTGAATCAATTCTTTAATTTCTTCCAAAGATGATAATGCAAACTAAAATAACCTTCTCGCTTCACCTTGTTACAGCTAGATTATCACAGATATTTTTCCCACAGTTTATCCTTCCATCAAAATTAATTGCGCTGGGAAAATCTGTCCTTGCAAGGCAGCTTTTGCACCTTATAATAATTACTTTACTGCCTGTAGGGTAACTAATGTAAGTGCACAGGTCTTGAGGTGGAATAGCGCAAATTTGTTCCAACATGGTCTTTCTTCTACCTTTGCAAGGCAACTTGTGGGATAGTCACCGACAAAACTGAAATCATTCTGCAATAACATAGATCTAATAAGCTAGAACAAATATACTGGATATCCTTAAGGTTAAGGATATTTTTGTTTCTCCTTCCAGCAACAACATGTCAGTTGTGAAAAGAAATGCACTGAGACATTGTAAGAGAAGTCTTTGCAATCAGTGTTTGCAGTCTGATAAATCTTTCCTGCAGAATGAGCACACCAAGGACATCTTCAGGTTTGGGATTTTTTCTCTTTACCAGCTGCCTCTGCCTGCCTGTCAGTTACCCAGCTGGTATGGGTGGTGGTTCACGATGCATGCCTTCTTGGGTTTTTTTTAATTCAGCCTAATAATGAGAAAACTCTGACTCTAAATAACAAAGAATTATGCATCTTGTTATACACCACTGTGCTTCTATTAAAAACGATCCTTGCATAAGCCACATCTCATTAAATTTGCCATGGTATTTATAGCATCTACTAGTTTAACTAAATCACACTTGCAAATGCGGTGGCTCCACATGAAGTGTTGTGAAATGGACATCGGCAGTCGCTCCAAGGTAGCCACATGAGTAATAAAGATGCAGCGTGTATTGGTCCTACGCGGTCTTCTGGAAGTTGCCGGCAGTCCTACTACAGATTTCAGCTGATGGAATGCATCCTGTGCACCTGGCTCCTGGCATCCCAGGAGGCCTGCTGAACTAGAATTTGAAAGTTGAAGCCACCTCTCACACTGAAATGTTTTTTTTACTGTATCCTAGCACCAACATAGACATCCAGTTCAAGTTACTGAAAGCAAGTTTCTTTGTGATCAATTGCTTGAACACTCAAAGGACACTGTTGTCTGGGACCATGCTATATGACAACAACAAAAAAACAGAATTTTTTCCACATTAGGTCCAAAAGCCACTGTGCAATTGAAGTTCACAATAACTGACAAATGCCTAAACCAATCATAGCACCTACTGCTATGACAAAGATAATTACTGCCTTTCCATCAGTGAAGTGTGTACCCTGCTCTGTATCATATTTAAAATAATCTAATTCCAACTCATTTTCCCCCTCCAAATTGTTTCCAGCTGTATGATTCCTTTCTTTCCCCCTTATTGTTTTTATTGGATATAACGCAAGTCCGTAAAGATAGATTTTCCCATAATAAATATGCAGATGTTAGAATAATAAACATAGAGTCAACCTGATGTATGAATATTACTAAGTATTAATAAATATATAAGTAACAACATAAATTGATTTAAAAATTGGAAAATGAGAACATAAAGTAACAGAAAGAAGTGGCAGGAGGAAAGAAAGGCAAAAAGTGAGATAGAAAAGTACTTACTTCAGGCAAACTATCTGGATTCATTTATGGTTCTCTTTATTGATTTGCTGATAGCATTAAAGCACAAGTATGGTTGTAAAGCATTCCTAAGAATGCCGCCTGTCTTCATCTATTGGAAGTTTTCTGCTCATACAGAAAAGTCAAGCTTTCCAAGTTGGCCAACTCATACCATACTAGACACTACTGTGCTAGATTAATGTATCTGCTTGGATATGAATTTCCATTTTTGGAGAATAATGAGCCTCTCTACTCCTCCCATTTTTGGTAGGAAGTTTTTATGAACATTTGGCATCTCGGTTAAACCACCATCATAGCCCAGAATAAAAATGACTGGATTCATATGTGAGTCTGAATCCAAATTTAATTAAGCCTATATATGGCCTGAACCAAGAATAATTTACACACTGACACTCAGCATGTATGATAAAATGCCAACCATTTCTCCGTGGTGCCATCACTTACGTTATCTTTCATGCCCAATTCCCATGTTTTTTCATGCCTGTAGCTAAAACACTGGGATCCAGTGTGGACTTAGTTACCTGTTTCCAGTGCAAATATAGAAAGAATTGGGTTTTTTGTGAGTATCTTTCTTTCAGAAGATGTTCCCCTCCCTTTCTTAATGTTCTGTTTGAAATTATGCTGTCTTCTTGGTGGTTTATGTGTGCATGTGTACGAGTGCATGCTTGGATATAACTGTGACATTAAATTTTATTTTCTGACTCTGTTTCTCGAAATAACTTGTAAAGTCTTCTTCACCTGTGAGTTAATAAAATCCATGCAACAGATTTTCTTAGTCTTTAAAACTGTAGTTTTCTCTCCCATCCCTCTCCCTTTCTGCCTGGAGAGTGGACCAAATGTTGAGCAAATGCGTGGCAATAGGAAGCTTCTTAAGAAGTTGTTCTTCTCCTAAACCTCTCACAGTAAGCAGGGCTTTAACCTCACTTCTGATGCATCCTTTCAACATGCCAGAAATCTACAGATCAATACAAAAGGTCAGAGATTTAAAAAAAAAAAACCAAACACCTTCAGAAGTCCCTTTTTTTTTCCAATTTGTTGATTCTTCTCTGTCAGGTGTCCAGTTTTGGATTTGGCAAATCACTGTATCAATGATACAGTCAAATGAATACTACTAAATCATGAACATTTTCCACATCATGAGCCTGACAAAGGAGACATCTACAGATTACTTTTGATATCTTGACAGCTATATTTTTCAAACCACCTTATTTTTGCCCTGGATTTAGCACTGGTAAGAGTAGTCTGTTTATAAGCACTTCACGGAGAATTCCAGAGGAAATGGTCAATGCACACGTAACTAGCCAGAATAATCCACTGTCAAAGAACAACAGTAGATTTCACTTCTGTTATTGATTCTGACTCTGTACTTCAAAGGCTGCACCACTTACTTTTTTGCATGGAGTTCTTTGCTTCCAACTGTTGTTAATGATCTGTAACTTTTAGAGTTACCTACATGATAGATCGATCCAAACATCATTTGAAGGAATAGAGACCAGTCCCTAGTGCTGGAGTTCTTTTGTATCAATAACCTGATAGGACCAGAATCTATAATATTCCAAATCAGGGTCCTTGCCTTCAAAAAGTTAGGACAATTATCTTTCAACAATGGTTATCGATAATAACAACTGAGATATCATTAACCAATTAATTTGTGTACCCATTTGTTAAAGAGGTAATTTTCAAAGAGGTAATTTGTTAAAAAGGCTTACAGAAACAGGAATGAATGGAGAGTGCAAAAGCTTCTTGCTTCATGTGAGAAGCTGGCATGCAAACTAGAGATGAGTGCAGGAAGGTGACAAATATACAGGGACAAGATGGGTAAAGTGAGTGTAGTAGTGATTTTTCTTTGGGGATGGCATGACTATGGAAAGGTTCCCAATCATAAACATACCCCAAAAAAAGCTATACACAATGCTTATCTAATTCATCCGATGGCACATCCTTTGTTCACGCTACTAATTTTGATCTCTCTGTCACTTTTTATCTCTGACTGCTATAAATCTTTCACATCAACATGAATGCCCCATGTCTAACATAATTTCTACAGCTGTTATTCTGTCCTCTGTACTATTCCACTTGTTTTTAATGGAGACTCCCACATATTATATAGGTGCTACAGCCCTCATTCACTGAAGTAACTTTGGAAAAACAGCTCATCACTGATCCAGCTTAGCTAACTTACTGGGGATTCCCCTGGCTCAGTAGGGTCCCCAGAAGTCATGAGGGTGGACATTTGCTCCTGTGTCATGCCTTCTGGCTGCTGCTTGGTTGTGGCAGAAGGACATGCATGACTGGAGCACAATGGCACCCAAGAGGTGGTGTTGGCAACAGATCCACAGCTGTTGGAGAAACCTCATCTTGGGTGAGTCTGGGGGTTTGCTCTGACTTTGAGGTGTGGGGAAGTGTTGCATCAGGATATGAGTTAGAATAACCTTGTCAGTGCTCGTGGTAGAGCCTTGGTCCAGTGGCTAAACAACAGGTCCTCTCTTTCCCACACAGGTAGAGAGCAATTATCATCATGCCATAATAATTTCCTCACCCTCTCCTCCTTATGACCTGAATAATTTGCCTTGATTGTTCATCTCCCTAAGTGATTCCAGGAAAAAGCTAGATGAGCTTTCCTTTGGGGTGAAGTACTTAAGTACTTAAGACTTTTTTAGTCTTAATCCTTTCTTCAGTCTGTTCAGGCAGAATCAAATGTCTGGTTTCGTGTTTCTGTATGTGTCAGACGTGATTGTGTTTTGTTACACATGTGAATATTTATGCTTACAAGTATTTTGTACCTTTAAAGTTTTTTTTTTTTTTACCTTTGTCCCTTTTTTTTTACTTTTTTTCCCCTCAGTAGTATAAAGTCACCACTTCCTAAACCCTGTCTTTCTCCTAGATAGTGACCACATCGTCTCTGGGTGCTACTCCACTAATAAAGTAAATAAAGACATGTGGATTATGGGATCCTTTATAGACCTGCATGGAACATATCTGGCTCAGCTGGCAGGGGTCATGTAAACCTTCTCCATCCGTTACAGTTTGTGTGGTTTCACACCCAACAAATGTCAAAGCAGAACTCAGCTGCAACTGCCAAGTTTCGTCTGTGTTTGGGTTAAGCCATAAAAGAACCCACCAAATTCCACATCAGTCATTTCAGAGTTGCAAGAAACCACCCAGGTTCAGTGAGGAGGGCAAAAATCTGGTGAACATTTTGGCAAATATGGCCTGAACAGTGGCTTAAGAAAACCTTGTTTTTTTCAAACTTTGTATAGTCTGACCAACCTGATAGCTGGTCCATCCTGATGCCAAATAATTTTTGTTCCCTCTAGCTCTTATTTTGTATAGAAATGTTCAGAATGAAAGCACAGGCATGATTTTTAGCCCTCTTTAGGCATTTGGAATGTGCTCACTTACAGGTTTTCTGAGGCTAAAAGGAAACTCTCTGGTGAAGAGGGTTATTACTCATGAGTACAAGGACAGAGCTGATGAGGTCTCCCAAGATTCTCAGCCTGAAGAGGAAAGCAGAAGTGGTGAAACCCTTTTCACCAGGAAGCTTAGTGACAACACCAACTCTGGTACAACCCTCCAGAGTGTGCCTCTTCAAGGACATAAATGATCTCACAGAAGCTAAGAGGACTTGTCTAATGGTCAGAGCATGCGTGAAAGCTTTGGCAGATCAAGACAACATGAAGTACAACAGTAGCATGCTTGGCAGCTGAGTATTTTCTGGCAGCAACATCATTTGGACATCAACTTAAAATAAACAAGTATAAGACCAACCAAGGAGGACCAGACCTGTGCTTCTAGTAGTCAAGACTAAAGTGACTGGATGTTTTCCTGCTTTGTTTAAAATAGAAGGTAAAAGTCAAATGTTAGGTTATTTCCTGTATATGGTGTCTTGAGGATGTTTAATGCCTTCCACTTACTCTCTTTTTAGGAAACAAAAGGTTGGCAAGAAGTATTCTCTAAACAGAATTAGAAATATCTTAGGAAAAATGTTGGAAGAGACATTGACAAGCAAATGCCCCACCACCAATTTTTCAGCATCAAAACCAAATTCTACCAAACTTTTTTCTGAAGTTCAAAAAGTTCAGACTTTTCTTTTGTTATTAATTTGGTTTACTGGGTCTTTTTATTAGTAGTTTTAGCCCTCTCCACTTCTGTGATTTGGTCTGGAGCAATGCTCACAGAATACGACAGATTCTCCTTGGGTGTAAGTCAGTTCCCCTGATGCCAATGGATTTATTCAATTACAACACTTTACAGCTGGGCCACTGCCCTTAAAAAGCCCAGACCTCAGCCAGACTCTCAGACTTCCATGTTCTTTGAAAAAATATTCAGTTCCATTGTTGACTTAAGCGTACCTCAACTTTTGGAATTCATTTCACAAGGGTGTTGGAAAAAAAACCCAAAGCCTTGATCTCTAGTAATAACGAAAGCACCATGTAAGTAATTTCCTCTTTGCACAGATGGGATGAAATGTTATGCCTTTTTTTCACACAGTTTCAAAGAGTTCTTATGTCTGACCACATTCAGTTGTGTTGCAGACATTAGACTCACCCAAACCGTTGAATTCAAGAAAGAGGTGTCACCCAAAGAAGAGTTGGACACAATGAGAACATGCTCCAACCCCATTGAGAAACTGGATGGTACCACTCTGAGCGCCTTTGTGAGAGCCACACACTACAAAATGTTACCCCAACACTGAGCAGCAGACCGTATGGGGGATGGTAAGTGAGCAGCCCTTGCGGGAGAAAGGAAAGGTCACGAATAGGCTAAGGATTCTCAGCTGGGTGGTGAGGAAAACAATGATCTCAGTTTTGGAAAAGATTTGCATAATCTCCCTTATGAAATAATATCAGACATAGGGTAAATGGAAAGTAATCATTTATCTTCTGCCAGCTAACGGCTTGTCAGGCCAAGGTCCTGTATTATTTTCTTTGAATAGTTTTCCCGCCTCAAATCACTTGCAGTATTTTCTTTACAATATGATAGCAACACTAAAATGGGTATCACTGCTGTATATTGGAAGGCCAGTGTTGTATGCATCCACCAGTTAACTGGGATTCTCCTGTTACTTAAGTTTTTGTAAAGTCTGCAGAGGGTTTTTTGGAGCTGATTTTAGTTCCCTTTTGACTGTCCGTAATATTCACCACGGTTATCATGGCAACCTCTAACAGGACAAAAATTGGAAATATTTTTTCACAGGGTGTGATGACTGTGTCCTTGGATGCCTGTGCAAGCATCTGGGTCATTGCTGGGTATGAAGTTGCACAGATATGAATGACTTCATCTAGAGATCACTAAAGATGTCCTGTCTATTGCCAGTTACTTTTTCAATAAGCGAAAACATACAGACCACAGCTCTGGGAGCATCACTGTTCAACTGCAGTAGGCAAATACCGGAGGCATATAAACCTTTACAGGACTGCAGTGAGAAAGCTAAAAGAAAACAAGCCCCAACGTACCACTTCAGCAGCATATTTAGAGGCACCCTTACCTACTCGAAGCTCTTGTCCAAAGACTGTTTTCTCTCCCAGCGCGGAGCAGTTCCACCTCCCATACCGAAACTGGTACTGGCACTCATTGATTCCCATTTGTGCCCCTTCCCCGATCACAATGATGGCATCAGGGCGGCTCTGGCAGATGGCTCGCTGCCGAGGAGCCAGGCCTGGGATTTTGTTGCAGATGATATTAGCTCCTAAAGCCACCACAGATGACAAAGCTCTGAAAAAAAAAGCAGAAAGACACGTTATAACCAAATTGAGGCCACTGATTGCTTTTGCTGTGTGCTGCTTGCTGTGTGGCAGGCAAGGCGCTGGGAAAAAGGGGTAGGGTTGGAAGTTGGGTTCCTATAATGACCCAGACTTATCCCAACCTCTCTCGTCTGGCAAATAAGGTTGGAAATCTTGCAGTAATTCCCAATCTGATTTGTGCCAGAAACAATGAACAAAGGGAACTTTGGCACTTTTGCTTCCAGTCCTACATGCAGCCATCAGTTGATGTGTTGTGGAAAGCAAGACATATTTAAGAGCGAAAAACAGTGATAATTGATTGTCCGCAAATCTCTGGAGCTCACGTCTGCTTTGAATGACCTACATAGATTCAGGCTCAGTGTTTTAGCTACTGCAGCCAGTTCATTCACCCTTCATTTGAAACTGTTAAGCACAGTTTAAAGAATCACTTGATGCTACCAACCCTCTTGTCCATTATTACACTCAGCATATTGAGTGATTAATGAAAGTTCACCAGCATAACTGTGCTTTTAGATCTGGCAAATATCATGGAGCACATACAAGTGATCCTTAATACGTGCCATCCAGACTTGAAACATTTGTAGTTCTCATTCTTCAAGTGTATTTCCAGAATTCATTATAAAGTTTGCATATAACGTGCACCTGCCATATGTTTTCACTTTAGTGCATTTATTTTTCATTTTTCAGCTCACTTTTCAACATCTTTACAGGCTGCATTTTAAGTGGTAATATTTTGAAAAATAAGACAACATGAGTACACGTTCAGCGAGATGCCCCAGGTCGTATCTACCAAGTACCGGCCAGGCGCATGCCGGGATGCTTCAACTGGCTCTGGACAAGTCAGTAGGAGCAAAGAGAGGGGTATAGCTGTGTTTTAGCAAAACAGGCCTTGCTCAGCATGGTGGTGAAGGACCCGGAGACAGCCACACAAGCAAATCCTGGAAAAGCCCCTGCAACGCTGCCCAGCCAGCTGCCCTGCTCCTCAGCGGGCAAACGGGGCTGCCGAGGGCATTGCTGCCTCTCCGCAGCTGCAGGGAAGCAGCTCCACAAACCCTCTCCCCCTCTGGCTTGTCCCAGCCTGGTGTTGGGTCACACGGGTAACTTCATTTTCCCCTCAAATGCTGCTGTTGTCTGGAATGTAAAGACGCTCACCCAGCTCGTGCCGCAGCACCTTGGGTTTATGTGGAGTTTCACAACGGCAGAAGTCGCCATGTGTAAATGGGTTAGTAACAGGATACAGGCTAACTTCCCCGCTACCTCGCTCTCCATCTTGAACACTGACTCGAGCCTTTCTTCTTAGTGTTAAAAATCTCCCACTGGAAATACTCTTTTTGGAAAATGCTGACTAAACAAAATTGAAGAATTTTATAGGAATTTATCAACTTGATCTCAAAGGCAACTGCGAAACTACATAAATGTTGCATTTCAACGAAATTAGTGTTTCATTTTGCCATTTCAATAAACTACAGTAAAGCCAGAGCAAAAAAGGTGAAATGGAGAACTTTCCCTGGCCCAAATGAAATACCACTTTTATTGTGGAATGGAAATTCCGTGATGGTTCATTCTGCCTTTAATAGGTAATTGTGCATCTTTTCCAAAGTTAACAGTCTGTGAGAAATTTGCCAATTGTGTTTTTTATTTATGGCTTGGGAGTTTTTTATAGATACAGAGACAAGGTATTGCAAACACAGAGCATGCATACCATGTGGTACTACCTATTAAACAAAAATAAGAACAAAATGTAGTTACAGCTCCGACCACTCACAGTGTTTGGAGCAGGAGCGCTTAGACCTGTAGCTTTAATTCATGTTCCTCTGGGTAATGAGCAACAAAACTGGAGCATCAGTTGGAACCAGCGAGTCCCCAAGATGCATGCAGGTTTTGAGCTGAGGTTTTCTTTCCGGCCTACCTCTACTTAAACAACTGAATAAAATATTGAAATTATGATGTCTTTAAATCAGGACTTTCCAAGAGATACCATAATCTTAAAAAAAACATTATGAGTTTGATGCAGAGATAATAAGATTCTCTGACCTTTAAATGGCACTTTATATATTAACTTACAGCGTCAAAAGTTAAAGAAAAACACAGGGGAATGTATCAATATTTGGTTTTTTAAAACCAGGCACTTCTCAATACTGAAAAGTAAAAGTGTTGTTTTCTTTCATAGCTCACGGAGCTTTTAACTGTCTGACTTCAGCGACTTTCCACATGAAGTAGGATGCACATTCTGAAAATATTGCAGTAAAACACAAAGAAAAGTATTTTTCCTTTACAGCTGTTGTGTTGTATTTGGAAACATGTACTCTGCGATGATTCTAAAAGGCCAGGACCCTTTCCCAAATCATGTTAGGATCCAGGTTTGGCCCTTCCATGGTTTTAAAGTTATGACAAGGAAAGGTATCTTGTACAGAGTACGTAACCTGAAGAAGCCGGGGGAACAAGGGACTCTGCTGCTGCAGCTTGGTCCGTGGTCCTTCTCCCTGAGGGAGCCTGAAGGGAACCCGGGTTGTCCATCCACTTTCTGCCAGGATGCCCGGGCAGTGGCTCAGCTGAGGAAAGGGTGAATTTCTACAGCTGTTCTTCAGAGCAGAGCAACAGCCAGGCCTCCCCGGCAGCAGCACCTCCCCGGCTCCACATGTGCAGTGGTTCTCCGGGTGCCTCTCAGGCTGTGCCCCATACCCTCCTCCTGGCTTTGCCCGGTTCTCTGGGGCAGAGCAGGTGCTCAAGCACCCTGAGACCTCCCCGTCCGGTAACCCATTTCCCTTGCAGCAGGAGTTGCTTCAGTCACTGACCCTTCTAGGAAAACCTAATCCTGAAGGAATACAGGATTGGGTCCTAAGAAACAGCAAAGGCATTCAAAATTTAAGTTGATGCTTGACAGGCACAAGAAATGCAGTTCTGGTCCCCTGGCTGCCTGGCGGTCATTGACGTACTGAGGCCATGCAACCCGCTTACTGATAAAAATTATGTATAAGAATTATTTGTATATGATATAAATAGTTTTTTAAAGAATAAAAAAATAAAAATACTGAAAAAAGCTATGAGATAACTTTCTGACATAATTTTTTAAAAGTGCTGAGCCCCCACAGTTTCCACTATCATCTCAAGTTGAGCAGCAAAAACCTAAGACTTTTGAAACAAAGGAAAGCAAGAAAGAGTTGGCTACAGTATCTACTCCATGTGTAATTTTCAGTTTAGTTTCTTCCTCCGTACACATGGCTACTGTCTCATAATTAAGTTAAAGAGTGTATTCTTTGGTGTTTCATTGTTTTTGGAGCAGGCCTTGGTCAAAGTGTTTTAAAGCAGCTGGGTGAGTCTATTCATCCAGAAAATAAGCATGATCATATCTGCCTCAGAAGGTATTGTGAGGATATCATAATTACTATGTGTTTGTAAAGTGCTTTAAGACATTCCTCATTAAAAGAATTAAACTGCAATTATTGGAGGTGGAGAGGGCCTTAGTTTTTTTATTATTAATTCCAGGGACTTCCCCCTCTCTGGCCTGAACTTACCAGCATATTCCCTCAGTCTTGTTTAGCCTACTTTTAAATTGTTACTATAATTTCAGTGCCAAAAGAAATGCTGAATCATGAAACTGAGGTTTTGGAAAACTTTATTTATATTAAAGAAATGCACCCAGCAGCATTTCAGGCTTCCTCTCCGTTATTTCTTGCGGCATCCCTCAGTTTGTGCATCCGTCACACATTCAGGAGGGTTGTGCCGTGCTCCTGCGCCTTGGCAGGTTGCAGGCTACAGTTTTTTTTTTCACTAGATGGAGAATGTTTCACTTTATAACTGTCAAAAGGCAAATCCCCATGCCACATTTTGGCATCTTCTCCCATCTAATCTTTTCTGTGGTGCAAACTCTCTTGATTCTTATCACAAGGAAATACTGAGTGCAGTGTTTTGTTAAGAGTTCTGGTGCAGCTTACAGTAATTGTAACCATCCCGCGCCACGACAGCCCGCACACGTTTGAGTTTTATGTTGGGTCATCCAGATGGGTTATCCAATTAAACATCATCCACATGGGTTATCCAACTAAACAGCATTAGTGCAATAATGTCACGTTTCCTAAGCAATTAATGGTAATGGCTGGCATATGGAGAGCCTTCACCTTTCTTCATCATTTAATTAATCCAAAGGAAACACCAGCCTTGAAATCATAGTATCATAGAATCATAGACTGGTTTGGGTTGGAAGGGACCTCCAAAGATCATCTAGTCCAACCCCCTGCCGTGAGCATCTTCAACTAGATCACGTTGCTCAGAGCCCCGTCCAACCTGACCTGGAATGGTGCCAGGGATGGGGCATCTACCACCTCCCTGGGCAACCTGTGCCAGTGCTTCACCACCCTCACTGTGAAAAATTCCTTCTTTATATCCAGTCAAAATCTGCTCTCTTTTAGTTTAAAATCATTACCCCTTGTCCCATTGCAACAAGCCCTGCTAAGAGGTCTGTCCCCATCTTTCTTATAAGCCCCCTTTAAGTATTGAAAAGGCCACAATGAAGTCTCCCTGGAGCCTTCACTTCTCCAAGCTGAACAACCCCAACTCTCTCAGCCTGTCCTCACAGGAGAGGTGTTCCATCCCTCTGATCATTTTTGTGCCTGCTCCAACAGCTCCATGTCTTTCCTGTGCTGAGGGCTCCAGAGCTGGATGCAGGACTCCAGGTGGGGTCTCACCAGAGCGGAGTAGAGGAGCAGAATCACCTCCCTCGACCTGCTGGCCACGCTGCTTTGGATGCAGCCCAGGACACAGTTGGCCTTCTGGACTGCGAGCGCACATTGCCGGCTCATGCCCAGCTTCTCATCCACCAGTACCCCCAGGTCCTTCTCGGCAGGGCTGCTCTCAATCCCTTTATCCCCCAGCCCGTACTGATACCGGGGTTTGCCCCGACCCAGGTGCAGGATCCTGCTCTTGGAGCAATAGTTATGAACAGAGTTACATCCAAATAAAAAAAAAAAACACTGATCTAAATCCAGGCTCAGATAGGACCTTGCAGTTCAAACTTACAACAATCTCAGGGCCGATGTTTTGGAAGTATTGATTTCTGGATCAGAATCCTGAAACGTCGTAGCAAGCAAAAGTTCATGGCAGTGGGAGACAAGTTTCAGCTTATTTTCTGAAATAATGCTTATTTAATTATACAAAGTCAGATGACTACTGTTGCAAAAAATGAAAAATTCTCCCTCAAAATGTATTTCCTATTATGGTTGTGTCTTCTCTCTGGAACCCAAACAACTACAGCTTTCATTTTCACAAAGTTATGTGGAAAAATTGAAAGAACACAACCATGAAAATTATTATATATTCCAAGAAATTCATAAAAGTAAAAGTCACTTCAGAAATTAGACACTAAGGCCTAAAATCATGTGAGTTTTAAGAATATAAAATGTAATGCAGTATTGCTTGTCAAAAGAGAAATGTACTCCTCAATCGTTATTTGCTTTCTTGAGTCTGTATTTCATATTTGTAGGCATTTGCTTAACTTGAGCACATTAGTCATTTCATTGATTTCAAATATTATGCTTTTGCAACTTTAGATTAATTTCACATATAGGAGGGTCATCACTTGAACTGTAGTATATAGAAGGTCTTAGAGTCTTTGCACAAGTGGAAAATATATAAATAGAAAGTAAATCCTTACATAGTTGTACAACCACATGCGCTGCATGAGGAAAATTGTAAATTTTACTGTTATTAGAGGAATCTTATTTTTGTCAAAATTATGAAATAGAACTGTCTACGTATAGATAAACAGCAGTAACTAACCAGTCTTCAGAGCTGTCCGCAATCTCCTGTACAGGCACAGAGGTGTACTGAGAATTCTCCAAGCAGCTTAAAATTCATTTCCAACAAATATATAACAAAAGAAGATGTAAAATAGAGAGATTAAACCAACAACATATTTCATACAGACGAAGCACTTCACTTAACCAAGTTGATTTTAACCTTTTGATTAAAAAAAAAGAAAGAATTGCCCTAAAACTTCTTCTCCAGCAATCCTTTCTCCCTGGGCAAATACCATTTTATTGCAGGCCAGGAACGGCTTCAGGAGCTACACCTTCTCCTCCAGCACCCTCGCTCGTTTGTATTCCTGGCTGCACAGCAGCACGCTGCACGTTTCCCCCCCGAGCCACCGAGCCAGCCTTACTGCAAGCCCTTTGAATAGACGCCTGTAGGATCACCGTCTACATCGCACCCCTAACCCTGCTACTCGATATTCACCTGAAGCTGGTGTAGGGCAGGCGGTTCGTTTTCCGCAAGGAATGAAGGGATTTAGCTGCATGAATCCCATTAACAGCAGAGGAGCTGCACGGCTTAAACCTCGGCGCGCTGTACCGAAAACTTATCCTACCATCTCTGATAAAAACGCTCCATAATGGATTCTTTGTTAGGAGGAACCACCGAGATATTTTGTGGTGACACTGTGACACATCTGAAACAGTACACCACTACCGAATGGTTTACTTAATTAAGAATTCCTAAGTAAATATTTTGAGCGTGCATCAGTTGCAGAAATTGGCAGGAGCGTCCCGGGCTCTGAATGCCATCTGCATATGTTTAGGCTTTCAGTTCTGTTTTCCACCGCCGGATTTAGGAAATCATTGTTTGACGCATGTGTTATTGAAATGGAAATCCAACAGGGCTGCATGGTACTGTCCTGCCATGCACCCGTCTCTGTTAGAGCTCCAAGCTGAGCCTTCGGACCTGGGGGCCATGGACAGCGATGTCTTCAGTCCCACCGAATGAAAGGCAGAGATTTCTCTGAGGAGGCCACCCAAAAAAAAAGAGCCCGCTAGATTATACAGTGCGATTGCTGGCACGGTCAAGAATGAGAGTGGTGGGGTGGGTAGCCCCACTACGTAACAGAGCACCTTCCTCTGCAAGAAGAGTTTGCAGCTTGCACGGTGTCTTTAAGTTGCTGTGCAAAACCATAGGAACACCAGTGGTCCTGATCCTGAAATGGAGGATAGCCGAGGAGTGGTACTCGCTTTGGCTTCCCAATGCAAGATAGCTGAAGCTCCAACCAAAGGCCCGGGAGCTATTCCTCATCTGAACAGCATTATACCAAGTTAGGAAGGCTGGCACTGGTTAGTCAAAATCTGACTCTCCTGCTCACCAGCTGTCACAGATCCCATCCGTGCTTGGTACCAGGCTTTTACTAATTCTTACTAGTCATGCCAGAGCATGAGACAGCAAAAGCATTTATGGCTCCCGAGTATTACTGGCATGATATGCCGAAAACTGACATTCCAATCTGATTGTAAGTTGACCCATAGCTTATTTGGTGCATGGCTGGTCCACTGTAATAGTTTTTTATTAATCAGCCAGTGAGGCAACACTTGATATGTAACAGGATATCTTGAAGACCTGTTACATCTCTAGTTTACTTGTATTTAATTTTTCTACACCAAGGGAAGACTCGTGGAAAAGAGAGTCCTCATATGTACGTATATCTCCTATTGTATAGATCACTGGCAAATTGAACATTTACATTAGGCAGTTACTCTCTTACAGCAGGCATTCTGAATTTGCATGGCAAACTACTATACAACAAGCCTTTTCTTTCTTGTCTCCACTTACATTATTCTAGCAGCATCTTGTTATATGGTGGAAAACATTCACATCTTGTATATATAAAAATCAATAAAAGTAAAATAGTATGTTAAAGTATCTGAAGTGTGGGAAACATTGATTCCAAAGAAATTTGGGTTTCAAGAAGCGTTTGGTTTGCTAAACCAAAGTAAACTGATAGGCCTGTGTTGGAAGCTACAGGAAGGCAACGGCTCTCCTAGCATCCATGGGGCAATTCATGAACGGCTGGAATATTCCTGCTTTGGTCTTGCCAGTAATGAGGGTGGTGACATGCATGGCATAACTGAACTTACGTGAGTAAGTTTAATGAAAAATTATGTTGATATAAAATGATTTGATTTCTTTTAAAAACCCAGGACCTTATCAGATTTAGAAATCAAACTGGAACACTTCTGTTTCATACAATTCTTTTCTTATGGCTATATAAACACAGTTAACAGGGCCTACCATTTCAGTTCTGCAAGCACCCACACACCTGTGTTATGCCCTGCAAAGTACCAAGCAACTTCCACCATCAGTAACAAAAATGTCCATTCCTGAATGCCAAGACGCCTGCTGAGCACTTGCAATTGGTATTGATGTCTACCGCTATTATTTGCCTTCCACCCCATTTCTGTTTCCCTTTAGCGCTAGAAAGAGTCATGCTGATATCTAACAGAAAGTTACAGAGCTGTTTGCTGGATAGTGATACACCACAGTGGAAAGCAAAATTACCTTGCAGAATAACTGTGGCGGGATATTACAATTCCCCTTGTGTGGGGGAACACAACTTTGAAATACCAAAATGCCTGGAAGAGATAAGCTGCAGATTTTCTGTGTCTACACAAAAACAATTCAACATTATCGAGAAATAAAATTTGCACACTTCAAGATGTAAAATTTCACGCTTTTGTTATATTTCTCATACAGCAAACAAGAACGAATACATTCTGTCCGTCACACATACGGGCATTGTCCGGACTTTACCAACTCCAAGCCTTAATTAAGCATAACTGGAGTGTATGTTTTGGCTTTGTCCAAAGTTTAGCAGACAGCTCTCCCCTGTGAAAAGGTTAAAAGGGGAAGAGAAAGATGAAGTCCTTCAGGCAAAGTCCAAAACTTGGCAAAACCATATCCTGCTTAATTTGTGAGATCTGATGAAAGTGTGTCACAGTCATGGTGCGGGTCTGAAACCGTGGTAGAATGGTTCTGATGCACAGAAGCATACATTCCTTGGTTAGCTTACTCTAAAATGTCTATCAGTTTGTAGCAAATATGCATTTGTGTGTTTTTAATATTAAAGATGGACTTTTGGTGGAATCTATTTAAAAATACATGCTTTGTTATATTTTCCACTTAACATTTATGATATATCTCAAATTTTCAACTTTGCATACACAGGCCTTCCCTGGATATGACATAAAAATTGAAATATGTTGTAGTGATCTACAGGAAAATGAGGTAACCGCTTTGCAAAAATAAATTATCTAGATTTATTGCTATGGTAGTTTAGGTAGGAACTCATTTTTGTTAGCCAAGATGTGAGCAGTCAATGAGAATAAATTCAGAAAATTTACTAATGAGCCATTATGTTGGAAAATTTAGTCTTTTGTGTTAATTTTAAGACTACACTGCAGTGGCTGTTAATCATGAGGATGAAAGCATGTATGTGGCTTTAAGCTACACCTGAAAAGCCGTACAAAGTAGTCTCAGAGGTCCTTTTAAGTGAGGAAGGTGGAGAGGTCATATTGACCCCACACACAAAGTGCAATTTGGACTAAAGGACCACTGGAGGTTGCTATTTTTGCACAGATATATGACCACAAACAAAGCTGTTTGACAGGTCTTGAATTAGCAACAGAAGAGAAAAAATTAAATTCACTTTGTCAGTGATGCTGAATTTTTTATACACTGTATACACCAATATACTGAGAGTCATGATTTATTTCTTCTTTTCCTTTCCTCGCCACTATTTTCATGGTGGTAAATCTTTGCTAAGGCCATAAGATATCAGGATATGAAATTAAATAACATCTGCAAAAAAAATTAAAATCAAAAACCCATGGGCTTAATGCTGTCAGGTTTACTTACTGGCCTGTTTCTACAGCTGGAATGGGTGCATTGCTCAAAACAGTGGCAGCGTTTGCTGTTCCCATCTGCTCTTAATGTCCCACCTAAGGCAAGACCATTGTTTGCTAACTCAGGGGATGAAGGGCATAAGGTCTTCCCTTGATTTTTCTCTACAGCTGACAAAGCTTTGGGATGACATGCCATCAGGGGAAGGGCAGCCTCTCCTGTGTAGGTGTGGAGAATGTAAGGAAGCGAGTGTGGGGGCTGGGCACCTAAGTGTACCAGGTAGATCATTGGCTCCTTGACGTATTCCCAATTTGGTTGCAGAGCCTCGAACCCTAGACTTTTTCCTCCTCAATGGCCCACTTTCACCTTTCCCTCAAATTACACTAGTTGTTGTACACTCGTTTATAGTGAACACACTTGCATTGTTTCCAAGATGTGGGAAAAACTGGGAAAGAAACATGAAGTCCCAGCAGCAGACACCATTGACCTTGCCAGGTCTGGCATGAAGGCAGGTCTGCTTTGCCCTTTTTCGGAGCAACTAATTACATCACAGTTTCTCCCGGGTGATCTGCTTTTGGAATCTAGATATTTTGCCTTTTCTCTTATTTTTCTATAGATTCAGAGACCGCACAGCCATCCTGTGGTTAGTACTGTCATGTTGCTACCAGTAAGCAAAACGCCATGTCACATTCCTCAGTAGAAGGCTGGCATAACTAGAAAGAGAGTCCGCAGAAAATTACACAGGCACAAGCTAGTGGAAGCAGCAGAGAGGCATCTGTTCAATTTTAGGTGACATGGCAGATACAGTCTCCCTCCAGTCCCTGGCACTGGAGATGCAGAGTGGTTGAACAGCCAACCCACCTCTCAGACCAGGGTACTTCTGCACCATCGCCCTGCCGTGAGCTCAACCTCACGCAGACGTACCCAGACTAGCTTTAGGTGACCTGCCAGAAGTTGCAGCGTAACCACCATAGACCTGAGGTCGGCATAGGCTGATTGCCTGGGTACTTGTCCTGCTCCTAGGACAGGTTTGGCAACCGGGAGGTTGTGCTATGGGTAGACAGGTAGCTTTAAATGAGCTCACTAGGCTGGCTGCAACGTGAGCACGTTCCTCAAACGGAGGTGCCATGAAAGTCCCTTTCAGGCTGCACAGCTCAGATAAGCTTTTGCAAAGCCTTGATTTAAAGAAGGAAAAAGCTGTTGGGACCAGCATATCAAATACAAGAGATCTATCACAGATTTCAATACGCTAGATGCATAGTTGGCACCCTTCGTGCTTTCCTGGTTGTGTAGTCCTATTTGCTCCAGTGGGAAATCTGCAATTAAGCTGCAAGCCAGTCTAAGTAAATGTATCATAATACGACCCTGCATAAAGACTTCATAGTAAACACCAAACCCCAAAATCATTTTGAAGAGGTGGAACTAAGGTGGCTACCTAAGAAATACAGGGTGTTGAAACACTGCATTCAGCAGGTTTTGTAAACTTTTAATAAGTACTTCTCTAAAAACAAACAAAAAAATACAACATATTTTTGAGCAAATATCAAACTAAATTGCCCTTGTAAAAAATGGTGTTTTTAATAGCCTATTAGTGCATCAACTAATCTTGCCTTCTCCCTTCAGAGTCTGTTTGTTGACCTTTATTTCCCAGCGACAAAATTATTTGCAGCCTTCCTGCACCTTTATGACTGTAAGCGAAACTACTTGCTGCTTTTGTGGAGCAGGCCTGCATTCCTTGCACCCAGTGAAACTCCCACTGGCTCTTGATAATCGTGCAAAGAGAAATTTTGATCCATCGGATAGATAATTTATGCTTAACTTCCTTACATGAATTATCCCATTGAAGTTGCGAGACAGTTTGTCTACGTGAGGTTATTCACGTTAGTAAGAGAACGAAGGAGGGTTTAGTTGTTAGCATACTATGAGACTCATCAAGCCTTCAGATCTGTTCCCAGAAGTTGGACATTACTATAAAATGGCTGCAGTCTGAGAAAGCCTTGAGGGTAAAAAAGGGGGGAACCCCTCAGAAACCGTAGAATATAAAAAATATATTTCCTATGAAGATTTCCAAATATTCAAAACGTTATTGCATTCAGCATATGGGCTTTCTGTGAACAGAAACACGGAGTTTTATAATCTGAACTGTCAACACTGGTGCAAAACAACGTAACACCCAACAGGGCTAATGAATTTCTAAAGTTTGTTTCAGCTGCTTATTTCAAAACTTCAATTTTGACTGATGTAAGAGCCATGGTAAACCACACAGTAACTTTTGTAGTTCCCTGGCTTGTTGAGCTTATTTCAGGTGTTCAGAAGGATTAGCAAAAGCCATTTTGAGTTGTTTTTCCAGAGGGAGTTTCTAAATTTGGTAGGCAGCCATAAAAATCGTGCGATTGTGTTATTATCCCAGTGGCCTGTGCTGGGTGTGTCTCTGGCTTTTTGCAAATCACTATAAGCTTGTGAAAGCAGCTGGATGAAATACTTCTCCTTCTAAAACCCTCTGTCAAAAGATCACACACACACTGAAAATCATACACATGCAAGCATTTACCTGCATTTTGTTACGGTGTATATTGACCCCAATTAAGCTTCTTCCTGCCTTCAACCTGAAGATGCTGTTGGCTATGGGCATCTCGCATGCCTCTTTCCTCCAGTACTCTTTCTAAATCTAATAATTTGAAGAAGTCCCTTTATGGACATGTAATCACATTTAAAGAGATAAGTGATAATAAGCATTTGGGATTCACAGCTGAGCCAGCAGAGATGGTACTAAAACAGCTACATAAAATGAGGCGTATGAAATCTATAGAGTACATAGGCAGATGGTGTGGCACATGCAATGTCAGTCAGCAAGCACCCGGGCGGGCTAAGCACGGCTTAACAGCTACATCTGAGCCACACTCCAGTCTTCATCTTCTGCCAGCCTCACACTCTTAGATAAATCTTCCTTCACTGTTAACAAATCGTTACCCTGTTTTTATCCCAGTGCTGTCATTCTTTTGCCACTGATTTTTTTAACCTTTTTACCCTTAAGTGCAATAGAAATTGGTAGAGAAGCGTAACCTTTCTGCCTGAATTACATGTAACCATTCTAGAGAAGAAAAACTTAAACTAACAATAACATCATAAAATATAATTAAGTCTTGAAACTATTAAATTTTCCTAAAATCCTACAACTTAAATATCATTAAGCTCTATGGCACTTACCCACTACTCAGAAGGTGAGGCTAATTAAAAAAGGGTTGTAACCATAGCCAAGGATAGTCATGGGCATGCTTTAAGGTGTGAAATCTGCAACCTGCATTCTAAGTTTCTCCCAGTGGGTACCCGAACGACGTGACATGGCTTTGTATATGCTGTTAAGCCAACCCCGGCAAAACCAAGTGCACGCTTATCTTTAAGTGTATCAGCAGAACACATGCATCAAAAGATCTATAAGTGCACGCCAGAGCACTCGGCTGGACTGGCGTACGTACACACAGCAGGGTGCAGAGCTGGCCACTGTGTGCTTGCACTGAAAGGCTCCCGTTATGATATTACAAGACCACAAATGCCGGAGAACTGAATGAGCTGCATTCCCCAGAGAGAGTCTTGTGAGAAAGCAATGTGGTAATCACTTCTGTCTGAACGGTGAAGGGAGTCAGTAGTGAATCGACCTTTCCCTGAGGCAGGATCAGCTACGCCTTTCTCACCCCTGACAGAATACTTAGTACTATTTACAAAAACACTCTAACTTAATTTTCCCTGGATTTCTACAATTAAAGCTCAGTGCTTCTTCTCTGATGCCCCAGGGAAGCAGAGAATATTTTGTTCCCAGAGGTCTTGCACCATCTTTTATGTTTTTGATAAATCTTCTGCAGAGCAAAGCAGTCCTCCTTCTACTTTTCCTCTCAGTCATGAGACCTTTGATAATTGCTATCGCTCTCTCCAGAGTTCCCTCCCACTGGTCCATGTTTTTCTGCACAAGAAGCTGCTAAACTAAATATGACTGGCACTGAAGGAAATACACTCCCCTCTCCTCCTCACAGGGATACAATAATAAGACAACTGGTTTTTCTACCCCATACATTTAGTGCCATTCTGGATGCTCCCTTCTACCCACTGATCCTGGGCTACCCTTAGCTCTAATTTGGGCAATACCTCAATACTGTGATCAGTGGGTATCTTCTATATGATGCTCTTACCCTTCCTTGCTCACCAACATTACGTCCCAAACCCCAAAGTGTCCCTCCTTCCTTCATACCATGGTCTGAAAAGGCATGTAGCAGAAAAGGCAGAGCGCTGCTCCTCTCAGGTTTGGTCTAGCGGAGAGCTGCCCTGTACGAGGGGGATGACCAACTCCACTGACTTAATTAAGGACCAAAGACCTCAAGCCATCTGCAATTACTGAGGCTCCCTGACTACTCTTGTTAGATTAACCACCACATTCTGGGATAGCTGTAGGTGAGGGCGAATGAGCTGATCTGAGAAATCTTGGTATCATACTGAGAGTGAAACTTAATATATTGAGTGTACCAAAACCAGTACTGGCTCAATACTGAGGTCGTCTTTTGTATCCTTCATGGCGATATAGGAGGAAAATGAAGCAAAACACTGCCAAACCTGAAACCTGAGATCTGAAGTAAAGTGACTATTTAGTTCTCATTTTACAGTGAGTTTCCATTGCTTATGACTTGTTCAGTTCCTGCATGGACCCAGTGTTAAGGCTATCTTACAGCTGTGTCAAATGGGAAAAATATTTTGACTCTTTGAACTTGTGTCTCACCCCCTCATTAGTGGAACAGTAACAGTTGTGCAATTAATGTCCAGTTATCAGCACTTCTTTGATTTGCAAATAAGGCGAATTGCATCATCTGACTTTGAAAATCTGGGGCAGATGGAGGGGAAGTGTGGTAAAAAGTGTAGAAATACAATTTGCATAGATTATACTTGATATTTACATTAAAGCTTTTAGTGTCTGAGACAGGATAAACTCTGGCAAGTAAAACTATCCTCACTAAATACTTAAAATACAAAAAGGTCATGTTAAAAACATCTATTTTAAGAGTCTTAGAAATATTGCATATGTTGGCTCCCACCAGTACACAGTCGGAATAAATCTAAATCAAGTTTTGTGCATTATTGAGTAGAATTACAGCAGAGGAAACTAGTTTCCCAGTAAGTGATAGCCAAAGTAGGCTTGACCTGTTTTGGTTTCACTGCGCTTCTGAGAATCAAAACAACTGCACAGGAGAATTGCTCTAGTTGGAGGTCTGTGAAGTGGCTACGAGAAATGAGGTGGCATCACTTCCAGCCTCACTGGGTCATTCTCTCATGTCTCAAAACAAAGTCAAAGAAGTTGTTGTTGTAAGGAATGACATGTGTTGGTGAAAAAGTGTCTTTCAGTTGCAGGCTGAAATGCAGTCTCTGTTTAATTTCTAGGCCAGTCTGTATTCTCAGGGGGGCCTAGGAGTCAAGATTAAGAGTCCAAATCATTAAGTGCTTCTGAATTTGCTATAATACATGGATTTTCTATAGAATATGGTATAAAACTTTCTATCCAATACCACTTTACATAAACAGCTCTAGAATTAAGCCAACATTTACATTTTTTTATTCAACTTCTGAGTATTTCATCCTAGTAAAAATCAAAGTGCCTGATTTTATTGGATTACCATTGCATTAGTCCATCAAAGTGCATCCCTAAACTCCAGTTTCTCTAGCTCACACACGAAGGACTTGTGCTGTATCCTTGAGCTTTCCTAGCTTAGCCTATAAGATTCAGGATGAAACTTTATTGTCATGGCAAAACAAACATGTAGCATGGGAAAGACGTTAATGTAATACAAAATTACATGGAAGTTGAAAGCCCGAAGTAACTTGGAGAGCTGGGTTTTGGTTTCTTTGGATCTTTAATCCCCAGAATGGCTCGATTTTTTTTTCCAAATTCTTCACCCAGGTCTAATGACCATTGAACAGTCTAGCAGGCACTACACATGAGATAGGATTAGGAGGTCATGGGTTCAGTCCGTAAGTAGGACCACTCACCCCTGTCACAAATCTACTCAGTTGACAGACAATTCTTTGTGATGAGTTGGCCACCCATTTGGAGGGTCAACAGAAATCTCGCTTATTTTGAAAATTTGACCATGAGACACAAACTGCCTTTCTGTGTGGGGAAGCCCACCCCACAGACACACAGAAAAAAACAATCACAGTTCATGCTGTTCAAAATCCATCCTCCCAAGGCTCTTATGTGGTGGCTAGTGTTTTCCAAGTGGAGTACTTTTATTCTGACTTCTGGTATGTTCTAAAAAATTATGGAATGCTGCAATAATCTTTATTTTAAAGGAGAAACTAGCTGCAGTGGCTGAACACCATACGTATTTGTTCAGTAACTTTAATAAAGAGAATGCTTTGAATGCTTTCACAAAAAAAGGTATTATAAAATAATACCTTAATGCCATGTCTTAAAGTATACTTTAGACCTCTCTTAAACGTCTTGTTTGTTATGCTTCAAAACTTCCTGTCACCCAGAAAAAAAAAAAAATCCACAGCATTCTTTCTGTCTTACAGAAGTACAAAACTAAGAAAATCACCCCTTTGGGGTTTTCTGTTTAGTATTTGGAAACGTATAGCTTCATGAAGGATCTGATAACTAACCCATATGGTGCATGATCCTGATAATACAATCCAAACATCACAAACCAATTCCCAAAAGCTAACAAGAATCAGCGTCTTTGTTGTAGAACAAAACAATGCAATCTCATGCTAACCCAAAATCCAGTTCCTCTGGAGATACCAAATGCCTAATTCACAGTGAAAAATAGATGGTGATAGATGATGACGCATGTCCTACAGTTTGATGTTGCCTCCCAGAGATGAAACAGAGGGCTTGATCTCTTGTGGTGTTAAAAATTCTCTGGCATTTTTTTGAATCAGAGAACTGATGGAAAATCAGATAATTATACTTGCCTGCATAAAATTCCTGTAAGTATTAACTATATATTGTATTCTCCTCTTTCTTAAACAGTTTTTCTGCATTTGTTCTATATAACAACCATCCTAGCTTTTTTCTGGTAAAGCTGGGGACAAGAAACCTGTTGATTACCTGAGTAAATGTGATACCGTTTCCTGCTGAATGGCTGATATTTTCCAGTTCTGAATTGAATGATTCTACCTACGAATTTAGACATGGTTTTTATTTAGGTATTTAACTCTATGGCCCAGTGGGACAACCCTGTGAACGTAAAATTGAGCACACGTGTCAGAGACCTGCAACTGTTTAGGGACTCCTTCAGAAGGGACAGAAATACCATATATTCATGACTGACTCTGTTATATACAACACATATACAGTGTAGGTGGATGTGTCTCTAACTCAGAAAGAAGAGGGGTATGATTTTGAGTGTTTGTTAGGATGCTCTCTGACTGGAAAAGTGAAGTGGTACCAGGATGGATTTTGGCCATAACCTACCACAGAGGACTTGTGGGTGGCTTACAGTATGGCCAGACTTATGAAATAGGCTTATTACTTTTGAACTTAAATCATGTACTTTGAGGATCTGCGGGCTTTCAAGAAATGGCAATAAATGAATCCACACCAAGAGAATGATCACCCTTCTTGTTTTGCTAATAGAGGAAAATGTGATTTACAGAACTGGAGACTTGACATTATAATTATTTTTATACCATAGGCCCTTTTTGAATCATAAATGTCACAATCGGTTCTCTAGCCAGTTTGGTTATTTAGCTCAAAACCACCCTTGTATTATTTCAGTGAAAGACATAAACACTGACAGTCAGTTTCTTGGTGAAGGGATTATTCACAGTTCTGCCAAATGTTCATCACAGTGTATCCTCCATCTCTACAAAACATCACTGCATAAAACTGTAACACAGAAAAAAGTTCATCAAGAATAAGAAATGCTTCCTGTGACCCAAAAAAAATCAGTCACACAGAAGGAAAATGTGAACCCAAAAGAGAAATAAAATAGTTGGTGGTATAAGGTGGGTTAGGTATAACCCTAACATATTACAGTCCACAATAACCACTTTCACTGACTGAAGTCTACACAAGCCCTGGCTGAAATGCTAATAACTTCCAGGACTAAGATAGGAAGGACCAGAGAAAATTGGAAGTTCTTGGGGAAAGAGACCTTCTACTCCAAATCTGTTGCCCTCTGTTGTTAGAGTGTCACCTGTGTCCATAACATGGTCACAGCTGCGACAGCAGCATGGGGAGATTTATGCAAGAGTCCAAGCAATGTAAAGGAGGCAGAAGGGAACACAGTCTGGTCTGAAGAAGCTGTGCTTGGCAGGGCTGCTAGTCCACGCCAAGCACCACACTGCGCTGCTAGTGGTACCCAGGCTAAGCAGGATCTGGTGATACCAACAGCTGCAATATGCAAACATGGCAACAGTGATCCCAGAAAACATGTGCACTACGGCAGAGATGATTGAGCTGCTCGACCTTAGATGACTCAACGTGACAAATACAGGGATTACAAAGGAAAATGAAACTCTACATAGCCAGGATTAAAAATGTGATAATTTAATAGTGGGTGCTTGCCTGATGGCTTTTTTCCAGTTATAGAAGACGTTCTCCTCCAGTTCTTCCAACGCCCAGTTCATGTATTTTTTAATTTGAGAATGAGAGGACAAAAAAAATGTTGGCACATTTCTTTTGGTAAGTTTCTAGAAACTGATGTTCTCCCTCCCATATTTCCCTCTCCACACCCAGTGACCGCAGTATTCAGTGCTGAACTGGAAAAATCTTCTCTGAGGGTGAAAAGGTAGTTCCTTTTCCATAACCATTCAGTCCTTGAATTCTGTATAGAAATTGTCGATGAGGCAATGGCAAATAATGACAGCTGTGGTGTTCTGGGCTGCTGCAAATTACCCCAAGGCTGATCGACCTCATGTCATTCTAAACTACTACTTTCATAATGATCTGAACCAATGGTGTGAAAATAAAAAGCTGTGTTATACTTGCCTACAGCAACTTGTCTCCTTGGTCACTGATTCTTTGCAATGGTCTTATGTCTTCATGGGTACAAAATTCTGCACCAAATAATTTGGATTCCAGCAACAGCACCCACACTACACTTGATTTTGTGAAGTCACACAGAAGTAAGTTTATATTTTCAAACTGTTATTACTGCAAGCTAGAGGGGATGAATTAAACATCCCTTACTCTGAAACGTGGTAAACTGTTGGGTGGCTTTTATTTTTGTCTTATTGACAGACTGTCTTCCTAGGGGCTGAGATCCTTGGGTTTGATTGCAAGTTGTTGACTTGCAAGCTTACAACTGTCCTGGCCTGTGTTAAGTCATACGGAAAGTTGTGTAAAAAGCAGGCAAATTGCAACTTGACATGGGCATAGATGACTAAAAAAAACATGAAGAAGTAGGTCCCTGTGAAAATCTTGTGAGTTACTGCAGCCAGGGATTGAAGCCGGACTTCTGCAATTTCTGTACAGCAACTTTATCAAGGAATTAAGTGTTGCTGCAGCAACTCTACACTTACGCTTGCTACAATACGTTAGTTTCCATTATTTTTTCTTAATCGGCATCAGCTGTCAGTGGGATCCAACAGGTTCTGAACCTTCCTCTGAGCATGCTGAGACACTGTACAGGCAAACCAAATCATTTTCAAAACTGTCCTGTGTGAAATAAAGAAAAGCCTAGGGTCTTAAAAAAATCAGGGATTGAAAATTCCTAGCAATTTGGAGAGAAGTGGTACTGTTAAAAATGTGAATACTGAGGCACAGAACTATGCAAAAAACTGTTTGTTTAGAATTTGAATGTGGCAATTAATCCAAAATGTCTTCTGCTTCGCAAAGCTTTTAATGAATTTTTAATGGAAAAGCCGAAGAAGAATATCTTATATGGCTCCCTACTATCTTAACTTAGTGAATCTTTTCATATGCAGTATCTTTGCCAAGCAAACTCTTACTCAACTCCTCAGTCCTTATTGAAACTTGTAGAATTACCTGTTCCTTGTTGGGGTTGAGTAATTCCAACCATTATAGCACAATGTAAAAGGAAGAGATCAAAACACCACGCAGGAGTTTGTAGAAATTTGTTAGCTATGGTTTCCAATAGATGTACACCTTTAAATAGGATCAAAACCAAGCAGTTGCTGGACACTGGATTAAGTTTTGCTGGTTTTAGTTGTCTGATATTGATATACTCCACATTTTAGAGGCTTACAGCTTCTAAATGGCATGGGAAGCCTCCCTGGCATATACTTAGTGATGTATTTTACCACATTTACCTTCCTATTGTCCTTCTGAATGAGAAACCTTAGCACTGTAACGTCAAATCAGGGAGATGATAGGCCAGATGATCCCATATGTTTAGGATTTGAAATGGAAATCTGAGAGATAGTCCTCTGGAGTCACAGGCTTATAGAAGATCAGGCAACCTGACTCAGGTCTCAGCTGCTCTCTTCACATCTAGGGTATCAGCTCACTTCCCATGTTCACAGCCTGAGTCAGGCTGTGTGAGGGATGCATCAGATGGGTAGAGGGTATTGAGTCTCTTGGTCCTAAAGAGAAGCCTACACTTGCTCTCCTTGCTTACCTATTCTCCCAGGAGGTCCGCAGACAGGAGGTGGAGAGTCACTTCTCCAGTGACTCAGATACTGGATCAAAATAACAAAATCTGGTCCTACTCTTGGCTCTGACCAACTGCGTATCTTTGGGCAAGCCACTTCATTGCCTTCTGCTTCTTCCCTGCTTCCTTGCATTCATCTGCTTTACCTTCCTAGAGGGTATGCGGGCCAGGACAGTGGCTCGCCTGTTCTTGTAGTCTCTGCCATGGTAAGGACTCAGTGCTAGCCATTAATTTAGTTGAAAAATTAATTAGAAGGCACATACCGGCTGACTCCCACATAGGTACCACCAGTAACAAACAAGCTGACAGCAAAGAAGGGAGGCACTAAAAAATTAAACAGTACCATCGTTTTTAGTGCTTCCCTCTGCCATCCAAATTATCCTTTTCAGATTCTTTTAAGTGATCTTGATCTTTTTTGCTGTATTTGCTTTTACTACTTTGCTTGGGAGAAAGATATTGTGTTGGGATTTTGGGTTGTCTTTCTGGCTGCCCATAGGGTTTTTCCTAGCAGAGCTGATGCTGTTGCCAAAGTAGTAATTCTAAAACAAATCATCCTCTTCACTTTTCCCGAAGATATGTCAGTGTTTCCAGAGAAGCTCCAGAGAAGGCACATGAGTGTAGATATAGCAAATCTTAAATGCTTCCTTCAGGTGGCTCAGCAGTACCCTCTCAAGGACCGTTTTCAAATTCAGCTATGTTAAACAGACTAACATGTTAGTTACATGGGTAACATGTTAATGTTAGTCCATGTATCAGTTATCTCCTTCTAAAGACAGGGAGGACATACTGAATGTATTATATCTCAAATTCTTATCATAGATGCAGCCCAAGTATAAATACAGCAGAAGTTTTGTGAATTTATTGTGTTAATGTTGACCATGTTGACTCCCCACTGGGCAATAGCACATCTCTTCTCTGCTTTGCTGTCCTTTCCTCCCTTGCTTGCTGTACATCCCCCTCAGTCTGGAGGAGCCGAGCTCCTGCCAACAAACTGAAGCTACGGTGCTGTGCCTTGGATAGTGCAACCACGGGCCGCCCCTACCTGCACTGCCTCTCAGGAGGAGTTCCTCCTTCCTTGGAGGAACCCAGTGGCTGCATTCTACCATCTAAAGCTTTGTAACGTCACCCAAATCCTTGTTTGACCCCTAAAGAGGCCACGAATTACTCCTCTGAGAAACCCAGAACTAAAGCACATGCCAGAAAGGATCCAGACTTTACGTGAGCGCTTCCCAAGCTGAATAGCCCACGACTCCCTTAGTGGTTTGCTCTAGTGACTCCTGCTGTAATGTTTGCTGTCATAAAAATAAGGATGGTTCTGCTTTCAGCTTCCGGTCATTGGTTCAGACACTAATGCTTGTCACAGAAGAGCAATTGACAGCCAAAAGGGAAACTGAAACCTCTGCAGTATGAAATTTAGTTCTGACCTATGACGCTGACAGTAGAATCCTAAGGTATAGCTGCTTTCTCTTTCTTCGCTAACGAGTCTCACTGCTTTTCCTTGGGGTAAGTTAAATGATGAGATAGTGAATTTGACCCATTGCTTCCCATAACTTAGGTTCTTGCCAGCTGCCCACTCTCCTTGCGTGTCCAAAGGCTGGAGGGTGTTACAGTACTCACCCTGTGGGTTTAGCCACAACCTAGGGGCGTCTCAGAGGGAAAACTGCCACCCTCCCGGCCCTGCTTCTTGGCCTTGGAGCTGACACTGGCAACAGGGGAGTTAATTACCGCCAGTTACAGAAGGGGCTTGGTGGGGCCCATGGGGACGCTGCTGTCAAGCCACAACATCCAATTTCTCCACAGCCACCCAGCAGCCATGGTGTGATGATGTCTTCCAACTAATGCTGCTCGAGACAGACTTTGGGCTGATCACCATAAAGCTGGGAGATCTCCATCCCATGAGCTTTGGTCAACCACAGCCCACCACTTTTCTGTTCGGATGTATTCCACAATATCCTTCTTCTACTACCCCCCTTCTTCGTGTACCCTAGGCTAAAGCAGCCAAGCTGGTTTGCAGGCTGCACCTTTTAGAAGGGTTGTTTTTTTTTTTCTTCAAAAAAAACAAAGCAAAACCAGAAATTGCTGGGGTTGATTTTTCTTTCAAATAATAGTTAACTCCACCTTTGTTACAGATACCTGCACACACATGCACACGTACACACGTACCTATGCTCACACACACCCAGCCACTTTGCTTTCCTTCTCTTGCAAAGTGTAATCAGCCATAGAAATTACAGTATGTTCTAACGTCTTTATCTAAAAATACACTTTGTTTTAATAAGACCTAGAGTTTAAGAGTTAGGATAGATTTAACCAAGAGCTTATAAGCAGGGTGCAGCCCTCAGAAAGCTGCCGTGTGAAATTATCACTTAGTGGTTTTCTGTCATCTATGTGGTAAAGTTTTAATTTGCCCTGTGGATGCTTCTGTTTCTTTGGCAAGACACAAAGTAGTTCTTTTTTTTTGCCCTGCAAAGGCATCCAAATATGTCTTTTCATTTACTGAGTTGTTGATACAAAGGAGTCCAGTGTAATAGGCCAAGTCTATGTATCTCTTCATTGTGAGTAAGGGGTGTAATAAGCCAAGTACCAAAGTCATTAGAGTAATATAAGGGATGAATTCTGGCAATGGCTCTAAACCCCAAACTGTTAAATTCTAGGATTTAACAGGTTTCAATTAACTTGTTAATTTAAAAGGGAGTGAGCGAGCCAAGATATTATGATATGTCATAGAGGAAGCCTCAGAAAATCAACTATGGAAAGAACTGTTTCCTAAAAAGAAGAAAAATAAAAAGAAAACTACAGGAGGGTCTCATGTCCCACGTCATTCTACCAGTCTTTCCATTTAAATCACTATAAGCATACATAATATTAACTGATAGAAAGCAACTCCACACTGACATTTTAAGGTCATGAGGTCAAGAACTTGTAAGTTAGGAAGTGCCAACATGAGGACTGACAGTGACACTTTAATTCTTCTGCGTGTGCACAGTGACACAGTCTGCAGTTCCACGGCAACACGACCTCTTTGTCCACAGGCGCTCTCCTCCACTTAGTGCACAGGATGGATGTGCTCCCTTGATGAACAATTGCTCTGGTTTTCTTTCTGCTTGTTCACTGTGCATGCCCCAGGCTTTAGTAGTGCTTCAACCTCCATTTTACTGATGAATTCTGAGATTCACCTTGTTTTTTGCATAGTGTTGATCAATACAATTTGTGAGAGAATCACAGGAAAATAATTTCATAATACCCCTTCAAGGTGAGGAGACGCGATTCCTCGCACCTTAGAGATTTATCAAGATTTAGCAATGAAGTGTTCGCCAATCTAAGGAGTTCAGTTTGACAACCCTGAGGACACCAGCCTTCAAAATACTTTTTTGTGTTTGAAACACTGATCCTTCTGACTTCTGCTGCAGCTGGGCTTGCCCCCCACTTCAGCCAGTAACATCCTGGGAACCCAAATCAAGCAATGAAATACAGGGAACAGCTACGACTAGCTTTAGAAAAGATAAAGTTTAAATGACTCAGCTAGCAATACACAGGCAGTCAGGATAGGAGGAGGAACAGAAGGAAGTTCCCAATAGCAACACTCAGATGCTTGACCCATAGGACTTTCCTGCTCCTCCACGGACAGCCTGTGCTCAATCACAGCCCCTGGAAGAAAACCCACCAGCCTAAAGTCACTCTAAGCAAATGCCCCACAGCATATGTTCCTGAGGCAGGGATCCTGTAGAAAAATGTGACCGTGAAATTAAAGACCACGTGCTATGCACATTTAGGCAGGAGCCACACTCAGGATCCATTGGCAGTTCTCCAGGGAAAACAAAAAAGCTACTAAACTGAAATTTTAACCCAAATTTGGAGCTTTCAAATGCCAAATTTGGACACAACTCTGATACCAATTGCAAATTCCTGTTCAAGAGCACTCTAGAGATTATGAGAGAAATGGTCGTGAAGGTCAGGGCAGCCTCTTTCTAAGAGTCTTATGAGCTGTCTTGCCTGAAATTACTGAGGCAGTCATAGAACAGGAAAAGTCTTAACATCAAATTAAATGCATAACAATCTCTCCTATAATTTCAGGTAAAAATTCCCCCTCCCTGCTTTGGATTGTATGTATAGTCCTAAATTATACCAGCTGTGGCCCAGTTTCTCACCCTTACATCCATTCTGAATAGTGCTCTACTTAACCTGTAGACGGAACCACCTGAAACGGTTTAGAGTCCAGCATTGACAATTATGTTTGAAATTCACTACAATCGGTCCTCCAGAAAAGGAAAGGAAAAAAAAAAAATCACTCCTGCATGTTGGGAATGCCCAAAGTTTAGGCTTTATTTTATAGCATTGTAAAAGGGTGAAAGAAAACTCTCTGTCATTTCCTAGGCATTGTACTGCTTCCTTACCTTCAAAGATGCATTTCTATAATTTTTTTCACAATGTCTGTTTTCTTATTAAAATCAAAAAGCTATATAAGAAGATTGTTATAATGTTTAGCATTTCCTTCAGCCTTAAGTGCACTTTCTGAAGAAAAAAAGAGAAAGGAACATTGACAGGCTATTGCACCCCACAGGGCATGTCCTTGTGAGAGGTAATGTTGTGAAGTAAAAGTAGTAAACAGTGGTCTCCACATTGACAGAGCTCCCCAAAAGCAACTTTCAGAGTTAAAAATATTTCTGCAGAGATTGTAAGCCGAGCATTCAGTAATGGTGTAAGCAACTAGAATAAGAAGGGGTTTTCTTGTATTGTTCATGCATTCTAGCACCTTTTAATAAGAGATTACCGGGAAAACCAACATAACATCTGTCTGGAAAAGCTAATCATCTGATCTTGTTGTCCATGCCATATAATTGCTGTTAATTCCATACGTCGCAATACCCCTTCCCTTGCATTCACAGTCCTTTTATCTCTTTTTCCTTCACTCACGTTTTCTTCTCTGCTCCTTCTAACCACAGGAAATAGTTTTCATTTACTACTTTCTGAGAGTTTGCAATTGCTAAAACCTTTTTGGTATTTATGATAAATATTAGTATCTATAGAATTCAACTGACTCACACAGCAGCCCTCTGCTCTTTCATGGTATTTGCCTTCCACCCACACTCTCTACCTTCCCAGATTTGAGCTCACTTCTCTTTCTCTCTCCCTGTCCCTCCCTGTGACTCACTCTCGCTGCCTGGAAGTCCCATGCACACTTTGGCACCTTTAGAGGTTGTTTTACACCTCCCTGAACTGCTGCTGAACCCCTTAAGTGAATTAGAATCTCAGAATCTCAGAATGGTTTGGGTTGGAAGGGACCTTTAAAGATCACCTAGTCCAACCCCCCTGCCATGGGCAGGGACTTCTGCTAGACCAGGTAGCTGAAAGCCCCATACAACCTCACCTTGAACACTTCCAGACATTGAAAAACATGGTGATAGTGAATATAAACCAGTGAAGTGAAGCCATTTGGAGTCAAAAATGATGAAATAATTCTACAGCCAAAGGTCAGCAGTCCTGGAGGTAGACAACATACGTGCCAGGATGCACACGCAACAGAAAACAGGTTTGCTCTGCCTCCTCCTCAGCTGTACATTGACCATGGCACTGATAACCCATAACGAAGGCTGAGAAGTTGTTTTGCTTCAGGAACAGCGATGGTTGGTATAAGTGGGTCTTCACTGTCCCACCTTCAAAGAAATGTTGTTATCTATCAGTGCCATCACTCTACTCAGTCCAAGGGCCACTGCTGCAGCACCTCAGGACTACTTTAATTTATGAGTGGCTTTTACAGCTCCCATTCATCAATCCAGAATTCCACGCAGCACAAAGACTGCCAGTGCTGCGTTTTCCCTTGGGATCCACATGGATCATGGGATCATGGGCACAGAGCAGCGTCTGGTCCTCTGCCTCTTTAGCATCCTATTTGTTCCCTTCTAACTTGCTCGCATCTCAACATTCAGGCAGCTGGGCTAGGTCTAATTCATTTTAATGGAAATTAAAGAGCCTTGGTAGTCTTCTTTATTGGACCTTGTTTTTCTGTGCCGTTCACAGTGCTGCCAGAGGTATCTGAGTTAGGCAACCAGGCGCCCCAGGTTCCCTCCACCATCAAGGAAAGAGCCAGCCGCCTCCCAGGATGATTCAGAATGGAGGTGGATGGAATTACCCCATGGATCTGCCTGTTTCTCCATTAACAGTAGGAGGCACCGAGGGAGACTAGACTCCTAACTTGAAAGCCTCTCCTTGTTGCCTAAATTTGGTTGTATGAATCCACCTCTGCATGTTGCTACAGATAAACATTCAAGTGGATTGCAACATGCCGCTGCCTTTCATAGCTCCTTTTGTTCTTCTCTTTGTTTACCTCCTATCATGGAGCAATTATGGTTTCCGCATATTGAATTTTTCAAAGGAAAAATCCTACGCACAAATATGTATCCCAGTTGACTTTGAAAATAACTCTGGATATTAACACTGAGGCCAATTTACTGCCACTCCACAGCAAGTCATCTCTGAGGAGCCACTCTGGTATGCTTTGGCTTTAACAGGACCTACTAAAAAGGAGCAGAAGCTGCGATATCTGTCATCCTTCTGGGCCACATGTTAACACTCGGTGGGCATTATCAGACACTCCTGGGCTTGATCCAAAACGTATTGAAATCAGCAGGAGTCTTTTCATTATATTAATTGGACTGGGAAGTCAGTTCTCATATCAAAAAGTGTACTTCGCATGTTCATCGGTACGCGACAGGCGGGCGTGTTTCAGATGTTCTGTGAGAAAGGGGTCTGAGCTACAGCTGGATTGAGGTGTCGGTTCTCCAAAGATCAGGGGCCATTTGGGTCCACTGTTACGGTTTCTGGTGTCTGTACTTTTTAACTCTGCTGGTGGTGCACTAATCTTCATTTGTCAGGCAGGGGATGACTTGTCATAACACGAGTGGTTTAACAAGTGAAGATAAGAGCCTTTTCTAACACTAAGTTCTTCTACATCTGCTTCATACAGCATTCGGCATTTGAATAACAGGGCTGCCGAGTAATCTCAGACTTGCACCACCATTTATGCCTTAGCTTTTGGCTTTTATGCCATTAGCAGAAGTGGTCGCATTTATTTGCTTTCAAAGGAGACTATTCCCTCTTTCTCCATCCTGCTGCACCCTCCACACCCTCCCCTTCAATCAACTGTGTCTCAAACTGGGAGGGAACTGGAGTAATTCTGGCTTGTATCAGAAATAGTGTGGCCAGCAGGAGTAGGGAAGTGATCAACCCCCTCTACTTGGCAATGGTGAGGCCACACCTCGAATACTGTGTTCAGTTTTGGGCCTCTCACTATGGGAAAGACACTGAGGTGCTGGAGCGTGTCCAAAGAACGGTGACGAAGCTGATAAAGGATCTAGAGCACAGGTCTTATCCGGAGAGGCTGAGGGAACTGGAGTTGATTACCCTGGAGAAGAGGAGACTGAGGGGAGACCTTATCACTCTCTATAACTACCTGAAAGGGGGTTGTGGTGAGATGGGTGTCGGTATCTTGTCCCAAGTAACAAGCAATAGGACAAGAGGAAAAGACCTCAAGTGGCACCAGGGAGGTTTAGACTAGATATTAAGAAAAACTTCTCACAGAAAGGGTTGTCAAGCATTGGAATAGGCTGCGCAGGCAAGTGGTTGAGTAACCATCCCTGGGGGTATTTAAAAGACGTGCAGATGTGGTGCCTAAGGACATGGTTTAGTGGTGGACTTGGTAGTGTTATGTTGGACTCGATAATCTTAAGGGCCTTTTCCAACCTAAACAATTCTGTGATTCTATGACTCTAATTTGATTCACCTCATTAAAGCAAATGATTGTATCAAAGAAAGGCGGCCTGAGCCAAAGTCCATTTAAGTCTGCAGGAGTCTCTGAGGACTCCAAAGAAATGACTGTCCTCCCTGCAATAGTTGCCTGGCACTATGTATATAGGAAACCAGGGTCAGTATCAGCGCTCATTGGTGTTGCCTTAGCGTTTCTGTCCCGCACAGGATCTTGCCTGTGCACAAGTTTTTCCATTTCCTTCCCTGCCAGATGAGGGGATGGGTGGTAGATGACGAACTCCACTGGTGCTGGTGATTCGCCCCGTTTGTTAGAAGCTACTTCATATGGGCAGCTGTAGAGCAAAGGTCCAGCTTAAAAATAAATAAATATCCAATGTTAGAATGGCAATGAATGGGAAAGGACAATGCTGGGGGAGGAGAGACCGTCCCTAAAGCAGAGCTGGGGAAGACCGAAAATAAAGGGTCATGCCACATCTCTGCATATGGGGTGTGGGCCAGCGGGGGGTGCAGCTCTGTGAGAAGAGGCACTAGGAAGGGAGCCAGTGCGATATGCATAGCCGGGGAACGCGTGCATCTCCAGCTGGATGTACGAACAGTGGCACATATGTGAGTGAATATATGTTCTCCAGGCTTTCAGGGAAGGTGATTACCTTCACTAGGCTTTTAACAGAGCTAGGGATGACAGCAGAGACAGATAATCAAAAGGAAATCTGTCCAGCACCCAGATTTTCCAAAGAGTTGAAAGCCAAATTTACAGCACAGGAGCAGTCTGATTTTCTAGAGAGCTCATATCTCCTTTAGGCATCAACGTGACATTACACATTCAGCCGGTTTCATATTCGATTTTGATGATTGCAGGCACATTTCCCCAAAGAGGTCTGAGCTCCTGCGTTAAAGGCAGCTTTTAAAAAGAGATGCACCGTCCAAGCGAAGGTCTGAGAGCAAAGGGACAAACTAAACAACCCTGGTCAGGAAAAAAATGTAACCGAAAACACTCTGATGAGGCAACTGCCCACCCGAGGGAGTGTGCTGTGACCAAAGCACACACGTCGCCAGTGGCTGCCGGTGAAACTCAGCCTTTCAGTGTTCGTCCCATGGAGCACACCAGGCATGGGCTTTAGACATGCTCTTAAGAGCGTGTGGAAAGTTTTAAACACGTATATATTCCCACTGAGTTGGAACCGGAGCCAGTGGGATACTCCCAGGGTTAAGTACATTGGTGAAATTAGGCCACAAAACGTCAGCCTCTTGCTGAACTGAGCTAGGCAGGAACCTGATACAACAGATTGCTTTGTTCAGCACATACATCGATATCACTCACGTTGTGGTGATATCAGCTGGTAAGCTGCAGAAATGCCTCCTACGTTACTTACCCTGCACCTCCTACTCTTAGTCCATGAACCCAGGCTTGCTGGAGCCACTTCTGAAGCTCTAAACCTAAGCAGCAGTTATAAAACCACTAGAGCATAAATTTCCCCCCGGAATCTGTACTTCCTATGTCAGAGGTGCAACAAGTCAGCCTTGGATGATTGACAGGCTTCGTGTGTAATACCATATAAGTCGTTACCTCTGGAAAGGAGCGTGCTGTACCGCTGAGGAGCTAGGACTTGTCTTCTGTCCATTCCTAGGCCTTATACAGTCATACTTACTGACTCTGGGACAATCTGCACTTTTATATAGACAGCAGCCTCAGATTGCCTCAGAAGTGCTCCTGTTATGACATGTTCTCATTTGCTCTCTGGCCTGTGCAGTAGAAGCCTTTTTACCTTGTCCTTGTTTTGGCTGGGATAGAGTTAATTTTCCTCCTGGTATAGTGCTGGTATAGTGCTTTGGATTTAGGATGAGAATAATGCTGATAACTCACTGATGTTTTAGTTGTTGCTGAGCAGTGCTTACACTAAGTCAAGGACTTTTCAGCTTCTCGTACTGCCCTGCCAGCGAGGAGGCTGTGGGTACGGGTGCACAAGAAGCTGGACGGGAACACAGCCAGGACAGTTGACCCAAACCAGCCAAAGAACTACTCCATACCGTATGACGTCATGCTCAGCATATAAAGCTGGGGGCAGTTGGCCAGGAGGCAGTGGCTGCTGCCCAGGGACTGGCTGGGCATCGGCCAGCAGGTGGTGAGCAACTGCATTGTGCATTTGTTTTGCATATTCTTTTATCATTATTATTCTTTTCCCTTCCTTTTTCTGTCCTACTAAACTGTCTTTATCTCAACCGACAAGTTTTACCTCTTTTTCTGATTCTCTCCCCCATCCCACTGAGGGGGAGTTAGCAAACGGCTGTGTAGTGTGCCTGCCAGGTTAAACCACAAGAGCCCTTTCTGGTGCCCAACACGGGGCTCGAAGGGTTGAGATAACAACAGATCTGACAAGAGTGTGTTAAAACAAATTTGTTATAAGCATTCATTATATTAGTTTAATAGTCACTGGACACAATGTTCACTTATTTGCTCTCAGAGTTGTGCTTGTTCTCAGAGTTGTGTCATGGAATACCTTACTTGCTGTATATGCTCCCTGTTGTGCTGTTTATCATCTCTGGGGGCTGGATTAAGGTTATCATTTTGCTGTACTAGGAAGAAAATAGGAAGAAAATTAACCCTATCCCAGCCGAAACCAGGACATACCCTTACAAAAATACAGTTGCATTTTCTCATGGTTGCAAACATAGATAACAAAAGATCCCATCCAGCATTGTGTGGCTGTGACCAGAGTAAGAGGAGATGATGCTGCACTGTGGTTTCCAGACCTACACCCACTGCCAAGTCATTAGGGCAATGTCAGCTGAAGGGATTTTTCACAACTGGCCAGTTTCACAACTGGACATTTTCACAACTCCACAACGCCGGTGCTGTATTACAGACAAGTCCCTGAACTCTTAGAATTAAAAACAACTGGCTTTAGAGGGAGACGGGCATGACCAGTAGTAAAAATAATATTTTTTATAACTTTTTCAGGTATTTCTAGGACAAATCTTTTTTCTGCACAGGCCATCACAGAGAAACATAGAAGGCAGGCACTGTTGGGCATCACATCGCTCTGGGCATCGTCTGGCTGCAGTCACATGCCAGCGTGCAGGAGTGCCTACAGGGTCTGCTCGTGCCCACGTGTGGGGCTCCAGGAAAGCCATCCCTGGAATACAAGATGAAAGAAGCAACCAGGCTTTGCTGACACAAGTTTACACACACCCAGCAACATTTTGCACGTCTACTGGCAGCCTCTCACACAGACAGCAATTGAGGCCAACTACATTAACGTGTCCTCACTCATTATTTGAAAGCTGCAGCACCATTCTGATCCTGAGTATTTTCTTAATTAGTTCATTAACCCTTCAACACACAGACTACTATAGCTTGCTGTTCCCCTCAGTCTGCAAGGAGTCTGAAACAATAGCTCAGAGAGAAATGTGATGGTTCTGCTGCCCAGTTCATGCTACAAATCTGCTTTTCCTGAAATCTGGCAAAAATGGCAATTAGCATGCTTAACCGTTTCACTCCTAATAATTTAGCTAGAAGCTTTTAGTCAATGTGCTCATGGATCACTTTTGTTTGAAGTAGCAGCTAAAAGGGATGCAGCATGGAGAAGGTTCCTCAGAGCCATTATTGGTTGTGGGACTTAAAGAAGGAATTCAAGCTCTGCACCTTTGCATAACAGCCTTGCTCCACCTCCTGCCTAGAAGATATCCCAAGGGTTCAAGCCACCAAAACCCCTTCCTGTGGAAGCTTCCTAAACTCCAGAAGCTCCAACTCCCAGGTCCTTGTGTCCAAATCTCTACTCCTCTGATAAATTCTTGCCTTAAGGAGGCATGGGGAAAGGATTAATATTGCATAATTAAAATTCGGAGCAACAAAAAATGCCATGCATTTTATATCAGAATACATAAATGCACAAAATTAGTCTTTTAACAGCACAAGATGTCATGCCCAGCCAGATGTCTCATGTGACTTCAGAGGTATAATTTAACTGCGATGTTACTGTGACATATTCTGCTGGTGCAGGTATAGACCAGATGAGCACAGCTCCATTTATTTTCTCTCTCATAAAATTAAAACCTGTTTCCAAAGCCACAACTCTAGTCAGATTGGAGATTTTGATGAAGAATAGTGTTCAAGTTAGTCGTCAGAGCTAATCCAGCTCCAGAGGTGGTGCAGTACAGAGAAGGAGAGAGCGCAGACATAAAAACACTAATGAGAAAACATATAGGACGTTAAAAGAAGAGGTGTAGATGAGTATTGTTCTGATATTAGTTTTCCCCCTGTGCTCCGCAGGATGGTTAGCAGCAAAGCCCAGCATTTTTCTATCTGAAACATGCCAGCATACTGCCAGGCAATTTTTGAGAATTCCTTGCTCCTCAGTAGTTAAATTTTGTCCTTTGCAATTTTCAGATTTCTGACAGAACTGCTGGTGGCAGTTGTAATAATATTCTGTAAAATGTTGTGGTGGTGATTCTTTGAATGCCTTTGTGGTTTGCTGTCCAGAGTTATAATAACCTATGTTTGCCCAGATATGTGTTCTCAACTTGGAAGCACTGGAGCTAGCATTTACTCTTCTGCCTGGGTGACTGCACGTGTGTGCCAACGCGCCTTGTCGAGCATGTGAGCGAGCGTCTCTCTCCAGGTATTTGCTGTGTGCTTCCCAGTCCCTGGGAAGCGTATCTTTGGGTTTATATCTAGGGGAAAGTGGGTGACTTGAAGTTTATTGCAAAGAGCAGAAGCCACTGATGGGGATCATAGGTGGTTTCTGAGCCTCCTTTCAGTTTCATGTGTTCCTCTATCAGTTATCTCCTAGTTTTTTTAGTTTCTCAGAAGGATGAGATAAAACAGCCAGCTTACATTAACATTTGCCTGGTCTTAGGTCTATTCATATATGCCCTTAGTGAAAACTGCTGAGTGAAACCTTGAGAATCAGACTTGTGAAATATATATTAAAATCATGTATGTGTGTACGAGGCACTATTTTCAACAAAAAATGAGGGCAACTTTGGAAAGAGAACTCTAAACAAAGCTAAAAAGATCTCAAACCCACTCATAGTCATAAAGGATCTTTCTCCTCAGTCTTTCTGTATCTTATAAACCTTTTATATATATTTGTGTTCATGAAGAAAACAACAGAAAAGAAGAAAGAGGTGTGAAATAGGCATGGTACTGGACTAAGTTTTATATAAACACAGATATATCCCCAAAATACTTTACAAAGTAATAAACTAGACCCTGGTAGTGCATGGATGCTGTAAAAGCCAAGGTCTTTGTTCTGTGCCAAACAATAGCTCTTATATATATTTGCTAAAAACTGGATCCCAGTCAGCTGAAATATTGAAGAGGGTTAGCTCTAGAGATGGGAAGAAAGGGGCTGAATTTAATTTGAGAAGAAAATCCTTCATGGTTTGGCTGCACACAAACAATGCTATACCCCCTGAAAGCTTGGCTTTTGAAATGAATTCATGCTGCAGAGGAAGGAAAAGCTGAGCATCCCCTCAGCAGTGACTGTCCCATTTCGCCCTTGCACACCGGTATTTCACAGCGTTTGTCATGCCTGAAGAATGGTCACATTATGTACTGCCATTACGCACTGCAGTTACGGGCTCTCGGGCCAAAGAGTACGTTTACCCCCAAGCTCGCAAATTAAATCCTGTAAAGATAGCCTTTAATCCATGTCCTTATTAACCATTATTATTACAACATTTCTGAATTTCTGAACTTAAAAGTGCACCCGCGTAAGTCTTCAGGTTTAGTGGATGGGTTGATAAATAGTAAAATCGTCCTTAGGAGTTTATATTCAAGAGCCTGGTCAGAGACCCAAAACCCTGCAACTGTAGAGCTAAGCACAATTTATGTGGAGCAGCCATGCAGAAAATCTTCTTCCAAAGCCAAATTCTCTTATTGATGTAAACTGTGCTTTGTCTCTTACCTCTTTTACGTTCCCCCTCTTGCACCTCTCCCCCTGCCCCCTCCTCAAAAGGGCGATCATCCTCTGCTAGCTGAAATTAGCCATCTACGAGTTGTGCTCTGCCCTTTGTTTTCTCTCTCCCTGACCAGGGATGGTCAGGCACATCCTCTCTGGGGACAAAGAAGCCTCAGGAGCACAGCGGGGTGTCTCTGGGCTGAGGTCGGTTTCCTGAGCTGCTCTGCTCGCGTTTTCAGATCATACTTCCTAACTCCGCACTTGCCTCCCGGTTCCAGGGTATGCTCCTCTCCAGACTGTGGTCCTCATGCTGCGTTGCGAAAAAGCTGCTCGCAGGTGATTAAATTTCTGACCAACTGATGGGGCCATGACTCGGACCAACAAGACAGGTTGAACGATGATTCAGCTACACGCCGAACCTCCCAAGAGCTGCCTCCCTCTCAGTGGCCATCACCCTAAAGCCCGTTTCGTTTTCCAGGTCCATCTTTTCTGTTTTCCGTGCTTCCCTGACCTCTCCCTTTCTTCCTTGCCGCTGCTGGGCTCCCTCCCCTTTTCTCTTTCTGGTTCGCTCACTCTCCTTCCCATGGAGTTTTCCACCCCACACTTCTCTCCTTTCCCTTCTCCATGGGGAACACGACCTTGCTGTGCCTCCCTTCCTACCCATCACTCCCCATCACCTTTCGTCTCAAAACTCCTGAGATGGTAAGTTTGGTCCTCGTGCAGAGCCAACAGGCTCAAAGGAAAAATCTGACTGACTTACATAAACTCGTATGTCCCAAGCTGAGATTTCACTGGTACTCTGACACTGTACATTTTCAGCTCACTTTTCGTGGGTTTGCTCGTGAAAAAGTAAGATTGAGAGCTATCACCCAAATGTAGAACTTGGTTCAGGAAAGAGTTAAGCATGTGTTGGAATCCCTTTGTACTTGGGGAACATACACAGGCGGTAGGCACTGTGTATGTCCTGTGTTTTCTAGGCTTGGGCCATGGTCTGCTTGAATATATGCGTGTAACTACCAGTTCTCTTAAGCCAGTATGCTTACATTTCTCCATGTGTTTTCTTGAATTTAAGCCTCGGCTGCTATTGAAAGGGAAGCTTCTATTCTGTAAAGAGAAACATAAAAGGGCTCCAAATAAGCAGGGAAACTTAAAAAAAAGGGGGCTTTGTAGTGACGCATTTATTTTTTTAAGAATTAAAGAATTATGATTTCTATACATATCTATATGACTGCATGTAATCTTGCAAATACAATCTTTTCCCCTTCTTTTTCCATCTTCTTCTATTTCTCTTAACAGAAACAATTTTTCACAGTGGAAGGATACCTTGAATAAAATAATTTTTTGTTTAAAAATAAAAGGAAATCCAAAATATATGTTTCACAGTCTAATACCAATAAACCACTGTAAGATATTTACTGGTATGATGCTCCTGACACTTTTCTTGTGTGATAGAAAGCAGATTCTGCCACAGCCTCACAGTACCATCAACTCAATACCATAATTTTTTCCTCTATCTGTTGCTTCTGAACATCCATAGCTGTAATGGATCAGATCAGAATTTTCTATCATCTTAACAGTCCCTCCTTTGATACCGCAGCATGCTTCACTTCCACGTGTAATACCGAAGAAAAAGGTAGCTCGCTCACTGTTCCGAGAAACCGATGCAAGCAACGTAGTGACTTCATGCTAGCCTAAATGTAAATCACCCCCAGGAAAGAAAAACCCCGTCACCTCGTAGGATTTTCTTCAGCTCAAGGGAGAGCTGGTGGCAATAGTGCGCAGCTTTGTATTATCCAAGAAAGGCCAGTAAGACATTCCTTCAGCGTGCTGACAATGTGCTTCTCACCCCAGGCATTTTCTGGGATGGGTGTCTCTTCTGGGCAAGAGACACGGCCACAAGAAGCAGTATTATTCATTGCCAACTAAACCAAGAATTTCAGCTGGCCCTAGCTCCACTCTCAGGTGTGCTGAAGGGAAGGACTCCTAGTGCTTTGGGGGCTAGGCTGAGATCAGGATAACTCCACCCCAAATCCCTGCCCTGCTGGGCTGCGTGATTTGAGCCAAATGATGTAGCCTGTGCCTGCTGCAGTTCTGCAGCATCTGTGAAATAAGTCATTTCCTGACAACATGGAGTGCTACTGGGCGTACACTAAAGTTTGCTGTAGGTTCAGCAGGGACCACTGACGATATAATTAGTTGCTGGAAGAGCTACCAGCAAAGCTGGTTGATGCCACAGGTATGACATAGATACCTAGGTATCTCAGAAAGAATAAAAGCAAAGGAAGCAATGTGATCTTTAATTTAATGTCCGTTTCCCTGCTGAAGGACTGTGTGATAAGTTTGAAGGTGTAAGATCTGTTTTGGGTCCAAACACAATGCTAACGGAGGTGCGAGACTGTGCAACCACTATCTCTGAGAGCTCATTTTGGATCACACTGCATGGATCTGCCACCTGCCATCTTCCAAAATCTCCCCCAGCATCTGAACCCTCTACAATGAAGTAATGAAAATTATGCACCTTTAAGGGCCAATATGCACACTAAAAATTAGCAGATCAAAGTAGAATCTAGGACAACAAATAATGTTTTCCTTCTTTAAAAAAATTATTCCGGGAAACTTTATGGCTCAGGGGATTGGTACTGGGATATGGAGCCTTTCATTGCTGATCCAAACATGACCCAAGTCAGTAGTGACCAAAAAAATGGTTACCGTTTGGCAGATGCTTTGTGGCCTAGCGTATTTGAAATGAGTTGATGGTCTTAATCCAGTTCCCAGTGGACGACTATCCACATCACAGAAACCACCACCACAATTGGCACCCTTACTGGCAGCCTTAGCAGGTTGGCCAAGGATTAAATAAGTACAGAGACTGAGCCACCCGCTTATGCCTAGCTAGAGGTTGCCCCTCTAGGTCATGGATGAGACACAAGGATGGGGTGGAGTGGGGAAACTCACACACCCTCTGCTTGTGCTGTACTGGTTTTGTGGGTAAGGAGAGGAATTCATTTTCCAGGGCTGTGATTCAGGCACCCTTCATAAGCAGTATATTCATGTACATGCTTTTAAAAAAGAATTTTAAAAGCAGTCAGGAACTGAGAGAATTTCAGGATTTGCTCTCAAAAAATCAGGGGCCAGATTCATTTCTGGGGAATTCGTCAAAGTCAGAGTACTAATACAGGGACTGCATTTGACAAAATGCATACAAGCAACCTGTAAAGTGGCTCTGCTTTGGGAAACATTCCTTCTGCTGTGCTATGTTGTCAGTCATCGCTTTAATTATCTCACAAGATGTCTTAGAGTGAACATAATCCATGCCAGCTATTGTCGGAAAGCTAAAGCTGTTTTCTAATTAGGTATACAATGGCAACTATCGTGTAAGCAAAGATCTGATACACCTCAAAAAACGCGTCTGTGCAATACGAAGGAAAGCAGGACTTTGGTTAGCACTGAAAGTGTTTTTCATTTTCAGAGAGGTAAAATACACCAATTCCTCTGATTTGTCTTTACTGAACAGAGGGTATCTTTCTCAGTGACTTGACGGATTTTACCATTTCTTCCCAATAAAACAGCACTGTCCTAACAAAATACTGGGTGCTAAATCCCGCAGTTATTCAGGCAACGTTTGGATGGATCCAAGATCTTAACTTAAACTTTAAACTAGGCAGAGCCTAGGCCGGCTGGGTGAAGGGCAAATAGCACCAGTTTTGCACGTGCTTCCCTGTGTGAGAGCACGGAGAGACCTTCCCCCGTTTGCAGCCCAAGCAGGCGACGCTGGAAGAGGAACCGCAGGAAAGGCTTCCCCAAGGTCACACCAAGACCTTGGCAGTGCTTAAAGCTGCTTCTGTGCTGTTCTGCTTCATACTTCTTCACCGTATGGCAGCAGACTTGGCAAAAAAAATGACAGCTCTGCCCAAGTAAAGACGTGGGGAATGAATTCTGCAAGCAGCTGGAGGCCCCCCTTTCCTGTTCACCTCTGTGATAGCCAGAGCACCTCACTGTCTGTTGAGCCTTATTACACCAAGTCTTTAATACGAAGGTAGGAATCTGTGTGAGTATCTGACTGGTATTTTTCACTACCGGTCTGATTTAACACCTAGCTTCCATACCTATAGTAAGACTAAAATGCAAGCCAGCCTGTGAAAGCAAGGCATTTTCTACCTACAAGAAGGAACTGTCATTTGACCTTCGCTGCAGTACGGCCCTCATATGTTTCAGTTTTTAAAACACTTCTTGCAAAGTGGAAATCCCAGAAAGCTAAAGTGTCAAACTCTTCTTCAAGGTTCCTTGTCTGTGACACACATGAAATGGAGTGTCTTGTCCCAGGGAGCCCCTTCCATTTGGTTTTATTTGCACCTGAATTAATGCTCAGGTCAGTGGGTCTTCGTGAAGGGAAGGTCAAGGTTCAGAAATAAGCAGGGAGAAAAGCAGTGAGAAGTAGGATCTCCTCCCTGTTAGCTGCAGGAACACCACTCAGCACAGCGCAATGCCTGACCATGGACGTCCACATGCTCCTGCCATGCCAACACATGTTAGATGTGAAGAGCACCCTAATAGAAGTACTTGACCTAAACTGAACAAATTTCCTAATTGCAGTAAGACAACACTTGAGGGTGTGGTTACCACAGAAAATCACACCCATGGACAGATTAGGAGCACCTGGCTGCACCTCATGCCTCCTAATGTCCCAGGGGCACGATTATCTCATCAGGTGCCACCTGCCAAGTCCTGTTGCTGAGGAGCTGGCTTTGGCACAGGGCGCAGCTGGGGTGGGGAGAGCAGAGGAGCACACAGGGGCAGGCACACATGCTTGTCTCAAGTGCGTTCCTTAAAATTGAGCATTTACACCGAGAGGATGCCTTGGTTCTGCTCAGAAGCACGCCTGCGCTTGGGGGTTGCAGAGGAGCAAGCTGCTGTTTCTAAATCCTCTCCCGCAGCCCTCACATCCTCAGCACAGCTGGCATTGTGTGTTACCGGTTAATGGACATCCCTGAACTGGCCACTCTCCAGCCACAGCTCTTCCGACCTCTCAGTGCAGCCTGCAACAGACCTAAACAGGTGGATGAGCCTGAAAATTTGCCCTGCGGGCAATTTTCACAATGTTTTTCCCTTTTCTCCCAAAAGAGGACAAAGCCAAAGTGAAACACGGGCTCTATGACTTCCAAAGAGCTCTGACCATGAAAACAGCATGCCGACTTCAAACTAGGTAGCATGTGTCTAGGTGAGGTTACACTGTGCATCTTGCCTCTGCATGCACGTCCTGCTCACCTCTCCTATTCTCTTTCATCCCCGGTTCAAGGTGTGAAGCCTAACCTCCGCACAGCAATTAGCGGACCATGGCTCAGCAAGAGAAGACAGAACACGCCTCTGCCTCTGCCAGGCCCGTTGATCTCCTCTGGAACAACAAAGATCGTAAAACACAAGACAAAGCTCTGAACGCAGAGGTAAAGTTACTCTCGGTCGAAAGGATCTGTCTGGGGAACAAACTTTCGGAGATTAGACTAATCCAGAGTCTGATGACCTTTAGGTCATAGTGCAAGAACTTCCTCTTTGATATACCTTTTACAACCTAACCAGAGTGACATTGACAACAATAACCTGACCCCATCCCTCCCCTCAGAAGCACCTACCCTGGGCAGAGCTCTCCAGAGACAGAGAAGGGAGAAGAACAAAAGACTCCAGGAAGTCTACTAGGGATGTGCCAATCTAATTATTATGGGCGGTGCTCAGATACTGTGATGAGAAGTGCCAATAAAAGAAAACAACCAAAAACTGTAAAGCTAGATGTTGTACCCTTTAGGCCATGGGAGTGGAGAAAAAAAAATTTACTATGAATCAGATGGAGCCATATTTATTTGCACTCTCATCCTTGGCCCTTTTGACAGCATTGAAGTCCACGGGATTTGAAGCTACCCTGACAGATTTAAGCATAGCCCACAGCAGTAGGGAATAGATTTAAGCTCCGTCCTTTGCTCTTTGCTCCTTGCTCACTGTGCCGTACAGCAGTGCAGTTCTCCGTCCAGCAAAATCCTCCTCTCCTTTAAGGCTCAGCACAACAGGTCTGATTCAGAAATGTTCCCCTTCCTCTTCATTCCCCTTGAATTTCTCACCCTGAGTCATCGGACTACAATATAACTTTAATGTGGAAAGTTTTGTGGGTACGTTTTGTTTTCTTTTAAGTTCAGAGAAGAAAAGGTACAACTGGGGGGGGGGGGGAAGAAAAGTGTCTCATGGTTGAGAGGACTCTTTTAACCAGCGAGTCACATGGCTCCCTGGCAAGCAGCCAAAGGAGTCATGAGAGATGCTGCCATTCCCCTCAGCACTCCCTTAACCATGTCCTGCCTGCTACCCAGCCTGCCACCGGCCGCCTCGCACCCCGAGGCCAGCAGCCCTCCTCGGGCGAGCTGTGCTCAGCCGTGCCCGTGGGTGGCTGGCTGTGGCTCCCGTGGAAGGAGGAGGCACTGTCAGAAATGATGCTCGTGACTTTGGGAAGCGGCGCTTTCCCCCCTGACCTCTCCCCAAGGCGGCGCCGGACGTGGTGGTGAAGTAGGCGATCGCGATGCCGTGTTGCAGGTGAGACGCAATCATGCCATCTCCGCTGCTTGTGGTCGGAAAAAGAGTCACTGAAAGTAATGACGTGGCACTTACACCGCGTTTTTCAAAGCGCTGCGGCAGCTTTCGCTCTCCCGCCCCTCCCCTACCCCCGAGCCGTGCCAGCGTCGTTACTGCCCTGTTAAAGCTGTGGGAAACTGAGGCAGGCAGAAGTCAGGATACTGCTGTTCAGCATCTCGAGCATCGGTCCAGTCTCGCGCCTTGCCGGTCCTTCACCGCCGAGCAAGTCCCACCATGGAAAAGCGTACTCTTTAGAGGGGCTAGCCCGCTGCCCTGGCCAGGGTCCAGATCAATTAGGGATGCCCCTGGGCTTTTTCAGAGGCTTTCTTGCCTTGCCTGCCGGGGATGTCAGGACCGGTGCTGGTCCTGCGTGTCCATACAGCTCTGCCGGGCTCTACAGAGCAGCTGCTGCATTCCACCCCAGCAGTGAGTGACATGATCCTTGCCCAATTCAACTCGAATACCGGGAGATTTAATTCACTTACGATCCTTGAATGAAAGAAACTATTATTAAATAATAGACACATTTCATAATTATGTCTCACTTCAGCCAGGTTAGGAGGGTGGCTATGACATCGAGGCCCAGTATTGCAGCAGTTAAGCAATTTTAAATTAAATACACCTCAAACTGTTTTCCAGGCCCTACTTGCAGCCAGACAGTGGTTTATACCTTTATGGCTTATGCTTACGTCCAGCTTTGAAAGCCGGGCTGCCCCGCAATGCCTTGCACAGAACAAGCAAATGCTGCGGTGCTTTTGAAGTGCTTCTCCCCTCAAAAAATAAATAACGTTTTGTTTTTATGTCAGCTCTTACTGGCACTGGAGGCCATAATGATTGTTTCAATAGCCCATAGAATTGATTTGGGGTTTTGTCTGACATGGCCTCCTATTAATATTGCTTTCGCTGTATGTTCTTGGGAACTATGGTCACATTCCCTTTAAATTGTGTAATATGGCAGCCTGTGCCAAGGCTGTACTCGAATGAATACTGGAAGAACAAGGTTTGTGCTGACTTTCTGTTTGGTTCTCCTCTCACTTGCACCAGAGTCACTCCGTTGACTGTGGCAGAGCCGCTCCTGCGTTATTAACTTGCTGAGCTGTGGACGTAACCCCAGGGGAAAGAAGCCTTAGGCCCTCAGGGCTGAAAAGACAAGGTATAAGAGCTTCCCAAAATGCTGCACAGATCTATAGGGACAGCCATCCAGAAGAAAACGTTCTTGAATGCCTTTGTTGTGTGTTCCAGGTACGTGCTGGTGGAAGACGCAACTCATCAGCATCATCTTTGCACCACAAATCCGCCAGTACAGTCCCTGGCGTCCAATCCGTTTTGAACGTGGTGCCACTGATTAGCAACAGGGTGGCTCTGCCTCAAATAAACAATTTGGGACATGCAATACAGTGACCAGCAGATCTGGTGCCGCTTCACAGGGGAAAACTCTTCTGCCACATGTTAAACATCTGAGGCTAGATTTTGCCCTCAGTTGCACACTTGCTATACCACTGGATGTCCTTTTTTTCTTATTACTTAGGAACCCAGGGTGAAATTTGACCTTGGACAAAGAGCTGGAACAAAGAGTATGTCACCATGATGATTAAGTGGGATTTTTGCATAAACGTGAATTTTATCCTTTGTGGGTTCCTGCCACGAGGGAAATCTGATCCACAAGGATAGGCTGAAAAGAAAATAAATGTTCAAAACTGTAACTATGACGTGGGTACAAACTGTATGCACTATTAAAACTATTTCCAGAAAAAGTTACAATAACTCTCTAATTTAGCCTGTCTTCAGATTTTCTAAAGAAGGTCTGATTTGCTGTAAAATAATTAATAGGTGATAATCATCTTGCTGTCAGATCCTCGTGGAAGAAAGATTTTCTTTTTAATGATGAGAGCAACCATTTGGCCCTAACTATCTTAACTTTAAAAAAGCTGCCTATACTCCATTAGAACTGAACGAGGCAGATGATAACTTTCGGCTCCATCGCACTACCAAGAAAACTGCCTTTTAGAAAGAAAGCCCAAGAGGAAAGCATGAAAAAGACAACTCAGTGCTTTATATAAAGGTTAGTCCTAACATCATTAGACAGTAACAGAAGAGAGAAGTCACAGAAGTCCGTTGCAATATGGACAGAAAAGCCTACTGAGGAAATACTTTAAGTCTCTGTATCTAGAATTTCTTCACATTTGCTCTAGTTGAAGTATTTGCAATGGTCCTTATGCATGTGTCGTAGCAAAAGTAAATACATAGGAGTTGTCTTGACAAGAAGTATCCGGCAAGTCCTATGCAGCTCTCCACAACGGAGGGAAAAGAGATCCCTTTAGCTTTTGGGGGAGGATCAAAGGGAGAGTAAAAGAGAAGGAGAGGGTGCTAATCACCTTTAAAGGACTGAAAAACATTCTCCAGGAACCTGCCTTCCTTGGCTTTTCTTCCAGAGCACTCCTGTGCCTGAGCTCCTGGACGTTCTTACCCTCCCAAGTAATTCTGGGCTTGTACTTCTTGTTCAGCTCATTGCCAGTGTATTCACGTGTTCACAGCACAATCCCAGAACCCAAAAGTCATGGAGATTTTGCCTTCATGCATAGATACTTTGGTCATGGTTCCCATGCCTAGAAGCCTGGCTGGTTCCCATACGACTCTTCCATGTAGAGTGCTATACTGTAATACTATGTAAGTTATATACCTGGGGCAGGTTGGGGTAAGGCTGTACAGGAGGGCAGTCAAGCGTCAAGGAGGAAAGAGCAAAAATAATGAGAATAATCAAGCAGAGGACTGAACCTGGAGTTGCAAACAGCCGTTTGTCATGTAGTTAGCAGGTAGAGGTGGTCTGCCAGCATGCATGAAAGACGCTGGTGAGAGTCCACAGAGGGTAAAGCCACGTGCAGAGCTTATGGGCTGAAGAAATCGGGCTTGCAACATTAACCAGTTCTGTAATGCGTGGTGTCAGCACGCCTGCAGAACTCCTTTGATCTATCGCTGGTCCCAGCTTTCTGTTTCTTGTGGTAACTTGGGAGAGCTAGAGGGTTAAACTGTATTTTGGGGGTTAGGAATCTCTCTGACAGTATTTCAGTCCAAATTACGCAGTGCCATGCACTGAGAAAACACTTGACACCACTCTGCCTTTAGCGTGCCATACTGCCAGGTACACACGGTGCATTTTTTCCATTGCATAAAATGTGTTTGTCAGTCTAACTGTATAATTGCAGCTCACTTTGTTTAGCTGGTTAACACCTCCTTTGAAAGATTGTCTTCTGAGGGATTAGCCTTGTTCTTTGTTTAATATGTGAGCATTTATATGCATATCTGCATTTAATCTTACCTACTCATCTGAATATTTCATGTTGCTTTATACCCACTTGTTATATTATGTTAGTAATGCAATGTATGCAATAATTCCACACTGTCATCCTACAAATTCTGGATGCTGCCACCTTTCTTTGTAATTACTTAAGTCATTACTTTTTTCTTTTTTTTTTTTCAATTTTAAGGCGTGCTAGATATCTAATTCCCAGAACCTGCTTACCACAAAGGATTGAGAGAGGTGCCTACATCCAAATGCATTTGGATTGAAGGATATTCAGAACTTGGGTGCTTGGCCTAGACCGTGGCAGGGAGACGGGTGGCCAGTCACACATTTACCAAAGCTCTGCAGTTTTAGACAGGGAATCTTAGTCTGGGTCTTTCAGAGAAATGGTGGACTTTATCTTCTAGAGCTACCAAGAAGCCATATCACAATCACTCTCCCATCTTTGTGCGGCAGCTCCAATCCATGGAAATAGCCTGTATCGGGCATGTAAGCCAAGCTCATGGTAACTATGGCAGCCCAGCATGCAAATATTCTTTATATTTCTTGTTTCTGCTGAGCAAAAGCATTAGCTTTTAGGTGATTCTGAAAACAGTCAATACCTTTTGGATGTTCACCTTCTCTAAGCCAACACACCTCTTGGGGGACAGTAAAGTTGAAGTCCTATTCCAAATCCTTTTACAGATTACTATCATTACAGCACCGTGTAACAGAAGTATCTAAGGTTCTCCACAGAGCTCTCCTTGGGCACAGGACACTGCACAAATAGAGGTCAAGAGAGCGAGCCTGCCCTACCGGGTGCACGGTCTCAGTTATGAGGCGAATAAGGTGCAAAAGCAGGGAAATTACAAGTTTACACCGCAGCCCAGTGTCTCAGCCAGGGACAATCCTGTTCCCATAACAGCCAGTTTTATCACAGAGGTCGATACAGCCCTGAACTAACCGGGATGGGAAGAGAGGGCCAGACTGTGTAGCCCTGCCTGGACCAGCTCATGTGGGAGCATCAGTCACGCTGGTTGATGATATTAATGGTGAAGCAGCGCCTGCTGTCCTCTTGAAGGTCTGCACCACAGAGCAGGCTGGCTGTTCCCTGCTTGCGTAGCTCCCTCCTGCACTGCACAGATTAAGAGACAAGCTTCAGGGACTGCCTCCAGCAATCCTAATCTTCAAGGGTTAGGTACAAGCGCTTTCCTGTAGGCATATGAAAAATATGCGTTCCTTCTAACCCGCTTCCCACAAGCGTGCAGAAGCCCTGTTGGGAAGCATATGGAATTGTAAGGACATGGGAGCATCGGCAGAACAGAGGCAAAATGTGCAGAGGATTTTTCTCCCTCTACATTTCCAAACCAACCAGTAATATCTACTCGCTAATATAAATTATTTGCTGTAGTATGGTGTTAGAATACGTAGCTGCTTTGAAGATTTATGCTGCTATTACCACATGCACACACTCTCTCTTACGAGTTATTCCAAATCGCTTTATAGCAAATAACTGAATTAACTCTGTCCATGTACCAGCAGATAACCCCCGAAATAAGCTGCTTAAGATCCAGCTCTCATGTTACTGGTGAATGCATATAACCCTGAAGAAGATGAACAGTGAAAGAAGTACACAAATGGAAAGTTAGACTAGCACCATCTTCTTTAGAAGAAGCTAAATATGTATATGTGTACAGACACATGCGCACTCAAACATGCACTGCAAGAAACGGTGCCAGACAGTATTATATATAATCCTGGTTTTTAGACATTTATACTAATTACATCGATATTATTAAATGTCAGTTTTATACTTTAAATATGTAATTGGATTACCAAAATACGTCCAGAGTATTAAAATGCATCAATCATCCTACTACCAGCTATTCTAGTTGCAGTCACTTTTCTTTTTCACAAAGTCAGACGCTAATTGCTTCTGGTTGTAAAAATGTTTACAGTGTCTCAGAGGGCCAAAGGTGAGTAGGCAAGCACACCAAAGAAGATTACTTTATCAGATAGCATGCTTACAATATAGAAATCAATTTTATAAAGGAGTTGGTTCTTTAAACACATTTTGGATGTAGTCTACTATAACTTAGCTTTCTTCCCAGCCCAGTACACACAAAACACTGAGGCCTTCGATGCCTTTTTCATTCTGAAAATGAAATTTCAGTTCATCATTGCCTTTTCATTCTGAAAATCGCATTTCATCACGATGAGACTTTCGCTTCGCGGTTTTTCCAGCAGAATAACCGAGCTGCATCGTGCCCCCTCCCCGCGACCCACACGCACCAAGAGAGACGGGAAGCACGGAGACCCTGCTCCCGCTTCGCTCACCCACTCCATATTGCCCCTGGTAGGTTCGTCTTTATCCCTGAAGGACCAGCAACTCCGAGGCCGAGGAGTTGTCCCCGTCGCCAAAAGATGATAGAGATCTCGGGCAAAATTAACGTAACCATTGACAGTGCATGAGAGCTCACTAAATCGCGGCTTGGGAAGCATCCTCCCCTCCAGAGAGCGAGGGTAGCAGAAACAGGCAAGATAATGCTCGAACAGGCTCTACTATGCTTTAATCTTCAAAAGCTACCATTAGTAAGCCAGAGGAGTATATTTACCCACAAGATAAACACCACAAGTTCGCTAGGCTACTATCCATTAAGCACTGAAATAACTCCCCTTTCTTTTAACTTTCAGAGGGGGGCGAGGCGAAGCAGCGCGGCGCGCCCGGCGCTCCCCGCCGCTGCTCCTCGCGTACCGGGGGGGAAACGGGGGGACACAGCTGGGGTGCAGCGAGCCCGGCCGGGGCCGGGAGCGGGGCCAGGGGGCCCGGGTAGCCTCTCCCCGCCGGCCGGCAGTCCCCTCGGCGTTGATGGATGGGAGGGAGGTGCGCGCTGGTTTGGGGCTCCGCTTTGTTGGGTTTCACCTCCTGATCCCTTTCCCTTCTGCTCTGCTGGACCGCAATAGCCTCCCGGGTGTAGCCCGAGTGCCCCCCGCTGCGGGAGTGGGCTGGGGTGGCACAGGGAAAGGCCAGGCAGCGTGTCCCTCACCCGCGACGGCTTCTCGCCATCGCGGGGCAGCGCTCGAAAGACCCCCAGGCAGTCCGCCCTAAATACAGCGGGCATCGCTTCCCTCGTATTTCCCCTCAGCAGTCGCCTTAGTATTATTATTATACTTCTATAGCTTTTGCTTTCGGACCTTATAATTATGTCACACAGCAAGGGAAACCGCTAGCATCCCAGCATCTGGTGTGCGGTTTAAAACTTTTGTTTCAAGATTTGAACTATTTATAGAAGGAAAACTTTGTAGGATAGTAATTTCCTACGGTTTTGAGAAAAATATGGCTACGCTTATATTAAAAGGCTGTATTTATTTATTTATTACGATTCCTTCCTCCTGTTTAAAAAAAAAAAGTAAGAGAGAGAGAGCGCACTGCAATTTTTTTTACAAGCTATTGGTCACCTACCAGCAGACATATCCCGCCTGTGAATAGAAACAGAAATTGGTTTAATCAATGGCATCCAACCGAATTAAACCTAACGTGCTTCCATAAATCAAGCGCCTTTAAAAATCGGTAGCCAAGGCATGTGCGTTTCATTAAGAATTAAAAATGTAGAAATAGGCGTTTAGTTTCTTTTTATGGGTATGTTTATTCCTGTTTTTCTTCCATAGCGGTGGGTTATATTTTTCCATAGCCCGCAGAAAATACACACGCACACACAGCGGAACACACGCACACGTGCTTGTCTGTGTGCATGTGCTCCCGTGCATGCATACAGAGAAAAAAGAAAAAAACAACAACAAGATGTATAGATATATAAATCCACGTACAGTTCAGGGGTAGGAGCTCAGGTTTTGCATCTGCCGGGGTGCGAAAAGGTCGCAGCTGGGTACGGGGGAGGGAGAGAAGGGGAACCCGCCCGGACCCTGCAGCCGAGGTGAACGCGAGGCCGGGGACACCGAGGCGGGTTTCCCCCACCACGCACCGGACCTCGCCCCCCCTGCCCCGGGGGCCGGACCCGAACCGCCCGGCGCGCGTCCCGGAGCTCTCCCGGGCCCGATCCCCGAGTCCCGGCACGGAGGGGCACGCCGCGCCCCGGGGCTGTGGGGGGGATGCTCAAGGGAGGGAGAGAAGGGTCCCGATTTTAAACCGGCCGGGAGACCTGCCACCCCCAGCACCGTCCCCTCCTCACGGCTGCCCCAAAGCGCGGTCAGATCTCGCCCGGAGAGCGGGAGAGCGGAAGCCCTTGACAGCCCCTCGGCAGTCCCCTCCGGGCTCCGGCGTGCAGCCCCGGCCGGGCCCGGCTCCCTTCGGGACCCCGGCCCGCCGCCCCTGACCCCCCAGCGCGGCGCCCGGCGGGGACAGAGACCTGCCGGAGGACCCGCAGCAGCACGGCGGCGGGCACTCTCTCCGCAGCCCGCACGGGCTGGCCCAGCCGCTACTTATCCACCGCAACGTTAGATACAGATATAGATATTAAAAAAAAAAAAAGAGAGAGAGAGACCGAAACTCCTTGCAGTCCCACCCACCGACTCTCATTTCCCCCACCCCTACCTCCACCCCCTTCCTCACAAGGAAAAGGTCCTGGAGACAGCTCTAACTGCGGGGCTGGAGATCCCTCCGGAGCACAAGCGGCCGGCTAGCAAGCACCTCCGCGGCCGGGGTCCCTCCGGCTCTCCGCCGGCTGCAACAGCCCTCTCCCCACCCGCCCCGCTCTCGGGATCCCCGGGCAGAAACACGCTTCCCCCGACGAGCGCGAAGCGATGCCCATCTCCGGTTTGGCAGGAGGAGGAGTCGGGGTCGGAAGCCCCAGGGGAGAAGCCGGCCGCTCCGTCCCCGGTGCCCCGCCGCCCCCGCCGGCGGGGCAACCCCGGGAGTTTACCTTCCCCCGGGCAGGCTCCGAGCCGCAGCGCCAGCACCGCCACCAGCACAGCCACCTCCCGCCGCCGCCGTCACCATCCTCGCCACCATCACCATCCTCACCACCACCACCACGCACCACAGGGAGCTGCCGCCCGTGCTGGCTGCTCCCGGCTCCCTCTGCTTGCTCTGAGCATTGCCCCTAGGGAGCTGCTAGCGGGGGTCATTTCAAACAGTATTTTGAGAGAGAGAAAAAAAAAAAATATCTGGATCACTTACAGGTAACTCCCACTGGTAAGGATGAGGAAAATCTGAGGGTAATACACTGAGAGTAACACACTGCGAGATGAAAAAAGGATCATGGCTGAATCCCGTTTACACTCTTGGAGTTCGCTTCCTTGGTTATTCCTTTCTGGCCCCCCCTGGTCGTAATTCCCCACCCTTTTTGGTGTCAGCTGTGGCTTGAATCTGAGTTGGAATCCAGTCCCTTGGGCTTGGGGGGGCTTTGTCTGTTTGTTTGTTTGTTTGTTTGTATTGTTGTGCCTAGTATTCCCCTGGTGCTAATGCTGCTCCCTGTGCAGAGTATGTGTTGCTGCTGCTGCTGCTCTCGCTGGTGCTGCTGCCTCTGGGCTCCTGCCTGTCATGTCTCAGTGGTTGGAAGTTGTTACAGTGGGTTCTCGTGTTGGAATGAGGATGGTTTAAGGGATTTGGATGGCAGAAAGTGCCTCTCTCTCTCTCTCCCCCCCCCCCCCCCGTAACTCTCCTGAGACTCAGAGCTGCCATTGGGCAGTCAGTCACTACAATCCGCCTACTTTTTTCTCTCTCTCTTTTTTTTTTCCTTTTTTTTTTTTTTTTAAAGGGGAGGATGACAATGGAGAGAGACACTGATCTAGCCCGGGCTGCAACGAATCCGTGCTCCCCGTCCGAGCCCTCTCCATACGCCTCGCTCCGCAAGCGCTCCTCACCCGCTTCATGGGACATTTTGAAAGCTCTCCCGCGGTCCCGGCGCCTGCCGCGGCACCTATTCCGCTCGCCCTGGGAGAGATCCTGAAGGAGCTGCCAGCTCCGCTCTCGGTTAATTGCTTTATTATGGGCGGCTGCCCCAGTTCCCCCCTACCCCCGCCCCGCGAAAGGCTCCGCCGTCCCTCCAGCCTCGGCAGGGACTTGGCTCTTCTTGTCTCCGGTGTTGAAAATTAAGCTTCGGTTTCAGGGGAATCTTTCCAAAAAATGTAAAAAAAAAAAAAAAAAAAAAAAAAAAGGCGTATATGGTGTCGTAGCCAGCCTGAGTGAGAAATAAAGACATAATACACACTCGCAGCTTCCCTGGCGAGACGGGATTTCTCGTGAGGGAAGTGCAGGGAGAAGAGGGAGAGGACTGGTGTGAAAGAGCCGGTGCAGGGGGGCAAGCGGGTGTCCCCGCACCTCCCGCCGCTCCCGCAGGAAGAGCTGGCGTCCCCTCTCTTCCCTCTCCCTCTCTCCTTCCCTGAGAAGATGCGAGTCCGAAAAGACGTTTCCCGGCAGGTTAGTTGCCTCTCCCCTGCCTTTCCCCCGAGCCGGGCTGCTCCTGCCCTTCCGGCACGGCCGCGCCCCGGGGCGAGGGGATGCCCGACCCTTTCCTGCTGCGGCGGGCGGGAGCCCTTCGCCCCGTCTAGCCCCAGCCGTGCTCTTTCCTCCTTGCCTCGTTGGGCGCTTGTCTTTTTTTTTTTTTTTTCCCCCTCCGGAGGAAAATTTTAAAAAGGTTTTAGTGATGGGAGAGATGGTGGAAAGACGTGCGCCGTGGATGCCGGGGTTAGGGTTTGAAAACGAACCCCGCAAGAGAAAGGTGCACAGGAGATAATGCAGCACAAATGCAGATGAAATGAGTGAGAACCAGGCTCCGAAGTCTCCTCGGTCCATAGGGTTTGGAAATGTTCGTCTCAGGTTAATCACCTAATGACTGGAGGAGTTTTCTTGGCCGAAGAACTCTTCCAAACCCCCTGGGAACACCTCCTCCAGCTAACCAGTCCCAGCACATGGGCGCAACTGTCTCCGTGACACAACGAAATATTCCTTCTAGATGGAATGGGAATTGCAGAATTGGTGTAAAAAACGTTGTCTGCCGCCCAATATGCGATAAAAATCTTCCCAGGGTTTGGTTTCATTTGACCGCTTTCCTCTTACAAGTTCAGTGCAGGCGCTGGGACAATCAACGTCCTTTTAGAAACGCTCATTAGCAAGAGGCGGAAGCTTTAGCCTTTCAACGATAACTTCCATCCCAGAATCGTCTGATTTATAATTCTTTAAGATTCTAAAATGGTCTTATTTATACTTCTGTGTGTGCTGGCGTATGTATATACATAGACAGACTTACAGATGTGTATGATCTCCTGTCGCGCCTGCTCTCCCCCTCGGACGTGCAAGGCTGTGGTTGGGGCAGCCGTGCTGAACGTGAACTGGGAGAAAGAGTAGCGACTTTTGATGTTTTATTTCTAGCATTTATTCGGCTTCGGATATATTTTTAATTGTGCATCTGTTTTTAAAGATGTGCCTGGGGGAAAGAAAGGGGGGGGGGATTAATTGTAAAAATGAAAAGTAAATGCTGGCGCTGGAAAACTTAGAACTGGTGCTGGCAGAGTTTGACCCAGTCCAGATGAAACGAAGGCGGTTTATCATTCTCCACAATTTTCGGATCGAAGATGGTTTTATTCACAGCTTAGCTGTGTAGGGGGAGGAAACTTGTACAAAAGAAACCAAATCGTGCCGTTTCTTTCTGAGAAGTTAAATTGTATTCTAAAACTATGGGCCGGTTATTACGTCGGAAAATTAATGATGATGATGATGATGATAAGAATAACCTGCTAAATTCCATCCAAGTGGTTTCTATACGTCTGTCAGCCGGAGGAAGCGAGAAGTGCACTTGTTTTGTTGCTTGAAGTTGAATATATTCCTTTCAATAAAATGATGTGACAGTGGAGGAACCGGTATTGTGGGTAACACCTAATATGGGCATTTCAGCATCTGTCGTTCCTTCTTCCACAAATAAGTGTATTTTGGACAAAATAGCGGCAGAACGGCACTGAAATGGTTGCCAACACTATAGTCGGGCAGATGAAGCAGAGCAGGCAGGAATAAAGTATTTATTTTTCTTTTTTTCCCCCCCTATTATCTGTCTATTCCCAGCTGCGGCTTCTTTCTTACCCCAAAACCGGAGAGTGTCCGGCACAAGAGCACGTCAGAAAGCCGGTAAAAGCTTTGAAGGTACGCTCGGTTGGCAACACACCGGGCTCCTGCCTGCTCGGACCTGGGTCATGTCGTGTGGCTCACCGAGCTTGGGAAAGAAGGGGAAGGGGGGAACGATGCGTCTCTTAAAAGTAGAGGATGACTGGTTGGCAGGGAGAGCGAGGACTAGAGGCGGCGGCGGCACAACGGAGGGTGCCCGTGGAGGGGACGGGAGAGACGGTGCCGGATAGCGCCGGTGCTGCAGCCGCACCGTCCAGGGCTCCGAGCCTAAATCCCGCGGGTATCCTCCTGGGAGACCTGTGCGCCTCCAGTTCCGCTCGGCTTTGCCCCATGGGGACGGAGGAGGCGTCCCCGCCGCCCCCCGAAGGGGTGCTGGCACCTTGGGGGCTGCCACCTTTCTTTCCCTCCGGAAAAGGTTAGGAGGCAAAGGGGGGGCTTTGCTCCCAGAGCCCGGGTGCGGGCACTGCCCGCGGATCCGTCCTTCCGCGGGTCACGCCTCTCACCCCCAGAGCATCCGCTGCCATTTGCAGCTGTCGCACAGCTGTGATTTTTTAACTTCCGATGTATTTATTAATTAAACCGGAGCCGAGTGCTCTGCGATCTTCGCAGGAAATATTTCTCTTTCAGTCCCGCTGGCTAGCCGGGGTCACTATGTGATGTGATCTATTTTCGCGAGGGGATACGTAGAGTCAGCAGGGTTGCAGAGGCTGTTACGCTTCGCTGCCTGGATGGGCACGTCATGGACAGAAATACCAAGGGATGCTTCACCTCACGCTTCTCTCCCCCTCTCTCTCTCCGGCAAACTCGGGGATAGAAAATAGAACTGGGAGCAACGTGAATTCCCTGTGAAGAAGGACTACATGGGCGGGATCTTGCTCTCTCCTCCTGGGTGGACATAACGACTTCTTGACGGTACCCTGCCGTGTCACCCCGTGGGACACTGCCCGCCCCGTCCAACAGCTGGGCGAAGACTTGGCTATTGCCGCCTTTTCTCTCCCCTCGATCTCACGTTTGCTGCTGAACGTGGAGATTTTAGCGTGTTTTATTAAGACAGGAACACGTGCTCCGCAGCGAAGGCGGGGGCGGGGGGGAGAAAAAAGCAAGCCTGCCAAGCCTGACCTCTTTACTGTCACTGTCGCAATGGCTCTCTCCTTCACGCTGCAAAATAAACCCAATGCACTGGAAGACAAACTACGTTTTATCTCACTTCATCTCCTCCCCCACCCCCAGCACCTTTTCTGTGCAAGGAGCTCACTAGGAAAGGTATCATTACTCCCAAAGGGTAGGGTTTCAACAAAATGGTAGTTCCAGTGGCTGATGAAAGAGGAAATAATTGCATCCCACATGCCTAGCCTAGAAGTAGCCCTGGATCTCAGAGCAAATTTCTCTCCTATTGTTCAGAGAAAGTGAAGTATCCTCATCGCCTTACAGGCACGGTGATGGATCTGATGGGGTTTCTGTAAGTGCTTTTACTGTTCCTGCCGTCCACTCAAATTTTACTTCCAGGCTCAGTCCAACAGCGTTCTTGTGTTTTTTTGCTCTGAAGCCCCTTCTAAAACAGACACAATCAATTTCGAAAAGAGATCTGCCTTCCAGGCTGTAACATGTGCCCAATCTTCTGTTCCCTTTAAAAATAAAACCGCAGTGAAAGCGAATAGCAACAGCATTACCCTTCGTTTGCAAAGCATGTTCTTTGAGCTCGCCTGCCTCTCTGTGCGGGGTTGTGTTGCTCGAAGTCGTCCAGCTATTGAAGTAGGTGCGGTGCCCCGATCATCGCTTCATTTACGGATACACAGCCTCACCAAACCTCCTTCTCATCTAAACCCGTATCAATCTCAGCCGGGAGGACGACAGCGCCCATCGCTACGACCAGGGGCGGCGCAGGTACTTAGCCCCACAGAGGTTAGAGCACGGAAAACACCCTCCTGTCCCCAGCAGGCAGGATTTGGGGCTACCCCCGGGCATGTGCTGGGTGGACGCGGGCTCCCCACCGGGGCAGGGCAGCCGGTAGCGCGGAGGGCGTCTCCCGCCTCCGCGCATCCTCCGCGGGTCGCCTGCGGGGCAGGGCCGTGTTCCGCCAGCCTCCGCGGCTGCGGGGGCGAACAGAGAGCCGTGCCACAAAGGAAGGAAGAAGCCAGCACGGAGGGATGTCCACCGGCTGCTGCTCGCCGGGCAACCTGCTGCTGGGCACACCCTGGCAGGCAGCCCGTGGCTTTCGCCGGCACAGCAGGCAGCCCTGCCCCCGCTGCCCGCAGCTGGGGTGGGGGGCGGGCAGGTGGAGCTCCCGGCGGCCGGCACCGACGCTGCTCGGGCAGCCCGATTTAATCCCTCCCCCCTCCCGTTGTAACTTCAATCCTCGGCTCCGGCGTGCTCCCTCTTGCAGATTCCCTGCCTTCCCCGTCACCAGCCCCCGCCGCTGCCCGGGCTGCCGGCAGCGCGGACGGCGCTGTCCCCCGCCGGAGACATCGTGCCCGGAGCGGCGGCGGCGGCGGGGCGGCCCCGGCAGGTCCCGGCGGCCGGACGGGCAGGGGCGGGCAGGGCCGGGCAGCTCACCGCTTGCCGCTGCCCTCCCGCGCCGGGACGGGACGGGATTCCGCGCTGCCGGCCGGCCCGTCCCCCTGGGGAATTGTCCCCGCTCTCCCGCCTTTGGGGGCTGCCCTTTGGCTCCCCTCTCCACTCCCCCGTATCGATTTCGAGGTGGGAAGCGAGCGTTTTTGGATTGCAACTCACCTTATGCATTCTTGATAATTTAAAAAAAAAATCCCGCAGCTATGCAAAGACAGGAGCTTTAAAGAGTTTGTAGCTCGACAGGTAAGGACTCGGCTGGGGCTCAGGAATGTGGAAATTCAACTCAAGTCAGCCTACTGCGACGAGCAATATTAATAAGGGCACACAGGTACGGGGGGGAGAGGCCGAGGGAGAAACTTGGCAACTAAAATAACAGAGTAATCTCGATGGCGGTGATCAAACACCGAGGGGCAAACAGCGGGCTGCCCGGGGGCCCCGCTGCCGGCCGGCGTGCCGGCCCCCAGCCGGTCCCGCCGGCGGAGCCCGCTCGGCCTCCCGGGCTCTTCGGCGCGGAGGCAGCCGGACCAGTTGTCAAGTTAATTTCAACACGTCCGTGTGATGGATAGAAACGCAAATTGTGTCTAGGCCTGCATAAAGCAAATCCCTGAGCGCAGGTTCAGAGCAGGGATTCCCCTCCTCCCGCCCCTTTCGCCTTTTTAATACCTAAGCTCCGCTCTATTGTCGTGGCAGCAGCGGCTGAGTTAACCCTGTCAGGCTGCTTTTTTTTTTTTTCCCCTCCTCTTCTGAGGGTACTGTACGCCAGAGACAATATTTAAGTTCGCTTAAGCAGTATAAAATCAAAGAGTCCATCATCACCCGCCGCCGGCTCCCTGCAGGTTCGGCGCTCGCCGGGCATCGCCCCGCCGCCCTGCCCGGCACTCGGGGGGAACACCGGCCTCTTCTGGGGGCTGCCACCGCTTGGGCACCCGGGGGAGCGGGGCGGGGACGACAGAGAGAAGTAATCACCTCTTCCCCCCCCCCTTTTTTTTTCCCCCCTTTGCAACATTTTGTTTCACAACTCTCATAACGTGACCCAAAAAGCCAAGGAGATTTGTCGTGCACAAGGACTTACCCTAATTTGACATAGATGACTCCAAAGCATAGAAACACGTAGAAAATCCACTTCCGAAAGTTTCTGTGCATGATCTAGGGAATGGACTGAGCCATAAAAATTGCACAAAAAGCCGAACTGATCTTGTCGATTAAATCCCAGTCAAGAGCATTGCCGAAGCTACCCAGGAGCAAAGCCGGCCGAACTGTAAAAAATCAACACAGTGCAGACAAGCAGCTCTTCCCAGAGCCATGGTGGCCGAAACCGGCTCCGATATTAAAGCTAAAGAGGGAGGGAAAAAATAGAAAGAGCTGCTCAAAACGGTAAAACAAAAACGCAAGACAGACAGTCTGAGGGAGAAAATGAGCAAGCACTGATCTTGATCAACTGCCTCATAGAGCCCTGAAGTTCAATGTGTTTTTACTTGTTCTGACTTCCCCAGGTAACACTACGTATCTTGCAATCTATGGCTCCAGGTAGGAGGATCTCTCTCTCTCTCTCTCCCTCTCCTGCTCTTCCCCCCACCCCGTATGTGTCAGGATCTAACACATATCTTATCTGTCTGTGTGCGTGTGCGAGTTATGCGTGTGTTTGTGTTTCAGAAGGCATGTCCTTAAGCCGGAGTGTTGGGGAAAACACATGAAACGTATCCAATAAGGAAAATAAAGGACTCGTCCTCTCAAACCCAAGCATTTTTTCATTTCCTCTAGCAGGGTAAGGCGGCTGGATTTGCAATGTATGGACTTCGCAAAAGAGATTGTTACAACTTTTTTTGCTTTTTTTTTTTCTTTTTTCTTTCTAATCAAAAAGAGGCAGGCGTTAACCCCCGTTTGCTTACAGCTCCGTACCCTAAAAGGCGATGTGTATGTGTTCAGACTGCTTCTCTTTGGCCATCCGACCCTGCTGTAAGCAAACGCCTGTCACTAAATTTTCCACAGTAAGAAAACATTCTCCCTCCCTTAAGAAACGCATGGACTTGGCTTTTAACACGAATTTAGGATATTCAGTCTACTGCTCCTAAGGGAGATTAACCGGTGAGACAAAAACTGACTTCGTGTTCAGACACTAACTAGACAAGCAAAGCTTCCCTTGCTTTCTGTCTTTTCTTTCTTCATATTTTCTTTCTTTCTCTCTTTATGCCTTTTCTTTCTGTCTTCTTTCTCTCTCCATGTCTTTTCTTTCTTCCCCTCTGTCTTTTCTTTCTTTCGTTCTCACTGATTTCTGAGCTGCTCGGTTTACTCCTGCATTCTGTGGAATTATCTATTCCAGCCTACTACACAATGTGTGCCTGTCTGGAGGCATATATCTGCATGCATATGCACGCTTAAATAGCACTCAAATACAAGTTTGTGGGCTGTGGTAAGTTATAGAGACATGGATAAACCCGTGCACCTATGCCCACTTACACGCATAGATTCATATACGTGTAGTAACAGTAAACATAGGTAGCTCTAGGCATCTCCCAAAGAGAATCGGCTAAACACGCCGGTGAAGGCTGGAAAGAAGGAAAGCAGGCAGTGACAAACGAGCAAAAGAGGCTGAACGCAGGACTTTATCGTAACGTGCCTACCCTGACGGAGAAAACAAAGGATTTTTTAGAGCCCAGACAGGCTGCCGTGGTTGAAGAGAAGCACTGTGAAACCGCGGGTCATTTTTAGATGGCTCCCACAGCCAACGCTGCCCGCACCTTGCCATCACCCGCCCAGCTTCCGAAAAGAGGGCATCCCTGGGGCATCCCTCAGAGATCCCAAGCCGGTCCCTGGTAAGGGGAAGCAGAAGCGAAGCGGGACAGAGAAGGGCCCTGCCGTGGGGAAGCTCGTGCCGAGTCCCCCCCACCGCCGCCCGCCGCGCTCTCCCCCTCCTGATCGGTTTCGCTCTGCTTTTCCCCCCGCATTCCTCACGTTTAATTCTTTAATAATCAACGCTCCGGCTCTTGCAGGCAGCCGTCCCCCCTCCCGACCGCTTCTGCTGCATTTTTCCCAATACTGAACTACGAACACTCTCTCCTTTCAAAATGCTGCGATTTCCCTTCGCGCTCTTGCCTTTGTATTTGAGTGTTCTTTATTTTGTTTGCCCCGACCCAGTACCACTTTTTTCTTTTGCATTCCCACTTTTTTTTTTTGGTAAGGATTTGTAGGTAAGACGAGGCCATATTTCCCTTTCGCCAAATCGTTTCTCCAAGAGCCTCGTAACTTCACCCGGAGCTACCGTCCAAACTCGTTAACCAGCACCCAGAGGGCCTTCAAGATGCAGCCTTCCCGCCCCCCCCCCCCTCCCGGCTCTCTCCCCGCCCTTTTTTTCCGGCTTTTCAAGCCTTTTGAAGGCGAAGACCCTGGGTCCCGTCTCCCCGCTCCGCCTCGGGGCGCGGAGCGGGCTCTGCCCGCCGCCGGGGCCTTCCCTCCGGCCCGGGCGGGAGGAGGCGCGGCGGCCGAGCCGTGCCCGCGGGCAGCAGCAGGGCCGGGGCGGCGGCAGCGGGCAGTGCCGGGGAGGCTCTGCCCCGGGCCCGGCAGAGGCCGGCGCGGCGCCTTGCCGCGGAGAGCGGGGCCGGCCCCGGCGCCGGGCGCGGCCGCGTCCCGCGGGGTAACACCGCCACCCAGGGGCGGCGGGCGGCGGCCGCCGGGCCGCGCCGGGGTGAAGCGGCCCCGGGTGGCTCCGGCTCGGCGAGGGGTGGCTGCGGGGAGTCGTGGGGACGGGGGGTCCCCGTTCTCGCCGGGCTGCGATGGGCTCATACGCCGCAGTTCCCGAGGCCCGGCCTCTGCCCTCCAGCCCGGGCCGAGCAGGCCGTCCCCCGCCGCGGCCGCTGGCCTTCAGGAGCACAAAACCTGGGTGCTGCCCGTGGGCTACCCTCCTTCTCCTCTGCCCCCCCCCCCCGGCGCACAAACCCGGGCGTGGGTCTAAAACCAGGGTGGAGGGGCACGCTTCCTCCCTCTGAGAAGCTGAGCCAGTGTGAATGCGGGAATTAGACTTTTGCTGGGCCGGGGAGATGAAGAAAGAGTGAGGGGCTCAGTGACACGGCTATTGATTGCTGTGTTACTTCTCCAAAGATTGAAGGTGCAGGTTTGTTTGCTTTTTATTCCTCACAAAACCCGTGGAAGTAGGAATGCAGTTCAGATGACCTTCGTCTCCTGGATGATCGAGTGCTAACCATTGGGCTAGCACGTCCTACTTGCTCCTTTCAGCTAGTAAGCCTTTTCCGTTTTTCCATGCAAACCCAAGAAGTTTCAGCAGAAGAAACTAAACTGGATTGTGTCTAAACTAGCTTGGAGATAGCATCATTTTCAGGGCAAAATCTTTTTGTATTTTTGATCCTTACGCCACTCTTGTCTTCAGCTAATTGATTTGCAGATGCTGGAACGGGGATAAATGAGAGAATTTCTTTCCTTCAAATATCGGTTTAACTATTGCTGAAAGCTTAGGCTGAGTATAAGAAGATTGCATGAAGCTTAATAATACTGTGATTTCAAAAAACCCAAACCTGTAGAATATTAAAATAGGTAATTCTTACATTAGTATCCAGAAATTCATATAGTTACTTCAACTTTACAGGCAAAATATGTAAAGCTTGTTAAACTACTTTAAACAAATACTACCTTAGTAATGCTAAAAGACTTCCAGAAAATAAGGTAATATTCAGAAATACAACAGCATTGGTAGATCTGGGCTGAAACCATTTGTTGAATGCTCCTCTAGTACACAATCATTATTTCCTACTCATGCAAAATAATCAGCATGGCAGGTGATATAGTCAATTGAAAATTCATTTTTTCCACCCATTGACCTTCTGCTGACAAAGCTGAACATTCACTCCTCTAAACTCGCAGAAGGAAAGGCCACCTATACCACACTGCTGCCTGGCCCCCGTACCTCCCTTCTGAGCCCTTTGGTAAAATGGCTCTTATAATGAGATATTTCAGAGGCCCGTTGGACTTCAGTTTTCACAATCCACCACAAATGTGTTTATCCCCACTCCTTCAACTGGAGAGGCTCTTCCTGCACCCAGGGAGGGGAACCCAAGCGACCTTCAGAAGTCACCAGCCAGGCTGTGAATTTGTCAGCTTACTCAACAGGAGGTAACTACTGGGTGTGCAGTTACTCAAGGGTAATTTGGGTAACTTGGGTATCAGTCCCTTGACGAGACGACAGAACGAGATTCACTGGCCGAGTCATGGGTTTCATTTTATTCCAGACTGCAGATCGCCCATACTGTGCTGCAAGGGATGCAGGGCTGTTAGTCTGGCCTGGGCTACTACAGCATGTAGGGCCTTACAGGCAGGGGACTCTGTCCCAGCAGGAGTCCCAGCAATCCCCACAGTGGGAGGAGAGCTTTACAGCCCACTGTAAAGCTCTGTAAATGGAAGTCTGAGCGGTGCCGAAGGGAAAAGGAATTTCAAACTGTCGGCCACAGCTCACATCGTCTTCCCTAGAGCTTATTTCCAAGCATAGTGTTCAAAATCAGAACAAGTCTGTGAAATTTCTGGGGAATGCAGACAATAGGGATAATTCCTCTGTGACAAGCTGCTTTACGTGCCTTTCTCTTCCTTCTGTACTGCTCAGATCAGTCACGGGTAACTAGTATGCTTGTCACAGGTCCCAAAGGTGAACTACAGGGAAAATCCAGCTGCATTTATCCCAGCCAGCCACTGTCTGGCACTGTTGCTCCATGCAAGTGTAGATGAAGGGCCCCATCTAACACTAAGAAAATAAAAGTGCAAAAATGTTCTCAGAGAAAATATACAGAGTATAGGTGATTGAAAATGAAAGAGAGGAAGAGAATTAAAAGAAGAAAAATGAAAATAAGAAGCATACAAGGAAAGACATCTTATAGCTAACCAGGATCTTACACACAATTTACAGGTGTTCTTTACAAGCGTCTGTTAAATATATATACATATTTATTACTAGTCTTTAATATTCCATATTTGTGTTACCAGGCCTTTGCACATGAACTCTTTTCTTAAATGACTCTCATTTACCCAACTGCTTCCTAGGCCTAAGATGTCCATTCTTCCTGAGAGACTACCAAACGCTCTCTCTGCCTCTCAAGCTTTTCTTATGACCTCAGTATATCCTTCAGTCGGTTTCTGGTGCCGAGCCCTGTTTTCAGTCATCTGCTCTTGCAGCTTTGATCCAGCAGAAGGCTATGAAACTCATATGATGGGAGCAGGCGAATTACACGCTGTTTATGATTTTGTGGCATACATCTGGCAAGATGTCCAGCACGGCGCCCATTAACAACAACCCCATGCAACGCTACAGGCTTGGGGAGGAGTGGCTGGAGAGCTGCCCGGCAGAAGAGGACATGGGGTTGCTGGTTGACACCAGCTGAACATGAGCCAGCAGTGTGCCCAGGTGGCCAAGAAGGCCAACAGCGTCCTGGCCTGTATCAGAAATAGTGTGGCCAGCAGGAGTAGGGAAGTGATTGTGCCCCTGTACTCGGCACTGGTGAGGCCGCACCTCGAATCCTGTGTTCAGTTTTGGGCCCCTCACTACAAGAAGGATGCTGAGGTGCTGGAGCGTGTCCAGAGAAGGGCAACGAAGCTGGTGAGGGGTCTGGAGCACAAGTCTTATGGGGGCGGCTGAGGGAACTGGGGTTTTCAGTCTGGAGAAGAGGAGGCTGAGGGGAGACCTTATCGCTCTCTACAACTACCTGAAAGGAGGTTGTGGTGAGGTGGGTGTTGGTCTCTTCTCCCAAGTGACTAATGATAGGACAAGAGGAAATGGCCTCAAGTTGCGCCAGGGGAAGTTTAGACTAGATCTTAGGAAAAATGTCTTTACTGAGAGAGTGATCAAACATTGAAATAGGCTGCCCAGAGAGGTGATGCAGTCACCATCACTGGAAGTATTCAAAAAACATATAGACATGGCACTTCAGGATATGGTTCAGTGGGCAGGGTGGTGTTGGGTTGATGGTTGGACTTGATGATCTTAAAGGTCTTTTCCAACCTTAATGATTCTGTGATTAATGGCAATAGAAAGTTTGCATCAAGGTCAAGGTTTGGATCTGGTCTTAGAGAGTGACTAAACTTTCCATTGCTACTCTTTGTTGTTCTTTCACCTGTTATTATGCAAAACAATGTTTGTCCACACCTTTGGTTGCCACTGGCTTTCATTTATTTTCCTTCTCTGTCTTCTGTTCCCTGTTTCTCTCCCTCCTCTTCCTTCCTCTCTTTTACATCTTATTACCTGGAATGTGTTCTACTTCTCAGGGTATTTGTCTTCCTGTAATTCCTAGGCCTGCTAACATTTAGTCAGCTTAGCAGACACAAAATTAGATGAATAAGTTACATAGGAGTCCACGCTCAGTTGCATCATGTATTTCACATTTTCAGGTTAATCTTAGTCTGAAAATTTTTGTTTACTTTTTGTTTCATCAAAGCTGAGAGGCATTGTTCAAACCACAGAAATATGTAATTAGATACATTACAGGTGTCCGGGGTACCAGCATGAAATGTAACTAACAGACTTTCTCACTAACTCCTCCCCTACTAAGTGGATATTTACTGGCTTTGTTGCACTGCACTTAATACAGTTTTAGATACTTTTTTCTCTTCCTCATGAACTGGCTTTTTACTCCATTGGCTGTGTTAGTCTGAAAGATTCCCTGCAGAAACAGGTTCAGCAGTTTAAAATGGAGGGTAAATCAGCAGTATAGCTGCAAAAAAAAGTTAAATATTCAGAATAAACTGGCATGTTGTATGTACATGCTGTATGTGAACTAATCCTTTTGCTCTTTGCAGCAGTAGGAAGCCTAGACTGATGGATGAACTGTGTCTTCCGGGCAGCATACTTCAAGAAGACTACAGATCAATTGGAGGTGACCCAGAGGTGAATAGGAAGATGTGTAGAAGACATGATCCATGAAGAAAAGTTGAATCAGCTGTGGTTTTTTATTTTACAGAAATACAGACTGAGCAGAGAGAGGACAATGTGCACATTGCAAAGATGGCAAGGTAAGAAATTGTTGACCATAGACACAGGGGACAAATGTGTTTGAGTGGCATTTAGACAAAATTAGTTTAAGAATTAGGAAAAATCTTCCTGAAATTTAAGATCAGCTTAGATAAACATCTACAGAAATTTAGTGGTACAGGATCCTACCGCAGGCTACAATCATCAAGGTCCCTTTTAGCCCTGACGCCTAGGATTCAGTGACTCTCAGTCACTGTGCTGTGAAAATTCTATTCTCCTTCATAAAGCATAGCAAGATATAAAATAAGCCTTCCTAACTTACTCTGAAAGAAACTTCCTAACTTACTCTGAAAGCATCTAGTTTGACTAAAGGAGATGTAGTTTGTATCCAGGAGTTCAGGGGAACACCCAAAGCAGTTGTCTCTAGTGAGTATTTAATGAAGTGAACTATTTCATCCTAGTCCTGCAGTAACAAGTGCTTACTGGTTACTGGTCCACATTAAAAAAAATCAATCTAATAAAAGGAGTCTTTGCACATTTCCAATTAGATCAGCAAATCAGACACTTAAGATTTCCAACTTTAGGTTTGAAATCTGTGAACAACTTTCAGTCCCTACTTCGGGTAATGTATTAGAGTGAGACAAGCTCATTGAACCCAAGTTTGCCTAAGGTAGCACTGCTAAGGCAGCCCAAATGAATGCAAACTGAATATTAAGTTCAGCAAGGTTTATACTGGAATCACAATAAAATAAACATAGTCCTGTAATCAGCACAACATTCTGCTGTAGTTTTTGTATTATTTAAAGAGGAATTCCTCTTAACCGTTCCAGGTCCCTAAGTCAACAACTACCTATGATGCAACAAAGGAAAATCAGGGCTCAGAAGTAATTTTTGTTGTGATTTGCATGCTCCAGTCATGTTTTCTAATCATGTTCTCAGAAATGTCCAGGTTCTTTTTTTATAAAACATCTTTTTAATCATCTGTTTTTTTTAAATGATGAGTACAAAGGATACTACGGTGGTTTTAGTTTACATTTACATCTTAAAATCATCTTTTCAAAAGCTAGGTGACTGAATATTTTTATGATCTCTGAATGATATATTCAGCTTTTTTCCTGCCTATAGTATGTTTAAAATATTAAAAGGGAAGATATACATTGTTAAGGACTCTACAGGAGAGAGTCTATTTACCTAACTGATCTCCTGTTGTAACCTTATGCCATCTGATGCAAAATTATTTTTGGCTTCTGTGAGTTGCAAACCAGTAAGCATTGATAATCAGCCTGCAAAGACTAAACCCATACCTAGTCTGTGTATTTGGCCTGATGTTTTGTCACAGTGAAATGGCATGACTAGATTTCAAGTATGGCTTAGAAATTATTATTTGCATCACCGGAACAAACCTTGAAATCTTGCTAAGGCAAACAGCATCTTTGCCTTGGTTCAGAAAAAGGGAGACACACGGTCTATGTCACTGGGGCAGCATCCCAGTGTAGGTAAGGCCAGAGTGGCCACAGTGCCAAATTATGGGATGAGATTGTAGATAGGGAGCACAGCACTCTTCTACCAATGCTGAGGGGAGATTGCTTCCTTGCAGAAATATGAAAGATACATCTTACCCTTTAATTACCAAACAGAAAACTCTACCAGTCTCTACTATAGCTTTTCTGCCACTGCAGCTGTCCCCTTATCTGATGTTAGCTTCATCCCTGTCATGTGTGCCTCAACGGTGAGTCTAGAGTTGCAGGTCCTTTTTGATTCCTTCTTCATGTAACCCTCTGCAGAGGTACTTTTCATCATAAGCAGCTGAGGCACCTTGTCAAGAATCGTCAAAGGTATACAGTAGGAAGAAGAAGCGGGAGAAATATAGGGGGGGAAGCATTAGTGATAAATAAAATGGTACAATGGTGCTCTCCTCCAGTTGAGTCAGACGTCAGCATTTGGATCTCCTCAGGTCTGGTGAGGTTTCCACTTACCCTGCCTCATCTCCATCCATCCATGCCCCTGCTTCATTGATAGACAATGAGAGAGAATTTACTTATTTCTAATTTGAGTGGCATGGAGATTACTCACTTCCCATTGGCTTCACCACAACATGGGTGATCTTACCTCTTTTTTCCTTTATCAATGTATCACTGGTGATACAGCATAATCATGTGAATCCTCTTTACCAGTCCATCTTACTGCTTTCAAAGGTATTACTCATAATCTCTCAGATAAACCGTTAAATGTGTTTCTGTCATCAGAAGAAACACATGCCTCTCTGGGATCGCCACCAGAACCGTAAATAATCGCTGGATTTAAGCATACAAAAATCTTGTAATTTCACTAATTGCAAATAACCATATAAAAAACCCTGCCTTTTTTCCTTTCTGATTTCTAAACTACATTTCCCAGAAATCTCAGGTCTAGAGTCAAAGAGCACATCCTTTTCTTGCTCTAACAGCTCTAGCTATCTGGTGTATTCTACTGCTAGGGAAACATCCTGAAAGCCAAACAGTAAGTGCAGAAAATCATATAATAGAATATTTTTTTCCTCTCTCATTAAAAAAAAAATCAACAGATTTCAGCAACCAGTAAGAAACTTTATAACAGCGGCCATATATTTGGGTCATATTTTATATCTTGTAATTGAGCTTTTAAACATCCATTTTTTTCCTAAGAATAACTCATTAAAGGACTTGATAACCATCTCTGTATAAAAATACAGGACTTTATAAGCTTTATTCACATTGAAATTATTAATTTGTTTTATTGTATACTGCTTACTATCCTGGGATAAATCTGTATAAATGTGTGCCCTCCTGTTTGGAATAAAAGTATCATCTCTCGATTTTGCATATGTTGTTTTTAAAAATTACTCTGATGATCCATGTTTATATACACTTGACAGTACATCATTGCCAGATTTCAAAAGCTAATTGCATGCCTTCCAATAGTTGATGCTTTTAAATAGATAAGAACCTCTGGAATTTTTTTTCCATATATGTGAGATGCCAAGAAAAACTCCTAAATGTGATTTTTTTTCTCCTCCTCCCAGAAACTATGGCCTTCTAAGAAAAGAAAACACATCTAGAATTGCTATTTTAAAAATTATCCTGATTTTTTAAGTCAATCTAATAATAGGAGTGGGGAGAGGGAGAGTCCACGCATTAGTTTTGAAAGCACAGGATTGATGATACTAAGGTTGCCAACCTAAACATGAGGACATTGGCTTTGTTTAGCTTCCTGTCTCTCCCACCCAGCCATCATCAAGAACCATCTACCGCTCTTACCTAGGAGGGGCTGCATTTCATTTAAAGCTACAGTAATGACAGTGTTGAGATGTATGTCCATACATTAGCCTGCTCCTTAAGAGTTCAGTCTACTGCTAGTGTCTTAAATCTAAAAAACCCTGCCCCATTAAAGAGGTTTTCAGGTGAAGATGACATCCAGTGAGTAGTTTTATAAGGCTGAGTCCAACTAAGTTTACCCTTCATTCACTCCTCATCCATTTCCCAAAACATTTGTCTCTTTTACACTGATTTTTTTTTTAATCTTTGCCTCTGTGTATCAGGTTTTGACTAACCTAGCTATGTCGTTGCACTGCAGTTCATGATATAATTGTACTGGAGATACTAACTTAGTTATACAGAAATGGCCAGACTGGAAAAAATCTAGAAAGGTTTGTCACTCTTCCCTTTACAGTTTTCAACAATTCATCAAATAATGTTGTTTGTGTCATGTCCTCCCCCAGGACACTGAATTATAACGATCACTTATCTACAAATCTTTCCTACATTTTCTTTCTATTACAATAAGCCTCTCTTTCATCAGGATTATCAGCCAAAGCTGCAGGATATTTTATCTGGCTGCAATTCAGCTTCTTCATGTGGGGGTGCTCACATGCACCCTGCGGTATTTTGTGCAGTTATAAGCAATTTATGAGATGTTTAAAAGTGCATACTTTCATTTTCAGATTTAACTCTTTGCTTGCATCCAGTGTCTGATTAATCTCAGTACAAGATTTCTGTAGAGAACAGGGTCTAAATCTTAAGTGGTGTTGCCATTCTCTACTCTTCCATCACCTTCACTGGAGCTGAAGGTTCTCAGCATTTTTTTGGATGCAGCCCTAACATATCTTTACATGTATTATAAAAGATGTTTCCAAGCCAAGCACAGGCTTATTGAGCAAGGGCCCAAAAGGGCAGTAGCTTCCCCATTATGCCTTCCTGGCATGCCACCTGCACTCCTGCATTGCAGCTGGACTAGATGACCTTTACAGGTCCCTTCCAATCCAAACCAATCTAGGATTCTAGGATTATCTGAAATCGTTGTGTGGCTGCCACAGCTCCTGCCTCTCCCCCCATCTAGCGTGCTCCCTGAAAGCTGCAAAGCATGAGGATAGGTTACCTAAGGAAGCATGCAAAACAAATCCTGCAAGACACTGGGATGGCAGGTGCTTCAATCCTGCGATACCTACCATCCATGATGGCAAAACAAGTAAAACATGGAGCAGAAATCAGTTATTTAACGACTTCAGCAAACAAAGTCTCCATGACCCCGCCTCAGTACAGTGTCTTTGATTCTCTGTGGTTTCTATAATTAATTTAACTTTCTGCTTCTTTAAAAGAAGGGAGGAAATCAGTACATGTGCCACTGGGCTTGTACCTGTGCACTCATACCTGTGCCTCCAGAAAAGTGAAGAGTTGGGGGATCTTTGGAGAAAGTATAAACTGTTCCTATAGGATGGACAGGTTTCACACCAGGGTATAAATGAAATTCTTTCAGTGATCTTTGGGTGCATACAATGACTTTTTTCTACACGTTCCTATGAGGGTTAGCAAATTGGAGACTAACTTTGTGACCTTTACGTGATACTATTATATAAACATTAATAATGAATGCTGCTTGTGCTAGTAGGAAATGGTGGGGCAAGATCATCTGTCCATGGAGATTTTAATATAAAAGAAGAGTACCTGTAAAGTAGCTATGTTCACTCATAGGGTCCTAAACAAAAGAAATGCATCAATATAAATGTAATGTAATTCACACCAGGAAATGTCTTGATATGGTCTCTGTATATATGACAATGCATGTAAGCCAATGATAATTCTTCCTTATTTATAATGGCTGCCTATTGTCTGGTATAGCTAGAGAACAAAGACAATCAAGAATCTGTGAACCCTGACTGCTAGACTGTCCCTTGTTTCCTCCATTAATCTGTTAGACATCTTTCTCCTCCCCAAGCTGGCACCGCAACACAGAATTGCTGATTACCAACCTTAAACGATTAAGTCCTTTACCATCCTTCCAGATACAGAGTAGAGCTCCAAAATCTAGTACCACCCTGTGGGACATTCCTCTATTTCACATTGTCCCTGCAGGGTCTCTGGATGCAGGAGAGTTTTATACTGAGTAAATTCTTCCCTCTAAAGTGATAGAAAGCTTTATTCACAGAATCATTATGGGCTTGTTTGTGTGCATGCCAGAGCTAATACTGTCTTTTGCCTTTTGCTCTTTGATTGGTATAACAGGGATCTTTCATACAACAGTTGATTGTTATGCTATTGTCTGCTGAGTCTCCATGAGCCATAAACTGAGAACGTATTTAATGCTTTTACCAAACACAGGCTTTTGGCTAAATGTTTCCTTATTATATTTTTTAACTCCCTTTTTAATTCTTTCAGAAAGTCGTAACTTGGTTTGATTCTAAAGGCAATGTCCCACTTTGTCTTCAGACAATGTCTCTCACAATCAATGGGGCATAAAGGTAAGGGGGAAAACCCCTCTTTTGGCTGACAGCTGTAGGTGTCCGTTTACTTTTGGCAATTAAAAAAAGATAGGCAATTTTCTAGAAATCTCTTTTCAACTTTCCTATTTTTGTATGGACACTTCTCCTTTGTAATGTGGAAACCAAACCTCAATTCCTTAGAATGCAATGTCATTCCTTAGAACTGCATTGTGTCAGCTCTTGTAGAGGGTGCCCTATGAGTGAATCTTACTTTTTGGTGTTATAATACAGAGCAATCTGTTTTCTATATGTAGCATAAGTATATGCTTTGGAAGAATTCAATATAGGACAATAAGTATTCAAAGGTCTTTAAGAAGGACTATGATACCTACTTAGACATTGACAAAAAAAAGACTGCAAGAGAACAGAAAATGTAAGGTAGTAATTTCCAGAGGAATTGGGAGAGAACAGTGATATAAGAGAAAAATGGCGTGCAGAAGAGAATCAGCAGACAGTGAAAAGGGAAGAGATGTGTTAATTGGAATAGGAATGAAGGAAAGAAAGATTTTTGGAATCAAACAAAAGAGAAACACTTTGGTAAAATGAACCATTGTATTAAAATTATACATGAAACACAGCATTTCTTTGGTATTTCTAAGAATTTGTCCATACTGCAACAATTATATTTTGAAAATAAAAAAGAAAGCTGGGTTCAAGAGTGTAATCCTACAGCAAATGTAGTATTTCTGGAATCTGCAAGACCCTGTTTCTGCTAATAATTTCCATGGCTATAGCTCCCTTTTTGAAATTAGAATGTTACCTCTCTCTTTCAGACTAGTGCAGCTTTTCCGATGGTCTTCCTTGTAGATTCTGACAGACCAACTCAGTTACGATTGTTTTAAGTGTATTACACTGCTCGTCTGTCAAGGCATCCTGCTGATAATGTAGTGAAATAATACAGCCCTTACCCACAGAAATCTAACAATTGGCAAGTGGGTGCCTTCTGCTTTCTAATTCTTTGTCACAGCTTACTTCAGCTAGTCATTGTTCATGTAGTTTGTCACAACGTTAAGGAAATTTGAGTATACTGAATTTGACATGCCTAGTGCTAGTCTTCACTGAATCAGTGGCCTACTGAACGACTTTATATGAGTCATTTCCATCACTGCGCCTCCTGCCTCAGCGAGGAGATGGGGACATTCATGCTAGTTTCTTCTCTGTGTGCTTTTCTATCTGCTCATAGTGCTATGAAAGCCAGCAGTGGTATAATAATGTGATATAATAATGTGATGCAATAATGTGATGTAATAATGTGATGTAATAATGTGATATAATAATGTGCAATAATAATAACAATAACAATAATAATAATAAAGCGATGCAAAGCCTAAACAGACCACAGTAGATTTGGGTGACAAGATTGTTAACACTTTCTTACATAAAGGGCTGAGTATTGGCCACTCTTGCCCAATTTGTAATGAAGGTACTTCTGAAAAAGTCACCTGTAGATGATAGTGACGGTATCAATTATTGCTCCTTTTAGGGAATATTGCTCCTTATGGGGAGTATTGTTGTTCGTGTTCTCACCCAAGAGGTCTTCTTTTCTTCATCTGTTGGACTACTGATATGGGTGAAACAGTGAAAAATTACCATTTCTTCCCAGGGACAGAAAAAACTAAGGAGATCAGGCTTATCTTGTTGTGAGATATACTGATATTCTCTGAGTCACTCTTGGATTGTTCAGGGAATTTTACGGAAGTACAAGGCCTCTGCTTTCAGTGGCCATTTCTACTCCCTCCATAAACACTAGATACAAAAATAATAATTTATCTATCTTTCCTAAGAGCACTGAAGCTTCCAGAGACACTGGAGCAGGCTTCCTAGAGAGGTGGTCGATGTCCCATGCATGTCAGTGTTTAAGAGGCTTTTGGACGATGCCCTTAACAACATGCTTTACCTTTTGGTCAGCCCTGCTGTGCTCAGGCAGTTGGACTAGATGATTGTTGTAGGTCATTTCCAGCTGAAATATTCTATCCCACTCCATTCCACTCCACTCCACTCCACTCCACTCCATTCCATTCCGTTTGTTCTATTCTATTCTATTCTATTCTATTCTATTCTATTCTATTCTATTCTATTCTATTCTATTCTATTCTATTCTATTCTATTCTATTCTATTCTATTCTATTCTATTCTATTCTATTTCTCAGTATGCAAACAGTCTGTATGAAAAAATACTTTCTTTTTCCAGTTACTTAGAGAAAATGGAAGAGTAGATTGAGTCAGACTCAATTCGATCAAGACAATGGCGATACTGGTATGTAAATATATCTAAGAGGAAACAATTCAGGATGATAAAGGCATATGCAGAAACAATTTTCATACAGTGTGTTTGTTGCACTAAGCACAAAATACTAAACAAAAATATATACTAAACAAGTTTCCCTGGACGTTAAGATACACAGAGAATCCCGTTTTTCCCAGGGCTCAACTTCAAATCACTGCTTTAAGAGTAAACCTTTACTCAGAGGTAAGAGCATAAGAATGGCTACACAGTGTCAAAACACACTCAGGTTTATGCACCATTCTGGGTTTTCGTGTTGTTTTGTCTTTTTTTTTATTTAATTTAAGCATGATTCATCGAATAAAACCTTCACAGACACACACAATTCTCATGGCATAAGACAAATCTCCAGCTATGTAAACCTCAAGCACTCATTTAAAGGAGCTCACTTGTATTTCTTTTGATAGGTCTACAACTTTCCATTTCTCTTCCTCCAGTTGTTATTGTTTTACCACTCTCTATGTTCTGCATCTGGGTTTACAAGATGCTACTGACCACACAAACCAAATTTAATAGCCTCTATTTGGATTCCTACCAAACCACAAGACCATATATTCTATTATTTTTTTGCTAATTTTTTATGTGTCTCATTTTTTCTTTTATGTCATTCTCAATCCCATAAGAACAAGCCCAATTCTTTCTGTGGTGTTGCACTAATGCAACTGAAACTCAGATTTACCCCTTAGAAATTGAAACTCGGTTTCTTCTGTTGATACCAGTAATAATTTTTCCATAGACTTCCTCATTCTCCCACTATTGTTTTATGTTACAGCAGAATATTATTCTAATTCAATAATTCTTCAACCAATCTAATATAGCCCAAAAGTGGATTAGCCAGCAGGCACTGGTAGACTGCATATCCGTCAGTTGACAGCTACAAAATCACTGGATAATTAAATCCAGAGAGTGAGCCAGAAAGGGAAGGAACAATTCGTTTGTCTCCTATTTCTCCATCTGTTGCTGTTCACTCCATACAATTGAAGATCATCTCCTTGGCCCTTCTTCTTCCAGCCACCCAAAGCTGGAAGTGGCTTCCACCCTGGGGCAGGAGAAACAATGCTTTGAGAAACAGAATGCGCCATAAGGGAAAAGAGGAGATGTCTGATCCCCCCACCCCCTTTTGTCCCTAGGCAGGAAGTTTCTTCGGAAGTCACTTCAGAAGTCACACCAATACTACAGTATCTACAAAGGATTTGCACCGTGATGGCTATGTTGATGTAACTACAGCACAGCATGCAACCCTATAGCTTGCAAGCCTGAGCGTGGGCTTCTGTAAACCATCTGTAAACTGTCCTAACAGCAGGACTATATATGACACCTTACTGTTACAGTGAAGTAAATAGAATGTCATAATTCCATTACTAAGTGCTGATGTTTTTCTCCTTTGTGTGCATTTTTATGATGGGCTTTTTTTTTACTTCTTCACATTTCATCATGTTTTTGCAAAGTAAGGGGGTGAATCAGATTTTTTTATAAGCTTAATTTCTCTCTTTCTCTCTCTCCTCTTTTCCTCTCTCACGTAAATGTCACCAGAAGATGTAAGCATGCAGGTTCTCTAGTCACGATTTCTTTTAATCATGTTATTTTTCTAAGCAGTTTTTCTTAGATTGCAGAATTTATCTTCAGAACTAAGAACGAGCTTGGACTTTTATGTTCTGTTCATAACAGATGCCTTCTTTCAAGCTGGCTAAAAATCACTAAGCTAATACATATTATCTCAACTAATACTGATTATTTTGAGCACTACTATTTCTATTCTTTGAGAAGGCTATTTACTATTTGTAAACAGTAAATTTATATTTACTGTAAACATGATCTATATAATTTTCTCTATAATTAATTGCATTATGATGTTAATCTAACTGAATATGAATGGTCATAAAAGGTGGAGACTTTTTCCCTGCTGTATTGATATCCCACATGCTATCTCTTCCTTCTAACATTGTCAGAACTGCCACATTGTAAATGCTGCTTAATCACTGATCTCGTCAGTGAGTTAAAAAAATAAAACTTCAATGAAAGTAAGAGCTCCATTTCTTCTTTTGGGTATTTGCCAGCAGATTAATCGGTGGGGGAAAGGTGGTTAGGGTTTGGGTTTTGCTTTTCCTGCTTTAAGGAGTGTCTGTTGAAGGGAGGCTTGAGGAAGCTACTTTGGTAGGAAGAAGCTAAAAGGTTTTGTTAGTTGCTGTATGTGCATGAGACAGACGCTGTAGCGCATTTTTGTTAGTCTGCAATAAAATAGCTTTTTTAATGGTGTGGTCCCCTCCCTGCTGCCCAGAGGGTGCCTTGAACAATTGGAGTGGAGAGGGCATTCCAGAGAGGAGGAAGATGAAAGAGTCACGAGGCCTCCAAAGGACTTGGACTGCCCATTCCACAGACCTCTAGCTCTTGTCCTAACATTTTAAAATAATCCTCTGGCATTTAAAATAAACCTAATTTTCTTCTCCCTGGACCATGAATAAAGTAACATTACTCCTTAACTCTTTTGAGCCAGCTCTTTTCATAGAGGCATATGGCAACTCCAAAAAGGCGTTTTGTAGGTTATGGCTTTATTTCTTTAACTGATCGAACGGACTCATGATTAAGCAGTACCCAAAACAGGCCAATCCAGACATCTTGACTTTATAACTCACCATACCTTAAAGCCAGAAGCACCAAAGTGATCAACAGCTTGTGAGCGACCCCTGAAGGAGGCACCAGCCTCTCCCTGCCGCCTCACACAAGATGGCGCCATGGACGGCCCGGGGCGGGATGGCGGCAGCCTGGCAGGGCTCCACCGCTCCCTACCCTGAGCCTCGCTATTTTCAGGGACTCAAGCTCAGGTCTGCGTTCAAATGTATCAGTCTGAAGGGTCAGGAGAAGGTCTTCCATAACGAACTATAGTTCTACTGGAATAAGTCGTACAAAAGACACGATGACACTTCTGTATCTGGAAGCTATACCAGTATAACCGTCAGCTTTCAATAAGGGATTGCTAATTGAAGTATCCAAGTGTGATTACAGCTGCAGAACATTTTTGAGATGTAAACGGTGCTCGCTCGCTGTTGGTGTTATTTTGTGGTACTTCTGACCACATCATTTATTAAATGATGGCACAGTGCAGCATTTATGTACAGAAGCTGAGCTTCTCCGCGTTCGGGTCTGCCATTGCTAGATTTGTGTGCTTGGGCACCCATGTCGGTGTCCGAGCACCAGTGAAGTGGGAACCGGACAGCTAAATAAAGCACCACGACGCTGTGTAATGAATGCAGCACCTTCCTGGAGGAGACAGACCCCTGAAAGCACGGGGTGGCCACTCCTGGCAGAGGCCAAGCAGGCTTTACAAATGGTGGCATTAAGGGTCTTCCTCACACCTCTCATTCCGAGCTCACTCTACCCAGTCCAGAACAGCCTCCGACCTCCCCACTCCCCCACAGCATACGCTGCGGTACATCTTTTTGTACACATCGCTGCAAAAGGAAGGGGACAGTGAGCACTCGATCCTGATGGAGGACATCTTTCCGGTACAAAAGCGAGGTGTGCCAGTTCACCATAGCGGCGCTGCAATGGATTGCGTTCCTTGGCTTACGGAAGGCACGAATTCATCCGTACCCCTTTTTACTCCCATGAAATCCCAAACCATTATCACACCTTAAAACAGTATTTTAGTGCATGAACCCAGTGTGAGCAACACCGCGTATAGCATCAGACGGTCTTTGCTTTTTAAAATAAACTTAGAATGAAACCTTGATTACCTGCATAATTAATCCTCGTTCACAGGAATTTGCATGCCTGAATAATTAAACAATTAGGGCCTAAAAATGAAAAGCAAGCACAGCCTGCATTTTTGTACTTGAAAAGCTTCAGCAGCAATCATGATAGTTCACAGCACATAAATAATTCAAACTGAGCTTCCTTGCTTTTTTTTCTTGCAGAAATCCTCTTAGTGCTTCCTAATTAAATGAAAATATAAGCCATCATTTTGTGACATCACAAGAATATTTTAAACTCTGGATTAGACAAGCTGGATTTACATTTTTGGTATTTGCGATCTGGTATTTGGAGCCATTTAATGGAACTATAAACAGCCACAAAGTGGTGATAAATTGGGCACGTACTTTAAAAATTAATGAAAAAAATCCATGCTGTGCTTGTCAGCTGCGTGTAACTCTACTTTTAATTTTACTCAGCAACTCAGTACTTTTGCCTTAAAACGCTCAGGCTGGAAATAAGAAGAAATTTGACAAAATCCTGACAAAAAATATACAATCAGCAGGATATATATTTCAGGATGCCAAATCAGCTTGGACAGATTATTTTTATTTTTTTCCCCACAAAATTATTGCATTTTCCGTTTTTAACTGCAACCGCGTGCTCAACCCCGGCCGCGGCGGGGCGGTGTGCTCGCCTGGCGGCAGCAGAGGGCGCCCTCCGCTCGCCTCAGGCAGTGCCGGCCTGTCAGTCAGCGCGCGGAGAACGTTCTGGAAGGGGGTGTTTACGTCTTCCGCCCGGCGGCCCGTTACCCGCCGTGAGGGGCCGAGCGTCGGTACGGCCCGGCTGACGGGGTGCCCTTACCCCTCTGTCGGGGGAGGCTCCGGGCGTACGACAAGGCTGCGTGTAGTTGCAGTTTCCCGGTTAGGGGTACGCGAGCGGCACGGGAGGCGGGGGTGGGAGGGCACACATGCTCGCTCGCTCGCTCTCCCCGTAGCTCGAAGCTCGGGTCGTTCCGGTGCCAGCCCGCCCTCCGATCCGCCTTGGGAGGCGAAAAAGAAACGCTGCACCCCTCCGCTCTTGTCGCCCGGGTCCCCGCTCCGAGGCTGCCCGCCCCGCCTGCTGCCGTGCAGCTGCTGAGCGCTGGCGCAGCCGCCTTGGCTCGGCCCGGCCCCGGTGGCAGCCAGCCCAGAGCCCGCCTTCCCCTCGCCTTCCTCCATTTTCTCTCTCCGCCCTTTGGCGCGCTGGCCTTTCCTGGCCGTCCCCGGCCCCCCCCGCCCTGTGCGTGTCGGGGAGCGCAGCCGCCGGCAGGCAGATGTCCCCGGCCCCCCCACTTCGCCGGCCGCACGCACCCACCGACAGAACGCGGTCGCCTGCAGCCCGCCCTTTTCCTCCGGGCTGGCGAGGGGACCCTGCAGGCTGTCGCCGCCCCGGGGTGCCGCAGGAGGGCAACGGGGCCCGCCAGGTGCCGGCCAGCGGGACCCTGGGCTTCTGAGGCTGCGGCTCGCCACCCCCTCCGCCACTGGAGGGGGGAGGACCCGACGGCAGCACGCAGACATCCTTATTTTCGGTCCTCCCCCCTTCGCCGGGCTGGGTGACAGGCGTATTTTCTTGGGAGGGCCCTGCCTGGAAGTAAAGACTGGAAAGGGTTGCGATTCATTTCATGTATTATTATTTATTTTAAACTTTTCGGCTCTGACACTACAGCGCTGTCGCTGAACGGGCGCGGTGCGATGGGGCGCAGAGCTGTGACTGCCTGCCTGTCTGTGTGGGAGCCCAGCGGCGGTGCCGCCAGCCGAAGAACGGTCACATCGAGTCCCGCGCCGGCAGCGCGGAGAGATCACCCCGCCCCCCGAGCACTTACTCGGCTTCTTCGCAGTCCCCAAATTAATACTTTTATTACTATCTGGTCTAATCCTATCCTACCCACTTTTTAATGCGCAGGAACCGGGGCCTTCCTGGTGACTGATTAAAATGGCGAGGATGTGTGCGTGCTGCTTGCGTGGAGTGACCGTCTGCTCCTGCTTCTGATCTCCTTTCATTTTGTACTGCCTTAATTCTAAGAAAATACCAAAATGTGAACGTCCAGCGTGCCTTTGTCTGCCCTTTGCCTCCCAAGTAATTGAAGACGTAATATCCAGGGCCCCTGAAGTGTATTTTTGAAGACAAGGTTGCTGAAATCATACCAATTCTTTAAAAGTAATCACAGCGATTATATAGGCATTGCTCCCGTGTCACCATTTTTTAATGAGAGTTTATCACTACAACTCCTGAACTCTGCAGTTGTTACTGTTTGTGAAGAGCAAGGTCAGTCCTGGGATTTAAAACTTTCCCCGGGTTAGATTGTGCATTTTAATTCTGGCAGCCAACCCCGCGGTCGTTAGTCATGAGCAGAGGTAATAACCGGGGAATGTACCATTATAAAATAATCCGGAGGTATTATGTAGAGAATGGTACAGTCATATTTTGTCACTGTGGTTTATCATACTGCTTAGATTCACCGAGGGATCGTTCTGTTTAATCCATTTTACTAAGCATTGCATAAACCAGACATAAAGACAATGCCTGGCTAGAAAAGCTGCTTCTGTTACTGGCTTTGCATTACCTGGGGTCTAATTCGTTCCCGGTATATTTGAAGATACAGGTTTTTTATAAAATAAATGTCCATCAGAATATCCCAATCTTGGACATAGCCTTTATTCAGCGCTGCACAGTTTCAGGACGTCATACAAGGCCTAGTGCAGAAAGACAAGGTCACTGCCTCATGCAGAAAAGAGAAGAGACTTCGGCAGGGGCAAAAAAAAAGATTCATTCCCCCCGTGGCGGGAGCGTCGTGGAGGAAAACCCGAGTGACAGTTCAGTCGTTAGGAGCACGTCCTGCCATGTCGCTGACCGCCCGTCCTCAGCTTTTATTTTGGGGTGGGTTTTGGGCGTTGTTTTTTTTTGTTTTTCTTTGCTTTACTGAGATCTCAACAATATTTTGAGTTTCGGTCTGCGGTAGTTCTTGGAGCTATTTCTGTTGCTAATTTAACAATCGGGGAGTGAAGCGTGCCGGGCCGATCCCGCAGCCCTGCCTGACCCACACTCCCCGCCCCCGGCAGGTGCAGGAGGACCCGAGCGTCCCAGGGGCTGCCCGCGTCACCCTGTTCGTGCCGTGGGTTCCCGCGTGGGCTTAATCTGTTCCACTGCATCTGCAGTCTGCAAGCTAGGCGCAGAGCTGGGTTTCAGACACATCACGGTTATGTTTTAGGGGGCGGAGGTTTGGTTTGTTGGTTTGTGGTTTGGTGGGGTTTTTTATGCCCCCGCCTCGGAGCAAAAATCTGATAGGTTGCAGAGACCGGACCCGGGCAAAAAGATATGGCGGGTGTCGGGCAGCATCACTCGGTTCTGGTTCCCCGGCAGTTTTGCTTCAGGGTTAGTAGCTGGTGGCCGTTGTTCCGGTCAATACCCCCTCCGCGGGTACAGTGTGCCGGTGCCCCGGGGATTTACAGGCGAGTTTAACACTGCCGATGTTCTTAGGAGGGCGGTAGGAACGGGCTGGCTGTGTTTCCCGGGGGCATGAACGGCTTTGCAGATCGCGCTCCAAAGTGCGGCTGTCACTGTGCTAACATTCTCTAAAATAATTTTTCATTTATGATAGCCTTTTATTTTTTTTTTTACTTTAACTTTCGCACACTGTTTCTGGAGTGCTCACATCTGGTTATGTCATTTTTGGAGCGTGGTACGGTGAATTGAGGATTGAAATAAAGTCGCAGGGCTTGTTTGTCAATGTAGGTCCTTAAAGTTAGGCTATTTAAATCCATAGTTAGGCCTTTATTGAAAGGTGGCCTGTTTCCTCCTAAGGCTTCGGTACCCAACACCTTCCAGGGAGATCAACAGGAATAGTAAGTGCTTAGCAATTGGGAAAAAGCTTTTATTTATATTAAAAACGGAACTGGGAGCCACTGGAGTGTAGTGATTGCCTTGCAGTATGTGGGACTAAGCCTGTGTTTTTCTATTTGAGAGCCCTCTTGCTTTCTTCTAATAGTGCATATTATACCCACGGTAAGTGGAGAGCGACTGGAAATTGTAATGAAATTTCAAATAAATAATAACTTTCATGAAGCACTGGTGATTAAATAACATGGGTCGTTAAAACAATTAATGGGTCGTTAATAAAATAATGTCTTTGAAACGCGAATGAAAGCATGTTGCGGGCTACTTGATAATTCAGTTTAAGCCCCTTTCACTCTGCCTTGGAAGGAGTATTTGCAAAGCCCCGGCTTGTTTCTGCTGCGTGGGAATACCCACTCACTGAGAAACTCGCGGGCACGCCGGCTGGGAGCCGGCTACCACCTTTGTCCGTCGGGCTGCTTGTCCGCCGGTCCTGCTAAGTGAGGCGGCAACCGCTGACAGCGGGCAGCTACCACGCGTGTCCCCTTTCCTTTCTCCACGGCCTGGCAGGGGAGACGCGGGTGCGCTCCTCCCCCATTTAACAGCACTTCCTTCCCCGGGAAGGTGCAGGGGGCTCCAAGCCCTACCACTCGTGTACCCGCGTGGGAGAAAGAAGGGGACAGGTATTTGGGTCCGTGTCCATCGCTTCTCGCAAGGATGAAAGCAGGGAGGAAAATAAACCTGGCGCCTGCCCAGGGGACGCCCAGCAGTAATTCTCGTAGGGCCTCCTTCTCTCCCCACGTAAGTCGATGGAAGTTTTGTCTTCATTAAAGAAATTTAGTCAGGCCCTCCCTCCAATTCTCTTTTTTTTTTTCCCCTGGAAATTCTTATTAATGGTATTAAACATGGACACAAAGTAGGCAATAACACACACAAAACAAACAAACAAAATCCCAAATCAGTAAAAGCCCGAATTAAAACAAAAAACCAAACAAAAATACCCAAACAAACCAGCCTACAAGCAAAAATTCTGAAATCTTCTTTTGTGAAGTCTCTGTTGTAAAACGTGTTCATTAAAAATCAGTTCTTTCTAATTAAGGAAAATTAATACCTATCGTAGCCTTGTTACCTAAAATGCTCACTTCTTAAACTCCTACGTTCATATTTTATATGTTCCGTACGTCTGTAATAGCGTGTTACCAAGAGATCTTGAACATCTACAGTTTCGGCCAATATTTTAACTACAAAAATAACAATAAGGTGGTCGGGATTTTTATAAAAGTTGCGTGTGTTGCCTTCTCAGCCCGGGGACAGTGGTTTCTCCCCCGCTCTAGTTTTTGCCGCCATCAATTCTGCAGCATCAACAGGCTTCACGGGAAGGTACTGCCAGTTTTCAGGAATGGTATGTTACTTTGCAGTCATTTCCAGATAAACTCCGATGTGGTCTCATAATTACTTCCTGTATTTATGTGTTTATGATTTAAAACTAATAGCGGCTCAGCAGCCCTTGATAGTTGAACGTTTATAATCGATAATGATTAGCTTCCCAATAGAGATCTGTCGTCTGTATTCTCCTCTCCTCTCCGTCCCCCCCCATTTTACTACTACTTCCAAATCATCCCGCTTGCTTCCAGCGGAAAAGCCGGGGGAGCGTGTTGTAAAATGTTATTTAACGCGAAATAACGAGACTTTTGAGCATCCACGAAGTATTGATTTCCAGTGTCAGTCCTTAATCGATTACCCCAAATAACACCCCACCTTGTCTTCGGGGCAGGCGTTTGCTCTCCTGGCTCCTCCTGTGTCCTTACTAATAGGACAAATCTCCCTGCCCATGACCCTTCTACAAATATTCGGCGACAGTTCACTTTGACTTACCGCCGGCTGCAAAATTTTAATTAAAAAGAATCCTATCTTTTCCCTTTTAAGGTACTTCGATGGGAAGCCTGAGGTGGAATAGTCGCATGCGTGTGTTGTCTACAAACCAGGTTAGGTGAGGAGCCTTGATAACAGAAAACTGCTCGCTTTTATTAAATAATTCGTGTTTAGTTTTGTACTCCCCCCCCCCAAGGGAAATGTGTTTTGGTTGGTATGCAAAAAGCAGAGCTACCGTCAGGGACTTGCCGCTTATTTCCCCAAACTTCCTCAAGCGTTGTCAGGGCGAGAGGCGAAAGCGCTTATTTAAAAAGCCTCCGTTAAAAATAAAAATAAGAAAAAAATCCAAACCAAAACCACCTCTTTTTTTTTTTTTTAAAAAAAAGCCTCCTTAAGAAAAAAAAAAAACCTCTTTTTTTTTCTTTTTTTTTAAGGTAAATTTATCCTTAGCTGAAGCAGAAACCCAGCGCCTGCCGCCCCCGTGGAAAAGATGCCGAGAGGAAGAGAAGATGGCACAACCGAGCTGAAAACTCCGTTAACATCATCGCTGTAACCAGGTATCGACGAGGACCATCGCCCACCCCTGCGGGGCAGCACCGAGGAGGGGGCTGGAACCTGCGGCCGGGGCCCCCCACCGCAGTGGGGGGCCGCAGGTTCCCCCCCCAAAAGCGGTACCTGCTTTTTCTCAGGTGTCCTGAAAGGGGTTGGAGGATGCATTTGCTGGAAGATGGGCCATTTTGGGACGCATAGGAAAAAAAGCTGGTAAAGATGAGCTCGGAAGCTGACTCCAACACCAGCCTCTCCCAATCACCCACATCCCCCCTTTATTTTTTTCAAGGGTTAAAACCAGAGACTATTTCCCCAGCAGGTACCTTGCGGTTTGCTCTTTCGTTTTGAGCTGTCGGACCCTTTTCGTTTATAGGTAGGCTTTTGTGTGTTTTGTGCGTTTTGTTTCTCAAAAGCAACTACAAATTGCTTGTTGTTACTTATTGTAAAGATCTAAAAAGAAATCTGAATTCGCAGCCCGATAGCAGAGAAGGCTCCTCACTTTCCTGGCAATTAAAATAAGGCTGTCGACCGGAGTTAGGCAGCACCCTTCAATTTTAAGGGAAAGGTGCCTGAAATCAAGAATGCGTGATTTTTTTTTTTTTTTTTTTTTTTTTTGAGGCTCTTCCCGCTTAGTATTAAAGTCATGTAGGAAGAAGACATTTCTTCTCCGTGCTCGTTTAGGCTAGCCCTCCCTTGGAAACTCCAGACCGAAGGGAAGCTGGCGTGCATGATTTCTGGTTTTGTTCTTTTTAAATTTTTTTAAATTATTTTTTAAAAGATGTTTGTCGCGCTGCAGCCATTATTCTGAGGAGTCTGCGATGTTTTCATTCTCCGCCCGGTTTTCAAGGCTCCGTTCTTCAACTTAAGACTCCGGAGCAGAAATAAGGAGGGGGGGAAAAAAATCAAGACTATATATCAAAATAATAATATTAATAAAAAATAAAGCAAGCTTCCCCCTCTGCCCCCCACCATCACCCGCAAACTAAGCTGCCCCACAAGCAAGGCTCCCCTTGTCCCGCCTTGTCGCTCGGGGGAATTTACCCCTCGTCCCATCGGCACGTTTAAGAGTCATTTTAATCTGGCTGAACTTTGAAACAAAGCTGGTTTCCAGAGGAAATTTCCACTACTGCTGGTGCCTCGCACCAGAGGGCGCCGGGAGCCTTCCCAGGCTGCTGCCTGCGTTCAAGTGCTGCTGGAAATTAACTCTTTGGGCTCTCTCCCTCATGGCTTTTTTTTTCAACCTTTTCCTTTAAAAATATACAGCCCTATTCTATCTTTTTGTCTTTAAAATGCGGTGGTTTTTTCGCTTTGTTTTATTTTGTGTTTGTGTGGTTTGCGGTTTTTTTTGTTGTTGCCGCCCTTGTATTGCCCTTTCCCAGCGCTGCAAGGGCTTCACTCTCCCGCAACAGCCCCCCGAGGAGTCTCAGGAGATTTACAGCTTCTCTCCGTCTCTGCTAACTTGGTTCTAATTAAGTCACTGGATCACGTTTGCGTGACATTACCGCGTTTTCCCTCATAATTGTCTGGGATAAAAGTTTGTCTGGCTGAGTTTGAGCTTAAAGGGTCACTTAGGGCTCTTCAAACAGAACACCACCGAAGCGGGACACCAAAGGGAGTCAAACGCTCAAAACGATTTCCCTTTAGCACCTGTAGTGTTTACCCTTGCGCCCAAAGGGTGCGAAGCCAACCCGCCAGTATCGATGCTACACGGCCAAAGGTTTTTTTACACGGAGACCTAAGGAAATTCAACGTTAGCTTTCCCATGGCAACTGTAAGAGGGGCATCGTATTTGTGCCTGATGTGTTTCTGCGCCTCAGTGTCAGATGCTGTGTTGTTACAGCCTCACTTTTCGGACTTACAGGCTGCCATATGCACAACTGCACATGTACAAGATTGCATTGGGTTTGTGCTGAGTACCTGCCAGCTTTTAAACCGGTAGGAGGGAAGTATCACGCTAGAGGAGTTTGCCACGGTTCAAAGTACAGGAATAAGTAACCTCAGCCCAAACAACAAATTCCTCAGAAAACTATTCAAGACTTTACCAGTAACAGGGATTATAAACCCTAAACTTCAGCAAGAGCATTTCTTGTGTTTATCTGCATATGTAAATATTGTTGCTCACCCACCGAGACAGTTTTCATGGCAATGTATGTTGATTATTCATTGAAAAAAAAAATCAGGAAGGCAGTCTGGAAGGTATTTTTCAGTGTAACTTGTTTTATTCATACGGGGGGGGGGGGTGTTTGTATATATATGTAACAGTACTGAACAGAAATTGTAACAAAGAGCAGGTGGGCAAGTCTTTATTATTACTGTATTTATTTATTATAGCAGCCTGTTTCCAAACATCATACTCCAGATTCTGATGAGCAGTTGACTATTCATTCTCACTTGAATATTTAGGAAGCAATTTAACTGCTTATATTGTGTAACTCCCCCTTACTGAAATGTGCTCAGCTGAAAACTACAATGCAAGTATTTCAGAAACTACTCGCTGCTTACATATTAAAGAGAAAGGAAGGTGCAGGCCTGAATGTTGGTATTGGGTGACTCGCATTCTAATACGATGCATACTACCACATTAAAAAATGCTCAGACTTTTTTTTTTTTTTAAGATAACTTTTAGGAAGCACATAAACATGTTTTTTTCACGACCAATACATTTGTGCTACATTTACCAATACCAAACTAGACCAAGAATCCATCAATGTGGGCTCTGGACATATGCACAGTAGGTAGTTCCCAACAGAGCTAAACAATTCTAAAGAAATGGTCAGAACAAAGAGGAAGAAAAATAAATTATTAATATTAATATTAATATTACTACCACCATCTGAGATTTTGGGGAAAATAAATTTCATACTAGCCAATGCTTAAGTTTCTACAAAAATCTTTGATCAAACCAGCAACTAAAAAAAAACCTCACCTCTGTCCCAGCTCAGTGGCTTCATTGCAAGTTTAGTTTTCCTTCAGTTTTCTCTAAATATATGAAACTATACAGCTAACTGAGAAATGTCATTATTTTTCATTCCTGTGGGGTTTTTTTTTCTTAATTTCAGCTTTTAGATGTGCCAATTGAAAACTAGCTGTTTGAGATAAAGGTCTGTGGTCAGATAAATCCAGCGGATGCAGTTAAAAAAGTGGGCAGATAATGCAGTTTGCCTGGGTTATAATTGTTCACTTTGTGAGGACTGGTGTCCGGATGCAGCTGATATTTTAAGGGCTGTCAAACAATCTTTTTGGAAAATACATTGCTAAGAAATGCAGTGGAGGATACTTTAGAGAAAACCTTCTTCTGTTACGTTAATATTTAGGTCACTCTAGCAGACGAATCTCTAAAAGAAGGGGGGAAGACCACAAACCAAAAAACAGAAGAAGGAAGAATAAACTAAATATTAGAATGTGTCATTTCCATGTTTCCTGCAAACTTTTATCAGGAAGCTAAATATGTTTTTGCCATTCACATATCACTTAAGGCTCAATAGAAATGCAAAATGCATGTTCTAAAAAATTATTAAAAAACTTAAGCATAAAACTTAAAAAACAACAGAGAAAAACACCTTAATACTGGAGGCTGGTGGAAAAACTCAGCTGAAGAGAAATGGTGCTTGTCCTTGCATTATTTAAATTAAAACATGGATTTTAAAATTTTATCTTATTTAATTTGGCATCTGTCAATCATGAAAAAAGAAAATGGATCAAAGGCTGCCGAGTTTACTCAAATCCCTTTAAAGGATCAGATTTTATCACTTACTAGTTATGTTGAGTTTTACATTTGATGTACGTACATAAGGTGAGACTTTTTGTCCCAGAGCAAATAAGACAGTGTGTTGGATATTGTGAGAAAGGATTCTAAAAGGCTACAGAAGCTTTCCAGTAATAAACTTAGAAATACACTGTGTTTCTCTGCCCAGTGTGCTGTGTGTGGTGGAATTCTGACATTCAGAGCCCGCTTACTGTTACCTGTGCAGGGGTGTCAATGGGCATTAATGTCTGGCCATGACAGTTACTGGCGCTTGATAACTTGCTTGATTTTTTTTTTTTTTTTTTTAATTTGAGGGGTGGGGCCTTTGGAGAAACTTCTTTACTCTTAGAACAAAACAGGGAAAAAAAAACATGTTAAAATGCCTCTTGGCCCTTATGCCATTTCCATTGAAGCTGACGGTAAAAATCCTCTTTGACTTTACTGGGAACAGGACTGAGCCGTTTTAAATGCTATGTTGTAACATAAATCTTTTAAGTCTTAAATATTTCCATACAGTGGAGCAAAGAAGTCTCCAACGTCATCAGAAAGACTGCTTCTTGTTAGGCTCTTACAATGTGCTATTTCTGTTCAAATAACATTTACTAATATGAGAGACAAATAGATTTATACAATTTGGAAGTCTGACACTACAGTTGGGTGTTCACAGCTTTTATACATTATGGTATTTATGAAAATAATTTTAACTCTTCAGTTGCATAAAACAAAGTACAGATGTTTCCCAGCAGTATTTCCTCATCAGGCCTTTTAACTTAACCTTATTGGAGTGTAGTGTAGGATTTGGTTACAGTTAAGCTCAAATCAAAATATTCCAAGAATACAGAGGCACTACGTGGCAAGGCAGGGGTAAGAAGAGGGAGGAGGGACATGGAAGGAGGAAACAATCTTCTTCTTCAGCTGTCCCAAGTCTTCCACCTGTGGGACCTCAGATAACTTTCTCATCTTTGGATCTTCTTCCCTCCTTGGTGGTAAGTTCAAAAAGGTTTAAGTGAGAGGACAGTATCAGAAAAAGCCCTCAAAATACTGTACTCTGGGAAGATCAGGGAGGTTTCTTTCTCAGATATACAGGGGCTCCAGGGTTCACAACTGACTCTCTCTGTGCTCCTGACTTGCTGTGACACCCTGCCCAGCACCGTGTCTTCTCACCCAGGGATAGGTTGAGGGAAAAACGATTTCCATGAATTAGTTGTTTGTTTGTTTGTTTGTTTTCCCCTGGACTTAGTTTGGCTGGGTAAGCACAACGGAACAGCATTCATGTAGTCATTCAGGTCTTATCAGTGATCTGTCACTGTTGTCCAAGTGACAATTTACCTGATATCTTGCCAAATACCACTACAGGCCTCTCCTTTCTTTTTGTGTGTGCATGTGTGTGTCCAACTGTGGTCTCTTGTCAGACACTTCACTGTAAGCTCTGCAGGGGAGGAACTGTCTTTATAGTTGGTGTCTTTACAGCATCTTGTGTAGTGGCCCAGGATTACAAATATTGGTGATAAGATGCCCTCATCTGAAGAAAGGCAGGCCAGTCTTTCCAAATCTGTATTTCCAGGTAGAAGAGGATGCACAAAGAGAGAGAGAGGAAAAAAAAATCCAACCACCCCCACCCCCCCAAAACCCATAGAAGAAAAGTGAGGGGGGCCATACACTTCTTGGTGAGGAAGGCGACTTTCATTGTCTCTGCACTTTCATTGCCCCAGGAAATATCCACTGCTCCTTCTAAGAAGTATATGTCCTACAAATGTTTAAGGTGTACTACAAGGGAAACCAAAGCCAAAAATGTCAAGCTAGAAAATTTTATGAAGGAAAGTTATCTTTCTGTTGAGAGGGTTTAAACTGTGGCCTTTTCAGAGAAAATAGAAATACTACTAACAAAGCCATGATGAAAGCAGAAGAAACAGAAAATTCTTCTATAATGGTACTTGTACATTTAATAGCAGTTGAGTAACCTTTCCTTGTGCTTTGGGCCTTGATCTTGAAGAACATCTTAACCAGATATCTCTTAGGACCATAGCGATACTGTATAGATCACTGTTTCACATGTTGTGGGTTGAAAACGGTTCCAACTGTAAAAGGATAACTATCAGCAGAAGCTCAAACCCCTTTAAGTTAATGGCAGCTTGCTTCCTCCAGTAAGAGGAGTGAAAATGCTCTATTATTGCATCCTGAAAGTCTTTACTGATATTACCTTTAATCACTGAAAGCGGTTCTGTCTCTCTTTGGGAGAGGAGTGAGCTTAAACATTTACAGCTAGTGGTTACAGCCAGTTGTGCCTTCCATACCTTCAGGACCTGAACTGCTGCTGATTCAGAGACTTGCATAAAGATACTAAGACTGAGCTTCACATCAAAACACTGGGAAAACACAGAGATGGATATGACGAATACCAAAATAGCTCATAGGACTATAGATCTGCACATAAACGCAAGCACAAAACTGGCCAGATTTTTACCAACAGAGCTCTTCGGGCATACTCTAACTCCATTAGGAAGAAATATTGTATTTATTGTTCAAATTAGTGTGACATAGTCCATTTTGACTGTAATCTTTTCCTTGAAAGAAAAAGGGGTTCTCTCTGTGTATATTAGATTGAGTGGGATGGAAGTAGAAATCTCAGTGGGATTTTGAGGTGGGGAAGCAATGCAAGACTGGGCCTGTAGACATGCACTGCCATCAGCAGAGTCTCTGTGACTCTTTTGTCGCTTTTGTTTCATGCCTCACCTAACCACGTTCACATCTGCAACTGGAACCCTGAAGCGCTGTCAAGTAACACAAGTGCAATAGGAGAATCAATACAAAGAACTTTATGTACTACTTGTTTTTCGCCTAATATACATCTGAAGCTAAGGCTGCTAAACTATTCCTCTCTTCATTACTCCACTGTGGCAAATTCCACTCTTTTACCTTAATGTCAGCCTTATATTCCATTTTATTGTTGGTTTACAGCGACTTTATTATAGATTGAATTTATGAGCACAAATACCACCATTTAACAATGCTCCTCTGTCCACATTTGTGATACTTTCCAGTGCACTCCAGTGGAGCAAAAGGAAAAAAATATGGTAAAACAGCCTCCTGTTTTGATGAAAAATTGCTAGCAGTTATAACGTAATTAACTTAACCAACAAGGCAATAAAAATTAAGTGCCCTGTTCATGAGTGATGCATATCCCACATTAAGACTAAATTTCCTAGAAGTTATACACTGAAACATTTTCCACCAGGCCTTTACTGTATAACATTCACAACATTTTGTATTCAATAGCATTGTTTGCTTGGATCTTTTGGAATGCAACAAGAAGACTGCAGTTGAGAGCGAAGCAGTGATATACCTTACCAAAAACTTGTATTTCATCAGTGAGAAAGCTTAGGGAAAATGCTAAAAGAGTTATACATTATATTTTTCTCTGACCAGACTTTTCTCGACCAAACCATGAGGTCATTATTTTCTGTATTACTGAGGAAGTAATATTTTTGCTATTTGTAAGTTTTGCTATAGTAGTAACTATATCCAATCAATATAAATTTTAAAATCTATTTTAGTCTCTTGAACAATATGCTTACAAGAAAAATTCCGGTTTGTTTAGAATCATTGAATAATTTAGGTTGGAAAGGACTTTGGAGGTCATCTGGTCCAACCTCCTACTCAAATTAGACCTAACCTACTAAGCTCAGTTTGTTTGGTTGCTTTTTTAAACTTTTTTTTTTAATTTCAATAGCAGTATTTTATGGCAATAGTTGTTGCTGAAGAGCTTGTTCCAAAACAAATTCCATTTACTAAATTTCCATTTTTATCTTCTCTGCTATGAATCTACCCTGTAGTTACCTTTGGAATCAACAATCCCTGTTCTTCTTTTAACAGTTCAAGTTCACAATTTATTCTGCTCTCGCGTCTTGCATTGAAAATGGAAAAGAATGGAGACTAACCTGAAGATACAGGGTAAAATACAGTTTGGAAAATGTTGCTTTCTCCTGTGTCGGAGGGTTTAAAATACCATATTCTAAAGTACAACCATATCTTCAAATCAAGATTATTGCTTTGAAGCTAAAGGTAATTAAACCGTTCTTCCATCTTTAAGCCCTGAAGAAAATGACTTAGTTTTCCGTATACTTCCAGAGACAACAAGCTGCTGATTTATGATCCTGCTCAAGTTATAGGAGAGCTGAACAAAATGTAAAACTAAAGGCTCTGACTTTGCTCTCAGCTGTTCTGGTATAATTCCAGCTCAGCTCCTCCGGTGTTGATGAATTTATTCCAGTTTTACACTTCTGTGACCAAACCAGGATTTATTTTATAGTCTGCATCAAAGAATTGGACCATTTCCTTCTATTTTCAAAAAATGAGCTTTGTCTTTGTTGGTCTGTAGTCTCTCTCTCTCCCATGCTTTTCCTATTTTATAATTTTTTTCTTAAATTGTATATTTAAAAGAACAATGACAAACTCTCTGCCTGAAAAACTGTGTTACATACAAAGTCTTGCAAACTCTTGTTTTTTAAAAAGAAGTCCCCTGCAGACCATGAAAATATGCTGTTTTATTATGAGCAATGCGGCTCTTAAGCAGTCCTGGACTCCTTTTATTTAGTTATTTAGTTATTTATTTTTAAACTTGCCTTGTCATTGATTTAGTGACTGCTTGTCTTTATATCAGCTGTACGTATAGGTACGTATAGGCAAAACAGTGAGACCTGCTTTGAAAGACTTGGAACCAGCCTTTGCAGAAGAGCCCTTTAAACTTGGGACAGATCCTGTGGAGGATTTGGTCGTGTTTAGAAACCATCCAAAGTAGCTATGACAACTTAATGTTCCAGGGCCAAGATCTTGTGCACATACCAAATCTCTGACACTATCCAAGATCCTTATCCAATGTGAAGAGGAAACTGTAAAATTAGACTTGCCTAAAACAACCCCTAGAGAGTATTACTGATTCTTGAGAAGATTTTTTTTTCTTTACATCTTAAAGACAGCTTTTTCTTAAAAGGTCTAAACCAGGAAATTTTTAAAATAAAAGAAAATAGTGAAATTACTAAGGTGACTACAAACTCCAAGTTCCCAGCTAAGTCCCTTTGTTACTTGTTGCAATTTCTTTATCCTTCTTCAGTTAAGTGGACTTGGACTGTTTCAGAAGCCTCTAAAGTATACTAATATAATTTTCTTGGTTTATATTTTAAATGGGAGCGGTATCTAATCTGCATTTCATCTCCCCTTAATCTGGATCATCTGGGATTAATTCTAAATGCAACTGAGGAAGGAATGCTTGGGGAGGCTGATCTCAGCCACAGCGGGTGGTCAGAGTCCGATTGATCACCATGTACCTGGTCCAGACGGTTCAGATGCTGACTGTATTATTTTTTTTTGGTACTACATATGGAAATGAAGCATTCTAACTGATAAAAATCTGCTTTTCTGTGTGATGAATATGTTGGCTACAGCGCCTGTAACCTGTGTTTTGTGGTAAAAGCTAGGCTCTGTATTAATTCTCTTAGTCTTTGATCGTTAATACTGTTTCTGCTTCCCATCCCTGCATGTGCATAACAATGAGATTTTTCCATCCTGGCTGCATTTTATCAGTTTCTGTTTCTCTGGATGTGGCAGGGTTCTGCAAGTCAAGTTTTTCTAAAGGAAGAGAGACTTGGAAAACGCATTACTAAAGGTACTGATTTTAAAAAACAGGTGAATAAATTATGTTTTGGTTTCAGCAGCCGTGCTGAGGTTTTAAACGCTGGTTCAGGCAGAACCAAACCCAAACATTTTAGTAATGGTATGTTAACATAACTTTTTCACCAAGTACTTCCGGCTACTTTTAATGAAAGCAAAGAGAGAGGGTGATATATCTGGATAAATAGGAGTAGGTGGTAATTTTCATTTATTCTTCCTTTCCCCTCTCCTTCTACTAGTAGCCCAGTGAGTAGTTACCTGGAGAACTAAAAGACAACATGGTCAAATCTGCTCTTTAGTGAATTTGGAGCAGAAACTGCAAGATAGATATCCCAACTCGGAGGCAAATGCCTTAACCTTTGCCCTGTGGGGTCATGCTCTTGAACGCTCTTCATCTACTCAATTAATAGAGCCAAAGGATTTTCGTCACTGAGAAAAAATGTTCAGATGTGTTTGCCAGATTTGACATTAGTTAAGGATCGCTTTGATTTGCGAAAACTGCATTTTCGGTAAATAAGTTATTATCCAGAAAAAAAATCTCCACCATGATAACGGTTATCTGCAAGTCAGTGTTGACTTGGCAACCTTAATATTTGGCAGCAGATTTTAACTTTACATAACACTGAGTTATTATTAATGTACCATATTGCAGATTTTATGAAGGTATCAAGTTTTCAAGTGTTTTTTTTAAGTCAGGAAACGCAAAAGATAGGCTTTTTACAGGGGTGTGACTTTAACTATGCTTTATATATCCTCTATATTTAATGATTTTTCACTTAAAATGACAATCATTAGGTTAATGCACATCTTTAGTAATCAGACATGTAATATACTGCGTGAATACAAAGACTCTTGTTTTATGTTTCAAGATCTTTGTCATCTTCCTGATTTTTAAAATGACCAGTCTTAATATTGCATTGGCACTGTTTTTCTTTATTTATTTGACACATGACTTCAGATGTCTGACTGGCCCTCGTTCAAGGTGTCTGTCATGTGAGTTACAGAATTTCTCTCAGTGAAGATTGCTTTGTTTTTAAATTAGAATTGTGAATTAGAAAAAGTATCTGTAAAAGGCTACAAGGCACTTAAGGATAGTGGCGGATGCACTTGGTGACAGCAGTTCAAAACAAAGATGGGTAAAGTGGTATGAGCCTGACATACACACCTGATGAGTGTGTATAGGGATGACACATTACTTGCTTATTCTTTTTGCCTTTTTTGTTGGCTAATCTTTTTATCTGGCTCTCTGGAGTGAGGTATGTTGGTTATACTGTGGCTTTTCAAAATGAAATACTGAAGTAACCCACGTGTAACTATAAGGAAGAATAAACTGTCATTTCTAACACAAGGCACATGAAGAAAAGCCCTTTAGCATCACTTTGTTTCCTACTCAAAGCTGTTCATCAAACAGTGTAAGATCTTCAGTTTATGTTATTTTCCCAAGGAACTTCATACAAAGAGGTGGGTTTTTTTTCGTGGCAAGGCTAATGTGGTCCTATAGCAAGAAGATACTAAATATCAACAAGTAAACAGATAATGTGGCATTAATGTTCAATGTGTTGATTAATTTCTAAATGCATATTACTGTTGGGTAACTTTACCATCCCTGTACTAGAATTTAAAGTAGGACATCTGTAAGCCCAGCAATTAAACAAATTAACTAAATGCCTTTTTTAAAAAGACAGTGGTCCTACAGGTTCTAAAAAAAGTGGATGTTTTTCCTCTGCTTTCCAAAGCTGAAGCTGATTCTGTTCTAATGTGCATCATGATCCTGTGTCTCTCACGTACCAGCAGGAAGAAGAAGCTTCACCAATAGTGCCTCAATCAAATGCCACTACCACTGAAAAACTAGTGAAGCAGTTCTGACTTTTCCTGTGATCCATCAGCATCCAGTGTCCTTTTACTGGAGGACACAAATTCTTTTTTTTTTTATAGCTGGAGTTGAGGGGCAAGCAAGCTTATTGATACATGCAGAGGGAACTGAGCTTTTTAGATTTGTGTTGGAGATGTTCCTTTTAGGACCAGGCCTACATTAGAAAGTTTTGCTCACACGATGTTAGCTTGGGTCTGAAAAAAAACCAAAAAGAAATCCCACCTGCCTGGTGGAGCTCAGCCAGCAAAGTTCCTGGTGTAGACCCAGCTGTGCTGCCAGGAGAAAGCTGCTGACAGATTAACCTGTTGGGTTCAGAGCCAACTACAATGGCACAAAATCTCCTTCAGTTGGCAAACCTTGCACCAATGCTGCAGAGCTCTGCTCTCGTGGCTGTGCTGGTGTAACACTCATGATGACTGTAACTGTAGGCTGATCCTAGTCTGAAGGTTACTTAGGCCAGTAGTTGAGATGTACCTTGCATGAGAACAAAGAGGAGATAAAGATACTGAGAACGGAACACTGAACACAGCAAGAGTTGTTGGCAGGGCTAGTAGTAGTTGTCCCTTTGGACTGCAAGAGCCCCTTTGAAAGCTTCCCACTCCATAAATAAAAGTTTTTTCCCCCTGGAAGTTCCATTTCTTGTGTGTGTCAGTTTCCACTGGCTGCAGCAACATCTGCTGATGTGACTAAGTTGTCTTTGCTTCAGGAACACCGAGCATCTATGCCCTTGCACGGGCAGCTTTCTTATGCTAAAGAGTCGGTCCTAGGAGGATTGCTCCATGTACTAGAAAGGAGCTGGATCTTCAGCTAGATCCCAGTGGGGCTGTAAATGGCCCTGGTGCTTAGCAGATACTACAGTGAGTAAGAACTCTCTCTGCCTGCTTCACAGTCACAGCAAAAAGTACTTCACAAAACCATAACCCAGCAGTATATCAGGTTCAAAGTATTTCTTCTGTCATCACATGCATCTGCCTTAGGTTATCAGAAAACCACAGAGAATTACACCAGTGAGGAAATATTCAAAGGTCAGCCCAGGATCAGTCTGGGTAACAGGTGATGATTGTGTTTTTACTAAGCTTTCTGTTTCTGATACCTGTTGATGTAGGAATGGTTGAGTTCCTGGGAGCCAGCAGCTCTGGGACCTTTTAGTGTATGTGGACTTGTTCAGTTACTTTTTCTTTCTGAGATGAATGCGAGAAGACTCGGATGAGTTGCCACAGTGGCAGACAGAGGAACGTGGCTGTGATGCTCTTTGACCAAAATAATAGGTTGTCCAAAGCACTTCAGCATGGAAAAGAGGTCACTGAATGATGACACAACAGGAGTGAGTGGAGTGAAGAAGCTGAAGATGGATTGTTCACTGTTTTCTCCAGTGTGAGAAGTAGAAGGCATCAAATAGAGTTTAAATTACTCAATACATAGAAAATACCTCTGGTTCCTGAGTGGAGTCAGTTGGGGACTGGATGAGTATTCAGGGCAAGTATCAGGGTGCTCATCTTTGACTCTACGCCTTTGTAGGGCAGCTGCTTCTACTGTTTTTTTCCTCATTAGGAAATCAAAACCTAAATGCGCTCCTCCTCTGCCCATGAGGAGGCTGACAGAGAGCTCCTGTGAAGACACGGAGGTGAGGCTGCAGAGAGGGAGGGTATCAAGAATGAGAAAAGAGGAGGAATGCTGCCAGAAATTCAGTAAGTTCTGGAGGAACTGGAAGACTGGCTGCAGCCTAGCACACGCAGTGTTCACATGCAGCCATTTTCCCGTGTATTGGGAAGTGACGTGGGTCTGGGAACCCTGTGAGTGTGCTTCACCAAGAAGTCTCCAACTTATATGTCCCTAGTGAACCAAGTTCCTTGTAGCCTGGAGTGCAAGCTGGCCAACTGGGGCTCCTCACCAGTTGTGCGATGTTAAGAGGGGCAGCCACTTTGTGGTTTAGTTGCTGGGAAAGGGAATGAGAGGAATATGAGCTTGTACAACTATCTTGGGAGTACAGTGTGGAGGTACACTGGACAGACATCCCAGGGATGTACAATAGTGCTGGGTGGGAAGTGGCCAGGGAGGCTCATGAGGCAGAGGAGCCCTTCAGGGTCTGCGCTGGGCTGCTCTTGCACAGGAGTCACCCGAGACAGAAGATTGTGGGATTCAAAGCATCCCCTATCTTCTAGAGTAAGCTGTGGGAGGTGCAGTCACTGCTCACACAGTGACTTGCTGCTCAAGCAGCACGGGATCCCCTCAGTCCCACCAAACACAGTCCCACCAGCCCACAGACCATCACTGTTAGGGACTCACTGAGGGGAATGAGAGTGGTGCCAGAGCTCTCTCAGTAGCCTGCACTGCTGGGGCGGCTGTAACCTTTGGCGTGTCCTCAGGAGGGTCTTGGCCATGGGGCCAGTGGTAGCCTTCTCAGACGTTATAGAGAGCGCCTCTTTTCCTGCAAGAGAAGCATGCACTGGGCGGCCATTTGTATTTGTCACTTTTGCTCCTGAGACGAAGGTCTCCATTTCCTCGTGGATGTGCCCAGGGAGGTGGGTAGCAGGTCTGGACACAAAGGTCAGCCGACAGGGCAAGGAGAGCAGAGGGGAGAGTGGTCTCCCACAGCGAGTAGCCCTCTGATGCTACCTGGGGGCTTCTTTGCTTGCCTCCCGCAAGGACCCAAAAAAGTGCTAAATGGTTGTTTGAATGAAAGTATTGAAGTATTAAAAGTATTTTTCTTTGAATATTAGGAACTAGTCATGCTATTTTACAGATTTGATAATGTAGATATTTAACAACAATATGTTACAGTGCAGTGTTTTGATGCTACTGAAATGAAATTATTACAGCCAAACACAGTAGTTTTGACAAACTGTATGCTATGGGGAGTTTTCAGTTTCCTATTCCAATTGAAGATTAAAAAAAAATCCAAGTTTAGAATTTCTAAATGAATTTTATGAAAAACAGGTTGCTTCAAAACAGTATTAAAGTTGTAAGATACAGCAATCAAATGGAGTATATTAGTGGTTCTGTTATTGTGAGCAACCTGTTTGTTGGCCAGAGACTGATAGGTCATCAAATATGACTCCAGTCAGACTAGACTTTTGTAAATGGGCAAAGAACATGGCATAAGGTCTGCTGCTTTCCCACCATGGAGGAAATGATCTAGCACCAGCCTAGAGACAATGGTAGCACTCCTAGAAGTTCAGAGATGTAAGAATGAACCACAAGAGAATGTGAAACAGTTTTTTTCCAAACTAGAAAAGCCTTTGCCCCCAAGTATTTTTAACTCACATATTTCAGAACATGTCAGACAATTGATTAGCAATCTGTTGCTGAAGTGATGTATTTATCTGATGCGTGGTTTCACTTAGCAGCTACAACACGTACAGCAAAGAGTTGAAAAAAATGAACTGGAACTCTATGCAACATCTTTTATTCAAAACAGATGTATTATTTGGTATATGTTTAACATTCTCCACATAATCCCAACTTGATCCTTAACCATCATGCATTAGAGTGTTGCTTTTAAAGAAGATGAAAATGGGCTGCTAAAATGCTGCCCATATAATCTGAATTATTTTCATCCCTGTTGTTAAAGCTTAGAGATAAAATTCTCTTTTGAACTAAGGTTGCAGGCATTGTGTTTGATATATTGGTATAATTCCTGCAATATAAATACTCATAAATTAAGTTAGTGGTACAGTATGATTTCCTGTAATCTGTTTCCAGAATCAATATTTTATTGAATGAACTTCTTATTTTAACTTCTCACTTACTGACCCAGTGGCACAGCTGTAATGTGTGCTTGATCACTCACTCTCCTTTATTTTTTAAAATCAGACTTGACTATGCGGCAGTGTAGACAGGGCATGTTTTTGGAAGCATTGCACTTAATATTGTGTGGAGGAAGATTGAAAATAGCACTATCATGCCCTAATGTACAGACTCCCATCTAAACATCCTGTAGTAATTTAGAAAATGGCTATGTAACATTACCCTCATTTTATGGGCAGGAAAACTGAAGCCATGATTATTTCCTTCTTAAAGGATGCTTAACTTTAAGCACCTAGTATTACATTTACTTTTCTAAATGTGGATTTTATTTTTAAAAATCCTTTATACATAACAATTATCATTTAGTTCATTACCCATCATTTATTGCAAGCTTCTGCCAATGAGTGCGTAACCTCATGCACACCAAAAGATTGTTTATTCTGAGCAGGTAAAATTATCTCATCAATTGCACCCTGCTGGGAATATGTTAACAGCTAAAAGCAGCAGTAGATGAAGATGCTCTGCAGTAGATTTGGTGGCTGGGGTGGTCCATTGACATGCAATAGCTCAGCCTTCTCCTCTGTTTTTTAGCCTTGTGACTGCATGAACAATCCACACTTCAAGCAGCGTGATTGCTACATGATGCTCTGGTTTGAGCCTCTTTCAGTAGTATAAATAATTTATTATTAGTAGTATTATTAATAGGTTTAAACCTTTTGCTGTATATTATGCCCAGCAGGCAGTACTTGATCTACTTCTGATGCAGAGACAGTGACGAAGATAGATGGCAATTCGGAATTGTTCCCTTGGTTGACTTTCGACAAAATTATGACTGCAGAGAAGCACATTTGTGTGTTTTCTTCCTCTCATGTTACTTGTACGTAATTACGCAATTCCCACGTAACTCTCTACAAGTCAACTGTCCCCGTCTTTAGAAGTTACCTAGACTGGAGGGACTCGGTAGTCAGAGGCACTTTGCCCTACTCGGTAAAACCTAACAAGAGCAAGATCAGTTGTCTGATTAAGAATATAGAAAGGCAGAAACAATGACATGCATTTGGGGAACATTTTAGAGGACAGACGTCATGGTTGGCTAAAATAAAATACAATAAAAAATGAAAACCCTACAATGAATTCTTGAAAAAAGCAACCAAAAAAATACTTGGTCCTGATGGTCTTACATTTAATGTTTTTCTGCATCTCCTGTGAAAGAAACCTTGCTCTGAAAGCAGAATTGCAGCTTTCATCACTTTACCGTTCTTGATTATATGGGAAAGTTGGGTATATGAAATCTAACATCTGAAAAAAGACAGCAAAGAAGATCCCCAAACTATCTTTTTTTTTAATAATCCCAAATGTACTCATATAATATTTCCTTCTAGAAAAGTCTGTGATTTTTATAAGTGCTTAGGACTGGAAATACTGAAATACTTATTTAATAACAACAACAACAACTTATATAATGAAGCAAATACTTATTTAATAAAAACTTATTTAGCATATTTGTACCAAATCATCACACCTTCTTCAACAACATCAGCTTTGTAGTAATGCATAGCTCCTGTGCTGTATCCTTTTTAGGAACACAAAAATTACTAGTAATGGCCATCAGTCTACACATACCTTCAGGTACTCCAAGTCTCCCTGGAGTTTTGGGTTGCTACAGCAAAACCTGTTGCTACATCTTTAAGCTGCAGAGCCAATGCTTTTATGATCTCCCTCTCTTCAAACAGTTTCTTGCTTCCTTTTTTCTTTGCCCTTACTTGTCCTGTGTCTGTACTTTATAGGCTACACCCCATTTAAACATACAGTGATTCCACTGCAGGTTTTGGGGGTGGTGGGGAGAATGCAGGGAAAGTACTAAAACAGTAAAATTGCTCTTTCTGTGGTGGCCAGAACAACTGTATTTGTTGAAACCACAACATTTTAATCAGCATTTAAAATTTATTTTCTGATGTTGGAAAAGCTATTATATAGATGGAGTTCAAGAAGGTGGAGGATATGTGAAAGCATATTTTTATAAAGGGAAAACTAGATTGTTGTATAGTTGGAGTTCTGTAATTGTCTCTACAGATGAAATTTCCAATTTCTTTGTCCTCAGACATTTAATTCCAGATGGGCAAACAGAGAACGAGCAAGAAGGTTTAAGCTGTTGCCTTCATGGACACAGTCCGAATAGTTTTACTTGCATGTCTTAGTCTGTAGGTTTGTACGTGGATGATGCCACCATAAAACTCTGAGACATCACAGATGTACTGCCAATTCATTTGTAGTCCTATTACTGAAATCACTTGAAGCCAGCAAATACTGACTTTATATGAGCATGATATGAACCTGACATCTAGCCTTATTTTGCTCCATAGAATTGTCCAGCACATTGCTCTTCATGTCTCCAAATGATTTAAACTCCATGAAGGTTTGTGTCCTTTACCAATGGAGTTTAAAATGGAATTTGCAAGATCTGGTGTTCCTGAGGGCAGCCATGTAGTGCTGTAGCACGAAGGAAACAGACCTCCAAAAGATGCCACCATAAGAAAAGAGCAAGGAAAAGGCCAGTCCTGGAAAACGCATTGACACAACAACAAAGTGCAGTAGTCTGGAGAAAGAATTAATTGGAGCAGAATAATAATATATCAGCTCTGTATGCTTTTAATAAATAGTTGGAAAGTCTTCCACAAGGAGTTTCTGTTCAGTTTTATCTCATTCAGGGATAGAAGTTGTTCATCTGGTCCCACGAAGAACTGAACTTCCTCAGCAGGCACATGTTAGAAGTTTTGTTACATTGGTATAGGAAGTTATTTTTTTTGTAAAACATTTTAGATTTATGTTCTCACTTCAAAAAGAATTAAAGGCATAGGGCCTTACCCAGAGCCCTCTGAAGTCACTGATATCTGCACACTGACTTCTATGAGCACGCTCTTTTTTGTGCTCCTTTTTTTTTTTAATTGCCATTTACAACAGTTTGAAAAATTCAGACAACTCAAAGTGCACAAAGAATTTGCACAGCCTATACGAGGGTGACAGTGCAATACAACAGTTCAGGACAGAAAGGGAAGGATACTGCATCCCACAAAACCAACCCCTAACTTCCCTGCTACTTGCTGAGTAAGCATGAAGACAGTTTTCCAGCGCTCTGTTGACTGGATGCAACTGACAACTTACTGCCTGGGTTCATGCTTCTCCTGGTAAACAGCTATTCATCTAGTCTCCAATCTACAGAATAAAGGAACAGGATAATCAATGACACTCTCATCTGTCCATATTTAAACATTCATGGGATAGATGTTGACAGATGATCTCACCATCTAAACTTGTAGTTGATGGAAGGACAGAGACACTTCTGCCTCATATTTTTCTATATGCATTTGCAAATAAGCAAATGTATATACATATATACAAATCTAAAAACTCACAAAGGTTATTTTAAATGGTATCATGACAAAACTTAAGGAAGAGAATTAGGTGCTCTTTCCTAGACTTGTTTTTTTGCCTGTGCTTTGCCAGTGCAAAGTAAAGTCAATGTGCTTTGAGCCGCCAGAAGTATGAATCTCTTGGTACTCCAGCAAAAATATGTACAGCAGGTGTAAATACAAATAAAATTCAGGGTAGGTGACATCTTTCTTGGGTATGTATGACTGGGTATTCTGTTTACAAATAGCTGTTATATTAAGGGTGTGGGAACGTCTGCAGATAACTGGGTTGAAGCTTCATTTTGGCCACGCTGATAAGGTGTTTGGCATCCTGCTCCTCTTCTGGGCTTCTGCATTACTGGAGCAAAAGCTGTACCATCGTTAATGCAGAGAGAGATTATTTTTTGTCCCATGTCCAGGTGATCAGCTTTCCCCTTGTGCTTCATCTTGCAGTCTCTTTCTGAAGGAGAGCTGCAACCTGGGAGTCACAGACGCCAGAGAGTACTCAGTTTCCTGAGAATAGATGCAACCGCTGCTATCTTTGTACAAAACCGTTTACCTTTTCATCAGTATCCTGTGCAGGCCCAAAAGCTTTTCTGACAAGAAAACTCAAGAGAAGTCTCAGTCCTCCCTCAACACATGTGATTTTGTCCATCACGACGGTTGCAAAAACAGCTGTCTTGGCACATCTAGGATAACAAGGAGACTGATTAAAAACCTGGAAGACACACACTTCCCAGTCTGAGCTTTCTGTCATGGAAGCAGGCACCATAATGCAAACCTGACTGACCTGTTGGAAAAAAAAAAACAAACCAAAAAAACAAAACGGTGGAAAATGTCTCTGTAGTCAGTTGCTGTTTCCTAGTTGTTCCTGAACTGATGGAGCCCTCTCATGATTCATCAACGTAATCAGTGAGTTGTCATTGTAAGCTGACGAGACAGGCAGATAGATTTGGAGGAGTTCTTGAATGCAGACAGAAGTAAGTGTTATGTATTTGAGAGATCTGTGTTTGACTGATAACAGCCTCATCCAATTTGTAGGCCTACAGCATGTCTACATTGGAGTGAAGTGCCATGGTGGCTTTTTATTGTGATCCTGATTTCTTTGGTAGGGTGCACCCGCAGAGAATGTGAATAGTGAGAAGAAAACCAAGCACAATGAAGTGGCCCATTCCCGCAGGCTGCAGTGTCTCTGTGGGCACAGCTGGGTTCTGCTGCTGCCCATGAAGGTCCTCTCCTGGGCAGGGGTGGTGTGAGGATCTCTGCACCCCATGATTTCGCTGCACAGCTCCTGGTGGCACACCAAGTTATGACTGAAAGCTAGTAATTCTCTCCTCTTCCTCATGTCTTGATACAGAAAAGATTTCACCAGTCCTGTCAAAAGAGAAGTTTCATTGGTGTGACTAAAAACTAGTCATTTAATACAAAAATCTTGTATTGCAGCAAACCGGCTGTTTTGTCCACAGAAAACTGACCATGTTTTCATTTAAGCCATATCCCATTACTGATGTTTTCATATTTGTGCTACATTTGTGTAAAGTTTACTGACAAAATATGTCTTTCCTCTTGCGTGTTTGTGTGTTTCATGGTTCAGGACATCTGTGGAACTGTTTACCTATCAACAAAACTAATACAACACAAAACCTCTGATCTCATTGTGGCTTTCTCTCACCAGCTTGAATATTATGCTTCAATTATTCCTAAAGATAGGTTTCAGCTCCAAGCTGTTCCCTGCTCTTCTACCTCCTGGGAAGGAGCACTCATCTGCTGAAGATACTTGGGATGTCAGTGTGCAACTGTGTCCTGGTCAGCTGCAGGAAGCCCTGCGTTAGACACATCCACTTGGAGTTTTATCTCAAGCAGGGCTGCAGAATCCCCCTTTCTAGAGCTTGCAGGGCACTGCGTGGGGACAGATAACTGTCATTGATCCTTCATGGGAGTTGGGTGTCTCTTGTACCTCTGAAAAATCACCCCGATCTGACTGGAGACAGTCACTTTCACCATATTATTTCACACTTTCTAGCACTGTGGGAACATCATGTTCATACACGAGGGAGGAATTTAACTCTCTGAATGGACCTGGGTGTCATCAGTTTAGTGATACTGTTCAGGTGAGGAAAGAAATGCTACATGATGGTGCTTATTCATGCTTGTGATAAAACAGTATCACACCAGGTGCTGTACAAACTTATTTTGAAAATTATCTGCTGAGTAACTTTCACCTTTGTAAATACGCACAGGAGAAGTGGTTTGGTTGTATTAGCATAAGCCTTCAAAAAAAAAAAAAAGTGGTGTTATGCAACTGATTCTTAATTTTTAAATCTTCACGGGTGAAAGAGGCACACATTGATCAGGACAGAGTCACATGTGAACCAGCTGAATTGGGAAAAAAACTTGCAGTGGCTCACTATATAAGAAGTTGATTAAACATGTCTGGGAACATCCTGGGCTCAACGGTCACACATTTACATTAGTAAACTCCTGGTCCCTAAAAAAACACTAGGTGTTTGCATGCAAATTGCCTATTAGGAGCAGTCCCCTGGGATGTTTCAGCTGCCACATTGTGGCCAGGAATTATTTGGAAGAGTTTTAGTTGGCCCAGGCCAAAGAGTGCCAGTGAACGTGCTAACGGCACAGTCAGTCCTGTCCCAGAGCACACGAACAGCTCAGGCACTGAATTTATTAGTCTGTACGTAGCTACCGATTTCCATGGTTCCTTGGTTCTTAATCATGCCAAGGCTATGGTCTTACTTATAGGCATTAGTCGTTGCTTCACTGCTGGTGGCCCTCTCCAGAGCTCTGAGGTGTATCTTACTTATAAATCATTGCGTATTTTAAATTCTGGGATGGTAAAAGTACAGCTTTGTGAGGACTGAAGTTCTTCTTGATAGTAAGCATGCTGAATTGCCTTTCTTTTTGAAAAGAGCAGAGAAGAGACAGTACCAAACAGGTAAATCATACCTGACTGATCTCCTTGACTTCCAAGATAAAATCATTGGATTTGTGGAGGAGGGGAGAGCACTGGATGTCACTTTAGCAAGGCCTTTCAACATCGTCCTCCACAATGTTGTCGTACCCAAGTCAGGACTTTACAGTCTGCATGGGTAGACAAATACCCATGTTTGGATGGTCAGACTCAGAGGGTAGTGATTAATGGGTCGTACTCTAGCAGGAGGTCAGTGACAAGGGAAGCACCACAGGAGTCTCTCCTGGGACCAATCCTGTTCAGCAATGACCTGGAGGAGGTGATGGAGTGCATGTTTATCAAGTTTGCAGATGACACTGAATTGGAGGGACCAGCTGATACACTTGAGGGCAGGACTGCCATTCAGAGGGACCTAGACAGGCTGGAGGAATGGGTCAACAGGAACCCTACAAAATTCTACAGGAATAAATGCAAAGTCCTGTGCTTGGGAGGCAAGACTCTCCCTGCAGTGATACAGGCTGGGCATTGGGGAGCCGCTCTGCAGCAATGGCCCTGGGGGTCTTGGCAGACAACAAGCTGAGCATGAGCCAGGCCTGTGCCCTGGCAGCGATGACGGCTAATGGCATTCTTGATTGTATTAACAGGACCACAGTCAGTAGGTTGAGGGAAGTTACTGTCCTCCTTTACCCAGCATTTGTTAGACTGCACTTACAACACTGTTTTACCCACCCCCCCCCCCCCCCCATACAAGAAATTCATCAACAAAAGGAAGCGAGTTCAGTGGAGGACCACCAGAATGGCCTGAGGCTACAAGCACTTGTCTGGTGAGGAGAGGCTGAGGGTACTAGATTTGTTCAGCCTGGAGAAGAGGTGGTTTCAGGGCAACTGAGGGCCTACCACTACCCACAAAGAAGTTATCAAGAAGATGGAGCCAGGCTGTTCACAGTGGTGCATGGTAGGAGGATCAGAGACAAAGGATATAAATTGAAACAAGAGATGTTCATGTTGGATACTTGCTTTTTCACTAAGAGGCAAGTCAAGTAATGGAAGAGGCTGTGCAACCTCCATGCTCAGAGTCTTTCAAGACCCACCTGGGTGAAGTCCTGAGCAACCTGGTCTGACCTCATAGTTGTCCCTGCATTGAGCAGGAGGATGGACTAAGATCCCTTCTAATCTGAATTATTCTGTGAAACAGAGTCAGATCCTCTGTGATACACTGAGGCTCCCCCTGAGAGGCAATTGCGTGCTCAGCTCATGACAATATCAGTGAGATGACGACTTTTTTACAGCATCATCTCTACACAATGCCTATAAATGGATAGGAAATATATGCAGATTTAAAATGTTAAAACCACAAGTATAATTAGTATCTCGGTTTAATGTCAGCGAGTTAATGCTGAGAAGGTAAAAGAGAACATCAGATGTTCTTTTTTTTCCCTGAAGCCCAACTAACTTCACAGACAGGATGTCACAGAAGCAGTTTATGAATAACCTATTTCAACAACAGGATTTGTGGCTTGTATATCATTGTGGTAACACTACTGCGGCTGCTCTTTCAACAGTTTGGCTTACATGTATATACCTCACCCAGCAATTAAAATACATACTTTGAGTAGTGTGGTAATTCAACATGCAAAATTTCCTAGATGGGCTGCAAATCCCTAATTATATGTTTTCACAAGTCATTAAAGTTTCTTAACCTTTTTGCATAATTACTGTTCTTACTCTCCTTTCCACCTTACAATGTCTCAATACAGATTATTTTTTAGAAAGCTAAGAGCCTGGCAGTGTTTCTGGGGAAAAAGAACGACTAAAAATATTTCTGTACCGTATTCATTCAGTGTCTTGTATTGTATTACATGAGGTTACTGATCTAATGTAACTTGACATTTTAGAAGAACATGAAGCATCAGCCCAAAACTGTCATAAGATACAAAACCACTTATGCCAGACCTAGTACTACAGTACACTGTAGTACGATAACATGCCAACTAGATGTGTCCATTTGTGTTACTTGCAGTCAATAGAAGACAGCATTTTCATCCTTCCTTTCAGATAAGCCATCTGTAGTAGTTACGAATGAGAGACTGAAACTGTGAATTACTCAGCCTGTTTATCAAGAAAAGCAAGGGACAAATTCTTCCCCTTACCTAGCATGAAGCATTACTTTTGAAGTTCATGGGAGCTTCTGGGCTATTCAGTGTAGTTAGGGTATCCTAATCAGGCTGGTATCTTCTGAAAATATTTCCCAGTATTCCCATTTTGAGACTGTAGTACTGATGAAAGCCAGCAATGAACCTCTGGTGTGGCCACCTAGTTATTAAGAAGTAGCCCAAGTGTAAAAGATAAACCCTGGTAAAAAGTTTCAACCTTTTACAGCATGAGCTGAATTTGAAAGATGAGCCTAAAGTTCAAATATCACCCATCTCATAAGCCATCTGGCTGTCTTTGCTTTCCTACTTATTTAAACACAGTTTTGTACAGGCCATTCTTTTTTGGGTTTTCCCATCCAATATGCACAGACTTGCCTCCTTTTCCCAGCAACTGACCCCGCAGTTTCCTGGAGGGATGTGGTCTGACCCAGCTGTGCCGGATCCTTGGAGGTGGCGGGGCTGAAAGGGGATGAATTCTGCAGCCTTTGATCACAGATCTCCTCTCCCACAAAATTAATCTGTGACGGGTTGCTGATGACCCTTGCTGTTGTGATTCCCTGGTTTTGGTGCAGCCATGTGTTCGAGTATAAATTGATAGGCCACTTGGGCCTAATCTATCATTTGATTTTCCTGCTTTTCAGGGGTACTGGGAAATTTAAATCTACTTACTTAAGTCATACTATGGAAGGATGCAATGTAAGCTGACTAATGTGATAGCTGACTTGTCACATCTTGTTAGTAAAAAAAAAAGTATCAATATTTGATGTGCCTTTTGTGGCCCTTCCATGTTGTTTCTATTAGATGTCATATCCTTGTATCTATTAGCTTATCACTAGGAAAAAAATGGATTTATCTTCGTTGATATCAATCTAACTTAATCACAGGAAAGTCAGAGTGATAAATTAGGCATAGACTTGGGATTTCTTTATCAAAAACCTGAAATACTCGTAATCCTTCTCCACTTCAAATAGGGTTGCCCTTTCAAAACCAGATGTAATTCATGTAGCTGTCTGATCCTTGTTTCCTTTGAAAATGCCTATCTGTATAATTATACCAAGTCACACAGCTTTAATTCTCCACTAACCGAAGTCAGTAGCAAAATTTCCATTGCTTTTAACAGAGAAGGAACAGCTAGTACCAGTGCTAGTTAAAGTAGAAATTTTTCAGGTGGCTTTAGTGGAAGCTGGAATAAGCCCCTGTTCTCCATCTGAAGTTCTGACCCATTATATCTTTATCTTTTACCAAAGACATTTTCCTGCAGCTGATGTCCAGTTTACATTAGATAAGATGTTCCAAATCTCGATTGCTGAGTACACCGAGCAACCTTGCCTGTCATGCGAAGGCAAAAGAAATGATGGTGACTGGCTTTTCGGTCTTTCCTCTCATTATTAAATTAAATTAAATATCTTTCTAATAAAAGAAGGCTTGACCCAAAGGTTGCTAAAACCAATGGAAAGGCACCCACTGAAAAGGGTTTTAAATAAGGCCTACCATTTTGAAGGCAATTAACTCACACGCAGCCATTCCTTCGTGATGGATATTTGCCGCTGGGGCTAATAATAGTCTTTAATGTTCTTTCTGATACATCTCTTGTAATATGTTTACTATGTCAGCATTAACTTACATTTCAAGCACTAAATATCTTTATCTCTACTGGGAAGTAACAGATATAAACAAATAAAAATGCTATGACTACTTAATCCCTGCAACTAAGATCATTCTATAGGATCAAAATCTCTGGATAGAATTATTTCCTTTTTTAGCATCCTTTGATGGAAAGAAGTTTATACTGGACCTTGAAAATTATCTTTATCAGCTTCTCTGGCAGACACTGTCATTCTGGTTTGTTGCTTTTGCTTTTTTTGGGAGCATCTCTACACATCGTATTATCTGCAAAAAGTGCGTATCAGTGGAGGGGAGTTTTGTACACAGTACACAATGCAGATTTTGCTTGCAAGTAAATTTCTGAATAAAGTTTTGCATATTGCAAGGTCACTTCCTATCTTCCTCTTGTATATCCGCTCCCGGCATAAGCAAAATCCCACTGACGGCTGAGGGACAGGCCTGTACGCCCGCAGCTATGCCTTGCTCCATACGTAGAGGAGAGGAGGCGGATATGTCACTAGAATCACTTCCTCCTCCTCCTCCTTTCTGTAACCAGTCACGTTTTGCAAAGCTGGCGTCAGCTGCGAAATCAGAATCGGTTTTCTGCCCAAAACTCACTGAAGTTTTAAACTGATGGAGGGGTTTAATTTGGACCTCTCCCAGACAGAAACACGTTTTGAAAGTTGAACGTAAAGTCTCTTCCTGAAAGCTGCATTAGTATTAGCAAACACCCTTTACCGACGCTGTGGGATACAGCACTTTAAATCAGCTATTTCACGATGGAATTTTCCTCCCCTTCCTCAGAGGCTGCGAACTGTTCAATCTAAGTCAAGCAGAGCATTGGCAATACTCGCAGTCCCCCTTGGCAGGCGGACAGCAAATGACTTTCGGCTGGGATTCTGTCCCAAAACAACTATCCCTATTGGAAACCTTAGCTAAACCAAGGAGCACCACATCTGTAATCTATACGTTTCTCCTGCAGGCCTCCTAAACGAAAGATAGATAAATATAGAAACCTGTTGGGGCCAGCATGTGGGGACAAAACTTTTATTTGAAGAGGGCAGAATAGACAGGTGGTCATGTCACCGGGATTGAGGTAAATCCCAGCCCTGCTCCCAACCTGCTGTGCAAACCTGGGTGGCATTTGCACCTAGGTGGTTTTTCCAAGTTACCTTGGGAGAGTTACTAGAGTGGAGAAGGCATGACGCTCGTGTTGGGGTGAGGAAAGACACGTGTATGTCAGACGGTGTTGCCTATTTCAGTGCATTACCACATCCCACTCTTGAGGAGCTCACAACAGTGAGACTAGGAGTTTAGGAGGTGGAAGTTAGTTTTCTGGAGACCAGAGTCCTGCTCCTGCCACACCCCTTGTTTGTGATTGCGTCTCCATTTGGTATCTGTTTCTCTCTCCTCCCTTTCACTGGCTAGTTAGGTGGTGCAGGGATGCACCCACAACGTGCTGCAAGAAGTCTCCACCTCAGTAGTGCCATAAAATCTCTAACATTAATTTGCAGAAAATTATCTGCTTGGGCAAGCCTGGGCAGTATGTGCTACTCATGATGATACGTGTGCTCAGGCAGTGCTGTTGGATGCAACTTGGTTCCTGACGGAGAATGAAATACAGGAAATCAGAGGAGAAGGATGCTCTCTTGAAAAGCAAAGCAGCCCAGCCCCTCTTCAGGCATACATGCCTTGATGTTACAGAGCTAACAGAAGGGAAGATCCCTGTCTGTCTTTTCATTACTGTCCTCCTACTGCAGCATCAACTCCCAGGCAACATGACCGCAATACCAGTTTCAGTGTCAGAAAGTAGCAGGAAACCCAGATGGCCTTTTTGCTCGGAAGTATGTACAGTTCAGGATATCGTCATAGCCTGGATTGTGGCTTTTACAATAGGGAAAATCACTCCCAAAGATCCCAAAATCACTCTTTTGGGACTCCCAAAGAACCCAATGACTGAATCATGCACAAATTGTCCACTTCATCCAGAGAAGTCGTAGAAAAATTGGCATTAATCTCTGCGTTAGAGTGAATACTTGTAAAATGAGGATAAGTAATGCTTTCTGTGGGGTGAATGCAGGTGTAATTCGTTGTGAGCCCTTTGAAACTCTCAGAAGGAAGGCACTGCAAAAGTATAACTCATTACCATCTGAAAAATCGGGAGCTGAACAGATAAAATATTTGAGACAACAGAACTTCTGCGTATGAAGTATTGTACTGGAATCTGCTAGACTGAAACTTGGCACTTGCAGAGATAATCGCTGGAGCTGAGGCAGGGTTAAATGTTGAATTAATACACATAATAGGTCACTGTCCTTTAGTCTTTCCTTCTGGGGGGAAGTAAATAAATGTGTCAGTTTAATCTAGCACATTAACCTTCCTCTTAATCCTACAATTTACTTACTAAGGGATTTGTATAATCTACCCGACAAATAAGGACAGTAATTATTCCTGCTACAGAGGGCTGTGAGAAATATTTGCAACGAAGCTTGAAGCTGGATTTAAAAACTGTTTTAGTTTTGTTAGAAACACAAAACTCTAGCCAGGTTTCCTGGAAAATTCCACGGGGCCCAATGCAGGTGGAAGCTCATTTTCTGTATGTATATGTGTTTGCTTAGCCAAAGTGTAGATCCGGGGTTGCACATAGTCCTGAATACTGAACAGGAAGAAGCCCTACGAATATCTCTGCAGGATCACACTGGAAGAACAGTCTTGTGCTTCACGGAAGTCCATCCACTGCATGATCCCACCCAGAAGTCTCACGGTGGAGAAACGCGACATAGCCCCATCCATCTCCTACTGGCTAACAGGCCTTACTGGCTTCTCCACGCATCCCTGGATGCCCATCTGTTGTATCAAAGCTCTTTCTTTAACTTCCCTTTCAGGAGAGGAACTCAAATGTGACTTGAATGATCAGAAATCTAATAAAGACAATTAGCAGGACTACAAGGGAAAGTCCTACAGGACTTCAGCAATTCCCTTGAACAGAAAGACCTTTTCTTCTCACAGCAATAAGTGAAGCCATTCCTTCCCCGAAGATAAAAATCCTTTTCAGAGTTTAACATGGTGCCAAGAGCAGCCTTTGCATTTCCCTGAACTCCTGTTTTCCTGCATTGTATAGGAAGAGCAAACTCTTCACTCTTCCCCGAACACTGGATAGCACAGGTGTTGACCAGCACCTGCCTCACTGCAAACACAGCCATGACCAGCAATTACAAATAAAGTAGTCCTACCTCCTGGAGAAGTTTTTTTTTTGCTATTTCTCATTGCTAAAGGTGTGTTTGTAGGTACGAGAGAGAGAGAGAGACATCAGGTTTTATGTATGTGATCATTGTAGTCACCCTTTGTTGGTCTGATTTCATTGATGTAGATTCCCTAAACACACACTCACACACAAAGCTTGATTTAGGCACTCAGGGTGAAGGGACATTTGGACAATTCCCATTATTAATGTTGCTCCAAGTGTCTATGCTGAATACACGTACGTGGAGGACTCCTGGCTTCTCACATTCACATCCATCTGTTCAGAGGGCAGGGTGCCCACACAGAGACTAGCTGGACTTTTGTCCCAGGATAGAGGTATTCTGCAACAGGGGGGCCATTTAGGCCACACTTTAAACAATATTAAGACCATGTCTTCAGCAGGACAGCCTTCCTAGTGGGGAATTAAGTGACCTTCCAGCAGCATCTGTCAGCTGTTTGCAAAAAGCTTGTTTGCTTGACTAAGCAGCCATGATGATACAAAGTGGTCCATTTCCTATCAAGTCTGGAGGGTTGGGGACTTGGCTGTATTTATGATGATTACGTATGAATCAGGCTTTTGAGTGCTTGGTTCCTATACCTACATGTGTGGCAGACAATAAGCGAAGTCAGCTTTGAGCCGGCATTTACAGAGGCAGGAAAACGAGCCTAGTGCAACTAGTCAGAGTTAAATGGAAGAAATCTCAGTGCGGCACCAAATCAAAAAGGTTTAAAGTTATAGATTAATTCACAGTTCCCTTAACTGATGCAGCTGTTTTCAAAACTCTGTGCAGCAAGGGAATTTTTTCAGGGACTGTGGTGGTATACAGGGAGGTTGTTTTATTGGGTTGTCCTATAGCGCCCTATACAATGGCAACACAGTGCCTTGTAGGTACGATCTTCTAACCCTCCTCAGCTAACAATGCTTTCAAATACTTCTGTAGCTCCCATGCAGTCTCCTACATCTGGAAATAGAAACATCAACTCTTTTGATAACAAACCCTCAAAGTATACGCTATTTTTACTATTATTTAAAGACTTCAGTAGCTTACTCGGCATTTACAGCACCTTCCAGACACTTTCTAATTGCTCATTCCTACCATCAAAAAAAAAAACCCCCAAAACCAAACCCTGGTGCGCTTTATGAAGCATAGCAGAGAGATAGCTGTCCTTGGATGTGTGGGAAGCTGCCTGGGATACTGCTCTAATGCACCCATTGCTCATCTCTCTTTTGAAGAAAAAAACAACTTCATGAGTTACTTCAGCTAACCCATTTAGAAGCCCTTTTACAACTGTTATTTTGATCTTTAAGTGGGCCAAGCAGAGGGCTAGGACCTAGGTTTCCAGAAGGAATGAATGTATGAGTGAACAACCCTGAGGCATACAAGGAGGTTATTGCATCTACCTTACCTCCTCCTGCTATCATGTCAGAGCACCTGCCTTGGCTGTGTCCGGACCCTAAGGGCACTAATAGGCCTTAACTACCCTAAGCAGCCACACCTGGGGCCTCCACCTGTGCAAACTCCATCTATCACTCCAGGAGCTCATTTAAGCTCAGCTTGGGGACCTTAGTCTTCTCCTGAGCTAATTCATAGGTGTGCTTGTGTTCTGGTTCCTGCTGCCCCAGTTCCCTGACTGGTATTCCTGGATGGACCCTAGAGCCGTACTGTAGGTACCTTTCTGTCCAGTCCTGTCTCTGGTCCTTTTTCCTGGCTGGAGACTCTGTTACAGGTAGCTCTGTTTCTAGGCTCGTTCCATGCTGTTCCTGACTGGTGCTCTCTGCATGGAGCTCATCATCTCAGCCGGTCTGGGACCATCAGTGAATCTGCGTGCTGCTACTGCCCCAGCCCTGCTCACGCCCTGAGGGTGTCCTACACTAGGGTCTCCCCCAGCAGTTGGCTTCTTCCCCTGAGAGTCCTGCTGTGGCTGGATGCTTAGATTAACACCTTGATTTTTGTGAATTGCATTCCTGAAGAGAGCTAGGCCCTGATCTGGAGGTGTTCTGTGTTTTGGGAAGGGGGGATGCTTTTGTCTCATGCAGGAAAGAGAAGAGCGTTTTTGTGTTAATTGTGTCAATAAGCAATCACAGTTTATGGAAAGGCACAACAAAAAAAAAGGCATCATTCAGCATCTCTGATTTATGGATTGTTTCCGAATGAGCTCTTTAACAATAGTATTTGTTCCCATAATACCCGTTAAATGTGGAGGGCTGATTTATTTCCCTGATGTTCCCACCAGGATGGGGTTCCAAATGGTGCGTGGCAGGGCCATTGCCGTCCTCGCTGGGTGGCTGAAGTCACTTGCACTTCAGCCTCTTGCTGCCACCTGAGGCATATGATAATCACCCAACAATGCACTGCCTGTCATCTCGTATTGCCTGGCCGTGTGTCCTACTTAAATGCAGCCTTGTCAAAAGTCGCTTTGAATTATTAGCAGAAAGGCCACCCAGGAGACAAAGATCCTGCAAGCGAGGAGCACAGAAAAAGGTATTAATTGGGCAAAACAGTGCTAACAATGTGCCGACCAGTTCATGTGCGATCTATGTGAAAGCGCAGTAGGCTAAAGCTTGTAAGGACTATGCATGATGTTAGTTTTAGCCAGGGGAAGGGGTGGGTGGCTGAGGGGAGCTATTTTGCCTTTCCCTGGCCAAAGTCTATAAAACCAGAGCTGCAAATCCATCAGTCTTGTGGCTTGCTGTCACAGACACTTGAAGGAAAGGTGAAAATGACTGAGTTTAATCATCGTCAACCTATTTCTTAGTTACAGTTCAGGTGGGAGGAACATTAGAAATTGCTCCCTTGATCTCCTCAGTGGATAGAGATGGAATGACCAGATATCTGGCCCTCACTTAAATACAGGTGTAGATTTATGGCAGGGGAAAGGGGTGAATGAGTCTCTTGTCAGATGTTCCCTGTGCGGTGTGTGATTGCCCCACCAGGGCCGTGTCTGCCTCGCCAGCTGAGCTGCAGGAAGGTTGCTGTGGCTGTATGAAGGCATCTATAAAGGATCACGGGGATTTACATTTTGGTAAGAATGTTCTTGTAGGCTGTCTCTGTTGATGTGGTGGTATGCAGCCTGAACAGCAGGACCTCAGGAGACGCAAGGGAATGTGATGCAGGAGAGGCTGTTTCACAGGTGAAATAATGACAAAAGTATGAAACCAGGTACAGAGAGTACCAAAAAACAACCTACAACAAAGGAAAACAGTTGGCTATTATTGCAATTCCCTGAGGCTCTTGACATAAATGAAGTGCAAGTGACAAGATCTATAATGGTCTGGGCCAGGGAAACTGCAAACAAGTTGTAATTAGTACTTAGTAATGGACGGTTATTGTGGTCAGCCTCTTGAATTGAAGCAACTGGGGATTTCTGCATCTGTACAGGCATGTTACAAAGGCAGTGATAACTGAAACTTCACTACGCTCGTCGATTTGGTGACAGATGAGCAAGATAAAGTCTGTTGTGAAATGTTTGATATAAACCAGAGGTTTCACTGCAGGAGAACAGTTGCTTTATACTTCATCACTACCGATGAAGAGGAGAAATTAGCAAGTATATTTTGCTGATCTTCGTTGTGGTGACTACAGGCCTTTTTTAACGGACTGTTTAAATGGGTGGCCACAGTGCAGCAACAGTAATAATGTGTATAATCTTGCATTAAAGCTTAGGGGAGGCCAGTGTACCGCACATGACCATGAACAGGTTACCTTGGTTCCCTTTGTGCAGAGCACCAAGGGTAGGGTTGTTGACGGACGGGGTGCTATGCCAGGCAGTAATAAGGACGAGATAGTGGCTTGTCTTCAAATGAATATGAGGGAGGGGGGAGCATTGCTGTTTGGAGTTGGGATGGGGGTATGGCGCGCTCTGCGCTTCCCTCAGTCCACATTACTTCCTTGTCCTGTTACGGAAATACTCCTTGCACCGCTTTTACAAGAGGATCAGGAAAACTGGGTAGGTATCACTAGAATGAAATGGTTGGGGATGTTTGACAATAATCAAAAGAGTACACTTGCTTCTGTAACTGGAGCTTCATTTACTGACAGTTCATCTTTTTTTGGTGCTGAATTTCTTCAGGGGACTTCATTATTTTTCACAGGGACTCCGAGAGGTGTAACTTTGGACTTGGAGTAAAGGGTGGGGAGGGGGATAGATTTGTTCTCCCATATATGCCTTTATCTGGAGCAACTGAGACCCTGACTCAGTAGGTGTTTTCGTCAAAACCATGTAACAATTCATTGGCTATAATTATGTGAAAATACAGACCCTGAGATGCAGGGGGATACTGGAACAGCTCCTTTATTCAAGTAAGCTTGTTGTTTTTGTCAACATAACTATTTTGAGTGCAAATTGAAACTAACAGGCTGAGTTGAGTATGTTCTTCTATTTCTTTTATACTTAGGCTGCCTACTGTATACTACCAACTTGCAGGTTGCGATTTGGGGCTAAGGGGGCAGAAGTCTGTGTTTAATACTTAAAAGTGGATCCTTAATACCCAGCTACAAAAGTGTTTCAGTTGGTGGTGTCATGCTGTGGACTTCCTCCACAGTATCATAGGTGGAATCTTCACTTGAGGACTTAAGGTACTATTGCACTGGGAGGTGGGAGGCGTATTGGGTTTGACATACACAAACCACTAAAAAGCTAGTACAGAAAGATTTCTTCTAATGTTTTAGATGTTTTGAAGTGCAAGATGGAAGAAAGAACATGCACTAATTTTAAGAGGTATGTGATGAAAAACCCTAAAGTCTTGACTTGAATGATGTGACAGTGTATTTAAGAAATTTTTAGGCCCTGTATTTTTTTGGTGAAGTGTTCATTTTGAAAGCAAGCTAGTGAATATACAAAGGGAACAAACAGCATCTATTATTACTACTTTTTTATATTCTTTGCATTGTTCCCAGAAGGGAAAGGATTTTTCTTTCAGATTTTCATTCTTTCAACTGGCTTAATGTGACCCATGAAAAATTAACCAACTTGGAATCTGGTAACAGTGCTGGAATCTGGTAACAGTGCAAAGTAGCTGGTTTCCTTAACTCTCTGTCGATTTGATAACATCATAGTTAATTGACAAGAGATTGTTGCTGTGGCCTAGGGGAGACCTTACTAATACATTTTTTTTTTAATATAATAAGGATAGACCCATAGCGTACAGATCTGTCATGGCTTGCCTACCAGTTGAGATGCCAAACTTGCCTAAGGCAACTACTTTTTTTTCATTTGCGCTAAACAAAGAAGCTTTTTGAGGCACACTTGTAAGTCTGAGACGTCACTTGCCTGACCAAGTAAACAATGTCATATGTGCACTTTGCCCCCGTGACAAAGGAGAGTAATACCCCATTGCTGTGTTACAACCTATTTAGCAACTTCCTGTGGGATGTAAGACAACTTTTCCTCTTATGAAGGGCTCTTGTACCGTACAGTCAGAGGCGGACTCTTTCCCATTTGCCCCATGCGGTCAGCTTGGGGGCTTGCTCTATATCTCTTCCAGATAGATCTCCAGCATCTATATGTTTGACCCCCAGGCCTTCATATTTGCTGTGGATTGAATTTATTTAATGGAAATGAAAACTTTTGGATTACCTTCTTAAACTGCATACTTTTTAAAAGCCTTTTAAAGAGAGTGCCTTTTGCTCTGCTTTTGCAGAGAAGGATCTTAGTTCAGGATTTGGGATATTGTTGCTATTTTATTTCAATATAAATACCTAAGCGCCTCAGGAGAGGAAGAGGGTAAAGGCAAGATAATTGTGCTTTACAGTACTTTGAGACATGTGACTTGTTTAGTTCAAATCCCATAGTCTGAAACCAAAGTTTTCTATGTAGAGGTGTGGCTAAATTGCAGTAGGGAAAAAGTGCAACAGTAGATCTTTATGTGAAAGGGCAGCATTTCAGTTTAAATCTGAGGAAAAACCTTTCCATTGGTGTCAAATTTCTGAGCGCATATGTTCTACCTCTCTTCACCTTTATTGTACTGTCTAAATATTTCTAGGTAAAACCTTTTTTTCACTCTGTAGTGCATATTTTTAGATAAGAATGCAGGTTTACCTGTGCAATTCATCTCTGCAGTCTGCCCCTGATTACAGAAAATCAACAAACAATAAATACTTGCCACCTCTAAAGAAAAACCCCTCCCGGGTTAGAGCCTGAGTTGGTTTAAAAGGTGATTAGAAGTCATCTGAACAACTCTGGTTCACAGTAAATGAAAATATGGCTTGTTGTCTTAATCTCTTCAGAAAATGTTTTTGAATTGGAGATAGCATCACTGAATTTCTTATATAATAAACCCTATGCTCCTCTCCTTACGAAAGTTATTTAAAGTCATCTTTTACTTAGGGCTATATGCTTAGTGTCTGATTTTTCTCTCATTATTCTCCTTAGTTCACTGCTAGTATGTAGCTATTGACAATTCTGGAGCCACATAAATCCTGGAGCTTTGTTAAAGCTTTAATTTAATATATGAAAAGTGACATACCAAAGTATAATGTATGACAGCTGTCTTTGTAAAGAAGTTGTAAAGTACCTTATTACAGCAAAATGTGTTTCACCTGAAAAGCCTCCTGCAATGTGGTTACCCACATAACAACTACTGAAGTTTTCTGTGGTTATAGCTCTTCCAGTTTTACAATCCCTGACATGCAAAGGGAGATGTGGTTGCTGTAGGAAGGCAGCTACTACTTCAGGTCCTTTCAAGATATGACTTAATGTTCAGGTGGTGGATATTGCTTAGCGACTGCATCCATGTCAAAATTAAATTCTTTCAAGACTTGGAGGCCCAGGTCAATTTTAAGGCCGATGCAACATAATACAGAACTGGTAGCATAGAAGGAAACATAAACCTGTTCCCCAACAAGTTTTAATGAGTACTTAGGCAAGAAATTGCCTTCAAAAAACCTTCCAGAATGGAAGTGCCATGGTAGAAGAAGCGATCAAAAAGAAACGCAAGAGAAGCCTGGAAATAGAGTGGCATTTTTTTCCCCAGATACAGGCTAGCAGTTCTGTGTGCAGATTCTTCTCACCTCAGGAAAGGTGCAGCAGGAAGAAGGCAGTACTACAGGATGATACCTCTGAAGTAAAGGAATAATACTGGAAAGGCTCATCTCTTCAGTTTCTGTGGGCAGCACCTGCAGTTAGACTGGTTTAGCATTAGTGCAAATCCATAGGATTTGATGTGTAAGCAGTATTAGATGGCCAACGTATGTAAACTGCTCAGTTGTAGACACACTTAATTAGTTTGGATCAAAGGAAATTACTTTCTTAGGACATGGAGGCAGAACGTCTTAAGCTAAATCTGCCGAACTGGGCACGTCAGGTGGCAGCCTTAACTGTGTAAGGAAAGGAAAGTTGAGGTCAGTCTTCGTTACTTTATGCAAAAGTTTGTTTGGTAGCACAGCATCAAACTGTGAAGCATCACAGAATAAAGGCTTGCTGGATGTGCTCTAGTTGGCCTGGAAGGTTTTGAGCTCAGGGTTGGATAGTTACTGGGTGATCCGATTGTAATGGTCCCTTACGACTCCTATCTGTTCACCTTGCTTTTGCCAGCTTTGCCTGACAGTGAGCCACAGCACAACACAAATCCGAATCAGATGTGAGCACCTTATCACATTTAAGTTGAATTAGGGAACAGAATGTGGAGGTTACGCTGCTCTTTGCTTTTGAGCCAGCTTAGTGCTAGCTGCAGAAGGACAGAAGATACCTGAGCCAGCATAACCATAGAGTATTGTGAACAGCTCACTGATCTGACAACTAATGCTGAGGTGGTATGTCAACATTTTGGGAACAAATTTGGACTGGCAAAGCATGCATAGTGGACAAATGCGTTGTGTCATGTAGGCCGTGGCATTTTGGCTGACAAAAGGAGCTCTAAAGCCATAATTGTTTTATTGTCAGACCCTGGTCTGAGGGCTGTGGGTAGGTAGATGGACCATGCCTTGACTGCATAGCTATCACCTGGAAAACTCCTGTGAATTACGAATTTCAGGCTTGTTCTGGTCATCCATGCTCATGTACCAGTGCAATTTCCTTGTGTAGAAAGCCAAATTGGTAACTTATTCTTGAGCTGTTTACTTGTGCTTCCTGAAACACAAGTTCTACCATACTTGAGTCTTGGTAGACCACAACAGAGCTTGTGAAGCAGGTACAGATATCTGAGCATCTCCCATAGTGTGCGCAAATCCGTTTACCTGTCTCTTCTGGCAGACTCTGCTGGCAAGAGCAAAAGTGGAAAACTACCTTTCCTCTTCAGAGAAGGTGGCCTCACATGGAATTTAGACTCAATTTCTTTTTCTCTAGGATCTTTTGAGTTCTGCTAGTGAAGATCCTCATAGAATATACCAGGTAATAATCCCCTTCTCAACATTTGGCAAGAAGCTATTGTAATTTGCATGATACCCTTACGTAAGACTTATCATGGTAATTTTTTCATTATTTGTTTTCAGGAGGTAGGTTTCCAATCAATGAAGTATGACCTAGTAAGTTTGCAAATCAAAATTCATCCTGTGTTGTGCTGTTGTATAAGTCTTTTTTCCCATAATTCAAAACACAAATATATTGGATCACCATATCCACTATTTAAACTGTAGACCCAAACAGCAAAATTAAGCAAAATCCCCTGCCTTCCTCTTCAGTATGATAGTAGAAGAATCATTTGGAAGTGACAGATCTTAATCATCCTGGCACTGGAAACTATTTTAATAGAAAACAAAGATTAAAAAAAAAAACTCTCCCTGTCCACCTACTAGGTTTCCAGTACTGCCCGTACAGCACACATAAGCAGCCCTCAGGGGAACAGGAAGGTTTTTTATGGACAAGAATTCAGATTTTCAAGGACTTGGAACCATGTATTTTTCAGATATACTCAGCAGTTCTTGCAACCCTCTAAATCCTGCTTTGTTTTGTTTTTTAAATGGCACTTGAAACTTAATTTGGTGTCAGTGGCTACAGAGAGATTAGAATTTTGTTCCAGATTTTCAGAAAAATGGCACCAACAATTTGTAATATTTTGGGATTATTCCCCAAATACATTTGTAGTCTAACAAATTTATTTAGTTTTTTTTTCTTTCAAGCTTTGCCCTCTCTTTTTGCTTTTTGTTGGAGAAAAACCTGCTGAAAGTTAAAGGAAAAGGAGCATGCCAAGTAGTAAAAACAACTCGGAACAGAGCCTCTGATTTCTTTTGTGCCAAAAAGTCCATTACAGCTCTGGAGCTGGTGGTAAAATAACTTTTTATATTGCACTATTCTTGTGCAGCTACTAAAATTCTTGTTCATTTTAAGAGCTTAACACCTGCTCCACCTTCTGTAAGCTTCCAAGATGGTTTGCCAGACACATGTGCTTAAGCATAGGCAAGGATTTACTGAACTGACTGGAAGGCCATAGATTGGCTCCATAACAATAGCAGTCAGATCAAAGTGAAGTTCGAAGTCCTCATGAAATACCTGTTTTTCTGTCTCTCTCCCCGTATAAATTGCTTGTCAAACAACTTAAGGTTTGCGGCAACTTGTGCTTTATTTGTACAGTGGATGGATCACCACAGGAAAGTGGGGTTTTCTTTTGGAGCGGGGAGAGAGGGAAGGACTGAAGGACATTCAAAGATAATTAAGACGAGTATTTTTGAACTTAGGTATGTAAATTTGGACTCCGATGTTTTGCATCAGATTTGATAAATTCAGCAGGTATTCACCAAAAGGTGTAATTATTTAGTATATTTGAAAAATATACCTATTCTTTGATTGTGATGTTTTGTTATCAAAACCTTGCTCTATATTGTAGCCCTTTTTTATGAGGTGTCAGCATTCAGAAGGTATTAAGGGTCCTGCACTTGGGTCACAACAACCCCATGCAACGCTACAGGCTTGGGGAGGAGTGGCTGGAGAGCTGCCCGGTGGAAAGGGACCTGGGGGTGCTGGTTGACAGCCGGCTGAACATGAGCCAGCAGTGTGCCCAGGTGGCCAAGAAGGCCAACAGCGTCCTGGCCTGTATCAGAACTAGTGTGGCCAGCAGGAGTAGGGAAGTGATCGTGCCCCTGTACTCGGCACTGGTGAGGCCGCAGCTTGAATCCTGTGTTCAGTTTTGGGCCCCTCACTACAAGAAGGATGTTGAGGTGCTGGAGCATGTCCAGAGAAGGACAACGAAGCTGGTGAGGGGTCTGGAGCACAAGTCTTATGAGGAGCGGCTGAGGGAACTGGGCTTGTTGAGTCTGGAAAAGAGGAGGCTGAGGGGAGACCTTATCGCTCTCTACAACTACCTGAATGGGGGTTGTGGTGAGGTGGGTATTGGTCTCTTCCAAGTAACTAGCGACAGAGCAAGAGGAAATGGCCTCAGGTTGTGCCAGGGGAGGTTTAGACTAGGTATTAGGAAAAGTTTCTTTACTGAGGGAGTGGTCAAGCATTGGCACAGGCTGCCTAGGGAGGTGGTGGAGTCACCATCACTGGAGGTGTTAAAAAAAACCCAACTGTGTAGACATGGCATTTCAGGGCATGGTTTAGGGGGCATGGTGGTGTTGGGTTGATGGTTAGACTTGATGATCTTAGAGGTCTTTTCCAACCTTAATGATTCTATGATTATAAAATATAAACTCAAGCTGCTTGATTCTTCTAGGTTTGAAACAAGCTCTAAAGCTCCTTAAAGTACTTTAATGCTTTTTTTGAACATGGGAATGTATTTAGAGATGTGTAAGACACCTCTAGGAATTAACATAAGGAACAATGTTCCTGAACTTTTGCAAGAGTTTGAATATCCTTGCTCTGGTCTGTGGCTGGCATGTTGCTTGCTTAGAAAGGCAACTTTCCATGTGTCAGGTACACTGCTGACAGCTGCAGCAAGCACCCTCTTCTTACCTCTTTTACTGTGTTGGTAAATGCAGAGTAGAGACAAATCACAGCCTTGTCTTCTGCAGGATACTGTAATAGCCCTTCTAGAAACTACTTGTGAGGCAGAGAAGAGGTGGGCAAGATGACCAGGAGCTGGGTAGCCAGTCTTTGCTCATTACCCTGCTGCTACCACCACGAACCACAGTCTGATACCGGTTCCAGGACTTGAAAAATATGGTATTGGAGGATATTATCTCCTGCAGTGCTAAAGAAGAGACTTTCCTTACCTCTTTTAGAGGAAGCTGTTGATGCTGAGGAGGACCTGTCCATCCCAGGAGCCAGGCAAGTACAGGAGTGACAGAGCTCCTTGCCTGAGCAATCATGTGAGTCTAAAGGCCTTGCTTCAGCTGAGGATGCAGAGAACTTTTGGCAGGCATAGGCCTATAAAGATACAACCACGAAGGTATTAAGAAAACTCAAAGGCTTAATAGACGGAGCGAATATGATGTATGAATAACAATGGGAAACCAGATTATGGACACATTGCAAACATGGAGTATGTAGAAAATTCTCAGTAGAAATTAATGGTAAGAGTCTTCTGTTTGATCTCATATGTATCTGAGGTGAACAATTGTGAGGGGGCGTGTTCATAAATGTCAATAGCAGAATATTGCTGTCACTGATTACATTGAACCTCCTGTCCAGAGCTATATGAAACAATGGCAGTAGAAGTATTCGCAGCTGAGAACAGGATGCATGCAAGGAGGTGACATGCCATAGATGTAGTTCTGTGACAGTGGATAGGGATAGCTTGGGGTGTACGACATTGACATTTGATGCTAGCATGAATTCATACTTTGTTTGACAACTCTCAACTAGCTTCATAAGCTGTCTTGACATTGTTTTTTTTTGAAGGAAATAGAGGAGTGTAAGGTAGAGGAACTTAACTGGCTAAAATACAGAATAAGCTAATGAGTTGTACCAGTGATTTAAACAATGTGCCAGCATTCCTGGAAAAAGTACAGAAGGCTTAAACAGTCATTGGAAAAGCTAAGGTTGAAAAATACACAGTAGAATAAACAGGCTGTCCCTATGGATCTGTAGGCATGCAAGCTTTCAAACCTGGTAGCTCAAGGCGGATGATGAACTCGGCCTTGGATTACTTGGTTTAAGAATGAGAATCATTAATAAATGCAAGGGAAAAAAAAGTTGTTGTTAAGTCAGGATTGCTATTATTTTTTTAAGCAGACATTTGTAGAAGGAGATGCACAAAAAGGTTCTATTAACTGTTTCTTCTGATGGGTGTTTCTTGAAATAGTATAGGTGGCAATCAGGTAATGCAACTTAAGGGCTGGCGGCATGATGACTTCTTTGCGATATTGTGAAGTGTCAATTGAATTGAATTGAGCTTAGAGATTGGGATCTCCTGTTTGTTAATAGTATAACTGAATCCATATTTATACAATGCCACAACATCCAGAGTCCTCTGAAGAAATCTGAAACAAGGAGAGGTAGGTGCTCACCTTTGTTCAGACATGTTCTTGCTCTGCTCAGAGAAGAAAACCTCTGCTGCTGCTGAGGGTGAAAATGGGCACACCAAATGATGCACAGGAAGAACTTCATGGTGAAGTATTTCTTACAAGGGGGTAAAATAGAAATGACCCTCTGTTCCCATTTTGTAAAGTGAACGGTGTCCTGGCCAGATGAGAGAAGACTCTTGGTGTTATGCTGTCATGAAGCGGGTTATGAGCAGTTTGAGAACTGTACAGAGTTCACTGGGTATATGAGTAGACATGGAAATGATCTATTAGAATCATGGAGTCTTTTTTTTTCCTATTGCAAATGGGGTATTTCTATGCCGACACTCATTTCGGAACAGTCCCATCTTAAAGATTCTTGGAAAATGGACAGTTAAAAGCTTTTATTCATGCTGGGGAATTAATATTTGCTGTACTTCACCATGTGTGCTATAACTCTTTTAATAGCTTCATTCCATTATCAACTATTTATTAAAAAGATTTCACCACAGATACAGGCTTTGTGGAGATTACTGTGCACTATACTTAATTACCAGATGTTCAGTATGTTTAGAGTATATCTGGTATTCAAGTAAACTTCTCTGTGTGAAAAACATCTAAAATGAACAGTTAAAATACCACTGTAAAGCTTTGTATTATAATAACTTGAAATGGAAATTCCAGCTGGGCAGTGTTATGAAACTAAAACCATAAAGAATTTCAGCCTTACTCCAAAACAACATTATTAAACTCCAGTGAAAACGTGTTTTGCTGTCTGAATTTACCTTGTATGTTCAGTCCATCAGATAAACAATCACGCACAGGTTTTTTGTATTCTTTTAGTTAGTTTATTGCTGACTTTCAAAACTATATAAACGCAACTGTATGCCTAAATTTGTAACCAAAATTCAGAGTTTTATGGTGGGGGGTGTTAAAATTGAGAGGTGTCAAGGGCAAGTGTATTACACTGTCTCAGTTCCATCATGTAGCTTCCTTAAAATTCTGTGTTCCATGCAATTTTTTTATTACTCATTAACTTGGATCTCTTTACACTTACCCCTTTTAGGAACTGTGACTAGCAAAGATCTCGAAGCTGAAGGCTCGTCTGTAAGCTCACCTCACCACCTTAAAAGTAGAGATATATTTTCTCTTTGTCTCAAGAAGCTGGCTGATCCAGAACCTTTCCTTCTTTTTCTAATTTTGAGCCTAGCTTTTTTCTGATTTTATGTGACTTTGTACTGGGCTGACACTGTTTTACATTTAAATGATCCTTCTCCTTCCCTATTATTGATCTCGAGCAATTGTAGTCTTGTAGATGCCCTATTGAATCTTATTTAATCCTAGGCTAAGCAAGGCAAGCTGTTTTCCAGTCTACTTTCTATTCCTCTGCTAACATGTTTTTCTGGTTTTCATCTTCATATGACCAGAACAGCACACAGATATTCTGCATGGTCTCATGAGTGCTCTTGTAATAAATTTAATAATTCTTTTTCAGGGAAACATTAATGAATTCCAATATATCTTTCCATAGCTGCATCGTATCAGGAATTCATAGTCAACTTGTGGTCAATTAAAATAACCAGATGACTGTTCTCTTCATTTCTACCTTAAAAGCCCCTAGCTTGAATCCAAAATACTTGTCCTTACACTCTCTATAGGTGATACGGCACTCTATTTCACACTTTCACTGATGGCACCAAACTCGGTTCAGAGTGTACTTGAATTTCTCCCCTCTCAAATGCACAGCTATATGTCAAACTGTTGTTAATCTTTCTAAATTATTTTTCCATTACATGTGCACTATTTACCAAAGCCAGCTCTGAAGTTTCAATGATTCCTTGTCAAATGCATCTGTTATTCGTGTGCTGGAATAACTGAATCCTACCTGCAGTACTGGAATTTTCCTCCTAGTTTTATCTGCTGCAAAAAGGGCCCAAATAACCCAGTTCTTAGTAGAACCTAGTTCAGTAATAACAGTAATATGTATTTCTGCATATGTTTGGCTCCACATTTCTGTCTGTGCTTGCTTTGGGCAGTAGCAGATCCATCCCACTGCTCCAGCAAAACTTCTTTTACAGATCTCTTCCAGTCTCAACTGGTTCACTCTTAATGTTGCCCCTTCTTACTTCTTTCAAGCCCGACACATTGGAGTAGCAAGCAGTCCTATCTAACCTCCTTTTACCTTCAGCTCTGTTTTCTGTGAACTCAAGGGGCCTGTATCTGTTCTCAATGACACCCAGGGAAGCTTTACTGTTGACTTTAAAGAGGACTGAGCCAGGACCTAGGCTAGTGGTGACCCATGGCTGATACCCACACAGCAATCCCTTCATCCCCAGGTGTGATTATTCCTTCAAGAGCTGCATAATAAGGACATGAAGGTGAAAGTTGGGGCAGTGCATTTCATAATTTTCCTGTAGGCTTCTCATTCATGTAATAGGTTTCTTCCCTTGTCATGACTTTATTAAAAAGGGTGTCACCATAGATACAGCATCTAAAGGGATTATCACATAGTAAATGTAATTACATATTTCTCAGCATGTTGCTGGTATTTGGCAGTGAAATATAATAGATTTCATTCTTGTTGTATCTTCCAATGTGACTGCTACAAGTCTCAAAAGTATCATAATTACCTGAAAAAAAATCATAAAGAAATCAATATAGAGAGGCACAGCTAAATCCTTATAGCTTGCGTTTCCAAGCATTTTAGCTTAAGCCTTGTATTTATTTTGCAATGGATGTGGAAGCAGTGTAAACACACTTCAGAGGAATTGTTTGTCTATATCCCAGTAGGATAACTTTTGGTTGCATATGATTTGTGCCAGAATAATTATTTTGGTAGCGTAGCAATAAAGATGACCAAAAGTACTATGCATCTCTACCCAAGCTATTATCTCCAGTTCTTGTCAGTAATTAGTTCTTGAACTAACTTGCTACTTTTCACCTTTTGAAGTAACATAATCCAAAATTATTACTACTCTTTGTTATCATGAAAATAGCTGAAGTCATAGTCATAGGATTGTTCCTCTAAGCTTTGTGACAATTTAACCACAATTTAAAGCACACTGCAAGAAATGAAAGCCAAGTGATAGTGTTGTGGCTGTTGGCATTTGTACTAGCACTGTTGAGAGGACTGTGGTGTTATCCCAACAGAACAAAAAGGCCATTTCTGTTCCTGAAAGGTTAGGGAGTTATAACATTTTTGGTTGATATTAGTATTGGCAATACCAATAACGATACCTGTTTGGGGAAAAATATTAAATTATTAAAGTAAAAGCATTCTAATACTTTTTTTTGGAAGAAGTTTGAGAATTCCAAGACAAAATCTCAAAAAACAGAAAGCAAAATAAAATTTTTCTGCAGTGGCTTTTTGTTTGTTTTCTGGAAAATCTCTATACTTAAAGATACTATTAGGATTGCTTAATGTCTAGGATTGGCAAGACTGGTTTTTTCCTAACAGGATGCAGGTGAACTGCTGTTGAGAAATGAGGTAGCATGCCACTTGTGATGGGGAGGCCAGGCAGGGTGGTGTGGCATGGAGTTGTTAGGCTACTGGCAGGAGCAGTAAGGAGAAGTAGTGTGCTGAGAAGTTAGCCAGGATGTTACAAGGAACTTGGAAATGCTGCTGGAGGATGTGAAAAGGAAGAAGCAGGCTGAAGAACAAGGCACAAAAGGAAAATGTGAAGTGTAGGAGACTGAAGAGAGGAAAATGTGAAGGGGGAGGCTGTCAGGGGATGAAAGATTGAGGGGACAGTGTAAGAGAAGTCAACTGGGAAGCTGCCTACCTAGACTAGCTGGGGCAGGGCACAGCAAACACGGCAATACCCAATTCTCTACCCTGCAAGGGTGACGTGCGGGAGAGTTATATCCACCCACGTTGTGGCCGCCGGCTGTGTGAAGTGATGGTGTTTAGGGCTTGTCTTGTAAAGCTGCTCTTAGTGCTCTCGGTTGCACGTTGAGTTCGGTTAAGAGTGGCGCGTGTTTTGCGAGGGGCGGGAGAAGGTAAGCTTTTCAAAGCAAGAATGGCTGTAACGAGTCCATTTGGAAAAAGAAGTTCCCTCTGGGAGGCAGCTTCCTCCTTGCCTAACTAAGAAATAGCGTGAGATTTGCTCGTTTCTGCACAAACTGGGCAGGACACCCAAAGCCGAGCTGCATGTGGCATAAGTGACAGCAGAGCCGGCCCTGCAGCGTTCGAGGCTCTGCGGGCTGGCAGAGCCTGACGGCCTTCTCTAAGGCCACTGCAGCCATTTCCTCCTGAGCTGTCAAGTCTACGTTTGTATCTACAGCTCTGCATTTCCAAGGCTTATGATGGGGTATTTCAGGTGTCTGCAGGAGGCCGCACAGAATAGAAATTCTTTAGCATCAGTGGTGCCTTGTGGCTAGTCTTCTTCCTGCCTTTCTCTTCTTTCGTCTTTAGTGTGCTCTGGTTACCACTCTTAAGATCTGAGACTTCAGCTGTAGTAATGCAGCTGCTACCTGGAATCATGATTTGTCAGCACATGTTTAACTAAATTGGATGTACTAAATGTGTTCATCTTGCCATTTCATAGTTCATTGTCCTTCAGCCCTCACTCAAAACTAGAGTGTCTTGAAACAAGGTTGCCCACTTCCATACTGCTCCGCTTTCACAGTCCCTTTTTTTGGCAGGGTATCAGGACAAACAAGCCTGAGAGTTTGTCTTTTGCAATGAGAGCAGGAGGCACTGCTGTGAGTGACAAGCCAGGGTACTAGCCTTTTTCTACTTGCTTTCCACAAAGAAAAGATTATTTTTTTTTCTCCATCACTTTTTTCCCTTTTCAGAAATGACAACAGGCAAGTCAAACAGAAAAGCAGCAAACGAGAATAGGGGCTGCTATGGATTTTATTTGCTGATGGTCTGGTGGAGGGTTTGGGACCTTCTTGTCATCTTTGTGTTTCGAAGCGCTACCCCTCCAGGATAGTGTATTCGGGAAGTGTATTCAAAACCTTACCTCTAATGCAACCCCTATGTGCCGATTTGTTAGTGACAGTGACAGAGGTATTTCTGTTCTGTGTGCAGTGCAATAGGTCTCAGCTGAGCAGAGCTGCCTTTGCAAGCTTAAAGAATAGGATGTTTTGTCCAAAGTTTCCCTGGAAATGTCTACAGTTGAAGCACTGCCTTATATTTGAACGCTACAAAGAAACTCTGAAAAAGTAATGCCTTGCTCTTATTTGCTGCTATTTGTCTATATTTCCTGTCAAACACCTTGCCTAGTAACTTTAAAAAAAAGACTCAAACGTTTGAGAATACGGATGATTGGTGTGAAACCCTGATCTCATTGAAATCAATGCAAAAACTCCCTTTGACATTTGCAGTTAAGATCCTGCATCAAAAATGTGGTAACAATTAGAAACAGCTGTGTCCCCAATGCCACCTTACAGTTCTTACATTACATCTGGACTCAGTGTCTAATGCAACTGAATTTGATGCTAACCTGAATTTTATTATTATTATATTATATGGGACCTTAAAAAGCCTTCTAGATCCAATACTTGTCTTGGATTTAGAAGAAACGATTTGCATTTTTCCTCTGTGGCCCGGAAAGAAGAAAGCTTCCGGTTATCCTGATATGCTTGCATATTGAATAGCTCAGTTATTTACATAAGGAAGCTTGTCCAAAAGGAAATTGCATGAGCTCTGAAACCGCTTTTCCACCCTGCGCTGCAATAAATTTTCCAGCTATTTAGTAACTTCAAGGTGTCACTCCTATAGGAATATAAAATGCGCATGTTCTAAGAAAGTGTAGCAAAATAAATCTGATTAATCCAGTGACACTGTAGTTCTCTAAATATTTTCCATCTTGCTTTATATGGCAAGGTGAAAGTTATATCGCTAGGTGCTCTCTAAAGAGAATTGCTCATGAACATACTTCAAATGCCTCAAATCCACACACGCATTCAACAAAACATCAGTCAAATGTCAGAACAGATTAATTGCTTTTTTCACAGCTTTGATCACACTTATGTTTTACTGGACTGTTCACATTTTCTGTTATAATTGCTTGTTATCTCTCCATACAGTTCTAACAAGTACCATCTTCATCAAGATTTTTGTCATTCAACTTCCCTATTTCATTTTTAATCTGCTAAATGAGCATTTCCTTCCTTTAGAAAAAAACAAATAAATCAAAAGGGTCAACTTGCTTTTGTGTCCTGAAACAAAGCTCTTTTTGTTTTATTACTGCCCTGTCATTTATTATCCACGGAATGTTCGAAATTTGTGATAATGATTTTTACACGGAATAAATTACATGCCCATCCTGATGAATAAACCCCCTGTTATTGTGCAGTTAATAATGTTGGTTGCAAACATTACTGAAAATATTTGTAAGACATTAATAATAACACATCATGCTTTATGTTTCTTAGGGGGCTAGGGGGAAAGCTGTCCTTTAAGGACTCAGCAGTTTAAAAAGGGGCATGGTTGGTGTTATCCAAAGAGGTTTTAAACATAAAATCCTCCTGCTCTTAATTAAAAGGTGGGACACAATTCTTTGTTCAGCTTGCCTCCCATTTAGGGTGTTTATATGAAACACAGCACATTGTTTAAAGCAAACACTGTAATTACGTATGTTTCCCCAAGTCAGAGCACAATAATGTATGTGCAGCGTCCAAGACAGAGGTTGCTCTTTAGGTGCATTATAACCTATTTAGCATGGGGTTTTTTTTTTTCCCAGTGTATATATTAACGGCCCTGATCCAGGAAAGCTTTTACTAACTTTAAGCGGGTCATTACGGATTCCTGAAACTTGCTGTTCTTTGCTGGTTTGTGCTTTAAAAAAACACTTCACCGTTCACTGCCCCAAGCCTTCTGCTTCCTGACCTGATCTTCCTTGCTTGTAAGGATCAGGTCCAGCAGAGCACTTCTCCGTGTTGGTTCCTCAGTCCCCTCTACCAGGCAGCTGGAGGATGGGAACCTCCTGGATTGCTCGTGTCCTGCTGGGCTGCCTTTCAGCAGATACTGGGGTGGTTCAAGCCTCTCGTAAGGACCGGGGCAGGTGAATGTGAAGCACCTTCTTCCAACAGTCTGGGAAACGGCTCCTTCTTGACCAGGCGGACCCCACCACCACACCTCCTATACTTGTCTGTCCTCTAAGCTTGACCCCTAAGCGCTCGGGTGGCTCATCGCCTGTCCCAGGCCGCGCGCTCCTGCTGCTTCCCCACGTACCGAGCATCTCCCCCCTCCTCACCTTCCCGGCCTGCACTTCCAAAGAGCCTGTAGCCAGCCGATGGCGTGCTCCTGTTTGAGCTACCCCACCCCATCTTTGTGATCCCAATGAGATTGCAGCCCTGCAGCGGCACGCAGACCTCCGCTTCTGCCCGTCCCTTCCCAGCGCTGCATGCGTTAGTGCACAGGCAGTAGCCATAGACTATCGGCAGAGCCTGCTCTTACCATAGTTGCAGATATATGTATACACACGCACGTGTAAATACGTGCATTTATACACATAAAAACATCTATGGGTTGATTTATCAGGTGAGGTGATTTTTCTGTGAAGTTTCTGTATCAGCTATTTCACTGCTAGTGGAAAATGACACCTGCTTGGGTCTAGAGCCTAAATTAGAAATTTAAACTAGCGATTAGAGTGTCATCCAAGAATAACCAGTTAGTGGCAGGGTTCTGAGGTAGAAGGTAGATCACTCAGTAAAATTAATCCAAGCTGTAATACCTCAGTTAAGGCAATGCCACAATTGCTTATGCTTGCACTGCTTTCTTATAGTCTAGTTAAGCAAAGAAAACTGTCAATTAAGAAAAGGGTTCCCAGCAAGTACTGGTGTCATGCTCTTTTCATATGACTATAATCTGATTCCTCTCTTTTACAAATACCAGGCATCCAATTCTGAAAATTTTTTTTAGGCCTGAGGTTATGTTCTCAGGATGTTGGACTCAATGATCCTTTACAGGTCCTTTCCAACTTGAGTTATTCTATGATACATACCTCAGTGTTTTGTGTGTACTGAATAGAGTCTGTTTATCTGTTTGGTGCTTTACAATTTTTTAGATCCTTATGGACCTGATAATTTTCACCTTTCTTATTTATTTTTTCTTTCTTTCCAACTGTGTGGAGAATAGAGGTATAATACCTGTGATCCCTTTCGTTACGCACCAGAAGCATAGTTGCATTGTGTGATGGTGATGATCTGCCTGCCCCTGGCTAGAGCTGACAAGGACCAGCGATTACGTGCTCACTTGACTCTTCCCACTAATTTTGTTTGTTTTCTATCGCTCGAAGTTCAGAGATCACAGCGTTCTTCGGGGCAGCTTTTGTCTGATTTGTAACTGCCTCTGTGATCCTCTGTGACTAAAATGCCTGGTGGACAAAGGGGAGCATAAGCCCATTTTGTGCTGTGTGTTACCTGGCTAGGTGGTGAGCCGAATAAGTTGTCTAATGTGGGAGAAATTACAGAAGGTGAAGGCAAAAGAGAACAACCAAAGCCAGGATAGGTCAGACACAAATTGCTCTTCTCCCAGATGCACCTTAGCTTCGTCAGACGATTTTGCCTTTAAGGTGCTCAGGTAGTCAGTGCAGGAATTCAGCTGGTTAGATATGAGTTTTGTAACCTTGGTGTGATGTCAGGCTCACTGTCAATCAACTGAGTTATAAAATAAAGAAGTCTCCCATGCTTTTAAATTGGGGTCCATGATAAATACAGTTTTAAACATGATACTTCGGTATGATCAACAATGATCAACACAATACAGCTGGGTGTTTAGAGCAGTACTGAAGACAGTCTTCTGATTTTAATAAAACTATTAAATATTAAATTTTTTTTTAATAAATAAATGAAAAAAACTATTATATTAAAATAAAACTAAATGCCCATTTCAACATCCAGATGTGGGATATAAACATGCACATAAGGCCTCGCACTTGAAAACTGTCCACATGGTAAGTGAGGGTAAGTCCACTTTTCGCAGTGTGTTTTTTCTGTGAGTTCCCAGCAGAAAGGAAAGTTAACTTTATGGAATATTTTTCTTTTACATTTGCTTGTTTTCAAAATGGCGGGATGCCTCGATTCCCCACCAAGTATTAGAAAGCTACAACTTGGATTCCTTTAGCTCCTGGGCCTATAGGAAATAGGAAGGGTGTTCTCTTTCAGATCCTCTTTATTAGTATTCTGCCTCCGCCTGGAAGTCATGCGTGTGTTTACACAGTACTAACCTAGGGCACTTGAAGTCTAAAAGTCTGAATTACAAATACAGCTCTATCCTGGAAAACACCCTTATAAACTAAATGTTCCCTAGGTCGATGGCTGATTTTTTTTTTTTTTTTCATTCTCTATGAAAACAGCTACAGCATTGTATAATTCGGAGAGTTAGAGCAGTGGAAGAGCGAAGAATGGCTACAGAGTATTTACTTGAAAGTTGCATGAGGTTATCTGGCATTTCACAAACTGGGACCTATACTTTACTTTTGGCTTTCTTGCCACACTGAAATGAACAGCCCAGCTAAAACAAATGTGGGGGTTTTGTCTGGTTTGGGGTATTTTTAAGATTAAAGTGTATACAGCAATATCCTCCACAGGATGATGTAACTGATAGCATAAGGATGTGACTGAGGTAAGCTTTAAGAATTAAATCTCTTTTATTAAATCCCCATTAATGTAATTGGAAAAAAACAACAGATACGCTTTCAGACATACAAGTGCTTTTCTAGGTCTGAGGATGTGTAAGTGCCCACACACCTCAAGTGAATAAAAGCGTAAAATCTGTTACACTGGAAAAGAAGTTACTGTGCTCTGGTTCAAAAAAATCAAAAAGTCAAGGGTTCATAAGCTCAGTTCTGCTCTCTGTAACTGCACTGCAGTTGTCCCAGAAGTTCGGGTACCTGGACGGATGCAGCCAGCTTACGCCGCATCTTGCTGCGGCATTCGGACGCGTTGAGTAGGGTCCCTACCCAGGGACATCCCGCTCCTCTGCTCGGTGGGATGAGGTACGGAGTAAGATGCTGCTCCTTAGCATCCTGGAAATAGAGGCCCTGAGATAAGGAATAGTTTTAAAAACGCACACTTGACATTTACTACAGTATAGCAGATTTTTTTGGAAAGACCATCTTTATATTGGTAAAGTTCTTTGACCTATAGGCTCGGAAGTGGAGGCTATATGGGAAAGCAGTACCAATGCAGTGACCACCGCGGTATTGCTTTTTTCGCAATATGGCTAACTGTCTGCTGTAATTCATCCCGCAAGGATACGCGGCCCCCCCACGGGTGACAGCAAGCCCCCGTGTTGGAAAAAAATTCCCTTTCTCCTTCCGCTTGGGCAGCAGTGGAAATCGCATCTACCAGATGTAAGCAGTAGGCTATAAGAGCGGTACTACGAGCGGCGAGCCTTTAGGTACGGTCTTCCTTACGGTCCTGGCAGCTCCTCTGAAGAGAGGGCAGTGGCAACAGAATTCTTCCGTGTACGAGATGATGTCAGCGGAACTAATCTATTTTAGTGTAATTATTATTTTTAGCTGTCATACAGCAAAATCTTCCAGTGTCAAAACCATAGATTAAGGCAGACCATCAACTAATGAACCTTTACCTGCTTTTAAATATTTTCTTTAAATGAGTAACCCTGTGTTTCTATTTAGAGTCAGCAATCAAAGAAAGTTGATACGTAGACCATATAAAATATCAGGATGCAGAAGTAAGAAGCCAGAGCCCAGAGTAAATCTGGGTTCACAACAGCTTTTGTTCCAAGTACTGAACAGACATGCTGGGAAAAAAAAAAATCAACTATTTCTCAAGGATATCTGCAATACCTAAGCGCAAAGGGAAAGAGCTAAAAATAGATTAGCAGTTTTAATTTTGCCCTCCTTAGCTTTTGCCTGTTGTAGCCATATAATCTATATGAGTATAAGATTGTATTTTTAAAAATTTAAATATGGTTAAGAATGACTGCAAGTGATTTATAGCATCGGTCCAGAAGATTTGTTGGTTGTTTTTTATTTATCCACCTGTTTTCTGACTCCTTGAATAATTTCTCTTTCTTTTAGTCAAGAAGAAGAAAAAAAAAAAAAAAAGCCTGCTGTTACTGAAACAAATAGGTACTGTAGAGCACTTGAGTCCCCGTCTTTGTTTTGCTGCCTGCATTAGGTGGGTTTAGGGGCCAGATGCACTGAACTTTGCAACAGACAGTCCTGGGACCATCTGTGCAGAGTTGGGGGGTGTCAAAGAAAGGCTGTTTGTGTAAGTCGTGGGAAACGTAGTGGCCTGCCTGCCAGTGTGCTACATGAATTGAACTAATTGAAGATTATACTCTAGAGCTTGCCGTAGCCGAGTGAGAGGATAATCCTTCATCAGCTGCAGTCGCAGCCAGTAATTGGAGCTTATTACAGGGAGGAGTTCCCCTGCAGTGCCGCAGAAACTGAGAGGCTTTAGTGTTTAATTACTATCTTTCAATAGAGATGGGAGGAAGGAAAAAAAAAAAAAAAAAAAAAGGCCAGGGTAAGAGAGTCCGGGAATAAGGGGAGGGGCAGCAAGTGTAATGCAATTTCTGGTAGTCTAGGCTAGACATTTAACAAGTGAGAGCGCCTTTTGTGTGAGAGAACAACATTCGGGAATGTATAATGAGCCTCTGTTGTTTGTAATTAACCCCCGCGCCACCACAAAGTCTTTGTTTGGGATATTGTCTTAAACAGATTGTTTTCCACACCTCCAGTGAGGTTGAAAAGACTATAAAGGTCTGATGACTTGCCATGTTCGTGACAATCTCACTGTTGAAAAGGTTTGGTTTGGGGTTTGGTTTGGGGTTTTTTTTTGTTTTTTGTTTGGTTTTTAGTTTATTGCAGCCCTGACTGGCGGTGGATGCTCCCATTTGTCTCCAGCTCCATATTCATATTGGAAACTGATGAAGGAGAACGTAAGGCCATACTCATATCGTATATGAGTATGTAAAGTCAGAATGATCCTGGACTTCTAGAACTGAAAATGTTGTTTATTTAGCTAAACAGGGATGCTGCTAGGGTTTTATTACTGGGTTTTGGATTTTCCTCATCTAAAATTCTTCTTCAGGTTAAAATCAGCGTGATGCGATACACCTGAAATCCTCATATGTGCCATTTCTTCCTTTCCAGACACAGTTTTCCCTCACCCCAACTCCTTTGACATTGGCGTTGAATAAATGATTCTCATCAAATCTCTCACATTGCCGAGGAGGAACAAGGGCCACGTTATCCATGGTCTGAACTGGTTCTGATATAGTTACAGATCTGATTGCCTGGTGCCTGATGCAGCGGCAAACCAGCCTTGAGGGACCGTTACAGGGCTGTGCTCTATCTTGCCCCTCAGCCACAAGCCACAGAAGAAGGGCAAGGTGGGGCAGACCAACAACAGGTTGAGGCAGAGAAGTGTGTGAGAGTCCAGACAGCAGTGCATATAAATAAAGATCGTTCCTTTTCAGGTTTTTTTCAACCATATTTGTTGACCAACTAAAGGCAGCTCCCTTGGCTGGCTGGTGACAGAAAGCAAAGGGGGGCACATCCCAGTGGACACAGCAGTGTACTGCACTGTACTGCTATGATTTATTTGCTATAGTGTTCTTGGAACAGGGGCAATACTGCTAATTTATTTTAACACCGGCACGAGATTTTAGAATTGGCTCCATTTGCCTTTCACTTGTGCAAGTTGCACAAATGGAAGTTTGTTTCTTTAACATAAGTCTGCTAGAAAAAACCACAGTAGGCTAGTATTGTGATGTTACAGAAGCTAAAAAGCATGCCTGCTGTTAGAAAAGTATTGCAAAACTCATGATATATGTTTGTCTGTCAACAAATTACTCCCTTTCCACACATATATAGAATGGGGTAGAGAAGAAGGCATGTCGGTTGTTCTCTAACATGTCACAAGCAGATAAGTTCAGAATTAAATTCAACTATTAAGTAAAGACAATATCCCTGGAAAAATATATACATCTCTCCAGAGATTACTTCTGAAAACATGTATTGTGAATATATTTAAGTTTTAAGCTTGCATTTTTTTTTTATTGTGGATTTTCTTAAGCTTAGACACACAGCAAGTACTCAACTGTGTGCCTAAGACCTGTGGACTTCATTAGAATGTAAATATGCATTCAAATTCATTAGATCTCTAGACTATTCATTAATTATTTTCCTTGTGGCATCAGGTAACTAGCAAATAGCTGGGAAAAGTCATCATGCCATGAAAGAAACCCCGCCTTTATTTTAGAAATAGCTGTTGGGAGGTATGAAAGCTGTCAAAATAATGAAACAGCTCAAGAATTCACAGTACAAATTTTTGTATCGGCAGTAGAAACACAACCAGTGACCTTTTTGAAAAGAAGCAAGGTCTTTATTTGTCTCTTGTTACTGAACACAGGCAACAATAATGACCTAAACGAGACCTACTGAGTGCAAACAGAAAACAAATGCATAGTGGGTTTCTAGCAACAGCCACTCTCTGATGTTTAATTGGCAATTGTTAAATGCAGAGAGTTACCAATTTATTCTAACAAAATAGCATTCACAGACTTTTACTAGTTTCAACTTCAGCACCTGTTGAGTAGCTCTTACTGTAAAACAAATAATTTGGCATCAACACTGATTGAGTAAATATCAGGACACAACCTTTTTTATTAACTACAAATGCCCAAACACATCAGTGTGTGGTTTGCAAATACGCTGTCTGATGTATCTGGGAGATGCTATTCCTTTGGTACAATGAGGTGGAAGGAAAGGAAAAGATTCCGGTCTGCCAAGACCTGTTCATCTCCAATATATTTTCCACAAAGCTGTAGGACAAACCCTGTAATAGCTGCAATTACTAACTGTTGAAAAGACCAATAGTCCTAGGCTCTGTAGCAGTAATAAGCATATAGAAAGAAAGGTAATCAGAAATATGACTTAAAATTGATGTCATGAGGAGCACAAAAAAAAAAAGAAAAAATTCCCTGAGTCACCTAGATTAATCCAGCTCTGAAAAAGCAAGCATGCAGCTAAACAATAACATGGCAAAATTGCCTCGAAAGAATTAGCTAAAAGGCATCTGAGCCATGCTCAAACCAAACAGGCTGGAATAAGGCTAGGCAGAAACCTTCTCTGGTTTTCTAGGAGGGTTGGCTGAGTAGCTGACAGCTCAGGTAGTTTCTCCCTACAGACAATCATTTTGCCAGTTTATCCTTTTCCTCATGCCATCCAAGAGAATCTTGAAAAACATATAGATATGTGTCTCCGTAAGTGTATGTGATGTTTACATATATAATGCATGTAACTTCAGTAACTTCAGTTTTGGAAACAATTTAATCTGATGATAGCAATAATAAAGGATGGAAAAATTAGTCTGTTCTCATACCTAAAAAGCACAGATGGTCCTTCAAAAGTATCTACGGATAGATAAAACAAGCACATTTACAAGCTATTTAGAGAGAATTAGCCTTTATGCAAGTAGCCTTTTTTCAAATGTATTTATCTTGTTTAACATAGCATTTGCTTTGCAATTTTTAAATATCTAAATGTTTTTGTTCAAAATCCAGGAAACTTGTACTAAGTAGGTATTTCATAACTTGCAATGCTTTCTTAGATTTCAATAACTTTTAGGAATTACAAGTTTCTAGACGGAAAGCACTATTCTAGTTATGAATTGTAAGCATAATAAAGTGTAGTAATGATTCTTCTCTTGCCTTAGGTAGACCTGACTCTGGTCTTGTTCAAGCAGTGGTGATTTGTTAGATATGTGGCCGTTGCACTATTAAGCTGAGTTACACTCAGGCAACAGCACACATTAAATGAAGGACATAATTACAGCTTGTTCCGGTAAAACTGACTGATAGAGCAAGAAGCTAGGCACCTTAGCTCATAGGCACAGAAGTTGCATGTGTGTCCCAGCCCTTAAACTTATGCGATAGAAGACAGAAATGTCATCTCTTTAAACAATATATTTTTTAAGTATGATTCTTGTTTTTATGGTTGTAGAGGAAAAAAGTTGAACCAACGTTTGACTTGTCTCTGAACATATAGTAATCAAAAAAGATATTTATTTTTACAAATCCAATTATTTTTAAGCTGTCAGATTTTGAAGCCTGATGTTAAATGTTTAGTTACTGACCTCCTTGTCTTCCTCCTTCGTTGCGAGCCATCGACGTGGCTCCAGAACCAGATTCCCTTCTCTGGTCACTCTTTTGTTCACTCGTCCGTGTACCTCACAACTCTCTAGCTGAGAATTGCCTTAAACAGAGCTAATGTTACAAGGTTTTCTTTCATCTTTTTTTTTTTTCCCCCCTCCTTGTAAGGCCTTAAAATTGTCTATTCCACCTTCTTTCAGTGCCACAGAAACTGTGGTACCCGCTGGTTTTTCCATCCATCGCCTGTTTGTTCCCCTGTGTTCTGTCACACTAAACGTCCGAACCAGGCTTTGCAACATCTGGCTATGAGCTGCTGCTGCTTAAGGTGATTCCACAGCAGACAAAAATAAACAAAAAAACCCACCTCAAACCTGGTTTAGTCGTTCCTAAGAAGCATAACTGCTCTCCAGTAACATCCTCTGATTCATTTCAAAGCTGCAAAAATGCAGTTTAACCTTTCACTGGCAATATAGCCATAGCTCTTCTGAGAGATTATTCTACCCTACACATTTAGGACTTGGTATATAGAGCCCTCTATATCAAGGAGCCAGTAGGATTCCAACTCACGACTAGTGGCCAAAATTTACTACCTACTCGTAAGGTTCTCATTGGTCATAAAGTAGTTTTCTGCAAGAAGCCAGAAAACATATAAACATAGCATTGCCTCTAATGAAATGTTGACATGTGGGGGGGGGGGATCCTTTGCTATCTGTAAGACTTAAAAGCAGCGGTGTATAGGATCAGTATGCTCAAATTTATTAGGTGATTTTAAAAGCTACCCTCCTCCCCCATAATTATGAAAACTGCGAGAATGTCACTGCTCTGTAATAAACACATGTATTTTCTCTGCTATATCACTGTGACATAATATGTTAAATTAATCTGGCTAATTTAATTCTATAAATTTTCCTGGAATATTGCCTTAATCCTTACATTCCCTTTGGCTTACTGACTGCAAAGTCAGAGGTTTCTGTTTATAGTGACTGCCCTGTTAAATGATGTTAAACTGAGTTTTTGGTCTGGTGGTATTTAATCAGGAAGGGTCAGTAAATTACTTTTACCGCTATCAAGTAAAATTAGAAAAAAAAAAAATCAGCCAACCATTTAAAAAAAAAAAAAATTAGGCTACACCTAAAAAATGTTAAATAAGTATATTTTAACAACAGCAGACTGGGGGGTGGCTGGAGGAGGACACAGGTACTTTGATTATAAATGCATGGTTTACATGGTAGTTACAACTCTCTGCTATGTAAGGCATAGGAACTCTACCTTAGCCTTTCGATATGCAGTTCATGAACATATCCGGAGCAGTCATTTTGAAAGCGATCGCTAACTGCTTGCTGCATTTTTCTTAGGAAGGACTATAATTTTTTAGGTCTTCCCAAGAAGATAATTAAATTTTGTTTATAGTTTTCAACCTGCAACCGATACATCTTTTTAGTCTTGCTGGTAGACCTCCCGGGTCACAGGACATGTCACTAGTTAGGCACTAGCTTGGGAGCTAAGAGACTGGCAGGCAGCTCAGTGCTCGATTGCTTTTTTTTTTGCTCAAGCCGAAGTGAAAATATCTAATGAGTACCACAGGAGGCTTGGGGCAGGCTTCTGGTAACTTTTTAGGTAACCAGTATTTAGGACTGAGCTCGTAGTTCAAATTCATCCAAACGGCAAAGAGGTATTAACTCAGAGCATGGATGCAGACTTTGGTCGCAGGCTTTGCAGTCTTGCAGGCATACAAAGGAAAATTATACTGAACTTCAGAGGCTTACAGTTTTGACCTCGTTGATTGTTTTGACTGGATAAAAGAATCAAGCATTTGGGATTATAGCACTTAACTCTTTTAAGATTGGTTAAGAATTTATGGATTATTAACCAATTAAAATTTCTTTAAGCTCTTACAGTGTCCTAACTGGGTTACTCTAAACTCCTAAGGAGACTTGCGTGTTTATAGTGTCTTAGCATAGTTAAGATTTCTTCCCTCATTAAAAAGACTTATGAGTGCTAAGGTTCCTTAAATATTTAACAAAGCTTATATGCACTGTAGATGTTCCCGATTTCCTTCTTAATTTCTAAACAAGCAAAATCAATGCAAAGAATTGTGCAACGTGAATTTGAGAGATCAAGCTCTTACTTGAGAAATTCAGGAAGTGAAGTTAGCCTCAAACTTAGCTCAGGCATGATGATTGCATATAACATTTTCTTTGTGGAACAGAAACTATCATCAAGTGGTTCAAGGTATGCCACAAGAGGTAACTCTTCTGCGTTGATAAATCACTGTTGCACTGAATGACTTAATTTTTTAGAAATTCCTGACCATAGAGGCCCTCATGTTCTAACTTAAAATCCCACTATTTTGTTTTTCTTGCATTTATACATGTACCTAAATTATGAAAATTATTATTAGTTTATGAACACATTAATCCTACAGAATTAAGCATATGCTAACTTTTACACAGGTCAATAAAGCCTTTTTCGATGAAAGAGACCTAAGTTAGGACAGACTGCTTAATGGCCCTGGGTCGTTTCTCCTCCAATTTAGGGCATTCTGTTAAGTTAATAACAGTTTATTTCAAATTGTCCATATGCAAAAACAAAGACTATGCAATGCTTAAAGTGTGTAGATCTTTCATGCATTTACAAGAGGAGAGACACAAAAAAAGAATAAAATTAAGATATTACAAACCCTGCTCTCCTAGAGGTAATTCCTATACTGTTCTCTGATTTAATTTCTCTTCAAATGTTCTCTGGCTTCAATGCAGATTGCAGCTGGCAGCAGGTTCACAAACCAAATGAAGGTTCTCATCCTACAACTGTTCTTTTTTGAATGAAGCTCTCTTAAAAGGTTCTAGGTGTCCAGTAGAGGTAAGAACGGCACAAAACAGGATCCAAAAGAAAGTGGACTTAGAGGGGAGAGCAGCAAAGTATGTGATAAAGTCTCTTGCCCTTTCCATCCTAAATGAAACACCTTGATTCTTAGAGTAAAAATCGCGTTAAGGATTTAGTAAATACAGAGATCATATTGACATATGGTAGCATAATGTAGATATATGATGAGAATGTTAGTTGTATATGTTACTAGGGTATGGCTTTGTGGTACAGGTGCTATAATTTAATGTTGAATTGGTGTCCATTCAGAGCTCCGAGTTTTTCCATCTATAACTTAAAGAATGTATGCAGGGACTACATCTTTCTGAACTCTAAAAATTTTCTTCTCAGGTTGATGTTTCATAAAAAATGTTTGGTTGTGCATTTTGAGTTAGTTGAGCAAGGAAGAAAAACACTTTAAAACATTGATGCCTAGTTTATGCCTAACTTTTCTTTGAAGCATCAAAATTGACATGACTGAGAATTGTATTTGCTCAATTAAAAAATTTTGATTCTACTCCTAATGGAAAAAAATCCAGAAGTGTAGTTACCAGTATGATTCACTGGCAGCTCTTCCAGATGAAAAGATCTATCTATGGCATAATGCAAAGTAATAGGGTGATTTTCAGAAATGCTCCAATATATGCAAACACTATTACAGTTGCCACAAACTAAAAAGCTTGCACTCTCTCCTCTTTATGTAAGATAGCCTTTGTAGGAAGGGAGGCCAAATTATTATTTCTGAAGCAGCATTTTGTGTAAGATGTAGTAAAATAGCTTTGCTCCTTTCTTTGACTTATTACTTCGGTATTTTTTGTGATATGTGATGTTACGTTAAGAAGATAATTTGTCATCACTCACATGGTCCAGAAGTCTCATATCAATACAAATACACACACCCACACTACACAACTGAGTAACAACATGGGATGACAGTCATAGGTAACAAAGAGTATCCCTCCTTTACAACAAAGTCACTCTTCCACAGTCCTTAAATTGCTTGGTCTGGCAAACAGCTTTCTTGTCTTTTATAGGAATTATCTATGGCTAAAAGCATTCACAAATGTCAGATGCTGAATTCAAGGTTCCTGAGCTTCAAGAGTTCATAGCTGTATCATTGCACTTCATATGCCTAAGCTGCAATTATCAATTACTTTAGCTCCAGCTTTGACAGCTCTGCATTTCCTCAGATCATGTTCTTGAATCTCCAGTAAGAAAAGAAGCACCACGTGATTAGGTGTCTAGCTGTGGAAAAGATTTTTTTTTTTTCTTTCCAACATATAGGACCTCTACAGCAGAAGCAGAGGTAGTTCTTTATTTTATGATTTCCATTGCTTCTACAGCACCTCTCCACAGAAAGTAAACTCTATGACTCTCCCCTGAACTCAAAGCCTACAAACTACCTGTCTCCATTCACAATTTTCTGTTACGACAACATACCAGACATCTTCACTTTCTGAATATTTGTGGGTGATGTTAAAGCATGGAGGGATATATCCTAGTTGTCCTAGTGCCATCTGAAGTTGAATGTGAATAAGCACTGATATATGGTACACTGTCTGTCTTTAATGAGTCAGCAGGATGCTTATTTTTACCTATTTGTGGCAGAATGACACAGCTGTGAATCTATCAGAGGAGCATTTTCTACTTGCACCACAAGCGTTCATGATGGGCAGCCATTCATGGCTTCACAGTGCTGTGAAGCTTTGAATCTGGAGAAAACACAAGCATGTGGCTGATGTGATTCATGCTATCATCATATCTCTCTTTAAATGCATGCGGAATTTCTGTAGGACACATATGAGGAAAAAAATAATAATGAGTTTATACAATTTTTCAGTTTGACCAGCAATGGTTCCAGAATTTCCACATGCAAAAATAAGTTTTCATGAACTTGTGTAGAAACTCTCCCCAAACCTCTTGAACCACATCATTTATTGTAATACCTGAGGTGGTACAGAAACGAGCCACTTTTGCTACTTAGAAGTTGGTTCTCACAGTCTTCACCAGATCTGCAACTAGTTCATTTGTTGCTTGCAAGTCAAAGGTTGGGCTGACGGCAGCTACAGATTTATGACACTCTGACAACACAAGCTTTTCATTTGCATCATGTGCCTTTGTAAAATAACAGAGTAATGCTCTGGACTCAGTTGGAGTGATTGTGTCTGTATGTTGCCCCGTGAATAAACTAGAGGTTGTTAACCACAAAAGGTGCTAAAAAGCATAATGACTCTGCCAGGGCTTCATGGAGCACAGGGCAAAATCAGCTAAGAATACCAAAATAGGAAGCAATTGCAAGTTATACAATTCAAAACCAAGTTCAGATAAGCTGGAATTTTGTTTGTTCTTTATGACCAACCCTTATAAGAACTTGGTGCCCATCATGATTGAGGGGATCCTGCCCATCTGTTTTGTCATGGCTTATGAAGCTGAATAGCCCAGGGAAGTCACAGGCTTAGCAAACTGCTATTTTGTGGTTGCAGAAAAGCAATGGCTTGTATACTTGAAAGGCTGGTGGCAGGACAGCCTTGCCTCTTGAAATCACTTGGGTATCAAAGTTGAAAATGCCATGTGTGTGCCATATGTGCGTTGTTGAGTACTGCAGTCTTCCCTTCCCCTACAGACTCACCAATATCAGCCCAATCCAGGTTTCTCCTCCTAGTTGACTCCCTTTGCAGGCATTACAGCTGCTGCTGCAGGGCTAGCTCTCATTCTTCTGATTTCTAACTTAATCAGCTTCGTGCTTTGTGTCAGCAGCAGCAGGTCACTAAAAACGCTAGAGAAACAGATACCACGTTTTCTGATCACAAATATGCCCCAGTAATGCCCAAACCAGAAGTGAAAATCTTGTCAGCATGGATGTAATTGCCAGTGATGGTTGCTGCTGGAACTGAAGTCCAAACTTGGGGTTGAAAGGAATCTTCCCCCGAGATCAAGTTGCAAGGACCATTGCCCTCCCCTGTAGCCTGCAGTCTGCCCAGCAGTCTGGTCCTTAGGTCACCTTGAAATGTTATTCAATGACTGTATTAGCAATTCCTTTCCACCTCTTTCTCCAGCTTCTACCGCTTTCTTCCTGTACCAAACTGGCATAATGGCTTTAATCTCATGCTTCATGTTTTCAGTGTGTTGTAATAGAGCATTATAATAGAGTGTTTTGAGGCCAAGGGCTTGCAGGAGCACATGCCAAGGTTGTCTGTGGAGCTCTTGGACCTGGACATCTACTGTACATTTGTCATGATTGCATGGGACTGAATTCAATCCATTAGGCAGTTCTTTCCAATCCCATGTTGTAGCAAATTCACACGGGCCACAATTTTTCAAAGGCTTATAAGTAGCCCATACAGGGTTGATTTTCATGGGGAAAGTAAAAAAAGTGTAATTCCTAATGAAATTATTCCTTCCTGCCAACTTCAGGGCAGTGCATGACAGCGAGTAAGCTTTGCAGTGAAAATGTCTCCGATTTTAATTTTTTTTTTTCCCCACGAGTGAAACAGAATGTTTTTCCCCTACCCTCATTCTTGGAAATAGTTCTATTTTTTTTTAGCTGAAACTTTCCAACACATCTCAGCTTGAGGCACAGACATTGCATGGAAAATTTCAGCCCAAGCATTTAATTTTTGGCAAAGTTCTAAGCAACTGGGACTTAAAATGGGAATAGTCTGGCAATCTAGGATGTGCTAACAGCCTTTTCTCTAATGAACATGCTTGTACAAAGGCTATTAATATACTCAAAAACTAGTTTGAAAGTCAGAATGGACCGAAAACAATGTTGGTGTCCTGTCTGAACTTTCTAGTCCTTACAGAAAAGTACTTTGAAAAATCATTGGAAAGCAAAGTTGTATGACTAAACCAGATATAAATCTAACTATAATTTTCTGGTAGGCTTAATAGTTGAAGTATTGTCTTCAGCTTCAGTGGTGATATTACCAAAATGCAGTGTAGCGCTAGAAAAGCTACGGAAAAGGAAATTGAGAATGATCCCCCGAGATAAAGGAATGTGCAAGATGGAGTAAAGTAATTTGCATAAAAATTGTTAGATTGGTATTTAATTGAATTATATTGGATCTTACACTTTATAGATAACGTCAGTTTGAGTTACTATGGTAGGTTATTATAGACTAGTGTATTATTAAAAACAAATATGTTATTGAAACAAGTTTTGACAATGTGCTTACCTGGTAAAGTCATCTTTTTAAAGCACTCATGCTTTCTAGTGCAGTGAAATATGATAGCACTAAATAAAACCTGTGAAATTTGTGGTTTCCATCATTCTCATTACAGATCTCTCCCACAGGTGCCTAGAATATGTTTGCAGCTGATGCAGTCCGGTGCAGCAGGCCGAGTCACGATACAATTTGGTGGATATTGTTGATTGATGCTATATAATCATAGTACAGTCTGGACTTTCCTCCCCGTACTGCCCCACCTTGTTCAGCCATTAAAATAGTATTGCCAGGTTAAAAATACTACGTTTTTAAAGCTTCTTCCATGTGTGTTAGCACTGCTCTGACATGTTAAAATGGAAGAATGCTAAATAATCTAATACACATCCCTGTATTTATGCTGTTTCTGTTTGTGGAGCCGATTAATTAGAAAACTGAAAGTACAGTATTTGCCACAACATGGTACAGATTTGGTTTACCAAATAAAAAATACTGCCTTAGGACAGGAGCTTTTACTCTATTACATCTAACCAATTGTACAATGCTCTATTCTGGGCTGTCCTAACTCCCATGATGATTAGTTTAAGCCACGGTGTAGGAGAAAAAAATAAACTGCCATTTTAATATGTATAACTGTATGTTATTTGCTGAAAAGTTAAGCAATGTTTTGTTTTTTAATCCAGCTGCAGTTTTGGCATACTGTTCTCTAAGAAGCGATTTTATCAGTCTCCTATCCATTTGTGGATTTCCTAAAGAGCTGAAAGTTGTACTTGAGTTGAACCTGTAAGATACTAAATTAATACAGAAATTTCAATATTTGTATATGCTGTGCGATTATTAGCCAGTGGTCACTATTACTGTCCTTTTGCATTAAAAATAAACCAGCAACATCTGTGCCTACATTTTTAATCATACTCATCCTCGGTTTTAATCTTCTGGTTCCCTTTGATCCCACGTCACCACTGACGAAAATCATACAGATCTTTACTAATGCAGCAGTTAGAAAATCTGATCCTTTTGGCATAGCCTTAATCTCAGCACTCCCAAACAGTGACATTCCTATGGATCACAATATTCTCCTCCCTCTCATGACACACTGTAAGTTGAGGTGGATCCAGTTATAATCAGTTTAGCAGTGTGCTGACTGTTCTGGATCATGACAAATGGATACTAGTTAATGACTGTAGCAGCCACAGAACACCGGTGCTTCTGGTTTTTGTGGAAATTTAGTTTTTGATAACTTTTTTTTTAATGTTTCCATTGACTTGTTTGTAATTGCAGGTGGATTTTAAGCAAAAGGTTTTTGGTTCTGATTTTGTCTCCCAGAATCTTGACAGATTGCGAGCTCTATCGGGATATTTTGCTGTGCGGCTTATCTATATAGCCAACTCAGGGGGAGGATTAAAAAGGCTGAGCATGGGGTTTATTATAAATCTACCAAGATGTTGGATGGAGATTTGGCTGTTACTTGCATTGGTAGTTTTCAAAGCGATGCAACCCTTTGAGGCCGACAGAGAGCAGTGCTGGAGAAGTCTAGATAGTCAGACTGGACCCGTGATCCCAACTGTGCAGTCAGATCCACTCAGGTGCACCTCCATAGCCTGCTGAAGCCCCTTGGTATCTGTGGTTTTTCAGAGAGGTGTAGAAGTCCACCTGTTTGGCTCAGCTTGCCAAAGGCCCCGGGAGAGTAGCAAAGTATACGCATGGACGCAGAAACTCTTACGAAAGTTAGGAAATGGTATAAACAGACTGCGTTCTGTTCTGCTTCATCATTTTGGGGATTAAGAACTGATCCTTTCCAAAATGCATAGAGGAGGATTCTCTTACTCCTTCCAAAACAGACAGCAAGTCTGGAAAAAAAAGGCAGAAACCAAAAGAGTCTTCTGGGCCATTTTGCACAGTGTCGGGTGACATGAGGCCAAGGTCAAAAAAGATGTAGAAATTTCCCTGACTGCTGCTTCAGAAATTAGCAATATTTCGCTTACTTAGTCTCCTTGGAAACGCTGGCAGGTACATAGGGAATTAGGGGCTCCCTGGACCAGAGATGGAAAAACTAAGAGTGAGAATGATCTCATAACCTGGTGTTTAAGGCGCTGAGGGGGAGGTCTGTGTTCTAGCTGGTGGTCAGAGAGCAGCTTCTGTTTTATTTTAAATGAACATACGATAGAACACTCTGCTATCTGCAGGACTGGATTAAAAGGTTGTCCTGGTTTTGGCAGGTTTAAAGAAAACATTGATGCCCGTACTCAGGAAACAGTTCAGGACTACTTTTCTGTTGCCGAAGTCCTCAGTATACACATCTTTTCAGTTAGTAGTTCTAACATTAGGTAATTAAACTAGTTCTTCAGTCTGAACCTGATTATTGGTCCCATTCCAAGTAGGCCTGAACTCCGTATAGAACTTAGTTGCTCAACTACAGTCAGAGACTCTTGTGTGTCAAAGAGTGAGGTGTCAAAAAAGTAAAAGTGAGTGGCAAGTAATCCAGAATTGCAAGACGTTATTCTTTTGTTGCCAGCTACTAATTGCAATGTGAGGTGCTGATGCCTGTTTTCACACGTTTGCTTTTAATTAACAAAAACTGTATGTATCTGATGAGAAGTTAATCCTGTTGTGACGTAGGGTGTCAGATCTCATTGACTATCTATTTTAACTTTAGATCTGTTGCTGGTTTTTTCAAATTTTTTTACAATTTGAAGGAAAAAGAATTAATGAAAAATGGTGACAACCTAATACGTTCACCTATATAAGTCTCCTTCCCTAAATTATGGCTTTTCAATAGCAAGTTTTCTTTAAGTATTACAATGGGGGTTTGGCATGACACAATGCATAATTCTTGTGTTTCTATTTGTTAAATTCCACTATGTTCATAATTTCCAGCTGATCCTCCAAAGAAATTTTGCTTTTGGCTCCTATTTCGTAAGTGCAGTGAAGCCAGTGCCAATAGTTTGTGATTATCTAGCTTGGTACAATAGTTACGGTCTGTTTTTCCAACCTTGAGAAACAACTGAAACAATATTGATTTATTTAAAGGCAGCCAGTTTAACAGGCACCATAGTCAAGGTTCTAGTAGCTTTCTAAGTTTTGGGGTTTGTGTTTTGGGGTTTTTTTCCAGTTTATCTGCCATGTATGTAACTTCATTAAAAGTAAGGGAAAGGACAATATGACGTTTTAAGATCTTTTTTACACGTGATTTCAGAATGGAAGATGTGGTGCTGTTAGTGTCATGAGCTTCTTCAAATAATTTTTTAAGAAATACTGCTTGTTATCTTCTGTTTCCTGAGATGGCAGCTTAGCCAGATACACCAGGCAAATGGTTGTTTCCACAGTTAGATAAAAGCAGCAGTTTTTCTCTATTCATTAATTTCATTTCTGTACAATGCAGATTCCCTTGACTAGGTTTGATTTGGAAGTGAAGAAAAATGGGGTGGAAGTTACTAAAGGAAGGTTTTGAGAGAAGTGCCTGCTGCATCTGTGTAGCGTAACTCCTGCACGGCTTGCTCTGACTCCTGATCAGGAGGGTTGATGATACAGAAAGGCAGCATGGCTCTTTAAGGCAGCCTTAACAGACCTGAGCTCCACATCCTAATCTCTGGGCTGCCTAAGGATGGCTCAGCTCTTAAGGACTTGCATAAATGAAAACAGCTTAACACTGAGGGGAATCACTGCTACTCAGAATTCACGTCCGCTCGAGCTATCACGTAAACTGTTGGCAGAAACATGAACACTCCAGCATTGCTTGTGAAGTTATGCTTTACTCAAAAAATTCTCTCCTAATTTAGGGGTGGCATTTTCTTCCTTACTATAGGTTGAAAACGTGTCATGTATGTTAGATCTAACTTTGAGGTAGAAAAACACAAGCCACTAGTGGTGTATCATTCAACTAAAGCTATACTGAAGCTATGCTTAGGTTTGAAAAAAATCGCAAATTCAGAAAGAAATCCTTTCTCTGGGTTATAAATACTGAAAAGGTCAGGCCTAAAGAAACTTATGAAAGTATCAAGCAAATGACAAATAGAACTAAAATTGGATTTTCTATTTGCTGTAACACATGGATAAACATATAGAACAGGTATCAAACAGTAGCAATGTAGGGTGATATGTGCTCACAGCTTAATATATTACTATGAAATTCCAACTATACACCTTGTGTATAAATAAATACTGGTTCAGATAAAGCAAGACTAAAGACTGGTTTTGCCAGTCTTTAGGAATTCTTACTAAAATAGATTGTATGTCACTATTTGAATGCTGTTAGCAGAGTTTTATTGTTTGTAGAATAGAATCACAGAATGGCTTAGAAGGGACCTGTAAAGGCCATCTAGTCCAACTCCCCTGCAATGAGCAGGGAGATCTTCAGCTAGATCAGGTTGCTCAGAGCCCCGTCCAACCTGACCTGGAATGTTGCCAGGGATGGGGCATCTACCACCTCTCTGGGAACCTGTGCCAGTGCTTCACCACCCTCACTGTTTATCACATTAATTTCTTCAAACAAATGATTAACATCACACTTCTGCAATCACGAAAAGACTTCCAGAGGCTTTATGTACATATACTTTCAACAGGCAAAAAAAGTGGAAACAAACAGCTTGAATAAATGAATGAAGACACTTTTACAAATGATGATGAACATGACTTTTAAAATATTAGGCCTTTCTGCTCCACATGGTAGAGCAAAACACTGTTGATATCTAGGTTAAAAAAAGGCAGTGTGGAAAACATACTAATTTGACATCTCTAATGCTTTCAAGCTTCTTGTTTGGCAAGATAAGAGAGTCCTAAAATATAATAGTGAGTAGCTTAGGTTTTCAGATTGATGTACAAGTAGTGACTAGTTCTTATCTTTAATCTATACCCATAACATGTACACAAGCATCTAATAAAAAAGTAAATACTAGTACCTTGAATACAAAACATTGCCAATTTATTTAAAAAATCTCTAAGATTTCAATTATAGCCATGCTTTAAAAAATTCTCAGTGTAGGAGTATTTCCCAGTCAGAAGTGAAAGCTTGCTTTATATAGTTCTTTCCATGTGTAGACACCAAAATCCACTTGAACAATTTTTCCTTGTGAATTGGGAATTAACTTTTCCCTGTACTCTGAAAGGTTTTACTCCTAGCATTTGATCACTCCAAATTATATCTTGAGAGAGATGTTGCATAAATTATATATTTAATAAATGAAATAGGAAATAAAATAATCTGATTGAAAACAGAGACTGAAGCTCGATTAGAGGAGGCAAGAGCTACATTTCAGCCAGATCAGCGTAGTTTGGAAGACTGCAGGGTATTTTAAGGATGCCATAACAGCAAGCTACAACTTTGCCCCAGTGTATGTACTATAGCATCCACATTCTTTTAAAGTTTGTTTTTTTCTCTTCACTTTATGTGTTAGATAACTTCTCTTAGAACTTCAGCATCTATTAAAAATAACTGTAAAAAATTTATCACCGTCTTAAGTCTTTTTTCTTACATTCTAAAATTGATTTTTTTAAATTTCTTTTTAAAAATTATCTCTATATGGATTTCATTCCAAGTGCGAAGACCCTGATCCAAGTTTTTGCAGATTTAGTGGGGAAACTCTATTGACACATGTGTCAGGTTGAAAATGAAAGGACAATCACTTCACCTCTTTGGCATCGGATGCAAAAGGTGAATGAAATAGAGCGGAAAATACCATCGCTTGTCATTTTTATGGAGCTTTGAATAAAGAAATTTGATTATTCCTTTACTAGGATGCACTCAGAATTGAAGTATCAAATATTTCCCTGTTCTCTTCTCTTCAATTCTGTCCCGCCAAGTTGAACCAGTGACCCATTTTACTTTTTGTATAAAAGCTCCATTCCTTACCCCAAGTCCGTTCCAAAGGCATTTTTGACCAAAAAGCCTCCATTCCGCTACCGCCGGGTGTGCCCGTCCCTGTTGGGCTGCCCTTCTTTTACCTCAAGCGGCTGTATTTCGGAGGTGACGTACCGAGTCACGCAGGAACCCAGATGCTCCAGGTGCCTGAAGGCCGTTAGGGAACGGCAACGAGTTACTCGGTGGCCCAGCGTCAGGGCCACGTCGCGTAAACTGGTCTAGGAACAAAGGTGCTGCATAAACAGTTTTTCAGATGAGTTTTGTTGCTTTAATAGGAAATAAAGAGCTTTAATTGGAAATAAAAAAAGCTTTAATAGGAAAAAAAAAAGATTTAATAGGAAAAAAGAGCCTTTCATAGTCTCTTCAGTGTGCAGCAAAATAAGAAAACCCCCAAACTGTCCTTTGGGGGAGGGAGAAAAATCACAAAATGAGTGTGCCGTTGTGGTGATTGCCTTCGCAAATTACCCCCGTAATTACCTCGCTGAGCACCGTGCCGCCGCACCTCCGCCCGCAGGCGGCTGTGGAGGCGGTGAGGGGAACCACGCTCCCCGCGGGGAACGAGGCTTCCACCCGCGGAAAGCCACGCCACCGGCCTGCGAAGTTTCTTGCCGCCGCGCTGGGGATTACGCTAAGCTGCTGCATTAAAACCTCCCTCAGATTTAATTTCGGTTTCCCGAGCGCTCATCCCGCCCGCTCCCCCAGCCCCCCTCCCCTGCGCCGCCGCGCCAGCCCAACGGCCGCGCTCGCGCCGCCGCCGCCGGCCCGCCCGCAGCAGGTGCACGGGCGGCGCTGCCCGGGGCCGGGCCGCCGGGCAGGAGCACCCGCCTGCCCCCCGCCCGGGCGGCTGCCGCTCAGCCAGAGGTGAGTGAGGCGGCGGCAGGGTCAGTCCCTGGGCTACGGGAGGGCGGGCGGGGCGGCGAGTGCTTGCTCGGGGCGCTGACAGACCGGCGGGGGCACCCGCCGAGCCGTGGCGCAGGGGTCCGGGTGTCGGTGGAGCTTCCAGCGGAGGATGGGGAGGGAGGCTAGGACGGCAGCTCCCCGCCCGCCTCCGTGCCGGTGGAGGGTGGCGAGGGGTGACGAGGCTTGGCTGAGGTGGGGCAGGTCCGCCTCGGTGGCGCAGGCTGTGGAGGTGGCTTGTTGGCGGGAACAGAGCGCCCTCCCCAAACCCAGCGGTCCAAACAAAAAAGATACCTACCCCCGCAACCCCCCCCGGCCCCGAAAAAATAAATGAGAGGAAAATGTCTTTTCCTTAGAGGGGGGGAGTGGGGTTGAAGGACAGCGCCTGCAGCTGAGACCGGGCTGCGCGGGAGGCCGGCCGGAGGGACGGGGCGGGTGGGAGCCGCCAGGGAGCAGCGAGCAGGCAGTGGCTCGGTCCTCATGGCTGCGTGGGGAGGGAGGTCGTGTCCTCTCTCCCCGGGAAGAGGGATAAAGTGACTGAGAAGAAGGTTTGAGGAAGGGTCCTTGCTGGTGAAAGAGGAAAGGGTGGTTAGAAGGGGGCTGCGTGGTGGTGAGAGGGTGCGAAGGAGCTGTTGGTGAGAGGGGGTACCTGTAGGAGTGTAGGCTGACTGAGCCAGGGGATGAGAGCTGTGAGTGGTATCCTTTGCTGGGGAAATCAGAGTGACGAGGTCGACAGCCAGTAGTCATTTTTTCTCCTCTGGATGGCCTGGTTACCTGCTTTAGACAGGTGGTTGTATACTACTTGATCAGAAGTAGGACTTTTCTTTCTGAGCTTTAACTTGGTCAGGTGGAGTGTAGAGAGAAAGGGGAGAGGAATTAATTGTCAGTGGCATTTAACGTCCATGTTTTTCTTAATCTCTCCCTCTTTAGGCAGCCCTTTGAATTAATAAATCTGAACACATTTGTAACTCCCAAGTAGCTGCCAGCAGTGTAGGAGTAATTCTTTTTTGATTCATTCATGCTTAATATTTTTGCCTTTTTTTTTTTTTAATGGGACTTCACTTTGTATTTTGAAGGCTGGTTTTGATCTTCTTTTCATTCTCACAGAATAGGTTCAACAATATAAAATGCTCAGTCAGTGCTTGTGGGGCTCAATAATGATGTCTTTCCCAAGCTGCTGTTAACACCTGTTGCTGAACTCGCCTGAGTGTGGACACTATATGGTTTCTATCCCTTTCTGATCAGTCTTTAGTTAGTTGTATGTAATGAAGAAATGAATGTAAAGTAATGACAGCTTACTAGTTGGTAAAACTTTATGAATCTTTTGATATTTGATCCCTTATGTGGTGTAGAATGCTGGTGAACCTATGTTCATACACATTACAATAGTACTAGCGTTGTATATGTTATATGTGTACAACTTTAAAATGTTCTTGCATTAGTCCTAGATTTTTAATGACCTTAAACGTGACTCAGAAGTAATCTCAAACTGCTTTGTAGATGTTTTCTAAATCTCCTGATCAAACATTCCTACTTCATTTAACTAGAATTTTAATGTGTATGTTGTCTCTGACTCGATCACAGATAGACATGTTATGGTCTATAATGCCTTTAATTAGAGTTGACTGGGCCCTGTAACCTGTAAGTTCCAGCTGCTTCAACAAAGTACACGTTGGCTGACCTTTCACAAAGCACTGGACACAAGACAGGTTTTTTTTAAGGCTTACTCCCTACCTGCTGGGAAGTAATTTAATTAAACCTTACCTCCATGTAGGATTTTATGACAAAATGACTATTAAAAACCAGAACTACATGTCAGTGAAGGAAGAGGATGGTGCTTGGGGCTGAGAGACCTGTAATGGTTAAGGGGGTGTAGCTGTGGAACGCCTCCCTGTCCTGTGACAGCTCAGAGGACAGGGCAGCTTGTGGGGAGTGTGAGGTTACAGCCGCCACTACATCAATCTCCACTCTGCAATAGTTCTGTTTATGCAGTTACCCACTGGAAAGTACAATAATCATGCAGTGTGTTATAATGTAAAAAGAATAACAAAGAGCATATTTTAATTGTGAAATGAACTAGTTTAAATTTTAGAAGAAATTAGGAGAAAGCTTGGATGATGAGTTTTTTTTTTTTTTTTTTTTGAGTTTTATTTCTGGCACAGGTGCACATTCCTAGCTGAATATAATTGCAAGTACATAGAAACTGGATGATGTGATGTTGTATGTGTTTTGAAATCTATAGGTTTTCCAAAAGCAACAGGTGAAGTTGTAAAACTAAATGACCTGAAAATAACTAGTGGTTTTTAAAACTAAAACCACCCTGCCATTATTCTTTTAACTAGACTTCCAGAATTTTCATACTGAGACTGTACATAGGTGATGCTTTCTTTTAAATGCTCTGTTTTACAGTATGTAAATATAATGTAAAATTCAGAGAAGAACTGGAAATTGTCAGACTAATGCTCTCTTTCTCCGTTCATAGCAAAAACCCAAGTCCAAACCCATAGGATAATGCTATACACCTTTGCCCACTACAGAATTAAGAGATCCCCTGGCAAATGTCTCTCCTTTTTTCAGTTAAAAGAATGCATGAGAGGGGTGGGATTGGGAGAAAATTGCTTGCAGAACACTTGGGGAGAAAAAAAAAGTTCCAATTTGATATTCTAAGGCTAATTGTGATGAATATGTGTCTATTGTGATTGCATATTGTGTAGTGTGTTTGAGGCATACCAGAGGGTATAGTTAATAACATATTCTGCATCAGAAATAAATATATATATTTTTTTAAAAATAAATATCAGTCTTAAAGGAGATATGTAACTTCATGGTAGGTGTTCTGGTGGGCATTGTTAGAGTAAAACTGCCCACTCTTCAAAAGTAGCTTACTGCTGCATATACTTTTTATTATATTAAGTTAGGGATATTATCATTTACAAATGGGAAGGATTACCCCTTACATAACTGCACCATCTGAAAATTTACTGCTTTATGTGGTAAAGCAGGCAGCAGTCAGCGGAGAATGTTTTTCTATTTCAATAAGCTAAGCCAAATTTTAGGGTGGATGGAGAGCACGTTTTTAGAAGCTTAATGGTTTTTCTAATCCTGTGACCTGTATGCCTGTAGAGAAATCTTCCAGGAATGCCCCGTGTACCTACTGTGAGGCGATATTATACCACCTTTGTGATTTGGATGGTTTCTTGGAAACAGTAATGGCGTGCGGAGAGAGACATGATGTTTTTACTAGATCAGAGGCTTGGGTAGAACAAAGTAAAGCAGTATGAAATTGAAGTCTTCTGTAATTAGTGTTTGAAATTAGTGTTTGAATATCTATGTGATTTCTGGCCCTGAATTACTGTGTGCCTCTGTTATATCTAGGTAGAAAGTTTATAAAAAAACTTGGAAAAATAGCATTGTCCTAGTTTCAGGCATATTTAATTGTATTACTCAACATAGATTTTCTTCACTGATGAAGTAGTGGATAGGGTAGATGAGTGTTTCCCAAACTTCTTTCAAATGTGAATGCTCTTTGGGCTCATCTGCTTTTATGCAATTCCCAAGAAAAAATTACTACTGTACTACTTTAATTGCTGGCAGCAGCTAATGTCCTCAGGGTGTTTGGGGGTAAAAGGCATGAAAATCAGCTGTAATTATCAGCTGCAGGTGTAAATACTCTTTATATTGCCTGGGAGGAACTGAGCTGCTGCCAGTAGTTTAAGGGAGCTGGTAGTTTCCTAGCTAGTGTAAATACGTGCAGCTGATAAGTAGAGCTGCTTCTCACTCCCTTGGAGGAAACAAGCTGCTTCCAGCTGTAAATCAGGGTAATTTGGGTTTATTGTTTTTCTTGTTATTTTTTAATAGCTTAATTTTTTAATTAAGTTTTCCCCTACCTGTTCCTGACTCCCACCCTTCCAATCTTCCTGTTAATTTCATTGACAGTTGCAGTTCAGGTATGAAAAATGCTGCTCTAGGTCATTATTTCTGTTTTTTTTAAAAAAAAAAAAGGTAGCTTGTGGTCAGATGGCAGCAGTAATAGAACTTGTGACTTGTTACATTATTCTATCAAATAATAGTTGCCTTGCATAAAACAATTGATTCATGATTTTTTTTTTTTTTTGGCTTGGTAGTAAATGAGTGTACATTGATGAGTGCATGACTACTAGCATGAGTTATTTCTGTTGTTAGGGAGAAGATTGGTACAGCTGAACAAGATTGGAGGTTGTGTGATTCCTTTTGTAAATAATTCTTAATGTCTGCTAATACTTCCTGATACTTCCAGTAAAATAAACTCCAAGATATTTTGAAGTGATGAGGGAAGCGGGAATGCTAAAAGTTCTAACTTCTAAATTATATTTCAAAATGCAAAGAACTAAGCTTGCTGTCATAGCTGTTTCTCCTTTTATTTCTTAATATCATTTGCTGGTATTTTAACATAATACCCAGAGGCTTAGGAGAAAAAAAAAATCAATACTGAATATTGGTTGCCTTATAAAGGAAAAGAATTCACCTAGCTACTGTGTATTCATTAACTGCTGTTAATGCCACCTGTATTTGCTGGCAGCTCTCCATCTTGCTGCCTATGATAAAAACACAGGCTCTGAGTGGACTAATACAGTGGAATATGCATTAAAGATCCAGCTACTGGTTTGCTAGTCTCTGTATATTAGTTGTATACCTCATCTTCTTTAGTCCCTAAAGAAAATATCTGTATTAAGAGTGGAACTGAGTATTTTCTAACAAATGAGGAAAAATCAGATAGGCAAGTGTTGATTTTTCTGCTCAGATTTGTAGCTATCTTCCTTCAGAATGTAGCCAGATAGCAGTTTCTGTATTGGGACAAATGTATAGGGGAAGCTTCATTCACCATTCTTCTTTTAAAACCTAAGGTGTTTCCATTAAGCACTTTCAGTACGGGAGAAGAGGAAGGATCTCCCAGTAGAGTTTATCTTAGTGAGGTGAGGTATGGTCAAGCATGCTCTTGGCTACAGCTGCCTGGAGTTAAGCGATTACCAATTGCACTATCAGTTAGTTGTCTTGTTCCATTTTACTTTGCTTTGTTTTTAACTTTGTGAAGGCTACCACCCTTCTGTTCTGCTGACATAACCCTAGGTGTAGCTGCTCCAGCCTGCTTGAGTCAAAATTGTATTGGCTAGCTTAAATGTTTTTACTAAGACTTTTTAAAAAAGCAGATACCTATAGTTAATTTGCTGAGTCTTACCATTATCAAGACTCAGACAGTGCCCTTCGTTGGCAATACTTTGAGAGTGAATCATATTTTAATGCATGTTCTTAAGCCTGAATCCTATCTGTCTTTCTGAGACCAAGATCTGTTAATTTATCGCTGCTTTGCTTGTGCAACAACAAAATTATCCTCAAAACTGATTTTTAAATATGGATAAAAATGCATTGACATTTTTCATTAGCTAGTTCAGCAAGCATGCTTTGCCTGCACATGTTGGTTATTCAAAGCCCATATGTGGAAATGGTGCCACATTATTATTAGCAAGGCCACTGTATGTGTAGAAACAAGCAACAAAATACTGCTTGGTTTCCACACAGTACACTAGAAAAAGTTGTTCTTGCATTCTAGGATTAAGTTATGAAAAATTCTTTTCAACTTTTCAGAATTGTCACCCTGATGAGCTTAAAAGATTTGCTTTCATTGTGTATTGTGGCTCTGTTAACCAGTCATTGCCCCATCCTTCTCAGTGGAGGTCAATGTTGATAATTTCAGTGTTTTGACTCCTCTCATTTTCTCTGTGTACCCTTAAAATAAACTAAAAAAATCCTTTCAGTAGGAATGTCGTGCCTAGCAATGAACAATTGCTTAACAATATATACTGACAAAGTTCTGCTGTAATCCAGCACTTGGTTGTCTTAGTTATATAACATTTTTCCCTTTCAAGAAGCGTGACAGCTAATGGAGGTTATAAAAACACTGCATTTGAATAATGTGCCAAGGGTGAAGGCTGTCCTCTGCTTAGATAACTTGCACAGAAACTGAGTTATCTATACTCTACTAATGATACTGGGAAGAAGCATACGAAGGGAGAGATAAAGTGGGTACATATACTCCATTCACAGGCTCCTTTTTCACTGTGGAACAGCAAAAATGTTGAAGTGTTGAAATGGTTTGTAGAAACTGAGGGTGCGTTGGCTTCTTAGGAATACATTGTGAATACAGAAATACAGCTTCTATATATTTGCTCTCATTCTGTAACCTTTCAGAAGTGTTAGAATAACTTTAACATGCAGAAATAATAGATAGCACTGTTACTTCTTTTGCTGGTAAGGGAAGTTAAAACTGTATTTCCGTTAACTGGTCTCTACGCACAAGTTGTTAGAATAATTAATGAAATAGATTTGCAGAAATTTGGGGGGGGCGGGGGGGTGGCAGAACCTCTTTCAGGAGCGTGTCCTGGGCACCAAATGCTGCATGAAAACTTTTACTATAGCTGTATGGTATAATGTCTATGTGTAAACTTGTTTGTACAATTCCATATGATAAGGAAGTTTGAAGTACAAAAGCAGGAAAATGTGAGGTACCTCGAGTGGTACCTAATAAAGATAGCACGCTTTCATCACAAGCTATATAGAATGCAATTCTAATAGCAGCCTACACATTTTCTAAATCTCCTCTACGGTAAGTTTTTTCGATGTTTAGGAAAGTGAAGGAGATTTGAGGGAAGTTTTTTTTCTCTTTAGCGAAAAATATGCTGAAATCCTATACTTTCTTGTTAATTCCAGACACATGATTCTTGTAAGCTGGATTTAATGGCTTTGCCTTTTGAGCTATGTGTATTGGTCATCCCCCTGCATCCATCCCTTTCCCTAGGAAATCTTTGTATCCTAGTCCTAATTTTTTGCTTCTGCAGGAGTGATGTTTGCAATGTGTTGTACTTCTATTAAAATAAATGAAGGGAAAATAATATAAAAAGAACACCACAAATGAGTACAAGGATCTCATTAGGTCAAGCAGAGACAAAATTAGAAAGGCAAAACCCCAGCTAGAACTCAATCTGGCCATGGTCGTAAAGGATAACAAAAAATGTTTTTACAAATATATTAACAACAAAAAGAGAGCCAAGGAGAATCTCCATCCCCTACTGGATATGGCAGGGGACATTGTCACCAAGGATGAGGACAAGGCTGAGGTACTTAATGCCTTCTTCGCCTCAGTCTTTAATAGCCAGACCAGGTATCTGCAGGGTATTCAGCCCCCTGAGCTGGAAGACGGGGATGGAGAGCACAATGGACTCCTCATAATCCAGCAGGAAACAGCTGGACATCCACAAATCTATGAGGCCTGATGGGATCCACCCAAGAGTACTGAGGGAGCTGGCGGAAGAGCTTACCAAGCCATTCTCCATCATTTAGCGTCAGTCCTGGTTAACAGGTCTGGGAGGTCCCAGACAAGTGGAGGCTTGCTAATGTGACGCCCATCTACAAGAAAGGCTGGAAGGAGGATCCAGGGAACTACAGGCCTGTCAGCCTGACCTTCGTGCCATGGAAGATTATGGAGCGGTTCATCTTGAGGGTGCTCACAGGGCATGTGCAGGACAACCAAGGGATCAGGCCCAGCCAGCACAGGTTCATGAAGGGCAGGTCCTACTTGACCAACCTGATCTCTTTCTATGACCAGGTGACCCGCCTAGTGGATGAGGGAAAGGCTGTGGATGTTGCCTACTTGGACTTTAGTAAAGCCTTTGACAGCATCTCCCACAGCATTCTCCTGGAGAAACTGACAGCTCATGGCTTAGGCAGGTGTACTCTGCGCTGGGTGAAGAACTGGCTGGATGGCCGAGCCCAGAGAGTTGTGGTGAACGGAGTTAAATCCAGTTGGCGGCTGGTCACAAGTGGTGTCCCCCAGGGCTCGGTTCTGGGGCCAGTCTTGTTCAATATCTTTATCAATGACCTGGATGAGGGGATCAAGTGCTCCCTCAGTAAGTTTGCAGATGACCCCAAGTTGAGTGGGAGTGCTAATCTGCTGGAGGGTAGGAAGGCTCTGCAGAGGAAATGTCCTCAGGCTGTGCCAGGGGAGATTTAGATTAGATATTAGGAAAAATTTCTTCACTGAGAGAGTGGTCAAGCATTGGTACAGGCTGCCCAGGGAGGTGGTGGAGTCACCATCACTGGAAGTGTTCAAAAAACATGTGGATGTGGCTCTTCGGGACATGGTTTAGTGGGCACGGTGGTGTTGGGTTAACATTTGGACTTGATGTTCTTGAAGGTGTTTTCCAACCTTAATGATTCTGAGATTCTGTAATATGGCTATTTTTCCAATTTGAATCCATTATAGAACTGAATGTTTCACTCTCTCGTTTGACCTATGCGTTGTTCAAATTTAAATTCATCTTGTTGTTGGCCTAAGATCAGTGTTTTTCATAAAATGTTGGAGGTTGAGAAGACAGAAACAGGAATAATGTTAATTTTTTATGTAACGGAAGATAATAGCTTTTTGTGGGTTTTGCTAGAGCATTTGATGGTTTTATGAGATTATGAAATCGCATTAAGTTACTCAGTTGAAGCTCCTACCTGGTCTTCTAATTCTCCAATTTCGTCACAGTTCTAGTTGTGTGTACCTTCTGTGACCCAGAATCCTCTAGTATGCAGGATGGCATTCAACTCTCTTATATAGTTAAGATGATGCTTAGTTCTTTTTCCTCCACTAGGAAGAAACATAGCTGAGTAAATACCATGAAAAGACACGTTGGTGTGCATGAGTGAAAAAGGCTGAAGCACTTATGCATGGAAAGAATTGTTGGGATCAGTGTTGAATGAGAGCTGAGAGTGAGGCAGCCAGACTGTGATACAACCAAAGAACTGAATTCTGTAGTTCACTGTGCCTGCAGTAATTGCCCATCCTGTCTGAGAGAGATGATGTGGAGTTGAGCCTTGGTTTGTAATCGGTATTCCCACTTCACTTGTGGACTTACTGTGACATTTTTGGCAACCTGTCTCTAGTTTCAGTTTGGGCAAACCCTGTTTCTCTTTCGCCTTTTTCTGTAGCACTTATTTACATTGTGATCTATTCTGATACCTTTTTAAATTTTGCATTGCCACTTTTATTTTTACCACTAATAATTTTCACTTTGTAGTTTATCCAGACTTTAAGTGTGTGTAAGCACAGTAAGGAAGAGGCACAGTGAAGAAAAGCATTGAGGAGTGTAAGAGAGGGAGAACACCACAAACAAGGTGAAAACATGGGATACCTTGTAGGGTGTAGATTTGAAGGAGGAGGATGGTTTGTTGACAGGGAGAAGTGGTGTATTTCTTAAGAAGAAAAGATGGCTACACAGGTGGAATGAAAGTCTTGAGATAACGGACAAACTAATGGCATTACTGGATAGAGAGAGCTAGAATAGATACTCCGTTATGTGGGTGGTTTAGAAAGTGTGGAATATCATTAGCTGGAGCCAGTTACTCTAAAACTCTCTGGGTTGTGATGCCATGATTAAAACTACTTTGAGAGCCGCTTTGTCATTACATCACAAAACAGAGTGAGTTACTTGTGAATCCCCCTTAGTACTCAATTGCAAGTTTGGGAACCCACAGATTTGCTTTATGGGACATAAAAGGCAGTTTTAAAGGTTTTATGGCTATGGAGCCAGTGTGGTTATCCATTTTAAATTATATATAATGCATGTTAAACTGAGTAGATAGTATTTGTTGGAACTCTAGGTGCTAACTTCTGTAGCACAGCCAAGTAAACCTGATCATAATATAAGGAGTCCTTTTGAAATTAATCAGTGCTGTCTCCTAGAAGAAGATTACAATCTTAAAAAAAAATTTAAAAATTGAGGCATTGTGACTGTATAAAATAGCACAAAACTGTTGACTAAATATGAAAAGCATCTTAAAAGTGCACATTGCTGTGCACTAGCAGAATTAATGCATTAATCTAAATTTCATAGTAGGCATGTTTCCCAATTTCAGTTGCTGTTTTGCAGTTGTTACCTGTGGAAAGACTTGCTGATTTGTAAGTTTGGGAAGAGGAGAAAGAAAAAGAAAAGTATTTACACTCCATGTATTTATTTTTCATATAAAAAGAAATTGTGTGTTACAAAGTGCTTATGATGAATGTAGTTCTTAATCTTAGGAATCTGTTGATCAGTGTCTTGAAAGTGTTCGCCAAGGGAGAAAATTAGTCTAAATATCTCTGAAATTAATTAAATCCAGAGTGTCTAGCATGTAAGGGCTGCTTGTTTCATTAAAAATGTGGAAAAATAGAAGATCATTACTTTAAAAAGTAATTTGTTAAATTTAACATGGCCTGCTTCTTATTTAGCATTGAATCTTGCTTTTTTAATACAAAAGGTTTAAAAGAAAATTTATTTATTAGATGCAGATTTTCTAGGCACTGATTTTTCTCAAGTGTAAAGCAATTTGTTTGGTTCTAAGTGAATTTATTAATTTTGTTACAAAGCAGTTTGTGGCAGCAATTACATTATCAGACAATTCTTTTCAGGGATTTATCACTTTTTCCATAAACATGTAGCTCTGGTTGTAGATTGCTACTGTGGTTTCTGTCTAGGACCACTTGTTTCCTGCTGAAATAGTGAAAAGTAGGCTTTTAACAATTACACAGAAAGGCTTTGAAGGTTGAAAGACCTTAATTAATCAGTATTAACATTTATTCTTTAATTCCTTGCCAATTAAAAGTAGATTTAAAATACTATATATTTTATATAAATATATTAAATATATAATATTTAAAATAAACCTCGTACACTTTCTTTAAACGTTAGGATTTGAAATCATTGTCCAATTTCCATTACAGTCAGTTGGAGCAAGTTGTTGTAGAATTATGGAAAGCATGGCTGGGGAATCGCCTAAACTGTCATTTAAGTGTCACCCAGAGCAGGATCGTCTTCAGCAGTAAGTTTGTCAGCGTTTGTCTTGAAACATCTAGTGGTAAAAAGTCGAAGGCCTTCCAGGCAATCAATTCCAGGTTTATCTGTGTTTACAACTGAAAATATTAAACCAGCATGTCAATGAAAGCTCTTTTTCTGCAGGTTTTCATTGGTTCACAGAAGGACCATGCAGTGAGATGAAGCCAGTCATTGAGGAGAAGATAGGGTGGTCCCATATTCAGAAACCATGGTGTTCTGGGCTCCCTTTGAGCAGGAAGGCTGATGACTGATGTTGCAAGTTCACAAGTACTAAGCATACTTAGCTCTCAACAAGGTCAGAACAGACTGTTGATTTCATGTGACCAGTATTTTTCTGCAAATTCTACTTAATGGAAAACTAAAACTGGAAAAAAGGGTGGTTTATGCCCATAAAATCTGAATCTATGTGCTAAAATGTACCAATATTATGGAATTCTGAAGGGATTCCCTGCATGGAAACGCCCAAAAAAGAGGTCTCACCAGAAAAGGGTTCCCACCAAAGAGAGTTACAACTTTAAAGTAAAAACCTGAAAACTTAAGGTTTTAATTATAAGAATAAGCTTACTTGCTCTAGGATCCTGGTTTCCTAGCTGGATTACATCTCAGGAAAGCATCCAAAAGCAGATACTTTTCACAAAAAGGAAAAAAAGTTTTCAGTAAAACCTGTTTCACTGCTGAGGAACAGCTTCCATGGAAAAAAACTTGACTAGGTCTATCTCAAACATAAGAAAATAGAAACTTACTCATGTTTATTCCTGAGGCATCCGGAGTTAGGCATTTGATCTTTCTGAAATCATCAATGTACATAACTGGAGAGCAGTCAGTATAATAGATTTCCTGTACAGAATCCAATCTCTGTATGCTAATCTTGGATCTGTTGGATAACACAAAGTGTATTTAATAATAAAGCCTGCCAATTCTCTTCCCCTCTGCTCTTCCCCTCTCGGCAGATTACCATATTTATGTTTGATTTCTTGGATCTTTTTGTTAACTTTTTTTGCCAAAGAATTTGCTGTGATTGAACTCACTGGAAAGAAGGAAAAGCTGAAGAATGAGTTTCATGCTTCGCTTTGTCATTAACAGTTCTGGTATTCTCTGCTTAAGGCAGTAGCCACTGTGCACTATTGCATTACTCGTTCTGAACACTGGCTATTCCAGAGAGGGATGCAGTGTTCCAGAGACCTGGTATGGATGATGTGGGACATCAGGCTGTAGCAGGTTCCAACTGCAGCAACACTTTCTTCCTATCTGCTTTTCTCAGTTTATTCGAAGTGTGGTGATAATAATTCTGTCCAAAGATAATGTGTAATAAGCCCCTTTTAGGTAAAGGGTGAGAAGTATAAGTGAAAGACGGTACAACAAATTATGGCACAAGCATCAGAGCCAGAACTAATGGTGTGCTTACTGTTCAGTTTTGAAGCCTATTCTAGGCTTCCACATGTAAACGAAACTTTACGTATAGTTTCAAAAGCACTTTTTGTTCAAAAATGTTTGAGGGGAATAGTACCTTGCAGTAGACCTGCTAATGAGACTGGAAAAATCATGAAGTCTGAACTAGAAGCGATTGTGTGCCTGAAACATGGTTTCCCTTTCCCAGTTTTACGTTTGCCTAGTAAGAGTTGTTACTGTTATCTGCAAATTTGTGTATTGTATGTTCTTAGGCCACAGTAGGTTAGTGGTTACAGTAACACAATTGCTGCACTGTGTGCATCTCCAGCTAGGCTTGCCTGCATTAAAATTCTACAGGAGGTTCTCCCCTGACCTCCCCTTCTTTGCCTCGCTGAATAGAAACCCTTTCTTGTAAACTTAAAAACAACAACAAAAAATGGACAAAAGAGAGCTTTTGAGACAATCGGTGGGCCTGTACACTTTGCAGTCTTCCAGGAGGGGCATTGCCAGCTGTGGGTTGCTCCTTTGTGTTGTCTTTAAAGCAGGGTATGCAGGCTCTACTTTACCAGACTTCAGGTTGGGAAGCAAAAGTATGATTTGTGACACTACTTTCCTTTCCAGTGCTGAAACTAGAGCTTGACTATCTTTCCTGTTATAAATAGGAATGGATGAACATGTTTTGCCTAATTTCAAATCCACTTAAAGTTCATGGGTTTCAAATTGGCTTGGGGAGGAGTGGCTGGAGAGCTGCCTGGTGGAAAAGGACGTGGGGGTGCTGGTTGACAGCCGGCTGAACATGAGCCAGCAGTGTGCCCAGTGGCCAAGAAGACCAACAGCGTCCTGGCCTGTGTCAGAAATAGTGTGGCCAGCAGGAGTAGGGAGGTGATTGTGCCCCTGTACTTGGCACTGGTGAGGCCGTACCTCATGTTCAGTTTTGGGCCCCTCACAACAAGAAGGATGTTGGGATGCTGGAGCGTGTCCAGAGAAGGGCAACGAAGCTGGTGAGGGGTCTGGAGCACAAGTCTTATGGGGGCGGCTGAGGGAACTGGGGTTGTTTAGTCTGGAGAAGAGGAGGCTGAGGGGAGACCATATAGCTCTCTACAACTACCTGAAAGGGGGTTGTGGAGACGTGGGTGTTGGTCTCTTCTTCCAAGTAACTAGTGATAGGATGAGAGGAAATGGCCTCAAGTTGCACCAGGGGAAGTTTAGACTAGATGCTGGGAAAAATGTCTTTAGTGAGAGAGTGGTCAAGCATTGGCATAGGCTGCCTAGGGTGGTCGTGGAGTCACCATCTCTGGAAGTGTTCAAAAAACCGTGTAGACGTGGCACTTTGGGACATGGTTTAGAGGCATTGTGGTGTTGGGTTGATGGTTGGACTTGATGATCTTGAAGGTGTTTTCCAACCTTAATCATTCTGTGGTATTAAAAACAACTGAATTCTTAGGAGGTTTGTGTTCTGTTAGGAGCTGGCCTTTTGCCAGTAAATGTCCATTCATTTAACTTTTATCCCCGGAATCAAATACTTATCAGTTTGGTATACTAGGTCATTTGTATTTCTTCATATTCTCTTCCTTACCTTTTTTACATCCATGCCATTAGCATTAATTTGTGGTTATTAGAAAGTTGCTAGCATAGGTGTTTGCTCTTTTATGAGCATAAGAATTCTGCTTTGCCTCTTCCTTTTGTGTTTTGCTGTTTCAGTGTTTGCAATGTGTGCTTTCTGGCCTATTCCTTCATACATCCAAGTTAGTAAACAAAGGATGAAATGCACTTTACGTGTATTTTAGATGCTATATGCTTTGAACATGGAATGAAATACAATATTGATGACCGATGCCCTGTAGTGAAGTTTGGTTTATCCACTATGGTAGCTGTTCCAGACTGAGAGGTGAAACAATCCTGGAAGCTGTACAGAACACTGAGGAACAGGATCTTTCCTAGTACAAATATGTGATTCCTTTTTTTTTTTTGTTAAGCCTCTCTTGCCTATAGTGCAGTTCTCACCCGTGCTGGCTTGCATTATGCAGGTGCATGGAACCCCATGCAACCCTGAATGCAGAAGATAATAGAAAGCCTGCAAATTGACCGAAAAATCATCTGCAGTATTGTATTTTATAGGTTAACTTAGTACTAGTCTCTTGATTCCATATAGGTTCACTTGCTGATTTTTTTTTTTTCTTTTTTCCCTTTCAATATTTGCACCTATTAAAAATTAAAACAGGGGTGTTTGTGTGTATATACAAATAACACATATATATTATTGTTATTGGCATATTGTAGTTATGTGTTAGCAGGCATTTTTAAGAGGTAATGTATTGATTTAATATATTATATCCATGCTTTTGTTTGGTGAGCAGAAAAGTGTTTATTTTTCCATAGTTTATACTGCGAGGTGATTATGGGAACCTGCTGTGTTTGTAGCAGTTCACTTAAAGTAATCTCTTTGATCAAGACTATCTGTGAATCAGATGCAGTTTTCTTAAGTTTATTTGTTTTTTACAGACATCTGATCAAAAGCCTATAAATAGTTCTTGGTCTGTCACTTCTTCTAATACTCTGTGAAATACAGATTATTTGAATTGCAGTGTGAATTTCATGATACATCTATGTTCTCTGAGTCTGAGTGCAGGAGATATAATCACAATCACCGATGTTAAAAATTCTGACCTTTGAATATGTTTTCAGTGTATATTCTGTAATATTTACTTAGCTATTGCTGTTGGAACAAATAAGCTTGCTATAACTCACTGGAATTTCTCAGAAAACACTGCCCAGCACATACATGTGAGTACTCTTTTTAAACTAGTGTGTTAATTATAAATATATTTTAGTGATATTTTTCTAGATTAAAACAGAACAGTAATGCCTTTAACTTTTTATACTGTATCCTCACATTAGGTAAGGAGTTTATTGTTGATGCCATTCTCTATTTTTAAAAAGGGATCATAATACACTACTTCAACCTGAGAAGGTAATTAAAGGCAATTCTGCTTTTCTTTCAAAAAGTAGTTAGAAAGGGTGCTATTACTTTTACAGGATTGAAAATTTCAGCATTAAATATTTCATTTGAATACTTTTAAAAATATATTTAAGGAAAACTTTGTCAATTCTGTATGCCATTGCTTAGGAGAGATTTTTACTGTCATAAGCAACAGCAGCGAAGTATGTGAAGAGATGAATTTTTAAACAGCAGAATTGGTCAATATTCAAATGTTCATTAAAATTTCCACTAGGATTTTCAGTGGCTGTGTTACAGGTGAAAAATAAACCATTGGAGATAATCTTACCAACTCATCTTGATTTTTCTCAAATTTTGATACTTTAAAACAGAGAAATGGTGGTGGGAGAGGCAACTTAAACTACATTAACACTTCATTTTGGGATTGATAGTTTTCTGCTTTAGCTGTAACTGTTACTAATGTCCCTTTTTTTTCTGTTTTCCTTCCCACTGGGTGACGTATTGCATGAAGTCTGTAATCATAAATTCCACCTTGCATTTTAGAGAAGGGTTAAATTCAGTGTTAAGAGTTTTAGACAGCTATACCACCAAAGGCAGATTATCCCCCCCCACGCCACCCCCCCTGGCTGTTTTAGAATCTCACCGTGTTTCCTCTAAGGCTTTTGGATGAAAATTTGGATATAGTTACTGAGTTTAAACAGCAGATCTCTAATAAGAACTATTCTTCACTATCCTGCCAGCTGTTCTATACTGCAGTCTGTGCAAGTGATTGTAGTCAGTAGATGTTATAAATCATGTTATTTGTCCTTTGCCCACTTTGCCCCCTTCTCATGAAAGAAGCTGCTAGTTCTTAAAAGACCCTCTGTGGAGAGCAGAGAACTTATGGTAGCTGGAAAAAGGGCTTCATTTTCTCTTTTAGGGGCGAGTGAAGGGATCAGTAAAAGAATCAGTAAAGATGGGGAGAGTGCAGAGCCACTGCTGAAGTTGGAGGCTTTCAACAGCTGCTGTTTATTTTGAAGATGGCTCTTGGTTTGATGTGCAAGTATGAGAATGATGGATAGGGAACGGGGATGAAGTTCATCTCCTTTTAAATTACAATTAAACAAGCAATTTCAATCACAAATTGTGTGACCCTGGCTATAATCTACCCATTCACTTTACAAAATAAAGGAGGCAGCTGATTAAATTTAGCCAGCATGGTTTTTTGCCTGCTGTCTAGACAATTGGCTTAGTTCCCATTCCTCTGGTCTTAGCTTGCTTTCTTGGTTGTTGGCCCACTAGGCCACTTAACCATTCTGCTGTCATTTGAACAGTGTGTTCATGAGATTCATAAAGAGTATGCAGGGATGGGCTTTCTTTTCTTTATGTCTCTAACAGAGAATGTGGTACTAGTAAATAAGCACGCAGAAGGTTTCTGCTGATGCTGAATGAGTCCTGTTGGGGTAAAAATTTATCAGCTCTAGAGTCAGTTCTCTTTCTATTTTGGTGCTCTTAGATGAGCCCTTTCACCTTGTATTACTGTAGAAGTGGTGTATGTATTCTGATGTTGTCTCTTTCCAACTGTAGTTTGTACGTATATTAGAAGTCAGCGAAACAAAGAAAAAAAGCCTGAAAACAAAACCAAACAGAAACACCGCCCTCCGCCCACCCCCGAACCCAAACTACAAATGGAGACCTCACTTTGAGTACCTGTCTCCAGGTTCTTTGGATGTGATTGTTCTTTGTGTTTACAGATCCTAAGGATATAGACATTTCTTATTAGAGCGTATTGCAGCAATATTCTCCCACTCTGAAACTGTGTATATACCACGGCCTTACTACTGTACTGGGTTTAAAGTATCCTGAAGATTCAAGCTATGTCTATTGTACTGGCTATTGTTATTCCTTGTGTATGATTTCCAGGTTAGAGCTGGAGAGTAATGTATTTAGCCATGAGGTAAATTGGAGTTCAATTTTGAGTAATGTTTGGGATGTAAGCTGACAATTTAACAAAAAAAGAACTTGAAAAATTTAAATATTCCTATATGCAGTCTTTTGTAAATGGGGTTAGCCTTATGGCTGGAGATAACTGAGTGCAAAATGTTTGAGATTTGCCTCAAAACAGTACATCTTTGTCAGTACAGGACTGAGCCTGAGCTGCATTCAGGCTTCACTTGCACCCAGGCAACCTGGAGAGCAGGCAGAGCATGTGTGCGTTTGCTTGCAAAAGACTGTGTTGATAGACATTTAACATCATCTCACAACTCCCGTGGCCACAGCAGAGTCAGTAATCGTGCTGCTTGGTGCGTTTTCACAACATACCACTAGAACTCAGCTATAGTTCATTAAGGCAAATTACAGTCTAGCCAGGAAGCAGGGCTTCCTTTGTAGAATGGATACATGAGGGACTTGAAATTGAATTTTCACAGATACCACGATGATTCAGATGGAAGAGAGCTTTGTGTCCAGCCCATCCATAATGAAAAGCCTAGTTTTTCCCCTGGAAACCTAGGCATCCTAGTGGATATCTTTTTACCAGCTATATCACTGTCTTCCATTATGATTTTTTTTTTTTTCTTTTAGAAGCCCATGTTAGTCCAAAATCTTTGCCCTTGTAACTTCATGTGGTTTTTGATGTGACAGCAGCAAGAGTAATCTTGTATGCGAATACCTGTGTATTGAGCATCCAAATATACAATTTATCATTCAGCTTTTAAAAATTACAAGGGTTTGTTAAATTATCTGTAGCAGCCAATTGTTTAATCCTTTCTGGGTTTCCTTTCCTGATGGTCTGTGTGGTGTGCGAAGTTTTTTGTTGGTTTTTTTTTTTTTATTGGTTGGTGTTTTGTTTTGCCTTGTTTTATTCACATGATCATCACAAGGCTGGGCAGATGCCATCTGCTTTGTATTTAAATTTACCGTACCTACTACATTTTCTTTTCTGAACCCTGCAACCTGAAATGTCAATGTCATGAAACTTTTCTCAAATTTTTTTTTCTTTTTATCCCCCCGCTCCCCCATTAGCTCCTGTTAATACTGCTGGATGATCTGTGTTTTCACTACCTCAGACTAGTGTGCCATTTTGCGCCACCTGTTTCACAGTGAGTTCATACTGCAGTTCCTCTGTAAACCATGTGTTTAAATCTTCAGTGATTTGATGGTCTTTTCTGTGTTTTTCCTTACAGTTACACAGATTTCTAGTGTTTGGACTCACAAATGCTTTGCAAAAACACTTTGCATCCTCCCAAAATATCTACTACCTTTTTTCTTCAATTAGTGTTTCAATTGCTTTTAATGCAAGTGTCATAGTAACTCTTTATTTTCATTCTTCAGAAAGAAAAAATGAGTTATGCACTTTAAAAATTAGGTGCACTTTGCACTTCTTACATAAAGGAGATAGCCTTTTTTTTTTTTCGCCATTTTTTGTTTCTGAGTTGGACACATGCTTCTGCAGAGGTAGTTTTTTGACACATTTTAATAAATAGAAGACATTGTGTGTCTTCTGGATATTTTCTGCAAGTTATATAGGTTCAGTTTTATATGATGGAAGGGAAATACTGACTAGTTAGCTTCTAATTCCAAGGAAGGATTAATGCAGTAAGGAAGACAATATCCTCTTGAAAATCTATTTTTGTCTTTCCCTCCACTTTTGCTATACAGCTTCCAGACCTTCCCCTAGACCCATCCTGCCTGGCTTCCTGTTGCAAATGTGAGGAAACATTTGCATGTATCCTCACAGAGAAGCTTTACTTGTTTGTTGGTCATTGCACATTGTTTTCAAAGTGTTATTTGCAGGTTAGACCCTCCTAAAAATAAATTGGAAAAAAAAAAAATCAGTTTTGCTGCAACAAAATGAGAGTTTCAAATTAATTGTGACTTTTTTGGCTTAGAGGCTAGCACAGGCTTACTGCCAGTGAGAATAACTGTGTAGCATGAGGGAGGAGGAAAAAAGGCTACTCTTGAACCAAATTTCATATTGTGTTGTGTGAGAGATTCCACATGTTGTTACTTCATACAAATGTTTTCTCCCAAGAAGCAGAACAAAGTATGATATTCAAAAGAACATAACAATAAAACATATGTATTAAAAAAAAAATCTGTCAGCTTAAATGAGCAATATCATTCTTTAGCTTGCCTCCAGTGAGTCTGAGATGTTCATAGGGTGTTTTAAAATATGAGTTCAATCTAGGACAAAGAGAGTTTTCTGTTTTTTACGTTTTCCTGTGTAAATCATTGAGGGGGGGGAGGAGAGAAAAAAAAGGGTGGAATTATGCTCTGGACACTGATGCCTTTGCATTTTTGGCATTATGCCTTCTTACTGTTTTATTGTCTATTTTGGCTGAACTTGAAGTTCCAACCATACTCCCTGCCAAAAAGGGAGGGGGGAAAAAAAAAAAGTTAGGTCCTTTAAGGATACTGAAAAATGAAGCCAGCTTTTGAATCCGCCACGTCCTTTAAGCAAATAAAAATGAATCTCTGTGGAGCTCAGACGTTACTTCCTGTTCTCCTTTGGATTCCAAGCAGGAATGGAGCAATTTTTCTCTGCATCCAAAAAAAGAGGGGGCGGGGAATACAGGGCTTCAAAGCAACACAGGAGAAATCTTCGAGAGGCTTCTGTGCAGCTAACTTTTAAAATATGTTTAAAATGTTTTGCACCTTAAGTAACAGATGTCTGCGCTTGGAAAAATGTGCAGCAACCTCCCCCCTTCCTCCTTGAGGCACTCGTATTTTGTGAGACAGTGGACATATTGAAAATAGATACGATTTTTGTTGTATATTTCCCTTTGCCACTGGTTTTGTAACCATTACTTACTAAGCTTGCAAATGTGTAGGTATTGATAGCATATACTAATTTCTTGGGTCATCTTGATCACTTTCACATGCCCTTACTTGAGGTTTCCTGAGGAGAGCAAAATGAGAGGAGAAGCGGAAGGGGAGAGGAGATGTTCTTTCCAGATAAGCTAACTAGGATTTTGGTATTGTAATCTGTATATTGTGATAACTAGTTCCATGGGTAAAGTAAAGATTTTGGATTTTAGGTGCTGCTACTTTCCTAACTATTGAACGAATGAATAAAATATTCTGACATAAAAGATAAACGGCTAACACAAAGTAGACTTCTGGATTTTTGCCACTATAAAATTAGGAGTAACTGTAACCCAAGCAGACTAGCCAAGCTTGAAATTCACTGTGGACAAATGTTCTTTGTGCATAATTCTAGAGGAAACTATTTTTGGTAGTGAATGAATATATGTAATCATTAACACATGACAGGGCCACTGTAAAGGCATAAGACTGAAGCATGAATGCTTCCAGCACCCAAGAGGTGCTTTTGTATTTTATTTAATAAACTGTCTGGTACGTGCTATTACTTCTACTTTTTTGTTTTCTTATTTCTTAAGATTACCTTATTAAAACAACTTTAAAATTGTTTTGGAGAAAAGACTTGATTTCTTTTCCTCAAAAGAGGCAAAATGATGTAGCTCAAAAATCGTCAGTTATTCTGTTGCAAGGAAATAGAGGAAAGAGCACAAAGAATAAGATCTAATAAGATCCCTGAGCATCCTTTTATAGGCAGTTTTCACTGTCTATTTACTTGTGCTTGTCTAGGAAAGGTAAATTATATGAGAGGCATTTTGGATTTCTGGGTAATAGTAGAAGTTGTTACTGTTTTTGCAGAGTTCAGTCTTGGAGATCCCATCATACTTCCTGACAACATTTAAAGGCTTCATTTGATTTCTTATCTCAGTGTATAAAGGGACACAGAAGACCTGTCAGCATCGTAGACCTAACTACAGAACTTTTCCTTTCAAGGAAGGTTCATAAGTGATAGGAAAAAACCAGAAATAACTGAATCAATGCCCAAAAGATTGCTAGATGGCATGAAAGGCAATCTAGCCTGTACTGTACGCAACTGGAGGCTAGCCCCACTTGTTGGCCAATGAAAGAATGCTGTAGCTAACTTAAGTGTTCTCCTTTTTCTGTTGCGTGGGCAATTGGATAGTGGCATAGACTAAACATGTAAGAGTGGGCTATTTCTGTGGAGCAGTGGAAAGATTGAGGAGATTGTCACTTTCTACCCCACACTCCCTTTCTCAGTGTCCTGAGTCAGATTGTCAGTAACCTGGGTGATACCCCAAGCTCCATGGAAGTCAATGGGAATTTCATCTTACTAAAATGGATGATGTGCAAACCTTGATTGATGGCATAGGCCTGTGTTCCTTTATCTCTGACAGGGAATAAGGAAATTAATAACTTTCTAATAGATATGGACTTTGTTTTTTCTTTTTTTTTTTTTAAGGCTGAACTCAGAAGGGTTATACAAACAGTAACTAGTGGGAATAAGATGTACTTCTAGGTGGAGTATTAAATATGAGCTTTACATCTGGAAACATTTACTGGATCAAACCCTATCTGGGATTGTGAGTCAACCAAGGAGCACAATGGGGAACAAAGAAAATGGCACTAGTAACTTGGAATATTTGTTTTGAAAATGAGTAGTTCTAAATTTCATTCATGCAGGTTAATATTTATGATTTTGCATAAAATGCATGATTTTCCACGTTAGGGTTGGTATAGCAACATTTTCACCTATAATGTTAATTATATCTGTTCTGTTGTCTGAGACTTGTCTTTACTCTTTAGAGACATTTTGGCCAATGATTCTTGACTGCTTTCAGAAATGCATAAAATCAGATTTTTAACATGTCCCGTCTTCCATGCACCACAGAAATTTTGTGGTAGTTGTCTCTCTTCTTTTAAAACTCAAGCTTTCAGGCTACAAATTGCAGTGCTGTTGTATTAGACTTTTGACTTAGTTTTGTAATTTCAGAGAAAAATATCCCAAACTTCTGTTTTAACCTGTTTTCCTAAGGAGATGAGAATTACCCAGTTGTGCACTGTCTGTCCTTCATGTCCCTGAGAATAACCTCTGAACTAATTACTGGTTTTAACAGAGAGGTGGACGTTTGATACTGCATTTTTACACAAGGCCTGCTCAGTATACGGTCTAAGGCTTTGTGCAACCCTGAAGCATCAGAAATGCAAAACCCTCTGGCTGGTCTCCCATTTCAGGTACGGCTGTCAGCTGCTCTGCACGTCCAGCCTTAGCAACTGATTAGCACAATGGTACAGCTCCAACATAGGCTGGTGCTATAGCCAAGACAAAAATTATTAGTGCTGGTGGGGGAAGCGTAGGGATTATTGGAGGGATTTGGGGAATATTGTATTGGGCGGGGGGGGCAAAGAGAAGCGTGGCCCATCACTGATAAACTGTAATTGTTAAGAGGACTATACACACGCTTCAGTTAAGCAAGCTTTTAATAGAAGTTTGGAAAAAAGAAGTGTTCTGAATAAAGGGAAGAAGTTGCATTGTTATCCTCATTATGGGTGAGCTCAGGTCTTATCAGACATCTAAAAAAACTTTCTCATATATGTACTGTCTCTCCTGGAGATTCTTTAGTGTCTGTAAAGGACTGTGATCATGCTGTAGCCTTACTATGCATTGGTCAAAAAAGTCCACCTGCAAACACAAGTAGAAATGGAGTGTCTTCAGTTCAGGCGCTAATATAGCTTTTTTTGGTTTTATAGATCTGTAGCCTACACATTGCTAAACTAAATTTTCTGAGTGTATCTTTCAAAGATAAAATGCTTCTAGCTAAAATATGTTTGTGCTAAGTTCCATTCTAGATCACATGCTTACGGCGAGGATCCATAACCTGTGTTGTTAATGGGACAAATTTTACTGGAATTTCCTAAATTCATACCGCCTGATAGTTACAGATTTTGTAAGGGTATTCTTAAGTAACATTGAGTTAAAAAAAAAAAAAAAAAAGGTCAAATTCTGCTTTCTTGAAAGTATATGATACTCTTAACATTAAAATTATTTTCCTTTTTATGTGCTGCCACACATAATTTATCTGATTTTATAATTCTTTATATTGGAAAAACTAGCAGTCAATAGCAACAAAAAAGTGGTTTTAATGACAGCTCTCTGACAGTGTTTGCCCTGACCCTATTTGTAGTTACAGAATTGATTCTGTTCTAACCCCTGCTATTCATTTCTCTCATCTCTCTCCCAAATTCCATATTTTAACCCAAAGTATTAAAATGATACTAGGAATGCAGGGCACCGTAGCCTCTTCAGGCATGATGCAGTTGAATTTGAATGAGCCTTCCTTCTAAGGAGTGTAGATTGTCTCTTGAAGAACTGACATGTCAAAAGGTACATCCTATATGGGCCTAACCAGCCATCTTCCTGGTGGCAGTGCAGTCATCCCCCAGAGAGGTTATACACTGTCTTGCTCACATGTCCACTGAGGTGATTAAATCCTGTTTTGCAGAGTGAGAGGTCTTATAATTGTAGTGCTATTGTGGGGTGTTGAGTCTGAAGAGAAGAAAAAAAAAAATGGTGAACTAAAAGGAAAGGAGAAAATGTTACAGGATCCAGGGACAGCCCTAAATCACTGCAGCAGATCCTGTGGGAAAAGATATTTTAGAATTATCCGTTGGAAGAACTGTGTGCTTTGGCCCTACTGAGGATGTATGTTTGATGGCAAGCCGAGGGAAAGCAAAGCATGCTTTTGAGTTTGGCATTCAGCAAGGCTAATGATTTATGGCTTCAGCTATGTCCTACACCTTTCAACAAAAAGATCATATTTCATTATTGGTGTCACCAGTACAAACTCCCTGCTTTCAATTAAAGAGGTGTATTACTTAACCAAACCAGTCTAGCAGCAGCCAAACACCCTGTTCGTTTGTACTGCTGATTCTGACTCAGATCTGAAAAGATAAAATCTGTACTTAAAATCATCTAAATCTTTCACAAAGTGAATGTTTGGTGCAATCCAAGAAACAAGTGTTGCATAAGATCATTGGGCCTTGCTTAGATCTAACAGAGCAAGTGATTAGAATTCCAGCCCTCACAGTTGCAGATATCTGAATACCCAGCTATTTCTGTTTTCATCTCTTGGGTGTGAAGGGACTGTAGTAGCACTGAAACAGCATTGGTACGTGGAGAGCTTATGGGGTGAATTTAGTAAGCATATTTTTACTGATTTTTTTGGTATGAGTAGAGACATTGTGTTTCATATTCTTTCTATGCTGGATGTGCCGATTCTAAACAAACTAAAATGATTTTTTTTCTATAATGTCTTGCATTTCAGATTTTATTTAAAACTTGCCTGATACAGTTTTCCTTCTGTTGCATACCTGCTGAAACAATAGTGCAGTGGTTCACTGGAATTTTTGTTGTGATTAGATGGCAGAGTCACCATGATAGCTGTTCTACTGCGGCAAAAATTGAGGGAAGAAAAATTTATTTATTTACTTAGAGGCTACAGTCAGTGGTAGAAGCTTCTGTGTGGAGGAATACTTCAAAATACAGGATAAAGTGAACTGATAGAAGAGGCAACAGTGTGCGATTTAGTTACAGGATGTTGCACTGATCGCTCTGAAGGAATTTAAGTTTAGGTTCCTACTTCAGGAACAATATGTAAGAGTTGGCTGCCATTGACACAATGAAAGTTTGATTCCATCCTGAAGTCTGGGGTGTTCCTTATTTTGCAGAACTATTAATGTCATTAGTAAGGTAATAATGCAATCTGTTAATAATGGGTGATCTCCCTTACATTCAATTCTAATATCTCTTATGACATAGATGCTGACAAAGTGAAACAAGGAATCGATTTGTACGGGAGAGCTCTCTCATATTAGAAGCGTTTTGTTGAAACAGTAAGCAGATACGTTCATGTGTGAAGGTTTTTTAATGGCTGGGATTTTGGGTTATTACAGCTTAAGATCTTCAGTGAAATATTTGATGGTGCCTTTGGGAAGGGTGTCAGCTGTGATATTTAGTATTCTGTTTCTCCTGTACCCAAATGGGAATATGATACTCTTATAAATCAGTCTAACTACATCAAGAGGTTTGGAATTAACTATGATGTCATAACATCTAAGAAGTGCTAAACTGGAACAAATCCTTATCACAAATCCTGCTTAATCCTTTTTATATTGCTTGTTATAAACAGACATGTATCACCATATACACAGATTATACATAATAAATTATTATTTATATTCCCCTGTAGAGAAAACTTAGTCAGCAGGGGATTCAGTGTGGCCTTTGCCACAGATATTTCTAATTACACCTTGGTGAATATGACATGAAGACTGAGCCAACATTTGCTTAAGCAAAAGATGGGAATTTGCTTTGATGTTCATGATTGTTTATATTAGTTGTAGGAATATATCTAAAAAATAAATATTGTGATTATGAAAACATGGATGAACTGAAGGAATAATTTTGCTAGTATTTGAGTTTTGTGCAAAGGCTTTTGTCTGAAGGGTTTGGGATCACTATGAAGTCTTTACTCGTGTGTTAAATTGCTTTACTTTTTAATTGAAATTTGGCATAAAATAAGAGAGTAGAGAATACGGTGTATCTGAGGTGACCAACCATCACAAACAGTACATGAGCATAATCAAGACCAATAGTTAAAAAAACTCAAACCCCAGAAACCCAAGATGAAACGAGAGAAAAGCGCTGTCCCCTTTTCTTGTTTGCTAAAACAAGATCTTTAGTCTCTTTGGATTGATAGACCAAAATTGCCAACATATCCTTTGGGGATTCCCTTTCCATAGAAACCTAACTACAATCTCTTATCAAATCATCACTATATTTATGTGATGCCTTTTCTACTAGCAAGTGTCTAATTGACCTTTCTGAGACAAGGGAGTTGTGAAGAATAGAGTTCCTCATCTCTACCTACATACTACCAATATGCCGGAACCTTTCAGTCCATGTTTCACTGCTCACTCTTGTAAGGTTTCTTAAGGAAAAAATCACACAATAGTTACTGTGAAACCGCTTCTTCAGGTTCTATATTTTATTTTATTTCTCTAAGAAATAGTAGTTACTAACTCCTGGTGTGCAATATTCATGCAAAACGGGAAGAACTCAGTCCACACTATATGTATTTTGGGAGCTAACTTATTTGCAGCTTGTGTGTGTTTTTCTCAGACTGTGGACTGTACTCAAGGTTAAAGTCAGGTATCGCCCACAAAACATTTGGTTTATTTTATGCAGCCACAATGCTGGAATCTGCTGGAAATTATTGTATATTTTGTAACTTTAAAAAAAAAAATTTAAAATGTTAATTTTTACTTTTGCAAAACTGTCCAAAGTACTCAGTACCAGTCTTATTATTTATGTTAATATTGGTCATGTATGTTTAATATCCCCAACACAAACACTTCTCTGTCTTGCACTCTAAATAGTAAATGAGAGAGCATTTGTCATCTCCTACATCCTTCGGTCCTGCCTGTGCTTGGTAACGTAATTGCATATGACAGGTGTCTCATTTTCAGCTGAGCCATGGAGAGGAAGGGTGTTTGCATGGCCACTCAAAAATGCTAATACTGGCCCAAAGAAGTTGCGCTACTGTTACATCATCAATTTGATTTTCTTCGTTCCATTTTATACACAGGCATCACTAAGTTAGTAGCACTAACATTTGCTGCTAATTTTGAAATTGAAGTCCATTAAGAATTGATGAAACCAGTGATTTGTTACATTCTTTAGTAAAAAGCAGAATTGTTGTCTGCAACCCTGCCAGTTTAAGATCAGAGAACAGTATTTTGACAGATGCTCTTTTGTGTTTTATATGTCAGTAGCAGGTTTTCATGCCCCTCTTGTCCAAGAAAGCAGAAAATCAGCATGGAATTCCAGTGGCTAAATTGCTTTTCGTAGTTGCAGCCAAATGGTCTATTTGCCTCACATTTTGTTCAGTTGCAATCATGTCAATGTAAGTGCCATCTTTCCCCATCCCCCAAGATGTTATTTTGATGATGTTAAAAATCCATCCTTTCAAAATGCATTGATTTAAATGTTATGGCATGCTGTTGACTGACAGAATCAGAAACAGTTGATGGTTTAATGTTACTCTGAAATAAGAAATTCAGGTGAGAATTGTCTCAGTTTTCCTAAAAATAATCTCTAAATCTTGCTTATCAGACAGCAAGCAGCATCAAGGCATATATATCATCCTAAATAAAAACCTGGCATAGGACCATGCTTACCTGATGTAATTTCCTGAATACCTTTCCTGCATCATTTGCCGTTTCTTTTCATTGTGTGTGTTAAGAGATGGCTCAGTCTCTTTGCTTTGCATGACCATTCTTTCTGTGCCTTTGTTTACTTTTTGACTTGCTATTTAATTTCTTGTTCCTTGTGCTCTGACTTTCCTCCTTAGAAGGTTCCCAGCAACTATATCTAGTATGTTGTTTTCTCTCAAACTGTAATTATTCTCTGTACTTCTCAATAATCTGCTGTGTCAATGAAGCTTTTTCTTTTTACTATAATGTTAAAGAACTATAATACTGCTTTGCCAGGGATTTACTCACTTTGCCACCTTTCCCTTTGCATTTCTTGAAGGCAAGGTTCTTCAGTAGTAAGGGAGTAAAAAGAGAGACTTCCTTCCTTTAACAGAGAGTTGTGGGTAAAGGCAGGCTCTGTGCTTGTAAGCAAAGGCCATTTTGTTTGAAAATTGGAGAAATAACAGGAGACCTAAATGCATGTAATCACTTAGTGCTGCAGTAAAGAAATCATAAAGGCAGTCATAAAGCATAGGACTTACCTCCACCCGTATCTGAATCTGTGTGGAAACCAAAGGACTTGTAGGATCTTCCCCCTGTCCCCCCCTCCCCCCCTTTTTTTTTCCTTAAGAAGTGGACTTACTAAAACTCATTGAAAGAGTTGGTAAATTGCATATTACATACTGAATTTACCATGACTGAAGCAATAAGGGTAGCAAATGGAGGCAGAGAGGCAGGAAAATTAGAAAAACTGTAACGGCTCTCAAATGCTGTTTAACTTCTAGCTCAATGAGAACATGAGTCTCTGTGAAAACCTGCTGAAGAGGAGAGGAGAAGGCTTCTAAATTGCCATTTCCCTTCAGGCAGTGAAGTATCCCATTATGCTTTTTGAAATTAGAGCAGTATCACAAAAATGTGAGCCAGACTTCCATGGTGGAAAGTGGTCTTATTAAGGTAAGTTAATCAGCTTTGTTTGCTGATGTCAGATTATACTGATGGGTCCACGCTCTGCAATATTTACATGGTCATTCAAAGCGAAGTTATCTAAATACTTGTATGCTGTGTGCATCTCACTGGCCATCTTTTTTTTTAATCAAACAACTATGCATTTTTTTAAAAGCATGTTTGAGCTACATGTATAACAGTGATTACTTTCACTGCCTTAAATGCATCTGAAAAATAAGAAGATTCTTTGGATTTATTATGTTATTAAGTTATATGAAATTTCCTTCAGACCGTGCAGTTTTCTCCCCTTTTCATAACTGGTAGGTCTGTTCTTCATACTGCAGAGCAGAGAAGGTTCTGTGTCTGTAGTTGATGTCGTCCCAATTCAGGGCCTTCTATAGCATGAGACCCCTGTAAAGCCTGTAGATGAACTTTTCAGTTGTTCGTCCAAGTCACTGAAAGCTGTAGGAACCACAAAGTATCTCTTAGTTGCAGTAGGAGGGGTGAATGTCAGAGCTCTGGAGAGCTGGAGTTGTCAATCACTTTGAGCCTGGGGGCCCCCTTGAGCACGAGTTAAATGACGATACTGAATTCTTCCTGTTGTAGCTGCACGTATACAAAGCATGCATTGTTATACCTATTGAATATAACAGTACTGCAGTTTGGTTTGTTAGATGGTTGTGAGCTTAGTGTCCTCTATCAGTTAATTGACAATCTCTGAGCAAAGCTTGGGGGAACCACGTCTAAGTTTTTGCAGCAAGTAGAATGATAATGGGGAGTTCGGTATTCCAGGTTTTGTCACAGGTTTGAGGTTAAGTCATGATCAAGTCATGTTACTTTGTTGAACCTTTCAATTTTCCATGGCTAAAAATGAAGTCAAAGATGTACTGGATGTTCTGGATTTACATATATATCACAGAATCATTAGGGTTGGAAGACCTTTAAGATCATCAAGTCCAACCATCAACCCAACACCCCCATGCCCACTAAGCCGTATCCCGAAGTGCCACGTCTACACATTTTTTGAACACTTCCAGTGATGGTGCCTCCACCACCTCCCTGGGAAGCCTGTTCCAATGCTTGACCACTCTCTCACTAAAGAAATTTTTCCTAGTATCTAGTCTAAACCTCCCCTGGTGGAACTTGGGGCCATTTTCTCTCGTCCTATCACTAGTTACTTGGGAGAAGAGACCAATCTACCTTTCAGGTAGTTGTAGAGAGCAATAAGGTCTCCCCTCAGCCTTTTCTTCTCCAGACTAAACAACCCCAGTTCCCTCAGCCGCTCCTCGTAAGACTTGTGCTCCAGACTCCTCACCAGCTTCGTTGCCCTTCTCTGGACATGCCCCAGCACCTCAATGTCTGTCTTGTAGTGAGGGACCCAAAACTGAACACAGGATTCGAGGTGCGGCCTCACCAGTGCCGAGTACAGGGGCACGATCACTTCCCTACTCCTGCTGGCCACACTATTTCTGATACAGGCCAGGGTGCTGTTGGCTGCCTTGGTCACCTGGGCACACTGCTGGCTCATATTCAGCCGGCTGTCAACCACGACCTTTTCCACCAGGCAGCTTTCCATCCACTCCTCCCCAAGCCTGTAGCGTTGCATGGGGTTGTTGTGACCCAACTGCAGGACCCGGCAGTTGCCCTTGTTAAATCTCACATGGTTGACCTCTGCCCATCGATCCAGCCTGTGCAGATCCCTCTGCAGACCCCTGGCAGAGCACCACCCCCTACCCCCCCGATATGGGGAGTATGTGTGGTGTGTTAGCCACATTAAAAAACAGACTGTAAGTGTGAAGCTTACTGAGTATTTGGAGAATAGTTATTCTTATTTTGACTTCAATATATTCACTGTTTTTAATAAAGGTATTTTCAAAAAGCATATTTGTTTTCTTCCAGTTTGATATTTTGGGTTAAATTCAGGTCTAAAGTGGGCAGGTGCAGCACCATTGAATTGGTGTCTGTATGTGGCCCTCCCCTCTTCGAATAGCTGTCACTTGTTCATTTTGAAATGGAGTTACTGTTTTCTCCCTTTATATGTATGGAGGAATGGCATTGAAACAGCACATAATGAGTCATGTTACATAAACAGTAGTTGAAAAGCGTATTGATGCTGTATTTTACTACTGCATAGGAAAGCCAGGAATATTATTTTGATCCCAAAGTGATTACATGTCCAAACATGCTACAGGGAGTTAACAATTCTTCCTAAACACACATAGACCATGCATGACAAAAGAGCATCTTTATAGCTAATTGGTGGTTAGTGGAGCTCCTTTCTACCTCCGTCTTTCTCTGTTTTGCTGCCACTAACTTCCCTCCTTCATGTTGTCCTGGTTTCAGCCAGGATAGAGCTGGTTTTCTTCACAGAAGCCAGTGTGAGACTGTGTTTTGGATTTGGGATGAGAAACTGTTGATAATGTGCTGATGTTTTGGGTTGTTGCTGAGCAGTCAAGGACAGTCCAGCTTCTTGTGCTGGCCTGCCAGCAAGCAGGCTGGGGGTGCACGGGGAGCTGGGAGGGGACACAGCCAGGAGAGCTGACCCAGACTGGCCAAAGAGATATTCCCTACCATCCGACGTCATGCCCAGTACATAAACTGGAGTTGGCCGGGGGGGCGAAAATCGCTGCTCGGGAATGGGCTGTCGATCACTGGGTGGTGAGTAATTGCTGTATTGGGCATCACTTGTTCTTGTACATTCCTTTGTTGGTATTATCATTGCTGTTTCCTTCTTTCTTTCTGTCCTATTAAACCGTGTTTATCTCAACCCACGAGGTTTTTTTCCTAATTCTCTCCCCTGTCCCACTGCGGGAGGGGGAGTGAGTGAGCGGCTGCGTGGTGCTTAGATGCCGGCTGGGGCTAAACCACGACACATGTGAACTGTAAGACTTGCTGTTCTCTTTGTTTCTTCTCCAAGAGTATTGCCCTTTGCTTGGAGATTATGTTCTGGCCATGTCTGTCTGGCCTCCTCCAGTATGATCCTTCCACTACGTCTGTAAACTTAAGAGTTCCCTTGCCAAAGAGGGCTAACAAAACAGATGTACATGTGTTGCAGGTGTTTTCTGATACCAAATAGATAAGATAAATCCAGAGTAATTGTGGAAACCTGTTCAAATTTCTCTGTCATGAGAAATTGCTGCTGTAATTAATTTTGTAATTTGGGTTTGTTTAGACCATCCATTTACAACTCTGTGACTATTTCTTAGTGGTCTTTAAGACTCATAAAAAATGGTAAATGAAAAGTCAAGGAAATGAGCAAATGCTGGTATCTGATTCTTTGTCTTTGCAACTAACACAAAATGAAAGCAAACGTGCAGGATAAGTTATTTTATGATGGAAGAAAGATTTTTTTCTGTATGTTGATTAGTGACATAATTCTGAATTTTTAGATTAAGATCACAGAAGTAAAGACTTGTCACAAAATTTGAGTATAGAGACTTGCAGCAAAGAACATTGAAGAAGCTTAATTTCCTTAACTTCAGTATCACAATGGTAGTGGTACTTTTGGTTGGTAAACATCCTATAGCTACATATGTACTTCTGGGACAGTTATTTAGTGGTGCTAGACTGCCTGATGTTCTGGAGGGCTCCCTGTAGAAAGACTTGTGTTGATTGTTGGGATCTGGGAGAGGAAGGGGAAGAGAGAGTTGGAACATCTTTAATACTTTGAAAAAAAAAATTGCACTTATTAGTTTGGTTCTCTGCATATTGAGAAACAATCCCATTACATGTGCTGATTTTTGTAAAGTTAGTTTTCTTGTCGCTTCCTTAATAAGTCTGTTACATTTTTGGGGTCTCCTTGGCTTCTGTCTACAGTAGGTCCTGGAATTGTCTCTGTAGTTCCAGCTGTTGTTGGGGAAAAACTTTGTTTCTCATTGAGGTATTTGTTGGCTTGTTGTAGTTGGTCACTGTGTGAGTTTTGGTTTTTTTGGTTCAAGTTTTTGTTGTTTCGTTTCTTCCCCTCTCCATATTTTTGTGCAGTTTTACAGCATGTCTGGCACCCAGATTTTGGATCCATACTTTCTTTTGTCCTAAACAGACAATGTTTTTCCATGTGTGAAAGAACACTTCTGGTGCTCATGATGCATGTATCTAATTTGCTGCAGCCTTCTTGCATATACAACAAAGATTCCTAATTTCAAAATTTGTCCTTAATCAAAGTCTGGCACAGCAGAATTTCTTGTTTCTCAATGGTTATTAGGCATGTTACCATGATTTTGCAGAGTCATTGTCAGAATCCTACCTGGCAGTATCCCTGAAGGCATTTTCCAAGCCTTCATTAGAAATTATTTTAGTAACCGCAGAATCTGGAAGTGCATGTGTCTGTGTATCATGTTTATACTTCCTCTTAATGTTACATTAAATGATGTTTGCCAGATGGCACTGTGAAAAGCATAGATCTGCAGTATTGATAGAATCTCAGTCCTTCACTCGGTTGCTGCGTATTGTTCCCATCTATCCAAATTTACTAATGTATTTATTTCCTCTTTCTGTCCTCTATGTGAACAACAAAAGTTGCCACGTGCAATCTTAAACCCAGGTCATCTGTTATGGAGTTTTGTAGTCACATGGTTGAGAAATGCATGTCCATTTTGGAGCTCCTTTTGCAACAACTTTATCAATGAAACATAAACGGTGACTTCAGCAGATTTGGAGGGGAGGAGGACAGCATGAAAATAAGCCTATGCAAAGGCCTGACTTATTATTATGTTTATGTTAATGAACTTGATTGAACTGGATTGACCTCAGGGGCACAGATTTTATTGTCCCAATTTGACAGAGTGCTGCTTCTGGTGGGCCTCACATGAGACTTACGACAGTTGGAATTTTTTTTTATATGTTTCTATTTTTAGTCTTTAAATTACTCTGAATCTGTTTGTGGCCTTTGTTGCACATTAGGAAGGAACACTACACAACAGTCAAAAAACCCAAATGTGCCAGGGTAGTATTTCTTTTCATCACTGTTAAAAGTAACTGGTATAGTTAGCTACTCTAAGGCTCATCTAAAATCAATATAAGTTTTCCTGTAACCTGACGTTTCTCTGCCTTGTTTTAAGCTGGAATTGTTTTTGTTTTTAGTTTTGAATAGTTCAGTCAATGGAATTGCTTTTCTTTAAACTCTCCTTTGATTTCAGAGGTATTTCTTTACTATATATCATCTTATTGTCATGAACTCCAATAGCAGTAGCTAACAAAATAACTGCAAGTAACGAAGTACTGGAAGAAAATACTACTGTTCATGTGCAGTCTTTTGTGGGGGAGAGTTGAGAATAGGATTTGATCTAGAAATGCTTTGGTTTTGGTCCATAAGTTAAAATACCCCTTAATACAGAGACAAATTTTCAGGAATCCCATGTCCCTGAGACCCAGGGAAAAGTATGAAGCAACAAAGACTCAGTCTTGGTGAGGGAAGATCAGGTTAGGGAACACTTCAACAAACTGGACATCTGTAAGTCCACGGGGCCTAACAGATGGCATCCCGTGATTGCTGTGGGTTCTGGCTGATGTCATTGCAAGGCAGCTTGTGACTATCTTTGAAAGGTTGTGGTAATCAGGGTAGGTTTTGAAGATTGTAATAAAGCAAATGTAACTGCTGTCTTCAAGAAAGGGAACTATGGGCTGGTCAGCCTTGCCTCAGGAGATAAGAAGGTGTTGGAACAACTAATCCTGGAAACGATTTCCAGAAATATGAAGGACAAGAAGGTTATTGGAAGTATTCATCATGGGTTTATGAAGGGGAAATCATGCTTAATCAAGCTGATAGTCTTCTATAATGACGTGACTAGTTTGATGGATGAATAGAGCAGTGCATGCTGTTTAGCTTGACTTCAGTAAGGCTTTTGATACTATTTCTCATAATATCCTAATAGACAAGCAGAAGAAATATGGGTTAGATTAAGTGGACAGTGAGGTGGACTGAAAACTGGCTGAATGGCTGGGCCCTGAGGGGTGCGATCGGTGTAACAAAGTCTGTTTGGGGGCAAGTCACTAGAGGTATACCTCAGGGATCAAAACTGGGGCCAGTACCATTTAACATCTTCATTAATGACCTAGATGGTGGGACAGAGTGCATCAGTATATGATGGGGACTGACTGGCTGGAAAGCAGCTCATCAGAGAAGGACCTTGGGATCCTGGTGGACACCAAGCTGACCATGAGCCAGGAACACACCCTCGCAGTAAAGAAGGCCAACAGCAACATGGGCTACTTTAGGAAGAGCACGGCCAGCAGGTTGAGGGAGGGATCTTTCCTCTCTTCTCAACCTTGGTGAGACCACATCTAGAGTGCTGGATCCTGTCCTGGGCTCCCAAGTACAAGAGGGGAACATTGTCACCAAGGATGTGGCGCTTCAGGACATGGTTTAGGGGACATGGTGACGCTGGATTAATGGTTGGACTTGATGATCTTGAAGGTCCTTTCCAACCTAGTGATTCTGTGATGAGGAAAAGGCTGAGGTACTTAATGCTGCCTTTGTCTCAGTCTTTAATAGCCAGACCAGGTATCTGCAGGTTATTCAGCCCCCTGAGCTGGAAGATGGGGATGGAGAGCAGAATAAACTCCCCACAATCCAGGAGGAAGCAGTTAAGGACCTGGTAAGCCACCTGGACACTCACAAGTCTATGGGGCCGGATGAGATCTACCCAAGAATACTGAGGGAGCTGGCAGAAGAGCTTGCCAAGCCACTCCCCATCATGTATCAGCAGTCCAGGTTAGCAGGGGAGGTCCCAGAAGACTGGAGGCTTGCCAGTGTGACGCCCATCTACAAGAAAGGCTGGAAGGAGGATCCAGGGAACTACAGGCCTGTCAGCCTGACCTCAGTACAAGGGAAGATTATGGAGCGGTTCATCTTGAGGGTGCTCACAGGGCATGTGAAGGACAACCAAGGGATCAGGCCCAGCTAGCACGGGTTCATGAAGGGCAGGTCCTACTTGACCAACCTGATCTCTTTCTATGACCAGGTGACCCACCTAGTGGATGAGGGAAAGGCTGTGGATGTTGCCTACCTGGACTTTAGTAAAGCCTTTGACAGCGTCTCCCACAGCATTCTCCTGGAGAAACTGGTGGCTCGTGGCTTAGGCAGGTGTACTCCTCGCTGGGTAAAGAACTGGCTGGATGGCTGAGCCCAGAGAGTTGTGGTGAACGGAGTTAAATCCAGTTGGCAGCTGCTCACAAGTGGTGTTCCCCAGGGCTCAGTTTTGGGGCTGGCCTTGTTTAATAGCTTTATTGATAATCTGGATGAGGGGATTGAGTGCTCTCTTAGTAAGTTTGCAGATGACACCAAGTTGAGTGGGAGTGTTGATCTGCTGGAGGGTAGGAAGGCTCTGCAGAGGGATCTGGACAGGCTGGATTGATGGGTGGAGGTCAACTGTATGAGGTTTAAGTGCCGGGTCCTGCACTTGGGTCACAACAACCCCACGCAACGCTACAGGCTTGGGGAGGAGTGGCTGGAAAGCTGCCTGGCGGAAAAGGTCGTGGGGGTGCTGGTTGACAGCCGGCTGAATATGAGCCAGCAGTGTGCCCAGGTGGCCAAGAAGGCCAACAGCACCCTGGCCTGTATCAGAAATAGTGTGGCCAGCAGGAGTAGGGAAAGTGATTGTGCCCCTGTACTTGGCACTGGTGAGGCCGTACCTCATGTTCAGTTTTGGGCCCCTCACAACAAGAAGGATGTTGGGATGCTGGAGCGTGTCCAGAGAAGGGCAACGAAGCTGGTGAGGGGTCTGGAGCACAAGTCTTACGAGGAGCGGCTGAGGGAACTGGGGTTGTTTAGTCTGGAGAAGAAAAGGCTGAGGGGAAACCTTATTGCTCTCTACAACTACCTGAAAGGGGGTTGTGGTGAGGTGGGTGTTAGTCTCTTCTCCCAAGTAACTAGTGATAGGACGAGAGAAAATGGCCCCAAGTTGCGCCAGGGGAGGTTTAGACTAGATCTTAGGAAAAATGTCTTTAGTGAGAGAGTGGTCAAGCATTGGCATAGGCTGCCTAGTGTGGTGGTGGAGTCATCATCCCTGGAAGTATTCAAAAAACATGTTCATGTGGCACTTCGGGACGTGGTTTAGTGAGTGTGGTAGTGTTGGGTTGATGGTTGGAGTTGATCTTAAAGGTCTTTTCCAACCCTAATGATTCTGTGATTTTATGATTCTGAGAGTCTTGGATATACTGGCATGAGTCCATCAAGAGGCCATGAAGATGACTAAAGTACTGGAGTATTCTTCCTATGAAGAAAGGTTGAGAGCTGGGACTGTGCAGCCTGGAGAAGGTTTGGGAGGTGGGGGAGCTCTGATCTTATCAAAGTGTATAAATACCTGACAGGAGGGAATGAAGATGAGAGAGCCAGGCTCCTCTTCTTATTAGTGTTCAGTGACAGTATAGGAGTCAATGAACACAAAATATAATACATGAAATTCCATATAATGATAAGAAAAAAACCTTGTTCTTGTAAGTGTGGTCAAATACTAGAACAGGTTGCCTAGAGAGCATGTGGAGAGAGTCAAAACCTGACTTAACCTGGTCCTGGGTAGCCTGCTGTAGTTGACCCTACTTCAGCAGGGTGGGATGTATTAGGTGATCTCAAGATGTCCCAACGCAAGGATTGTGTGATACGCCTTAACAGTAGAACAGTCACACTTGAACTGGCCCTTTGTTTTAGACTTCCCATATAGCACATGCAAATACACAGTATGACATGACATCTGCTCAATAGCATTGTTTAGCAATTCAGATTGTCTTTGCCTTCCTCTACCATGTCTGTTAGCATTGCAACACTTTTGGTTGGAATTTTTATGTCGGCTTCTAATGCCCCTTGGTAACTGCACTGCTTTTCCAAGTATTTCTAACCATGTTACTGATTATGAATTGTAAGTTTAGGAATTACAGAAAAGTAGTATAAAATATGATCTTATCAGAGACATAGTCTTGTGTTATTTCAGTGACTTAGGAGGAGTAAATCTTGTTCCTAGCAGGTAGCCAAGTAAGTGAGTTGAAATTGAGAGATTTCTTTGAGAGCTTGACAAGGCATCTTTTTCTGAGGAAAATGGTGCCATCTCTGGTGTGCAGAGAATATGTACACTTCCCTATAGCAAAATAAATACCCTCAGAACATTGGGCTGATTTGTTTTCCTAGGTCAAAGCTGTAAAAGAGCACATTCAGTAACTTCCTTTATGTTTTCCTGCATTTAGGATAAGCTTTGCATAGTCCCAAAGTTGTGTGTTTTCTTAAATATAGGTGTGAAGGAAAAGAAGAAAGAAGGTGGATTAGGGCTTCTTTCTTTTTTTTTTTTTTAAATTACCATAAAGAATAGTGTTTTCTAGTTTGTTTGATGACCTATCAGTTTTGTTCTGTTAGCATCCTAGGTCACTTTCATCTTAGAACTGCGCCAAGTGGATTTAAGGAGGTGTTAAATAGGAGGGATAAATAAAGCCTACATTTGGGTCAAAATTCATCATTGCAGATATCTATCATTTCACTACCAATGCAACCTTGTTATTGGAATCCGTTGGGAACACATTCCCGTCTAACCTAAATAAATCTGCTTTCTCTTAGCAGCATTTTGTTAACAGATGTAGCCCAGAGACTGAACTTTGTAGATTGTGTATTGGAATTGAGATGTTTCAGCTAAATTCAATAAATGTTAGCAGCGGTTAACTAATGGCACAAAATATATATCCCCAAATTGTGAGGAAATAAAGTTACCATTTATGGTTCTGCTTTTTTGTCTTTTTCAGCCTGGAGCATCTTATGGTTGTTGATATTTCAGAAGGGAAAGTGATGCCATTTTACTTGAATTTTAGTTATTTAAGTCCACAGTTCTTCGAAATCCTACTATAGATGGTTGCAAAAAAGGCAATGCATGTATTTGAAAGCAGAAATATTGTCAAACAGACACACATGATAACTGTATCTTTTTCAAAACTATAGTATCTATAGTATTTGAATAAACATTAAACAAACAGGTTGAAAAAGTTGAAAATTCATGTTAAAATTGCTCCAGGCTGATGTAAATTATACGTCCAGCACTTAAGCACTTACTCTGTTCTCATTGACCTTGACAGCAATTACAGAGGTCATATTTCTCTATAGGGAACTGGAGTCTGAACAAGTTACCCACTATACTAGAAGCAAAGAGACTTTAATTGTACATGCACACAACTAGGAGTCTTCCTTTTTAAAGTAAAACTTTCTGTCACCATTGCAAATAAAACCAGTTTTCATTTATATTGAGTTCCTTTAAGTCCCATGGAAGAAAATGCCTAGGCCAGGGAGTACGGTGTTTTGTTTGTTTGGTTGTTTTTTTTTTAGCTCCATGAACATAAATCTTGTTGAAGGCTGCCCGTTTCACTCTGCTAAGGATTACCGAGAGCTTTTTTTTCTCTCCACACCCTCCCTCCCCCCCCCCCCCAAAGTTAGCATGTAGCAAGAACAGTATTGAGTCGTGTGGCATGGGTACTACTCTTCCGTGTGCTGAGGAAAGATAAACAGCTACACAGGTAACTAGTCGTAGAGGAGAATGGGCAGAGAGTATTCCTAGAAGAATAGCAATGCTGAGTATTTATTTTAGGCAAGTATGGTTGTAGTTCAGGAAATGTTTCTTTAATATGGGATCATTAATGGTTAGATATGGTAAAGTAAATGTAGGACCAACCAGGATTTATGTTTTTGTATTTTAACTGTATACCCAATTTGTGTTCTTGAACATGCATTTTTATAAACAGATTGGTTTAAAATAATAAACTGTTACCAATGCCTCAAACTCTGTAATTAAACAGGCCATGTAAATTGCCTTTTATTAAGCTTGGGCACTATCTTTCACTAGTATGTTTTTGATAATATGGATTCTCTTTGTTGCTCTTTCACTTTTCCCTATTTCGCTTTTTAATTGAAGTAACTTGCTTTATTCTGTCCTTTTCATAACAAAAACATAATTTGAAGAAACGATGACATGTTTTAGAGGCCTCTTCTGACTCATTTTTGTGGAAGTACAGCGATGGATTGTTTTGAGTGCCAGAGTAAGAATTTTCATTACATCAGGTGAAAACGAATAGAATTTAACTTTTCCTTCAACTGTTGTAATTGGAGCATCTCCATTGCCAAAGGGGAATAGCTACCCAGTACAGTTTCCATAGCAGCAAGTTGAACCAGTAATGATTTTTTTCTGTGTAGTGTATCTAATTGTTAGAAGGTGGAACTCAAAATGCATGAAGAGGACTTCCTTCCCTTTCTATAGGGCCCTTTGTATAGTTTCTTTCCTGAGAAATGTCCAGACTTTTTCTTCTAGATAGGTTGAAGGGTGTAGGCGCTTCTCTCACTGACTCTCATGACATTTTTGAATATTCTATCAAAAGGGTTTTAGTTAGTACTGACCATCTTTCACCAGTCCTCTGCATAGAGCAGGATTTCTGGTAGAAAATAGAATTTTTTTCCAACAGTTTCTTTGCACTTTATTTTTTAATAAAATAATGAATAGGAGAAATTAGAATATTTTCTTTTGGGAGATTAAGTCTCTACATCACTTGCAGTTCAGATAAAGAAGAGCCTAATGCATTCAGAAAATACACTGTTTATTTATTTATTTTACATTTTCCTTCTTCGAGATGGTAACCTTTAGGAAATACAGGAGACCAACAGTTAATTCCCACACATATGTAGTTCAGATCCTTTTTCTTTTCTGAGATTCTTCATGAAGATACCAATTGCAGTGATCAGTTTGAGAGGTATCTGATGACAGCAAGGATTCAGCTACCAACTCCATGAAAGTTTTTTCATTCACTTTTATACAGTTTGTGTTGCACTACCAACTCAGAATGGATTTCTGCAGATACCCTGGAGACATGCGGATGCTAGTTCCATTAGTATTTCCATGGTTTATTAATGATGTATAGATGTCTTAGTTTGTCAAGGAGTATCAAATGGATATCAGAAGGTTTTTTTGCCATTACAAAGTAATTTTGGTTGGCAGGTCAAACTATAATAGCTAATAACTTTAGGTTTTAACTTTCTTTTATGTTGACCTGCCTAGGAAATATAATTTATTTTCTTTAATTAAAAAGATGTGAAATGTAAGCTAGCACTTCCTAATTAACTTTGTGCTGGAGAATGACTGCAAGTGACAATGAGAGATTCTTAGAGATTTTTAGGACAGTAAAAATGTATTCCACAGCTCATGTTCTGTATGGTATAGCATCCAGAAGAGATCAGTTAGTGTCTGCTGCAGTGGTTTTTAGTGGGTTTTTTTTTTTAGTGGTTTATACTGAAAAGAACTCATTATTCTGTAAGTATTTCAGTAGTTTGTACAAAGTTAATGTAGGGCATGTATTTTTTATGACTTACAATAGTATAAATGCTTACCGAGGGTTTCATTCAGATGTAGTATCATTTTAGTAGAAACTGTTAAGCTCTTATTATATAAGATCAATATTTAAGAATTGGATTTAGATATTTAATTTTACAAGATATATAGCTTTACCAAATATAGAAATATTCCTTCAGTATATATTTTTCACCTCTAAATTGAATACAAGCTCATTGTCTCTTGGAAGAACAAGTAGCATCTTTATTTGGGCTCACAGTACTTTTTATAGGTTACAACTAAGTGCTTTTTGACAACTCAAGCGTGTCTTCGGTAACCAAAACATTTTGTTTCAGAGCTTGAATTCAGTAAAAATATTAAAACTTTGAGTGAACGTGTCTTATGTGTTCACCCTATAAACTGAATTTAGTTCTGTAGTCTTCAATTATTTTTAAATGTTGGTGGAGTATTGTTTAAATTTCCAGTAAGTATGAGGTCCAAGTTAAAAATAAACAGTTGCCAATATGTTCAGTAGCAGAGGAAGGAAGCTGTCTATAGCAAATTGGTCTGTCACTGTCATGAGCGGATTGCCCAGTCCCTGAATGTTGTCTTTTGTTCTACTCCATTGACTGTGAACAACTCGAACTTTGGTTCTGAAGATTTATTGCCACAGATAAATTTTGTGGCAGTAGCTTTTTGATCTTCTAGATCGAGATTGAATTATAATGCATACCAGACCGTTTCAAGTTTTGAGTTTTCAGCTTTAGAGCTGTTTTTCTTTTTAAATAACAATTGTCAACAACTCTATTTTAAAATACCTTAAACTTTGTATAATTTGCTCTAGTCTTCAAGTAGGCTTAAGATACGATTTTGTACAACCAACTGCTCAGTGAATATTTACTCTTAACTGATAACACTTAGGTTAGGCATTCATAAAATGTTAAATGTTTATGGTTAGAGAAAACCAAATTTATTATAGCTTTGCAAGCATATTTTCCTTGTTTTATTTGTATGGGATTATTTTCACTTACATGACAGATGGATATATTGGCTAGAAATTCTTTATCAAGTAGTATACAAAAATATGTGGCGATGTACGTGCCAGGATGATAGATAGTGTTTGGCAAAATGCTTATGACAGTATGTTTCAATCATATGCAGACTTAATTCTTCTCTTCAGATCTCACTGTTGAACTGGATAAGCCTAAATCAGATCTGCATGTTTTTTGCCCTTTCTGTCATGGAACAAACTAAATGATAAATAGCACACAAGAGCAAGGTGATTGATAGCACGACATGGCAGGCATCTTTGTTTTCAAACATTGCAAATGTGGATGCTGATGGAATTTTTTTCTTTTTGCTTCTATTTTTCAGGCGTTGCATTAGGACTGGTCAAGTGCCTGACTCGGATTGCTGTCTGGAACGCAAGCAAGCTGTACCCAGATTTCACCATGATGGTAGGTACGTGACATATCCTACATACTTATGAGAGCGCCTCTTCTTGGTGCTCCACTGTTTTTTTCAGAGTAGATGCAACATGCCACCACAATTTCTGCTGTAAAGATAGTTTCCAGTACTTGCTTGATCTGGCAGTTTTAGAGCAGTGCTTCTTTCTGAGCAGACCTCTGCAGTTGTACCTGGAGGTTGTAACTAAAGTTGGATTGAATGGCCTTTCCTATAGTTGCTGGGTTTACCTGGTTATATTCAGAACTTTTCTTGTTAAGACATTATAATTTGTCTTCAGAAAGATGTATTTAGTTACTTAAAAAGCTAGGAGAGAATCTAGGTTAAAAAAAAAAAAATCTCTTACAATTTAGTTCAACCGAGAAGGGAAATAAAAAGGAGAGAAAGTTGCCTCAAACCCTTGTTTTATTTGTACAGGAAAAGGAGTCTGGCAAACTTGAGTAAAACGTAAATACAAATGTGAGATAGCTGAAGAAATGGTCTAACATTCATGCACTTTTTTTTTCATAGTGTTATATTCTTTGCCTTTGTTTTGAAATTCATGGCTTGTTTTGCCTTTTCCCCTAATTATGCATCAGCTTTTGATGGAATGGCAATGAAGTATGAGGAGGATCTTTTTTTCTTTTTTTTAATGCCTCATTTAACAGAAATATTTCTCATGCAGCTTAATACAAAATTTAATGTAATATAAAAATTCTGTCTGTCTTGTGGTTCGGTTCATTTGCCTTGTAAGGAAGACATAAAACATCTTTTTTACAAACTACATTTTTCTCAGAACATTTTTAGTCATGTCCTTCCCCTAGTTGATTTTTTTTCCATGAATATCCCTTTCTAAAATTATGTGCTTGAACAACAAACCAAACAAATTTGATTATCATCCTAGAATATGTGCAGAGGGTTTTTTTCAGACCCTCATATACCTTTATTGTTCCTAATTTTTATACTAGATGAAAAAGATAAAATATTTTTAATTTTAGGCCAGAATAAAACATAAATAAATAAATAAATAAAACATTACTCATCTTTGTTACAAAAAATAGTGTTTCATACTCCTAGAGTTCTGTAAAGAGCAATATTAATAAAAGAGTGTTTTCCATATTTTCTTAATATACAATTTTTCAAGAAAGGTTGGGTGTGGTGTTCAAAAAGTCAGAGTTTCGGAATCTAACCACCTCAGATACTTCAGACTGGATGTAGGTTTTCTCTGTCTTCGCTGTCATCTAGGGAAATTAGGATAGCGATAAACTATCGTAACAAAAAACCTCCAATTCTTGTCATGTGGTTTTAACCATCTGAAAGTTTGGTGCCTTCCTTTGAAGTCGGGCGAAATGGTGACCCATGCCATTCTAAGTGAGTAGGTGCCCTCAATAAGCAGAATGAGTTTGCCTTTGGAATGGCTGACTACAGAAGCGGGTGGAATGACTGGCTTGGAATAGATGCCTAACTGTAAAGGAGAGTTTATATGCCTAACATTTTGACTGATCCATGTAATGAGGTAAATCCCACTTTGACTGTTTTTAGGTTCAGGCTCTCAGTTATGCTTTCACTTTGTTGTTTTAATCAGGTGTTAATCTCAATGAAATTGTTTGACCTTACATCCTATAATCTGAAAACAATATTCTCTCCTCTTTTTTCCTCTTTATTCTCATGTTTTTCCTGGTTTATACTTACTCATTTTTCACAGCTGAAAGATAGCAGCAATACAAAGTGCAGATTTACTTGTACTTGAAATCTACATATGTATGCTTATAAGATAAAGTAAATGTTTGGACATGTTTCACACATCAGGAGTGCTTGGTTTCCTTGGTGATGTAATTCATACTGGTTGTATATTCAGCTTAGTGGTATGTATTCAACCTTGAAGTGTAGACATCTCTGTTATATTCAAAACTGTACTGAAGCCTTAACTGATTTCAAAGTTACATTCATACTATGGTGTTGCATTTATACTAGCAATCGCTGACTGGTATGAAGGGTTTCTTGAAGTGGTTAGATGGTCATGTGATCTTGATGATTCCATCATCAAGAGTAAGTTATTCTTCTTATCCCAAGAGAAGGCAAAAAACTGTTTACAAAAGTAGGATGAGTGCCATCTTGACACATAAGTGACATAATGGAGAATAAAGTTGATAGTATATGGTTCCTATTACTTGAACTGAGTAAATCAGGGAGCATTGTGACCCCCCTGAGCTCATGGTTTTTATGCTGTTTGGGATTCTAGCTCAGTAACCAGGATATTGACAAGGGTTTAAAATACACCACACATCTGTTTGCAATTGCCTAATTTTGATGGTGGATTTCCTGAAGAGTTATGGTAATATAAAGAATTGTGAGAGGATTAAAAGATTGTTGAAATTTCCAGCTAGCCTTCTCTTACTGTGTTTTCTTTTGGATTCATGCAATCACTTGCATTAAGGTCAGCTGTTTTTAAAGTACTTACAGGAACAGATTTTTTGAGTTACAAGAGTCTTTTCTGATGACTCTAAATGTCAATAACTCACTTGTTTAGCATTAAATGATCAACATATACAAAGATTCCCAGGCTAGCTAACTAGCTAGAACACAGAAATGGATTAGCTTTTGTGACTGCAGGACAAATAATGTAACAACAACACACAATTAATTACACATTTCAGCACTATAAATTCGAAGAGATGTAGCTAATAGATTGCAGGACTGCTTGTTGACTTAATGAACATATCAGGAGTGTTGACACCTAGGGGCCAGTGAATTGAAGATTATCTGCTTTTTCTCGATCTCTGGTCATTTACTCAGCAATCCACACCATTACTGATCTGCTGCTGCTGTTACTAGATTCTGCCTTTCTGGGACAGGTGTTGCTTTTTGTTTTTTTGGTTTTTTTTTACAAGATGAGAAAGAGTGAGAAATGCTTCTGATGGCATTTTTTCAGGCTGTTGATTAAGTCTGATTGTAAGTTACTCGGCTAGTAGCTATGATGTTGATCCTGTCACTTGTTGAGGGATTCCTCTCTCCTATCTACTGTATGTCATACTGGCAGGCTCCAAGAACTTGTAGAATTCTCTTTTACAGCCAAAGACAAAATATTAAAAAATTAATAGTAGGGGGAATAAAACGTTCATGTAAGGAGGAAAGCTGTAAACTTACCTTAATTTTCCTTTGCTCTACTTTTTCAGATATCTTTTCTAGTGTGTTTTGCCACTGTGTTCCCTTGCTTCCTCCCCCGCCCCTGACCTCACTCTTGTATAACCTTCCCCTTCCGGAGGAGCTTTGTATTTTCTTTTTCAGTACATTCATAATCGTTTCCTTGTCTCATTCCTGTCTCCTTGCTTACATTCTTTCCCTGCTCCTGAGACCTTTAAACTCATTCTCTTATCAAAATTAGCTCCTTATTTTTCCCCCTGTTTCAAATGAACTCCAAGGCATTTGTTCTATCCATCAGCCTGAAACCCACAGCTGTCTACTCACTGATGGCTAGTATCAGTAAGAGTTTGGGACCAGGGGGAAGGGTCAGGTTCTTGGGCTAGTCAAGGGAATTAGCAAAGTTCAAAAGCTGCAGCTTCTCTGTTGGAAGAGAATGAATGTGAGAGAGGCCTTCTTATTGTTCCTTGTTTCCTCAGGTGGTATGGACTTCATATTTTGACACCTTTCCATCTCATCTATGAAAAAGGTATCATGGACTCTGTTCTTGACAGGCTAGGTTAACATATAAAAGAATTCAGCAATTAACTAAACTACTGTATCCTGTCTTGAGGCATAAGTGACTACAATAAAATAATATTCCTAGTTAAATGATGGAGATCTGTGTCTGCTCTCTCAAAACACTTATTGTGTAAACTGATGGACATACTTAACCAGTGAAAAAGAGCAACATGCGTGATAACATCTCTCCAGCTGTGGTGCTGCAAAGCATATCAGAAAGTAAGCCTTATACCAGACTAACTCCTGGAGAAGCAAGAGTTGATTTTAAGCTAAAAATTTTAGGGACTATTTTGTGTAATGGCAAAAGATCCATTAAAATCTGCTGTATATTACTTTTATAAATTTAATATGAATGAAATGGTAGACTCGATTAAAGTAATGTGTAAGATGATGCATATTCTTGTCAGAAAAAATGCACCTTTATTAAAATAATTGATGGCAAAACCAAGGGTTGTATTCGTGATTCTAGCAAGTGAATAACCTATCTTGCCTTGTAATGTTGAAACTTCCTAAAGGACCTGCCTCAACTGAAGTATAAATATGAGGTAACACATCTTTCTCAAAGAGCACTAGAAAACACCAGTGTCAGTTCCTTTACCCTGTAGTACAATCTTTTGGATGACCAGAATTTTTAACCAAGGATTCTTATTTCTGGCTGTGAGAGTACGACATCGTACATACTATTCTGAATACCTTGTCCCTGGTGCTTAGGGAGTTCCAGATAATTGCATTTTTTGCCACCTGTATTTGTCTTTAACCTTTGATAAAATACTCTGTGATTTGCCGTGAGACAGAGTGCGCCTTTCTAACAATGCTTCCTGTCACTGTGAAGATAATGTCTTATTGTAGTCTGCTAATGATGTTTGATGTCCAGTTTTACCTGCTCTTTAACATGATTCTGCACTAACTGAATAACTTCCATTAACATCTTTGAGAGTGTGTTGTGTTTTTTTTTTCCCCAGTGTCATCCATTCAGTATATATTGTAGCCCTCAATTACATGTTTGGAGGAAGTAAATTTCTCATCTGGGGCTTTAGGAAGAGGCTTCCAAGAGCTGCATTTCTATCAACCTAGGGAAGTATGGAGAGGCAGAGTTCAGCAGGGCTTCATACAACATTACAGGTTCATGAGGACTGAGAAGAAAAGTCTGATTACCATTTTGAAGAAGGCTTATCACAGGGAGAGTAGACTGATTGCTTCCTGTACTTCATTTTTGTTGTAACCTCCTCTCTAAAAGCACCTAGACCCTGTGAACTGAATGACTTTTGCGAGTCCATTAGGATAAATTTCACAGTGAACAAAGAAATGAGACACAGTCTTGGCATTTTCAAAAGACAAAATCAGGTTATTAGTACCTCACAGTGAATACTGAAAATACTGCTGAGACTAGCCTGGAGTTTTGGAGAACACTGCTTTGCACATTAACATTCATAACTCTGCTATTCCATGCTCTGTTGAGTTTTTCTTTTCCATAAAACACTCCCACCATGTGAGAGAGAGGTGGACTCTGGAAAAGTGATGGAAAGGGACCACAGTGCTAATCTGCAGCCAAGGTCAGTTTTTTTCAGTAGGATTCTTCGGAGTGCTGGGCCTGGGTTGATGCCACCACAGTAGAAGCTGCAGCCTCTCTCCTCTTCTTAACCATCTGTGTGTCACACATGGATTTAGGGAATGCTAAGGGTACATAGCATTGTAGTCACATGATACCTACTTTTAATGGCAGAGAAGAGCTGGCTGAAAGCCCCTTGCATGTGTCATATTCTCAGTGGGGAAGGTGTGACTCTTTTATACCTCAAAGTGGAATTTCAGTTTTCTTAGTGCGTCAGATCCACTGTCTTGTCTTTCTGACTGACCTTAGTTACTCGCAGTTCTTCTTTTGGGAATCTGTGCTTTATGGTGTGTTGTGTTTGAAGAAGGCACTTTTAACATGTACCTTGTAGTAAGAGAACAGCAGTGGAAGGAAGGAATTGGATAACATAGATGTTGAGTAAATAATACTACTCACTAATTACTTTCTCCTATTAGTAAATGAAACACAATTTTGGAGCGTGAGGCTTTTGTTGCTAGTGTTTATCTTCATTCTTATGTTCTTCAGTATTTTCATGCTTTGCCTGTCCAGGTTAGAGCCGGTTTTACAGGTTGGAAAAGAAACCAAAACTACTTCTTTTGGCACTGGCTTTTAACTCTTGAAGAAATGTCATGTATGTTTGCCATGCTTTTCCTTCCTGCCTGCTTTTCCAGACAGACTGTGACTGAATTAAACTACTATAGCTGTAGAAAAAACATCCTAATGCCTAAGTTAATGCACGGTATTCCTAAAGAACTACAGAGCAGCTCCAGATCTGCTGCATGCCCCAAAGAAAAAGAAGTTTAGGATGGAGCTTGCAATGTCTGCCATCCTGTCTGCCTCTCTGGTAACAATTTCCTGTCTGCGCTCGCCCGGTTGCTGTCTACCACCAGCTGTCATATCTGAGAGTCAGACCCACGGGTTTGTACATTTGGTTTTATGCTCATCTCAGCCATCAGAGAGCCAGAATGGGAAATGAGAAGAACTTGGAGCTTGTTCACAATCGTGAAGCTTCTCGTCTGTCTCTGGAATTATGGCATTAGAAAGCCAAACCTCCGTTTTGGTTGTTCATTTCCCGTCTTTGATGTAAGAGTTGTAGAAAGCTGAGATCAGAAGGCTATTACTGGATCTTCTTTTTTCCATCCCTTCCTGCCCTGCTGCCCACCACGTGGGATGATCCAGACTGGCAGAATTACACTTTTTTTCATATTTAGCTGTAATTATCTTAAATGAACATTTTGCTTAGTCAAAGCCCAAGAAAAATCAATTGCTGTCTCAGAAATGTCTCTGAAACACTGAGTGGGACTTAGGTGCCTACACATAAGCACCCGATGACCTTTTCTTATGGCCTTGGGTCTGCGAGACATCTGCAGTGGGCTGGCAGATATGAAGCAGGCTTACAGGAGGTCTGGCCCGGCATGCTGGGTTTTTAAAAATGGCAATAGACACCCATATTTCAGCACCTGAATTGCACTTCTCTTGTCACTCTGTCAGGTTCACGTTCTCCTTTCTGACACTTTTAAAAGTTAACCCATAAATCTTTGCAAACATATGTAGAGCTGCCAGCAAGGCCCGTTTTAGCCCAGAGCGTGCTTGAGTGCTCTGTATCAGTAACACCCTCAGCCTCACACACAGCCTAATGTAGATGCCATGTAAGTTTGGTAACCAGATGTCCAGGTCAAGCCTTCAGCACAGTTGCCATCCTTTTTACATAACACCATTATTGTCATCACAGATAACAGCAAGAGCGTGTCTATAAAATGGATGGCAAGTGTATTGGAAGCTGGACCTAACTCGATGCTCCCAGCCGTCTCCACTGATCTAGCAGGTCTTGTATCCATAGTATGACAGCTGACACAGGGCGGTTGGGCATCTGTGTCTCAGGCTTGGCCTGCAGGTGAGCCCCCTCTCCCATTGCTGTACGAGACTGACAGTGGAGCATTTTGGCCTTCATCATTCCCCCAAAGCAGCACCTAGGGACTGGCTGCCATTTTGCTTGGAGGGAATGTAGAGGAAAGCTTGTGCCAGCCAGAGCTTTGAAGTATATCTTCCTGTGTCTTGCTTTTAAAATGCTCTCATAGAAAAGTCAGAGCAGCTTACAAACTGTATCCCGAATACCAGTATTATTTGGAGACAAACTACAACAGTAAGTGGGGTATTTTTATATATAAAAATGCAAACCCACTGAGGTCTCCTGGTTGAGATTGCATACAAATAAATGGTTTGAAAACAAACCTCCGCTTTGCTTAATGTGTCACTGAAGGACAAATCTTTTGCTTCAGTCTTGTTCTCCATCCAGCAACTTTCAATGGCTTTTTGGGTTGCGATGATTTTGACACTGACCATGCTGAGTCTTCAGAGAAGTCAGACTTCCTTTCACAGCTGAGGCCTTGATATTTTCCTCTTTCTTTTTATGCTGCAGGCTATCTGCATGCTGCATTTCTCATGCTCCCTCCTGCTTCACCCGCACTCTGCGACCTTTCAGCACTTGAACAGTCTGTGCAACTCTCAGAAAAGAAGAGATTCCTGCACCTTCCACCTTTCCCCAGAGGTATCCATCTGACCCAAACTGCAGTACCTGATGCAAAGCAAACAGCCATTTTTATTTCTACCAGCTCCAGCTGGAGCTCCTAAGCACCTCCAAGAAAATATATTATTCAATAATGAACAATATATTGTGAACAAATGAAGCAGATACCTCTACCATCATCAGCTGATTTTAGGAGCTGAGGTGGTTTTTTTAGTTTATAGTAGGTAGGTAACACCTGTCATCAAACGCAGTGCATTTTAATTCCTACCAAAAGCTTACTGAGTGTAAGACATCTTTGCTATTCTCAAAAAATCCACGAGCAAAAAGATTTACCTCCATACACCGCTCCCAAAAAGCAATATTCCAAGGCCTCTGTGGTCATTTGATATCTGCCCAAGACTCTTCATGAAGAGTCTGTGTCTTGGCCCATCTTGAAATAAGCTTAGGTGGTCGCACACAGAATCTTAATGACAGAAAAACAAATACAGGAGAAAGTTCTCTAACTCTTAACAGTCAAAAAAAGTCCCTGTCCTTTCCTGTGCACTGTGGGGGCTGTGGTAGAAGTGTTTCACGAGAATATTGTTAACAAAGCTGGGCGCTGACAGCCTGCCCACTGTTCTCGTGCTTTAAAATGTGTATTTGGTCTGGTTTCTGGAGATTCTGTGGGAGGGAAAAGTGCTGTATGGCAGACATACAGGGCCTTTTCAGTACTGGAGAAGACAAGGGGAGTTGGAAAAATCATTTAACATCAAACTTTGCTGTTATTATGTCTGCTGCACAATTTGTGATATTGTAAATCGTGAAACAGAAAGGAAAACGGTGAGAACTCTATGAGAGATTGCATAGACTTACTCTGGCCTTTGCTTTATTCTTTAGAGACGATTCTCTGCCATGTTGTGGTTGCTTCTATTAAAGATAGTTTCTTAAATTTTTTTTTTTTTGGCAGTGTCAGCACTGTCAGTTCAAAAACTAATATAACAGTAAATCAAGATGCTTTATATTTGAGTGCTCTGCTCTCTTAAAGTAAGTCAGGAAGATTTTCCTCTGTGCATCACTTGATCTTACAAAGAACATCACTGATCTTACTGGAGTGGTTCCAGTAAAAGGGAGTAGCACCATCTTTGTACAGATCGACTTTGGTCAGGACTGTTGCCTGTTCAAAAAATAGAGGTGCCAACCGTGCACGTTGAGCTCTGCTGGTTTGGAGGTGATGGGAGAGGGGACATGCCAAGCAGATAACTAGCACAGCTGGATTTTGCACCTGCTAGAAACAAAATAGTGTCAGATAAATGCATACAAAGTCTGGCTCATACAGCACATGGAACTGCTGTTTTCTTGTTCTGACCTCAGGTATTGGTGATTTATGTCACATGGCAGTACTGGATTCAGTGTTCAGACAGCATTTTTGAGGCAAGAAGACCAAGGTAGTTGTTTCCCTAAGAAGAAGGAGATTGTATGTATGTGTGTACATGTACACGTGAGAGAGACTGCACGTGCAGTAACTACATACTTTGATAAGCCCTGTTCTAATAGGAAGAATAAGGCGTGCTCTAGTTGCACTTGTCGCATTTGCTGTATTTCTTTCCCTAGTATCTTATGGGATTTCTCTGTTGAGATGCATGATATTTTCCTCTGGTAGTGTAAGTGGTCCAATAAATACGAGGAGTGGATGTCTTGCCTGTACTGTGACGTTCTTGAAGGGATGCAGAGGTTATGGGTTGCTGAGATGTGCCTTGAAGGATGTGATGATATGGGTTGTGTCTGATGAGAACTGTAGGAGTGGTCATAGGTAACTCTAGGCTAAAGGTGTTCCTGGCTTTGAGGTCACCTGAAAGGTGTTTGCAATTAGGCTAATCCTGTAACATCTCCTAAAGCCCAGTCCAAGAATTGGCACTGATGGCATGGCAGGGGGTAGCTATTAATCTATTTGTAAGGCTGAGCTGGTATGTAACTTGCAAAGGAAGAGCTGGATAAATTAGGGGCAGTTGGGTAAGTGTCCTCAGGCTGCAGAGCTCAGAAAAAGTAAGGAGACAACAGGTCTTATGGTGAGAAGTAATGAAAATTTCCCCAGGACAACAGTAGCTTTATGTCTTGTCTTACAGGAGACAAGCCCATTTACTAGGGCTTACGTACAATACCCAGTGAGCTTAACTTTTGGATAATATAACAGTTTTGGAAGGCAAAACATTTGCCCTACACATCCATAAGACTTAAAAAGTGCAGGAAGAAAAAAATAAGTCTTTGTATATCTCTACAACATTGTGTTTGCTTATCTAAAGGTGCACGTTAAAAATAGTATTATGGTATGACAATAGAAACTTGTAATGGCTTTTCTTTATGATAGTATTGGTTTTTTTTTTCCCTTACCAGCATTATTTTAATTGATTAGATTGGGATTGTGGATTTCAAAAGTAGTAAGTTACCTGCCTTTTTTTAAAATGGCATTGAAATTGATTAACCAGCAACTGGTCCATCTAAATTTAAAAATCCTTATTCATTATTAATAGGTATTGTTAAATACTTACATTCAGTATTAAATTCAGTGTTAGCTTTTATTTGATACTAAAAACCAACATCGTATTTTCTTGCGGATCTATCATTAATGAAATGCAGTGTGGTTCTGCATGCATATCTCCACAGAGGTAAGATTTTGAAGTATCTTGGTAGCAGCTAGAGATCTTCTGAACTGTGAGGTTATCTTGAAGAAGAGAAAATGGTGACAACTCTGGCAAGTATGTGGCACCAAGGAGAACTGCAAACTGAAGCCAGTCTGTTTCTTGTCACATCACCTGATATAGCAGAATTATAGTGAGTTCATACTTCTGTTACAAAAGAGGCACAATAGTAATTTAGTCCAAGTGGTACTAGGTTGGTTACATTGAGCAATTACATTTTATAGAAGCTATGAAGCAAACCAAGGTGGGAAACATTTGCTATCTATTTTTTATTTTTGAAGTGACATAAACATAGATCTGATACAATTTGTGAACTGTGCTGTAAAAGTAGAAGAATAAATGTCAGACTTCTAATGTTTCATTTTGATTTGGGAAGTTTGAAATATTAATGTTTCTAGGTTCTTTTAAGGTACTTACCTGTGAATTCCTACCCATGTTGCCAACCCCTCCATGCAGTGTTTGTTGTGGGAATTGTTTTGCACATGTTTCTCACCCATGGTGTTGGGTTTGCATGGCAAGGTTTTGGTAGCAGGGGGCTGCAGGGGAGGCTTCTATGAGAAGCTGCCAGAAGCTTCTCCCATGTCCGACAGAGCCAATGCCAGCTGGCTCCAGGATGGACCTGCTGCTGGCCAAGGCCGAGCCTGTCAGTGATGGTGGTAGCGTATCTAAGAAGGGGAAAAAAACCAGCAACAGCAACTGCAGTGGGAGAGAGGAGTGAGAATGTGTGAGAGGAGCAGCCCTGCAGACACCCAGGCTAGAGCAGCAGGAGGGGCAGGAGGGGCTCCAGGTGCCAGAGCAGAGATTCCCCGGCAGCCCATGGTGAAGCCCATGGTGAGGCTGGCTGTGCCCCTGCAGCCATGGAGCTCCATGCTGGAGCAGATCTCCACCTGCACCCGGGGAGGATCCCACACCAGAGCAGGTGGATGTCCAAAGGAGGTTGTGACCCCTTGGGAGGCCCACGCTGGAGCTGGCTCCTGGCAGGACCTGTGGTCCCGTGGGGAGAGGAACCCAGGCTGGAGCAGGGTTGCTGGCAGGACTTGTGACCCCATGGAGGACCCAGGCTGGAGCAGCCTGTTCCTGAAGGATGGCACCCCGTGGAAGGGAGCCAGGCTGGAGCATTTTGTAAAGAACTGCAGCCTGTGGGAAGGACTCATGTTGGAGGACTGTCCCCTGTGGGAGAGGCCCCAGGCTGGAGCAGGGGCAGAGTATGAGGAGTCCTCCCCGTGAGGAGGGAGGAGTGGCAGAAAACAATGTGTGATGAACTGACCACATTCCCATTCCCTGGCCCTCTGTGCTGCTGGTGGGGAGGAGTTAGAGAATTTGGGAGTGAAGTTGAGCCTGGAGGGAAGGTGTTTTAAGATTTGGTTTTAGTTCTCATTACCCTACTCTGATTTAATTGGTAATAAATTAAGCTAATTTCCCCAAGTTGAGTCTGTTTTGCCCATGACAGCAATTGGTGAATGATGTCTCCCTGTCCTTGTCTCGACCCACAAGTTTTTCGTTATAATTTCTCTCCCCTGCCCACCTGAGGAGGGGAGTGATAGAGTGGCTTTGGGTGCCTGGTGTCCAGCCGGGGTCAACCCACCACACCCATTTAATGCTAAACAGTACCCAAGTTGTTAACAGGGAATTTCTTAGCCGTATAAACTTACTATTTGTTGTGTGTAACCTGATACAGTTGACTATTTTTTTTACTTCAGATAAAATGACAATATGCAAAGATTAAATAACTAAACGTTAAAGCTGAGAGTGAAAGAAATGTAGAGATTTACTTGTCCTAGAATGGAGCATTATGGGCTAGAATTTCAGAATGAGAGGAAACTGTAGTGTGACAGAAGTAGTATGTGGTTAATACATCTAAGACCATGCAACTAAACTAACTAAATTAGGGTATTTAGTATCCTGTCTTGGCATAAGTCCAGTGCTTGTTATGTGTTCTGGTGCAAATTGTTGGTGTATATTCACTTTAAGTCTATTCCCCACTGTTTTGGAATATTCTCTTTCTCTTCTTCCATTTAACAGAAGTTACATGTGAACACTAAACATGGAACTGGGAAAGACAGCTGCAGTGATATTCCTGGTAATTTAATAGACAGCACAGCTATCAAACACTGATGCCCAAGACTAGAATTTGCAACTAAATCTGCTAATTAGGTTAAGAGCTGAAATACCAGTAGGTGCCTATCTGCATCTTTAGGCACCTAAGTACCTTTAAAATACAGCCCCTTAGTCTCTCTTTCATTTGTAGAATGGCAATAATAATAATTCCTTACTTTGCAATTACACTAGAAAGACAAAGATTGTGAGGTGCCTAAATACCACTATGGAAAGGGGCCAGCAAACACGAGGTTCCTTCCTTCCTAAGTCTCAATCTCTTTTATTCTTGGTTAAGCCAGCCTGTCTTGCTGACATTACAGTGTTTGTACTAACAACTCCATTACTGGTAAAGGATCACTTTCTCTTTTTTAAAGCGTAACCCATAGAGCAAGGAGAAGTGTTGAGATTCAGAGAAGGCTTATGGAAGGAGCTCATTGTGTTTTGTATTGCATGTTCTTAAATTGTCAGTATTTCTTACTATCTTACCATTTTTACATGAGTTGAAGTGGAAAAATGGCGAATCTAATAATTGCTTTTAAAACAGCTGTTGATAGAAGTGGTTTTGTACTGTGCTGGTTGTCTAAGCATGATTTTATATGGACATTCATTGGGATTTCATCGTGCTCTTATCAATTCCATGATACTAACTATTGCTAGCATTATGGTTTTCCTATCTGTCACATTACTTTTGCACTGTCAAGAGGTACATGCTAATGACTGTTTGCATGGGCGAAGCTGTAAGGAATATCTGCTTTACATTTGACTTTCCTTCTGAAATGGCAGGATCTTTTTCACAGCAACTCACGAGCCTGTATGAAAGAAATATGGTTTAAAGCTAAACTAAATGGATGACTTCACATAAGTGCAGTAATAAGCAAAAGATGACCTGAAGGATTTATAAATGTTTCCCTATCTGTGGCTCCTATAGATGATTGTCTTTATAAAAGAAATATACTTAGACTGCAAATTTTTACAATGACTGTATGAAATTAATGGTTTATTTTCAGGAGAAATTAAACCAAATTCTACTTGTTACACTGTTACGAATCTAGAATGACAAATCTGGAAGTACTGTTTTGAAGATAGTATTTACCTCAGATTAATTCTAGCATAATTAATCTGTATCTGGAAAGAATGTGGACAGTTGTTTTCACTACCAGAAATAAGTTTGAGGTTTTTTTTCCCTCATGGGGTCTTTTCTCAAATAAAGAAGTTGTTTTGATGATGCTACATTAAATTTCCTGCATATAATCAAACCTTTTGAAGGTGGTCATTAGGTCACTGGCCATTTTATATGCAGAAGGAGCCAGTACAGATTCAGATAACTTTATGGAAGAATTATTAATTATTTTGATTACAGCAGCTATGTTATGAGTTACTAAAAAGAGTTAGTGCACATTCCTTACAGATTTACATGCCCACATCTGCATTTTAGAACATACTTCTGCACATGAATAGTTTGGTTATTAATGGAAATAAAAAATTATATTCAAGATTTTTGAAAGCTGGTTTTAAACTAGGAAGCAGGAGTTAACTTTTTGTAAGGTTTGCCAGCAGCAGCTCTATAGTTGAAAGAAATACAAAGATTTTTACTTTTTTAAAGTCCAAATGAAACTCCTAAATAGGAAAAGAATACTACGTGGAAAAAGTCACTAAGATTACTCTTGTCTCCTAATACGCCCAGATGGGAAACCATTTCCCAAAGGTCTGCAGATTTGCAAACTATATGTGTTTGACATCTTCGGTGTACATGATGAACATGAAAAGCAGGCTGGATTCCTGCATGACAGGCCCTACCTTTGAAATACAAGACAACAAATCATTTCATTAAACCAATTAGTTGGTACAGCCTGGGAAATAAATTAAAAAGTGCATGCAATCTAGAAGTTGTCCAGTTAGGAACATACTTGGATAGCTTTGTTAGAGGAGGAGGTAGACTAAGTAGAACTTGAAGGGAAATGATGAGATTATTCCCAAACGCTGAAACAAGAGGCAGCAATAGAGAGTGGGGGCTGAGGTGGAAATAAGAAAAGCAACCATTTTTTTCCATAAGGATTTTGAAGAAATATTCTGATGTTGTTCTGTACATCATTTGACTGATCTAATATGTGATAATCTGTTTAGTAGTTACTTTGTCAGAAAAGTTACCTGGAAAAAGAACATAAATATTCATTTTGCAATCATAAATAATTGGAAGTGCAGAGAAGCTCCTAAATGAAGATATATAGGAATGAAGGAGATTAGTTATACAAGGGAGGACATAAATAGGGACAGACATAATAAGAAATAAAGAAATTAATTAGTGGTGTACAGAAGGTTGGACTGGGAGGTTTTTCTTCAGTGTAAGAATTTAGCAACGTTCATAACATAATAAAACATTACAAACAAAAATTTTTTCTTTCCTCCTTTTAAACATAGTCTGCAGTTAAACTGAAGGTATTTTTGCACTCGGGTGTGCAGAGAATGTTGAAACAGAATGAAATTATGAAAATGTTGATGGCTGGTGGTTCACTGGTGTGCAATGCTGTACCTCTGTTTTCTTCAGCTGAGGATATGTCTCATGGTGCTTAAACAAGTAGTTACTTAAGAAAACAAAGGAAACTCTATGGGATGCATGCAGCATAAAAGCTCCCTACTGCAGGTCTAAATCAGATTTAAAGTCTCAAAGAAAAAAAATCTACTAATGGTCATAGATTGCACCCTGTTTGGATATTGCTTTTTGCTCCAGAACAGTGGGTGACCAGTGTTGGAGACGGCATTGGCAGCATCAGGCAGTGCTACCCGTGCGTGCCGCAGCGCTGAGGCCTGTGACGGTTTCCCGCTTAGGCCTGTGACGCGGGAAGGCTGTGTCCAGGTCAAAGGGGTGATCTGGCTGTGTCACACGTCTGCACCAGCCGGCCGTGCCCCGTGGGATAATGGAGAGCAGTGGCTCACATCTGCTGCTCTGTTTGCAGCCCGTACCTTGCAGAAAGAGCAGCTGCAGCTGAACGGAAGCCAGTTCCTACAGGGCAGGGTGAGCCTTTTGAATACATTTGTCTAATCATGCAGTCCATTTACTCGGGCTGTGAGCTTCTTCCCAGGATTGGATTCTGAGAGAAGTTCTGCCCTTTTGTTTTCACGTTCAGTGTTTCACAGCCAATTCAGCTTTAGCTACTTCAAGGCCTCTAAAAAATCACTTGAGTCTAACAATGGCCCTGGCAGAAACCTCTCACTGTTCACTTTTTCCCTTCTGGTTCATGCAGTGTGAGGCTGACCTATTGCAACCAACCTAAGTCTGTATTTGAGTTGTTTTTTTTTTTTTGTTCTCATTAAACAGAGGGAAACAGGGCTTAAAATAAAAATTTCAAGAAAGATATGTCGGAATCAAAATTAAGAGTCAGCCCTTGTGTAAATGACTACAGCTCCATCAATTTCAGTAAGTGCCTCTCCTGGATTGATCCCCTCTCTTCCTTGCTATGATGTTAGGCATATTTGCTATAATCGCTCTCTTTCTCCCCAGAGAGGATTTTGCCATACATATCCACGTGTGTGTACATAAATAAAATTAGGATTAATATCTTAAATATCAAGTGGCAGTGTATATCCACCCAGTTCAAGATGTAACTATTTACAGCAGTGATTAAACATCAGTGTTTATAAAGTATATTACCTGACTGTAACAAAATTGTTTTAGGAGATTTACAGGGTGATGTCTGGTGGGTCACACATCATTGCAGGGTTGATGCACTAGTTTTAAATATGTGCTTGTCTCTGTGTATGTATCCTTAAAGAGAATAAAGGAATTTCTTTTGCAGGTAAAAGGAAAAAGTGAAAGAAAAAAAGAAAAAGATTGTTGCTTACAGAGAATTCAGTGTAGGAAGAATTTTAAATCAGCTAGTAGTGGCAGTCGTGTGTGGAGATTTAACAAGTAACTCGTGAAATAACGTTGATTGAGCTTGAGAACAGCAATATCTGGTAAAGAACGTCCAGCTCGAACCTTTAGAGCTTTCACTGCCCTGCTTTTCTTTTCAAAGCATGCTTCTTAACACTATGGAAAAACTTGAATATTGTTTAAAAAGTATTTTTCCATTCTCAGTTTGCACAGTATAGCATCATAGAAAGTAGGATTGAAAAGAGACCCCCAGATATTATGTTGGCCGCTCCTTTGCCCGGAGAGAGGATAAACTGTACTTACTTCATTCCCAACAGATGTCCTTCTAACCTGTTCATAAAAACTTCTAATGAGTGAGATCCCACAATCTCCCTGGAAAATCCATGTCAATGCTTCACTCTATTCATCCTTAATTTTTTCTACACTCCCCCCACTCCCCTGGAGTAGCCTCAGTCTCCCTGCATCATTCATTTTATGTGATGATCTGGAATGCAGTGCTATTTGCTTTTTAAAAATTATATGAGCAACTTGGCTGCAAGATAATTGTTCAGTTACTTTGGCAGTCTCATGCTTCAATCCTGCAATAGGAAATTCTTGCCAGTTCTTTGTGATTTTCATGTCTGTCTCATGATACTTGGTGTTTTTCCTAAAGCTACAGTTACTGAATCGCAGATCTTCACTTTTATTTCAGAAGGAAAAAAAATTCAAGTGTTGTGTGCTGTCCCTGTCCCCCCCAACCTGAAAAGGGTTGCAAAGGTTTTAAAAAAATAAAAAACAAACAAAGAAATTTGCAACCAATTTTTTCAAGTTTGCTTTATAAATGTTTAAGCTTTTTAAATGCTTGGGCTTCTCACTGTTAGAGGTTTTGATCCCACACTTACGTGAAGGTCTGCTAATTTACCTGGGTTCTGGGCAAGCACAGAAATCAACCCAGGGAATTGAATCCTAAACCTTGGTAGTTTATAACTGCAAAAAATCTTTCTGCTGCTTGCAGAATGAGCGTTGAGTAAAATACTACACTGTCCTATAGAGCCTAAGATTAACAGTGGATAAACTGTATTTTATGAAACCATGGGACATCGTGTTTGCAATCATAGCATCATAACAGTATCAAATCATGATAAGGAGTGTAGTGTTTACTTTAAAAGAATTGAAGGCTGAAGTGGTTCAGAAAGTTTGGTAAACAGGGAACTGTACTCCTACAAAAAGAAAAATACTGAGATACAGTGTTCAGATGTGGCAGATCATTCAAATCTTTCAAACTAATTTTCAGGAGGAATATGGGAGGCGTTTTCCTGCTTTGTTTACATCCACATGCTTACTTTTACATATGAGTGTTACTTCATTTTCAGACATTTTTCACTTAAATGTTACTTTTAATGACAAATAAAATAACCTCTATACATGTAAGAAATACTAATTTATAGGAATCTGTGACTGAAAAGAAATGTTTAGGTTTTTATAGATCTGCATTAAAGTGGAGTTGATTGTTTCAGAAGAGTTTTGCAAAGTTCTTCAGAAAATAATATTAAAGAAGGGGTTGAAGGGAGAGAAATGCCAACTGTCCCTCAGTTTGTGTATTATTAACACATACCAGATGTCTCTCTTATAGGATAGATTACAAGTTGTTACCGAATGAGTTTTAGTACAAAACTGGAACTTTTCAAGTTAGTGAAATATCAAATGCCCTATGTATTTTGTCTGTGTATCACTTCTAGATTGTTATGATGCTCAAAAAAGGATTCGGGGTTTTGTGTTGGGTTTTTTTTCCCTCCCCCTGCCCCAAACCAAAATACATCTGGTGTGTGTTGGCTTTCTGCAAATGAAGGCTGGACTTAGTGGCTTTGACTCTGTTTCATTGTGATTAAGCTTGTTAAGATTTTATGTTTTTAGTGTCTGTTTTACAACATTTTCATTACTGTGTATTTTATTAAGGTTCAATTGGTTTGTATTTTTATGGTTGCATCTGGTGTGTATAAAACTTGCTCCAGTTTAAAAAGCTACTTGTCTCGGTACTAGTCATGAGTGAATTTTGAAGTATAGTGGGATGTGTATGTGTCAGTCGTATGCTGATACCTGGAAAACTCTTTCTCCTGGACTAGCTCATAATAATCTTACTACCTAAAGTATGGAAAAGGCTGTGTGCCCATGTTCATGTCTTTGTGTTTATTCATGCTTGCATGTATGTGTTTCATATTCACATATTTTGCAATGTTTGTCTTGAAAACAAGAATAGTTATTCTTGAAAGATGGTTCAGAATGCCATCAGGGTAAGTTATACAATCCAGATATGCTATGGGATTAATATATTTTTGTAGTAAGTATTTAAGAAGAATTCCTATCTAGATCAAAGTCAAATACTCCTGAGTTTAGTTTCCTGTGACGATGATATGATGTTTTTCTCGTAATAATCATACGAGTTTCTGATTTGCTTTGATGTTCAAATGGCCACATGTTATATAAACTTCTCTTGATACGCTGTTGGATTTGATTTATGTTTAAACAGGAAAAAAAAAGAAGATACTCTCTTACTTTAGTCCCACAGGTTATAATATTTCTAAAAAGTAAAATAGGAGAACTACAAATGTAATTTAAAGTAATGCTGTATTAAATAACTAGTGTCTGAGACTGTAAATGCACTGAAAATAATGTTTCCCAAATCTTTCTTGTTTTTATTATCATACCCCTTTTCAAGTGTTTGTTCTAGAGCCCTGAGAATTTGATGGAAGTCCTTACCTTAACCAAGACCTGAATTTCTTTAGAGCTGTTTGTTTCGTAAAGCATTTGCCAAGTACTGAAATACTTCTAATGCACCAGGATGACAGTTTGCAGAAGTGCACAAACACTGAACAAAATTAAACATTCAGCATTCCCTCTTTAAATTATTTTCTCTAAAATCTGGTACCATACCTGAAGATGCAATCAAGACTTTGCTCTGAGTTTTGATGTAGATTCCTCATTAACTGCTGCATCTGAACTTGACATCCTTTGGTTGGCCCTACCCTGGCTCCTATGCATCAAAAATAGCCATTCTGCATCAGTGAGAGCAGAGCATCTTTTCAATGAGCAAATTGTTCAAATCTCGTTGCTGTTAAAGTACTCTTGAAAGTTGTAATTCTTGCTCTTAGTGTACTTCACAACGCCACCACGATTCTTAGTTTATTATTTCATTTTTTTTTCCTTTTGCTCCTGCAGCACTGACTGCCTGTCCGTACCATTAGTTCTTCTCACTTTCTCCTACAGGACAAATTTTGTTAATGACTCAAGAGTATTCCAATATGCCTTACGTATATAAACACATATACCTGAGCATATATGTTTTTGTGCACACAGATGAGCACACACAGTTTTCACAAACTGTAAGATGGGAGTAAAACTTGCTCATTGGTGCTGATAAAGAAATTGGACTGATAGGGCTCTGGTGGTTTTTCATTTCCACTTCATTTGGTTCTTCAGGTCAGGCAATGCATTCAAGATTTGGAGGTGGTCTGTATCAGCAAAGTCTCTTATTAGCCTCACAACTCAAAAAAGGTCCTTTTTTGAAGGGCCTCCTGACTTTTTAGTGGAACAGTGTTTCCAGTGTTGAGGCAACAGAAACGCTTCCATGCAGTCACGAAGTTCCAGAATGTGTATTTTGTTTTGGATATAGAGCGGTACAGATGCTCCATTTGTATTAAGATCTACTCACTTTTGGGTCACTTCATTTTTTTTGTATGAGAAGGTAAAACAACAGAAGCTTTTGTGCATTTTAGCTGGACAAAATTACAGCTTAATTACCTATACCTGAGGCCTCACTGTGGTCCATGGAGTATGAGGGAACTCAGTTTCTCATGTGTTTAGCCAAATTTGTGAGAATAAGAAAGGACTAGTTTGATGCCTTGAAAGGGTGAGATTATTTTCACAGTCCAAAGCATGGCAGTTCATTTATGTGCACCTGTAGTTGGAAAAGAACAAGTTTATGTCTGCAAAGTTTAGGTATTGTTGCTACAGGACAGACCTGACAATGAAAAAGCAAAATGAAGGCTAAATAAACACATGTAGGCTCCTTGAAAAACTGTCAGTGTAATCCTTGTGACAGATCTCTATATATTGAACTTTAGGTGGCGGTTATTGAAAAGAATGTCTTTAATATGTACATCTGCAGGCAAGGGGACAAAGCAAAGGATGCCTGCATAAAGCTTGAAGATACTTTTTATACTTTATTTTTTTTGTGGTTGTCTCTGGAACTTACGGAAAACCAGTCGCACTGTCCCCTATCACTAGTGAGCTATGTACAGCTGTAATCCAGGGGCTAGCCAGCATAACTTTCCAGGTTAAGATCACTTAATTTTTCTTGTTAGAAAGTGCTTCTATTAGTTTTAGAATACATGTACAATTTCAAAGGGTTTGCCTACATGAAACCATTTTCCATTTTTTGCATTGCTTCTGCCTTACCTACTGTGTAAGCATGATACTTTATTATTTATTAGATTGTCATGAAATACTTCATTGTTACTTTCTTAAAGTAGAAAGTTAATTAAAAACTAGTTAGCATAAAAATATTGCTCATTGCACAACTTACTAAGTGTACTTTTTTTGAAATTATATTATGTTGCATTTTATTTATTATGCCCTTAGGTGACGGGATAACATTTTACTGCTCTTTTGAATTTTATCAGAAAATGCACAAAAACCTCAGGAGGAAGTGGTTGCATATAAACTTCAGGATATAGTATTGTACTTTGACAGGAACGAATAAGAGATTCAGAAAGCTTTACTGGTGCTCGAAAAATGTTTTTACAGTCTCAATGATCTGGAAAAAAATTGTAATTTTTCAAAAGATGCTAATATTAAATGCTGTATTGTTATGGATAGCACTTTAGAGGCACAGTTTTTCCCAGCCAAGAAAAGTCATGTTGATCCCTAAATACAGGCCGTTGATGCTGAAAATCTTTGACTCGGAAATGTAAAAGTACCTGATTGGTTGGCCAAGAAACATGGAAAATAAGGTTCATGTAGTAACAGTGGTTAAGTGATGCAACAGGAGACTGTCAAATGTAGAATAAATTTGCTGCCAGCAGGTGGCAGCAGAATGGGAAGAAAAAAAAAAAGGCACATAAATCTGAGATAGTGGACAAAAGAATTCAGATTTCTTAACAGCTTAGTTTCACTAGCTGATTTTGATTATGCAAGGTAAGTTAAGGTTTAATTGGAAAGGGGAAATGTCCAAGGCATGCTTGACTTTTGATATATAACCTTGGACTGCAAAGAATTCTACTGTACTTCTGTAAACACTGATTTCTGGTGAAAGTTTTAAGAAAAGGTTATGTCTGAATATATTTACACTGGTGTTTGTCTGTAATACTTCTAACGTTTCACTAGTCATATAATGTGAAGAATTACTAATTCTGATGTCCTATTGAAAAAACTTAGAGGAGAGTGGAGAAGTATTAATTTTAATTGGGGCCGTCAACTTATGCCCAGTTAAAAAAAGAATAGAGCCTTTAAGCTGGTTCTCTCTGCACGTGTCTTAGTTAACATTTGATCACTCAGTGTGAGAAATTACAAATAACTTATATGCTGTGAATATGTTTGGTATTTCTTCTTCCTTGGTGATGTGTGTGTGCGGGGTGTGTGTGTTCCCAGAAGAGGAACAAGGAGGAGTGAATAAGGTTTAATTTTCATCTTTATCTTAAAATCTGCTTTAGTACCATCTGCACTTTAGGGGGAATATGCAGCACTGTTGTTGTTCTGCATGCTTTATGGTGTTCTCTGCTATGAACTTTTATTCTTATTAAAGAAGACACGGGATTGAAACCATAAGTATGTGCCTTTTCATGGTGTATGTGTACACAGTTAGTTATACTGTATTTGTGATTTATAGTGTTGCCAGACATGCCATTCCAAAGTTACATTTAAAAAATGGTTTGTAAACAGGGCTTGAGACATAGACAAAAAATTACCAGGGACCCACCAAAGATGAAGAAGGTAAGGGGGAATGTTATTACTTCTATTTTCATTTTGAATTTGTCCTTTTTTGAATTTGACATGGGGTTTTTTTAGAAACAAAATGTATGCATTTAAAATTAAAAGAACTCTGCCAAAAGTAAATTGAAGACTCAGGAATTTTTTCAAACCTGAAAGTCTGCTTTGTATAGCCTTCTACTAGTTAGCTGGTGATTTTTCTGTATTGCTTTGTGCAAAAAAAAAAAAAAAACAACCCAGAGTAGGAAATGTGTCTCTATCTACCTATATATCTATGTGTATCTATAGATCTGTGCAAGTTGTTTAGAGATATCTTGATTAATATGGTACAAGCTTATATCCTGTTGATTTTTTGCTTACTGAGAGTCCAGTTTTAGGAGGTTTTAGAGCTTAGCTTGATGTATTTGTGGGGTAAATAGCTTGAGGCAGATACCAAAACCCCTCTGTTTTACTTAACACTTGCTCATCTTACACATGTATTATATTAACACTTGCATTGATTGTGCCACTAATATTCGAGAGATTTTAAAATGTGAGTTTTTCTTTTTGACAGATCATATAGAACATCTTTTTTCACAACTTCATTCAGTTCTAAAGGCATGCAATGAAGTTGCTTGATTTTAATTGACCCCAGAGTCATTTTAAACAAGTTATTATCCTGTGCTTCAGACAGATTCTAGTGTTCAAAGCACTTTTAAAAGGAATATCATTTGGTAATTAAAAACATTACTTGCAGTTGGGTGGCTGTCTTATTGATGTGGTGAAACAGTAAAGGCCTACCCTTACCATAATTTAGTAAGCAAGGCATAGGGAGTATCACACTGCAGTTTACCAGCCACGGTGTAGATGAGCAGCACAAATCTGTGTTTCTTGCAGTTTAATGTTTTTGTAGTGTTAATTTGAAATACTATTAGTTTACCATCCATATGGAACTGGCACTCTTTGAATCTAGAAGCAAAGAAACAAGTAGTGGAAGTTGAGAAATTCCATTGACCCAGTTAAATATAATTACAAGGTTAGAACTGGGGCCAGAATGTTTGAGTTCTGCATGTAACATTTCACTGCTCAGCCCCTTTTGAATGGCATTGCCTCATCTTGCATCCATTCAGGAAAAGAGTTGCAAATCCCACATGAACAGATCGAAGTTATCCAAGGTCATTGTATGAACAGAATGTGGACAATTATTTTCACATTTTCTGTTACAAGGGGATTCTTAAAAATACATACGATGCAGCATTTAATCTGTTAGTTTGGTTTGGGCAAAATATATTTGTCAGACTTGATTCTTTTGCATTGTCTTTCCCATGTGTTTCATGTGTCAGGTGCAAGTGAGTCGGATGAGAGTGTTAGGAGGAAGGAAAGTATAAATGTGCTAAGGTGCTTTGTAAAATAATGGCTTTATGTGAGCAAATTACATCAATTGGAACAAATGACATACTGCTTCCAGTGATGTAATCCAGAAAGTTTGAATTGCTTTTAATGCTTTCAGTCTGAATAAATTCCTTTTCTTTTGAGTTCTTCCCAGTAATCAGCTTTTATATTGAAAGTAGGAGGCTTGATGTCTGTTTAGTCCTTCATTTTGAAAATTTTGTGATAGAAAAGGCAGGTAGAAAACCCCACATTATATAAAATTATTAGTAATTCAGAAATATTTGAAGGTTTGGATTTTTTTAAAACATTGAGTGGGCTGGAGCAGTATTCTTTTTTTAATGTGCATGTGTTTATAATGCCTGTAATTAGTGACAGAGATAATAGGCTAAGCATACAATTGAAAAATTCAAACCAGGAGGTTTTTGTTGTTTGTTTTTTTAAAATCCATATTAATTTTTCTCTATAGACATAAATATCAATGTAATGAAATGAGGCAGTGAAATAACATATCATGTAAAAATACAAATGAATGTACAAATATTAATTTACTTTTTTTTTTTAGTACATGTAACAGGTGGCAATGTGATTAGAAATACAAAACATGGAATTTTAAAGTGCTTGCTAAAAATCAAATGGAAGCTTTGATCTTTCTTGGGTATTTTTTAGATGTTGAAGTAATACTGCCATTAACAAAATATCATAGTTGTGAGTTTGGCATTTAGAAGAATCTTTGTTTCATCTAAGGCTTTTTCTGAAAATTATATTACATTCTGTTGTTTTATTTTGTAAGTTTATCCCTGTAAAATGCAACTACAGCCGAGGCATTGTATTAGTTTCTGGCACATGTGTCTTTTGAACTGCGTCCGTCCAGTAAGGATTTTGCATGTAACAGTGTTGATTAACTTTGTAATTTGTAATTTCTTGATATACACAATAGAAAAGTATTACTGAATTGCATCCAATTATTGAGATTGAAATTTAAAATAAAATTTCCTATGAAGACTGGTATTAACATTCCAAAGGCTTTTCTCCCAGCTCCAGAGGGTCAGATAACTTGCATGTACCCATCTTGTGTAGCATCTCACCTCAGAAGGCATGCCATTGACTCCACTAGAATATTTTGTGAAGATAATATGTGGTTACATACAAGTGAAGGCAGCAGAATACAGCTGATGAAGTATTTACTACTTCAGAGATCGCATGTATTTTTTAGAGTTCGAAAGGAGAAGGTGTCACAACTCTTACTTAATTTATTCTTAATCTTAATTAGTATGGTTTTTAAATTGAACCCTGTCATTTTTAAGGGCTCAATCAACTATTTTGTTACTGATTTTTTTTTTTTTCTGTAATAGTCTCTGATAGCTTTTCCTAAAACTTGCTAATATTTTTACAGGTGTAACTGCTTGCTGAAATATAAAACGGTTGTGAAAAGTTTTAACTGTACTTCTCATATCACATATACATCTACTGACCGTTCTTAATAGCTTCATCTTTCCTCAAGTGAGCTTAATCTACATTTTCATTATTTTTATTAAAATGAGAAATGAAGTTGCTTATTTCTTTGTCATTATCTTGAAGGCAATCAATAATAAAAATACATAAGCAACACAGAAAATTACTATAATTCTGCAGGTGTTACAAAGTATATTTCTGAAATTACTCAAGCAGATAATACTTTTCGGAATCCTTTCTATTGGTATGGCTTATGAAGAAATTTATCTCAAATTTTTTTTTTTTTTGCAGACTATAGAAAAGCCTTGCAGTTTTAATTTTTTCAATATTTAGACAACTAGACTAATGGAAAAAAGACAGGACTGATTGATTAGACATATCATATAATGCCATTTAGATTTCCAGTACAATACATTTTGTGGTACAAGAGATAAAGCGATTTGCTAGAAGGCTAAATATAGGAAAACTGTTACATTCTTATCAAACACAGTCTCCCCATATACTCTAAAGGATTAAGCTGAGATTGAAAAGAGAGAGCATTATCTTTAAAGGAAAATCAGTCGAAGGGATGAATCCTGAAATTGAATCCCTGCTGGCAGATCCTTTTTCCTGAATGGATACTTCTGCAGGTCCCTAATTTCTCAGTGTAATCGCGGCACTCCGTAGCTTTAAGCTGTTGATGTCCCAGGGAGGGCAGATGCTGAACAGGTACTGCTTGATGCGCTGGCACAGCTGGAGCTGAGCAGAGTTGTCTGTCTGTTGGTGAACGCACGCACACGTCCACATAGGCAGGTGAAATCAGGCTGATAAAAGGTGTGTTTCACCGTCTCATTTTCTGACAATGGCAATTCAGCGCCTTAACATTTACTCTAAGATTTCAACTTTGTGAGTTTCAAACAACTGCTGCTACAGAAGGGGGTGGGAAGAAAGGGAAAAAAACAATACTGAAATGTTTTATCCTCCCTCAGTGGAATATGGAATTTCCTGCATTGTTCTCTGTGTGTCCAGGGTCTAGGATAGGCAAAACTCGCCTATGTTCAGTAACATGTGTTCAGTAACACATTTTGGATAATTATTTGTGTCAGAGTTTTAAATCCTGATTTTTTTCCCCTGCTATTTTATTGCTAGAAACAAATAGGAGCTTTGCATCACTGAAAAAACATTGCTCAGTTCCCTTTGATTTCAAATCCCACTATATTATATTTTTAAGTTATGAGTTTTTCAGCATAAAACATCACATTGTGTGTCTCTTTATAACTTGTTTTACATGTCATTAATTTTAATGTTTCTTCCTTTCTGATATGTGTTTGATCAAATCAGTTGTCCAAATTACTCTGCTGTTGTCAGCAGAAACATTGGCATCTGGTGTAATACATGTGGCTTGATGGACGAAATGATAAATTCAAGTGAACTATAGGGCTTGTTGCTTTAAACATTCTAAGAATGGGCACACTTAAAAAGTGAGTTATGCCATTTTAACCGCTTGTATTTAGCTACTAGGTCTATAAGCCAACCTTTATCTGATTGGTAATAGAAGTGTGTGGGGGAAACCAATTTTGTTGTGTCAGTAACATGCTGTTGGGTATGCTGTTTCCAGGTGGTGGGTATTATAATCTTATCTTCTGCACCGAGTTGAATATGTCTGTCTCAGATAGAAAGTCTACAAGGACTGATTTTTCCATTGTTCTGGTTTTCTGCATCACTTCTGCTTTGTTTTGTTTTGACTTTTTCCTTCTAGGGAGTTGCAGGGGAAACAGTATATGAAGGAAGTTGGTTATAGTTACATGGTAACTTCTTGCTGCCTAAATGTCAGTGACTTAGGCAATTGCTAATCACTGTTAGCTATTAAAAAAAAAAAAAAAAAAGAAAAAAGGCCTTTAAAACTATATGGGCAAGACAATTTTGCAGAAGGAAGCCAAGCATCCTTGAATTTAGACCATGTTGCTATTCTGAGCTTTACATTTTGGAGCAAAACAAGACCAGATTAAAAAAAAAAAACAAACACGGAATATTTTTCAGGCTATTTCTGCCCCTTATTTCTCCATGAACAGTGTTTTCCTCTTTCCTCAAGTCTCTTCTGCATCTCAAGTAATACTGATCTCCTATCTGCCTTTTCCTTCTACTTTGTTTCAGACTGGCTCAGATACTTTGGCAATATTTTCCAAAGTTAGTAGCCAGTTGTTATGTGCATGAATTTTTGTTCATATATAGTACTTAAGAATTAGGTAACGCTGAATCTCAGGTAGGATTCTTCTCTCCATCAGTCTCCTAAGAGGTGCTACAGAAGGTTGCCTTATTCCGAAGTAATAGACACGCACAAATGCAATTGGCATTTCTGTGCAACCAAGAAACCCTTACCTCTATGAAACTACTGTGATGTGTCACATAAAGTGACCGTGTAGCTTTAGAGCAGTGAAATCAAACTTTTTTCCTATGTGGGTGGTTGTTTGGTTTTATATCCCTGCATAGAAAGAAATTTAGGCGTGAAAGAGTCTTCTTTGACTCTGGCAGGTTTGTGCTCTTCCTAAACCTCCAGTTAGCTGTTCTGATTTGTCACGGTAGTAAGGTTGTCTCTTTATTTTTAGTCCTTTTCAATTTCCACATCTGGCAGGCAGTGAGGCCTGATCAGCAAAGCAGATGACCTGGTTCTGTTCCTGGCGGCATTGTTGCTACCTTGTTGGGGAAACATCAAGTTACTTCTCTCTGCTTCCTTTTCCCCTTCCTTGTAATGGGTATAATGATAATGACTTCCTATACTAAGTCTATGAATGAAATACCTGTATACAAAGATTTATTTGTTGAAGAATTTATAGTCTTTGAAAACATAATATTTCAAAACACAAAAAAAACACTCTCTGTAAAACCTTGTTTAAGGACATGTATGTGGTCACCTGTCAGCCTGCTTCATTTGCCTACCAAATATGATTTTGGGTGATGGACCCCAGTTTCAGACATAGAAATTTTTTGCCTGGAGCTTTTCAGTCTACAGATGTTTACACTGCACTTCTGCCTCAGTGTCTCTAGTCTGGATGTAATCAGTGATCTCATTCACGCTTGAAGTCTCCAGAGAAGGGATAAACTGTACATCGTGTCCTCATCCATCTGTGTCCTCAATGATGTAATCAAATTATTGATTGAGCGCAGTCCAGTTCTACTGGTTGACTTGCATGGCATCAATATCAGTGCTAAATACACTTCATTGCCACTGCTACATTGGCATACCCCTATGGAAATGTTTTGCAGTGTGTTCTGCATTTTGTCAAGGGACCTTGGGATTGCACTTATGTCAGCTGTCAAGCTTGTAGATGGAGCCTCTGTGTGTTTTCCTTTACTTTCTGGAGATTATGGTTCTTTTTCCTGAGCCATCTAATCTCTCTGAATGTTATGCGCCATGATGTGCTGGAGTGTAGCTCTCAGTGCTCAGTGTCTTGAGTAACTAGTAACTTCAATAACTAGTGACTTGAGTAACTAGTAAATACAAAGTTTCTGAAAGGCAAGTCTGTTTCCCAAAACCCTTCTTTTCAGTGGCTGAATGGTCAGTATTGACATCAGTCCACAGGCTTATACAATTTTTGACACAGAACTCTGCAACATAAACAGTACACCTGCTGCATCACAGTCTGGTCACATGAAGGTAATTTTTCATAACTATTCACTTTTACCATGTGGAAGAATTAAATGCTATGGAAGTTCCGTAACAGTGCAACATAGTACAATGTGCTGTTTTTACGGAGTTAAGGAGTGGGACATAATTTGAACAGAGAACTGCTCAGAATGCACCTGTGCCCTCTTTGCTCTATTCAGGATTTACCTTAAGATCATAGATATTTCATGGTAAAGTATCTGATCTTGTTGTGAGACAGCTAATAGATATTAAGGACAAGAGATGGTCCCTAGTCATACTGTCTTCTGTTCTCCTCTATTCAGATAACTATTTATGACTTGGAACTTGTTGTTCTAGAAACCCTTTTAAACTTTGGAGTAGATGTATTATAGTTACCGCAGACAGCATGGCCAGGAAGGAAGGCATGGGATAAGCATGCTGGCAAGTACCCCTTTTCTCTTGACTCACCCCCAGAAATGATTGTTTCAGTCTGGTGCAAAGCAAATGGGAAATACTGAAACAGTTTGAGTGTACTGGAAGATGATGGACTATAGTGATAGGCTATTAGTGAAACAGTATCTGCTGACTATGTATTTCAAAGAAATGTCAGTGTAAAAGGACACTGAAAGGAACGTTAAGGGAGGGATCAGCATACTGTATCTCTTTAGATCTTGGTAGATCTCAAAAAGGTGTACATGGGCTGTGGGCTGTCAAAATTAACAGGCAAAAGCATAAATACTAACTGCACGCTTCCATTGCTTAAGTGGCTCATGCCTGTGGACATGACTCCTAAACACGAATCAGACATCTTGCCAAAACTTGGGAGGTGTCTCGATGCAATATTCAGTCAGCCCTTTCATGCTTTAATAGCAACATTGCAAAATCTACTCAGCTTTCTCATGGATTCATCAAGGTTGCAAAGATCAGCCAGGTGTGGGACACTACAAAATTGTGTTAACGTCTGTACTTTCATAAAGCAGGCACCGTAAAATTCTCAGCTGCATTAACCATTTCAAGGTACCAGTAGTTTAAAGACCTCTATCCTAGTCTCTTACCATACTGTCAAGACGTTGTTGTAGTCATATATAGGAAGATAATTTTCAGTTCACTTGACCAATTCATGTTAGCATGTAAGATCTATAGTGTTCTAATTAAAAAAAGGAAGTACAAAACTGGCAAGCTGTCATCTCTGGTCACAAGAAACAAGTAACACAGAGAAAGTTTCCATGCAAATAATGCAATAAATTACATACTTTACAGAAGTATTGAGGGCAAGATACTGAGATTGATACCTCCTACCACCTCTTGTTGTTGTTTTTTTTTAACACCTACAGAGGATAATAATTAACTAATTTTAAAAATACCTCTAGAAATATTAGACAATTTTGTGTATTGGGGGAAGTGGGTGTGTTGTTTGGGGGGGAAGTTAGTGAAAGTTTGCCTTTGCAAAGACAGAGGTAACTGCTGCCTTCTTATGGAAGAAGAACAGAAATTAGAGTTGTATCAGACATTGAGTGAAAGGACTGCCAAGGGCAAGAATAGTCATTTTGGGATAGGGATTTTCCCATGATAGAATGTACCTCCTGGTTTATGGCATAGTCCTGGTGCAGAAAGACGTGATGATACGTCAAGATTTTATCAACAGTGGTTTGAAATAACCTGTATGACTACCTATGATTTTATCACTTGTGGGTAATATGGAAAGCCTGTTCTCATGCCAGGAAAACTTGCGTGGCACCACACAATGTCTTGTCTTCCTAATGCCTCATTTCTAGAGAAGTAATATTTAATGGTGTACTGTGACTCAGCTGGATGACCTGAGATGATGAATCTCTGATGGTAATGCTCTGTTTTCCTCCAAATATGGCAATCTGTGAAAATCTGATTAAGCCAAAAGTTCCTAACGTCCCCAGGAAAACGATAGCTTCTTTAGGAAATAGAAAAGATGTGTTAGAGCTTTTTTTTCCTCCCTTATTCTTATCCTTACCTTCTGTGTGTACAGGCACATGAGCACATTTAGAAGTGTAGTTGGGGAAAGGAAGGAATTGTTCTGTGGAGTATGTATCCATGTGGACATGCCAGTTAGCACATTTTCAAATTCCAGTAGCCTCATCATCAGTTGTCATTTAAATATGTAGAGTTGGAAAATTGAGTTGTAAGGTTAGGTAGAAGGTAGGATACATCCTACCTAGCTTGAGGCACCTAAGCTAGAACTCGCTTGTGTTATGAATGGAGTAAGCACTACCAGGAGGTTATTCATTTAGGAAAGTATGTCTCTTGACTGTCGGGAATTATAGGGAACCCACTGGGAAGCATGGTCTTAGTTCAGAGGCCTTCTTTAGGTGGGATGATTGTGGGGTCTTAAGATTTGTTCTCTGCCGATTAACACTTAGGACTGTCTTGTTCATGCTGGATTCTAATGCACTGGTGAACACATTATTAAAAAGCACTCCTTTTTCTAGTATAGATGTGTTATTAAAAATGCACCAGTTTATTTCTGCAGGCTTTCCCCCTCTCTCATGTTAAGATACCAACTGAACACAGAAAAGAAGCTAACAGAAGTTTGTAATATGTCCTCATGGAAACTTGAATTAATTTTTTTTCCTGTTTTAATTTTGTTCTGATCCATAGAGACAGTATATGATAGTTTAACAGGCAAAATATCAGCAATTTTAGGACTATTTTTGCTTTTAAATAAAGCAAGTTAATCCAATCCATGTCTGTCTCAGACAGTAAACTACTTTCTGCTCTATTAGTATGGATTAAATACAAACTAATGCCATTAAATTCATTGCAGTGGAGTAGAGGAGAAAAATTAACTGTGTCATATTCCGTTTTTTTCCCTCAGTCTTCCTGACTTGCATAAATTTTAGTATCTCCTGAACAGCTAAATACGTGATTGTCTGCTCTATACCAGAAAATACTGGTGGGATATAATTCAACAGCTGTGAGTTTTAAAATTTGAGAAGCAATTTTTGGTTTGGTGATTTTTTTTCTACTATCTAGGAGGCTTACAGTATGTTTGAGATACACTGCATACTTGTGAAAAGTTATGATCCAGGAAGCAAATAGTTCTTTTCTAACAGGCTTTTATAACTTACCTCAGCAAAGTTGAGCAGAAGTAGAGTATTTAATAAAAGTATTGCTTGCTTTTCTTCTTTAAATGTACATTGGCTACAAACCATTGACACTGGGATTCCAGTAGTACAGTGTAGGACCCTGAGAATGCCTTTTAAAAAATTTTCAAGTGGCTACGTGACTTTGCATGGTATTCCTATGCTTATTTCAAACTTGTGGCAAGGATATTGCAAGGATATAGCACATGCTGCAATATTAATAAAGAATTACCTTTACAGTACCTTTTTCTCTTTGCTCAGAAGATTCTTAGAATAATTTAAAAACCTCTTGTCAGTGTCTTTAGAAAGCTCTAGTGTATCACTTGTGCATACAATGAAGTTGAAGTACACAGTTTCTTTCACCTGCCACTGAAATACAATGACTCTACAGTGATGTGCAGCAGCTGTTTAAAATCACACAGCCAGCCTGCGCAAACTGCACGCCCTGGGACAGAAAGCGGGGAGAGCAATATCCAACTGAAATTGCAGGGGCAGGGTTGGGGGATTTTACACTGGTGCTTGGCCACAGAACCGCAGTGACTCACAGACACACTGGATCAAAGAGGATTGGAGCGCTCCGCATTATCCAGCATATGAGTTTTCTAGATAGGAAAGCTATTGCCTAATAGCACCTTTTGGGGCCTCTCCAAGGATGAAAACAGTTGATCCAGTGTTATATCCTTAATAGTCTGTAGCCATGACAGCCGCAGCACCTTGTGATTACCTGAGGCCAAGCACTCCATTTTAAAGAAGTAACTTCCCCTGAAGTGATTTGTTTAACAGTTTTGTACTGTGCTGGCATATATTCTTGGCAAGATCTGCATTAAAAGAGAATTAAAGTTGAGAACAGATATCAATGACTCCAAGCCACAAAACATTACAGAGCTATTTTAAGTACCCCAATGAGCAGGATTTACAAAACTGAGGTATTTTAGAATTGCAATGAAGCTCAAGAAATCTGAGATAAAAGTAGGTGAGATAGCCTCCTCTGTCTTATATCCTGTGTATGTTCTTCTGAATGCTGCACACAAATTTCATAGTAGACATACTTCAGAACCTCTGTCATCCCACTTTTCTTGACATATCTCTCAATGTTTTTTCCTCTGTAGCATGGATTATTGTTCCACCTGTTGGCCATATCCTCTTCTCTTTTATTCTTCTTCAGTACTAGGTGATGTGTTTGAAGAATTGGTTTTCTTATTAAAGAACTTGGAATCCAAGTTATTTTTTTCTTGGTGATTATAATTTTTTGGTTTGTTTGTTTTTTCCTTAATGGGATTTTTTTTAAAGAAGCATTTTGTCCACTGCATTTTCTTCATAGGAAATGCCTCTTTCACGAGGTTTTCCATTGTCCTCCATGGCAGCAATGCTGGAGTTTGCCTTTGCTTAGAATGAAATCCTTGCAGTAATGAAGCCCTGAAATTTTTTTGTACAAACATTGACTCTAAAATATTGTCTGTGTAGATGAACTTGTCATGAGGTGGAGAGGGATGTAGGGAGAGACAAGTGATTGTGCTTGTTTTTCATTGTTATTCCCCATTTCTGTTGTGACTAGGGAACTTTGCATTTTAGAAAAATAATTTAATTGAAGGTAATATCTTCATATCCTGGAAGTCCATAGGAGTAACAGCCATTTTGGTAGCTGACAGTTTTAAAGGAAGGTCTCTAGGGAAGAACAGTTCAGCTGAATGAGAAAAAAGGCAGTTATTTTTAAAGGATAGTATCAAAACCTACACAGTCTACACATACAATATGAGTAAAGCTTGTATACAAGATTTCAATGAGTTTTAACTTCACAGTAGGTCTTAATGAGCCTGCTTTGTTCTGCCAAGGGTCTTAGGAATAAAAGTGTTGCATTTCTTCAAGAACCAATTTTACATTTACTTTAGTTTGTAGGCAAATTAATTTACTTCTGAGAGGGAAAATATAAATGGCCTGGAGACATGCATATTACTTTTCTGTTCTAAGAGGGAAATTTAATTTAGTCACAGCTGGTATTTTTAAATTCCTGAACTGTAAAAAAACACCCAGGTGCACCAGGGAAAGAAAAAATAAAAACCTTTAGAAGGAACTGAAATACCTGGAAACATTAACAGCCGTATCTGATCATCTTGACTCCTTCTGCTCTGCCTGGACATTAACTGCACAAAACATACCTTATTCCTGAGTGATGCTTATTTATCCTGTTTTTTAAAAATGCCAATGATGTGAATTCCATAGCCTTATTAGGTAGCCGGTTTTATCTTTATATCTTTATGCTTAGCAAGCTTTCATAAGACCAACCAACCAATTCCCTTCCTGTAAATTAATCGATTACCCCATGGGGTAGAACCCCGCCATGTCCTGCCATGTGGACATGGCAAAATTGAACAACTGCCATCTTAATACCTTTCTTCAAATGTATATGCAGTTGTGATAATGTCTGTTCAGTCTTGTCTTCTCAGAATAAGGATGCCCAGTTCACCGAACTTCGTAAGTCCTATTTTGACAAGTGCTTATCATTCTTTTCATCTTCTGGATTCTTTCATTTTTCTAAATCTGTCACTGTGTGCATTATCGGGCACAACATTTCTGTTGAACTTTGCCAGCTTGGTTGAAGGAACCATCCCACTTCGATAAGGGCAAAGTCAAGTTAACTTTGTGCTCTGAGAAACAGAACAGCAGCTCTCAATATGGTTACTTAATTGCATCCATGTTCTATGTGATGAATAACATTTCCCATGTACAGAGCAAAATTAGTAGACAAATGCCCTTCTTCCTCCCAATGTGGGGGCGGGAGAACATATAAAGATGTTATATCTATAAAAACAGATGTGTTAGTTATTTAAATGGTGCAAGCTAAACAAGGAACAATTAAGGTTAACTTGCTGCCATTTGAGTTCTTAAAACCACATATGAGAACAATGTCTTAGCAGAAGGAACTGATTTAAGTTCAATTGTTACTTGCTAAACTTGTCTGACTTAATGGAAAATAATTTGGTTGGTTGTTCTTTAAGGTGGTAGATTTAAATAGATATCATATCTTTTCTATGCCATCTTATTTCTGTTTTCAGTGCAGTTCTTTGAAAATACAGATTCTTATCTGTATAAATACTGACACATTCTACTAGAATGGCAAGTGATCAAATCCTCTGAAAACTAGGCACCGTGTATAACTGCCTTTTCTAGAAGAATCTCATCCAGTTGCAAGTCTTAATCCTAAATTTTCTTCTGTGAGTTACTTTTTTTTAGTATCAAAGGTGGTTCTAGAAAGTGGATTCTTTGTGAATGCGATATACTTGTAAACATTAAAATTAGTATTTCTGAAGTTCTTCTACTGGGGCAAAAATGACTGACAAGTATGACAAGCAATCTGTAAATTTATATTGATCTGTAAATCTTGTTCTTGAGGCACCCCCTCTGATTTTAAAGAAGTTCATGAGAGCTGGACATCTTGGTGAAAATGCTTTTTATGTAAGTTATCATTCATTAAAATTCATATGCCTCAGATGAATTATATTGATCGGAGTTGCATGAGAAATGGGACGTAAGTACTCCTCTAACTAACCTTACTGGGTTTTGGCACTTCATTCAGCAGAGTGGAAATTCTTTTTGCTGCTACATTATTCAGGGCTTTTCTGGTGATGTGAGTGTCTCTTTCCATTGCATACCCCCGCCAAACTAAGCAGCGAGAGAGATGTGGATGTAGAAGTTTGTTCTACACAGAAGGGCGGTTTGTTGTGTTTGGGTTTTTTTCTTCCCATGAGAGGGCCATTCCAAATCTATGCACAGATGTGAAGGTGACTAGTAATATAAACAAAGCTACTTGTTTACTTAAATGCTTGCAAAATACCTTATCTATGCAGCTCGGGTACATAAATGTTGTAGTATTTTATAGCAGTAGTCTATATTCCAAGTTTCATTTTGCAAAGGCAAAAATGAGACATGGAATTGAAACAACTGAAGCAAGGTCATTCAACAAGACAGCAGCATATAGGAGTAGAACCAAAGTTATCCTGTCCAATGCTGTGTCTACTAAAAGAACATCTACTTGTTTGCCTTTAACTTATGTTACAGGGATTTAGTCTTGAAACAAATTTCCTAATGGTACCATAACTGATACATGTGAAGTATTTACCTTTTAGCTTTCTTCAAGATTGGAGCCATATCTAGCAAAAGTCTTTCCCGTGTTTGTGGCAAAATACTATTTCACCATATGAATTTTACGTTTCTCCCCTTTGTTTAGCATAAGAAGTGTTTTAAATATGCAATACGTGCTTTTTTTTTTCCTTCAGTTCAACCTCTGACTGCATTCATGGAATGCAGATAATAGATATTTTTATTACAATACAATAATATGTAAAAAATGGAAAATATACATGGGGGAAAATCCACCACCAGAGAGAGCTTAAGTGTTCTGAAAAATATGGGAAATGTTTATAAATAAAAATACAATTTGAAGTTGGAACTATGAATATATGTGTGTGTTGGGTGGTAATGGTGAATACATTTTGACAAATAGCTTTACACATACACAATTCTGCAGAAGTAAAAGAAAAGAAGGCACAAGCTGCTAGAAAAAAACATGTTAATATTTTTATTTAATATTTGACTCCTGGATTGCAAGGACCCTTAGATACTGGAGTTTTCAATTAATTTTCCAGGCAAAATTCTCATCTATTTTACGCTGGCTTTATACTGTATAATAAAGGCCAAATTAAACATTGATGATAATAGGTGTATACTTAATATACGCAGCATCTAGATTCTTGTGATGAATACATAGTTCTCTTTTAATTAGGAATACCTGTATATTATGTTTCTTCTCCTCTGTTTAAAAGATGAGCTTGAAAACATAAACCAGGTAAAAATAATTTTTAAATATGCAGTAGTAGTTCCACCGTATCTGCTGACAGCCCTGGAACAGAAATTCTGAGTGCCATGAAGCATCAAAACGGAGTTTAAAACCATGGGGCATGTATTAAAAGCAAAGTGTCTTAGCCCACCTAGCCATGCTCTGAGGGACAAAGGAACCCAAAGATCTCTCTTACTTTTCCTTTTCAAGGGTGGGGGAAAAGCAAGAAAATGTGGGAATTTGTGAGCTCAGCCTTGAAGAGGTACAAGAGGGCATTGTATCTCTAGGTGGAAGGAGAAAGGAGAACATGTCCCTGTTGTTCCAAGTGGGTTTGTAGAGCTGTGGAAATTTGTTAGACCAAATGCATGATGTGCCTAAGATTTGAGACTCCTTAATCATTTGCGTCCTGTCTTTATTTAGGTCCCTGAAATCGAGATTGCATGTGGTTTTGCTCTTCGAAGGTGTTGGTACTCTGCAGTGTTTTCATGGCACTGGACTGCAGAGGAGACTTGTGTCCAAAATAAGCTTCAAGTTTTGGCATTTGGATTGTCTGAATATCTGTGTGTAAGAAGGAACTTCTGAAAATTTTCTGCAAGAAGAGAAAAGAAAGTAGGATCTATCCATAAAGAGGTTGTTGGCCAAGGCATTCACTCAGGTATTGTCAGCTTGAAGTCTTTCTGAAGAATTGGACCGAATGGGGACCTGGGTCTCTTCCTAGGCAAGTGTCCAAATCATCAGACTGTGAAAATGCAGGCCAATGAACATGTGATTACGTATGCAAACTATAACATAAATAGAAGAGAATATCAGGCAGAACATGGAGCATTTTGAAGCCACATCTCCACAGTGCAGATGAATGCCCTAATGACTGAGCTATTTTCTGGTCTTGGGAATTATTCTCTCTAGCTAGAAACTTTACCTAGTACGTGAAAACCCTTCAGAGTGACCTGGTATTTACAAATGAAATAATGTCACCAGAAAATTCCCAATCTTGTAAATTTCTGAATTACTTGGATGCACACACCCTGAGACCCTTTATAATAAAATAAATTGTGTGCATTTGAAGATATTATAATGTATTATTATATTAGGTCTGATCCTTAAAGTTCTTGTTCGTGCTGAGTTCTCTTTTAAGTCACTTCAACTTTACCTTAGAAATTACAAAACATAATGAGAGCACAGACGTCAAGGTAAGGTCCGTTACATAGTCTGATTATACTTTTACATGAAACACTTTGCATGTCCTGTGACTCAGTTATTTCACTTAGTACAATTTCACATTTTCTTTGGATTTAGAATGGAAAATGGTGACAAAATTGCAGAACACTTTGAGTTTCTCAGCAAGTATGCTGGCTTGTGAATTGAGAGAAAGAACAGAGGAAAAAAGTCTTATTTACTCAGTGGGTACCATCACTTGCCTTTAGTGATCGGGAATGGAGGAGAGAAAGGCCTTATCCGTGCGTGAGATTCTACCTAAAGATTCTTTAGTTAGTTCGGCTATAGTTTGTTGATCAGTTCAAATAATGCATGACATTAAAAATTTTGAAGAGAATTTCCGTACCTGCTTGTTTTCTTGTATTCAGGAATCATGGTTTCCTGATAAAGAAATAGTCTCTCTCCTTCTCACTCCCTCTCACTTTCTTTCTCTTCATCTCTCCTCCTCCCTCCAAAACTTTTCTGATTTTTCCCATCATGTAGTTTGAAGTAACATCTGTTATAAAAGTTGGACAATTTTATGTGAAAACTTTTGCTGTTAGACTATAATAATGCATGTTGTGCAAGAAATCTCCTTTGAAGGGAGGAAGCATTTAGTGAAATCGCTGATGAGATCTTTGATAAAGAAAATGCACTAGCAACAAAGTATTCAATAGGGTCACTTATCTTTTAATCAATCCTAATTGCATAATTGAAATCAGGGTTATGTTGTCAATGGTGTGTCTTCCTGACTCTGGGTATACATAAACCTTGAAAGACTGGTTAAAGTTAAGGTGGACTGGACTTCATTCAAGATGCAAAAAAATGTATTTTTCATCTCCGCTTTCCCATAGATTGATGTAGTGCTACATTGTGACAATGTGATTTTCTTCCAAAGTGATCTCTCAATATGAGGAAAAGGCAATTAATAATACCACTTTGTGTGTAAATCATGTAAAATGACATCAGTCTTTCAGAAGTAGGGAAGATACTAGTTTAAAAATTCGATATGATAAAGATTGGGCCACTAACTTTAGATTTATGGAATGCTTTAGGAAGAGGTTTGAAATTAACCATGAGTCATTAGGTTAGCTTGCAGGTGAAACGAGCTTCTGCTTGTTTCACCTTCTTCCTTATTTTCTTAAATTATTTTCTTAATCTAAGGTGCCAGTGACTCACATTTGTCAGACTAAGCGAGTGATCGATGTATTCTACAATATCACTGTACTACCTGGAGGTCACAATCACTTGTTCAGCCTCCTACATTTATAAACAGATTGGTTATTGTGAACTATTACCAGAAACAATTTGAAATATACTAAAAAAGATCAAGTAGAAGTGATCTAGCAAGTCCTAAATGAGTGACATTATTTTCTACTTCATGTTGTAGATTTGTTCTTGGAAGAGTTTTAGTGTTTCTAATGCATATGTTGGAGAGAAGGTATCCATATATAGATAAAGACTTCGCTCGTCTCAGTAGAGTAAGGCAAAAGTTGTCCATGGAATACAGGGAAGGGAACTGCAAAATCACTGTTACTCATTTCTCAGAACACCAAAATTGCTTGGCCTTTTGGGTGCTGTGAAAATGAGAAACTTAATCAGTCTCTATCTATTCATGGCAGTGGGTCTGCAACGAACAGGTGTGAATGGACAGATCTCATGGATAGTATGAATACACAGGATTTGTGTAAACTCAGGTGACATTTTGCACAGTTTTGTGCGGAGCTGGGCTTAAACATTCATTTAACAGGTATAAGGTCACCTAACTTCTTGCCTAACTGTACTGAGCTAGAACAGGAAGAACAGTACCGACTTGAAGTCCGAGTGGATCATTCCCATTACTGCTGGAGTACTCTAGCTGGTGAGCTGAAGTTACAAAACGCAGGGAAAGCTGAGAGAAACTGGTGGCAACTCTCCACAGGTCGTGCAGTTTTCAGTAAAAAGAAATTGTGTGATTCATGTTTTAAAATAGTTGGCTATGTGGTCCAAGAATATGTATGTCCAATAGTACTGATGGTATGTCACAGAGAATAGAGGTAAAGTTTCTCCCCATAGAAAGCTCTGTTTCCAATCAATGTATTTCCCACTTCAGGATAGAAACAAAGGTAAGAACAGTGGACAAGAGTCAGGAGTCCACACCTGAATGTCAGGTCAGATTTGCTACATAATTGTGGCCCTAGACTCAAACTGTCACAGATACCTAGGAACAAAACAAACAAAATCAAACAGAACCAAAAAAAAACCCCAAACACCAAAACCCTTCCTGGTTATAACAAATTAACTAGGGAAGGAAAAGATTAAAGAATATATAAACAGGCAATATCACGTATTGTTAATAAAATCTACTACTGACAGAAGTTCAGGTTGCAGAGAATCACATAAAGGCTCAGAAAAGTTAGTATGTGGCTGTTGAAACAGTATTTAGTTTCACAAAAATTTGATTCTTCAGTCAGATACTATTCTCTTTCTATCTAACGTGTTTCCTGGTATGAACACATACTGCCACTCTCAGTGTTGTAATATAAAAGACGATTTTGAAGGTGGATGTCAGTCAGACAACATTAAAATCACTGACAATGCTGAAGCCTGTTATGTGAAATGTAGAATGATGAGTGGAGTAATGGTAACAGGAGAGTGGAAATAAGGAAGACATTTATTAAATGCGCACATGGGTTCATGGGTTCACTTGGTAAAGCGGGTTCACTTGGTAAAGCAGGTTCACTTTTTAAGACAAACTTGTGCTTTTAATGGATGATATTTCTGGATTTCCAACTAGCTTTTATTTTGTAACTGTAATGTTACTGTGTACAACTAATAAACTATAAGACTAAAAACGAGTCTTAGGCTGCTGGTTGATATGCTGCGCCACAACTGTTTATCACAGATTCATGAGGTGCGTGTTTCCTTTCCTTCTCCTTTGCATGCCTCCAGAGTGTAACGCCTGTGTCTTAGGTGCCAGATGCACTTCTCCAGTGAAACCTGTAATGCATTTTCTTTCTTTTCATCCCAGCAGCTGTTGATATCCCTTTAACCCTGCTTGTTGCCAGACAGTGAGAGAGGGATAGCACTTACCTCATCTTTCAGGGTAAGAGCCAAAGCTGAAATACCTACCAGTCAACCAGTCAGCTCAAACTCTCCTCTTCCTTCCTCATGCCTAAGAAGACAAGAGGAAAAAGAAAATGGAAATGAAAAATAGAAAAATTGAAATAGCCTTCAGTAGCTTGCAATGACTGGTTTTACTCTTAGGATTGCATATGAGTGAAGAACAGAAGCTATATTCTTTAATTGATACTGGCTTTGGCAGATGGGTATGGGCAAGAAGAAGAAGGACAAAGAAAATTAGGGGAATTAAGACGGGAGAAGCGTATGAGAGTAGTGTGTAAAAAATGATTGTCCATGCAGCTTGTCAGATTTGTATCTTGAAAATCGTGATGCGCTTTCCCCTGGTTTACGTAAGAGGCATTATAAGTCTGAATGTGTATTATCTAATTAAACATTCGTCAAAGGTTTTGTAAGAACTAATTTACTTATGTCCTGCGCCCCCCAAAATGAACAGGTAATTCCAAGTCTTGTGCAATGGAAGTCCTTAAAAATACTCCACACGTAATTATTTTCATTATTAAAAAAATTTTTACAAATAAATACTTAGCTAGAGTCATTTTTTGTCAGTTTATCTCATGTGAAAACAAAAGCTGTTATTAGTGTGAGGTCATTGTGAAAGAGAGGTTATGAGTGCAGTAAACTTGACATCAGCATCACATGGTATATCTAATGCTACTTGGTAGACAGAAGGCCTATTTATATGACAAGCAAAGGATGGGAGAAAATGAAGGCATTCAGGGATTCTGATGGCAAAATAGATCACCAGACCACTAAATAGCTAAACTGTCTAACTCCTGAACAATTATAGTAATTCAGTAAGTTTGTGAGTTTTTGCATTTGCTTTGTAGAAAGCAGAAGTCAGGAGAGGACAAACAGATTGGTTTGCCTGACTCAAGAGGAAGAAGTTGAGCATCTGCCCAAGACTTTTTTGTTCGTGTTCCTGAAAATAGTTTGGGGGTTTTCTTTACTGATAACTAATACAAAAAAGATCTGCTTACAAATCTGTAAATAATAAGTATACCATCATTAGAAGAGAAATAGCAATAGAACTATGTGTGCCTTAATCCAGTGCCCATTATTTTAGTTTTCTTGTTTTTGTTTAAAATTTTGTTTCAGTGGACTTGCCCCGTGTACTGTTACAGAGGGAGTAAGGGATAGCAGGAAGCTGAACAGTATTTGAATGGATACCAACAGTCTGAGGAACAATTTTCAAAGCGCTTAGGCTCTTAAATCTTGACTTTAGCATACTCTGTATGATAGCTTTTCAGAATATTGATCCTGATTTTCAAGAGTGCAGAGTGAAGTCCTGGGTCTTGATTAAATATGTATGTGTATGTACAAGGATACTAAAAGCCACAAAACAATAAAGCATTTCTGCACAAAGATGAATTATTTTGCCCTTTTTGAATATTAAACTTGAGAAGTCGGATAAGTTTTGGAAATAAATTATTGGTTTCTCTCCTTTTGCACTTTGTTTTTTTCTTTCAGAGGCACTACTGCAGTGAGACAGATACTGGCTAGGTAGTCACATATTTATGTTTACTTACAGACCAGCAGCATTTCTTTTGAAATGTGATTGCTCTATTATACTGTACTCCATTCCATGAATTTTTCCTTCCTGAAAACTGGAGGAGGTTTCAAGGTACTTTCTTCCATTTCCATTCTTCTTCTTCAATGAGAACTTGTGTGAGAATCAAATCCTTTATACTAGAGATAATAAAGTGCTCTGCTACTGTTAGCTAATAATTGTTGTGGTCTTCATTTTCAGACAGCTTCTATTTGTTGAGTCATTATAGCTTTATAGTATGGCTTTTTTGCAGTAACTGTTGCACTGACATAATTGAACTTCATATAGTACCGGGGGGACGCTGCTCTTTCAATTTCAGACTAACCTCTTTTGGCTTGGTCTAAATATGATTCTAAGGTCTCGTCCACAGGAGGGTATTTGCCAAAATTGCTATACCAGGATATGCTATACCAATATACCAGCAATTGTATGAAAATACAAAACAAATAGTTCAATTCTCTGTGTGTTGACTCTTAGATTAATGGGAACTTTTCTTCAGTACAGCTTAGTTCACTTACTTGATATAATCTAAACATAATAAACATAATTTTAACTAAAACAAGGATGTCCAGACAGACGTTTGCAGCAGTTTTACTAATATCGTTTAAAACAGAGCTTAAGTAATTGGTAGAACTGGGAGCACAGAGAAGCCTGCTCACCTTCATCCTGGTCCCCATGAACAGAAAGGCAGATCACCCGCTAGCTTTGGCAGGAGCTGGACTGGGTTTTACATTTTATTTTCTGAGAGTAAGCATGCATCCCATTTTGGTTACGTTTCTGTCATTTAAATTTAACACTGAAGTATGTGGATATAAAAAACCCATCATAGCTAATTGTTTCAAGCTCTCTGATCTTTCTGTGTGATAATACTGGTTTTCTCTGAATTTACAAAATACGGATTGTAATGTAACAGTGAACAATATACATTCACAAAGGAGGTATGTGCATGTTGGGACACACTATCACACAGATTTAAGTTAGCTCTCACGTCTGTGTTACATTCTATCTGTTTTCCAGGTGCTTATATTTACTATATTTACAGCCTTGACCTGCAAAGAAGACTTTTTGTTTCATGTTGAAAAAATGAGTCCATTCTTAGGAGAACAACTTGCATCTTCTATAACTTTCCTTAACAAGAAACAGGAACCGGTTGGAATTGGAGATTGTGAAAATTACAAAAGTGTTTACATCATATAGTTGAATACAACATATAGTTGAATAATTTTATGACAACCTATCATCCAGTAATTTCATTATAGGTCAAATGATAGTTATCTGTGGTAAGCCACCAAAAAGACAAAGAAGACAAGTGGGTAAGGAGAACTGTCAGCATTCTTTAAAGCATTTAGATAAATGAATAGGCAAACCAGAAAAGAGAATGTTTCATTTTTATTATGTTGGCCTGAATATAACGTATACGTGCGTTTGATTTATGCTTCTCTTTGTATCTCATGCAATGATGCTTTTATAATTCAGTACCAATAAATGAAAGGAATTAATTGTTTAGAGAGGAGGGGAAATGGTAAGAAGTAGACATACCTGTTAGACACAGCAATTATTGGATGAAAAGGAAAGTCTGGCTACAAGTTTTCATTTTAGAAGTTACTACTTCTAATTTTCTGTCTTGCTTTTAATAGTTCTGAGGGTCCAAATAACTATCTTTTTATTTCAGAGTTTTAGTGAATGGATTCTATACCTCCTGTTTCTTCTGCACAAACATCTGGATTGCAAAAATCCTCACAAAAATCAGGATGACTCAGTCCATTTGTTGGCAGCCTAACAGCAGCTGAGTAGATATGGAGATTATATAAACCTATATAAACAACTTTGCAGTATTAAGCAATGAGTTGTGTACTTCTGGATGGGTTGAGAGATGCTTCCCACAGGTCAGATTTAATGGACGTAAAGCAAAAAACATTAATTGAATGGAAGATTAGTCATATTTTAAATGGTTTAAGGCTAGAACTGAGGTTCCAGTTCTGCTGAATAAATTCAGTACTAAATTCTGTTGGGTTTTTTTTCCTTCTTTTTGAAAGAGAGGAGAAGAGAACTTCACCTTATTGCCCTTTTGAAAAGGGCGGGAAGGAAAAACAAGTTCTCAACTAGTATGGATATTTTTATTTTCTGGAGGCAAAATTTCTCTGTATTCAGCAGAAAGCGGTAAGAACCATGGCAAAGCCTCTCTCTCTCCACTAAGTTTAGAGAGTCTCGTGGCTCTCTGGCTGCTGAAGGCTGTAGTAACCTGTGATGACAAGTACTGTCTGTGATACCCAAAGCTGCATGGCTCAGATCCCTAGTTGTGGCAGCTAAGTACTACTGGCAGATAAATTGTAAACCACAACTTTCCTCCACAGGCTGTCTTTTTGTTTGTTTTCTGGGTAAAATTTCCAGTCAGGTTATTCCTTGGCTCTAGAATTTCCCATTCTAAAGTCAATATGGATATGTAGCATTTTACTTCAAACTTAGTCTGATGGGCAGCTTCTGTACCTCTTGATAGTCTTAGGAATCTGAAGTAAGATTCAGCAATGCAGTAATTCAGTTGTTATTAGAGTGCGGTTGCTGTAATACGTCACAGTTTGTCTCAGTAATTATGTTTTCTTTTAGTAAAGCATTGGCTCAAGAGTTGAGATGTAGTCCTTTTTCAGCAAGACTCCAGTGAGTAGTTGTTCTGCAGAAAGGCAGTAACTACAAAGCTATTTCTCTACCATGCATGAGAGTACTAATTTTTTCCGAAGTGTGTTAAATAGTTGGAAGTATGACCAAACATGGCATCCTGGGAATTTTGTGTTTAATTCATTCCTTTCCCTGTGTCGATCTTTTTGTTGCTTTCTCTCAATGACTTACAGATTCACTTTCTTACAGGTCAGAGAAGAGATCAATTTGAAAACCACTCTGTGCGCTTTCAGTGCTGCATTCACTAACCGTAAGATTCCCCAGTTGGAATTTAGCTGACTACTTGTGGCTAATGCACACAGCAGAATACAATTCAAGTGCTTTCACAGTTTTACAGTTGATACTGTGGTAACTAATGAAATGCCAGGATATTTTTTTTTTTTTTAGTTATAAAATAAGCAGCTGTGACACAGAAAGGCTTTAGGACCCTAAGTGCTGAATACAAAGATACCAATTTTTATATAGGCAGTCATCACATCTGACAGACATAGATACTTTACGGGAAAATAGATAGGAGGCTCTTCTTTACTGATCAGCTAACCAGGAGTATCCATGAGGCTTTTTTTGGAGATCATAGAAGTCCTACATTCTCATCAAGCACCTATTCAAATAACCTTTTTAATACAGATAGGAGGACATAAGTTTAAAATATTAGGTGGCATTGGGCTGTCTCAGTTTTAGGAGTTTTGGAGAAGTCACCTGTGCAAAACTTCTCTGTTTTTGCTTCAATAACCTGCCTTACTTAACCTTCTTTCCATCTTCATGGCTCTGAAGAGAGGTGATATTTGCCCTGTGCAAGGTACTTGTACATGCCCTATAAGCCTTTCACTTTCTGAACAAGAAAAACAAACTCTGTTTTCACCTGAGAAAATCCATGGGCTGTCTTGTGCATCTCAGAATATGTAACTCAGGCAAGAACAGGGTAGCAGCCGTACCCAAGTCATTTTCTATTGAAACTAGGTTTACAAACACATCATCCCTTGCCTTGAGATTCCTTAAAGAAATACTTTGCTTTTCTTTTTCCACTTCCCCTCTGAGACTTCATGGACCCTGTGACCTCCAGCAGAGCTTAGTACAGATGACTGTGTGTATAAAGAAAATTTTCTGAGGTGCCTGTTAGTATTCTGCTGACACTAGCTTGCACACTGCTGGTTCTCCAACACCAGCTTCCTCTCCTGTCCTGAGGAGCCAGGCATCAACATCCAACTGCATCTGGAAAACAACACTTACATCTATCCTAGCAAACTAAATGGGTCCAAGATGTGGGTGACTCAGACACTGGATATTCATCCCATGTTTTTAAATTTTAAGTGTGTTCCCTGGCACAATTTTAATCCATGCAATCTCTCTCCTAAACAATGCTTGAGAATATTTATCCTTCCAAAGTTCAATCTGTGGGCTTTAAAACCATCTGGCCTGGATGTAGGGGCTCACTGAAGCTCTTCTGCTGACTGTTTTACAGAGTTCAGATCTGAAGGGCAACCTCGTTTTCCTCATCCAGCTGCCCCTCTTGGCAGAGCTCTGAGTTGAATTTTCTCTGAATTATAAAGCCAGTGGAAGATGGTCTTGGGAAGGGGCTGTTCCTCCCACCGCTGGTATGTCATGCCAGTCTAATTGGTGTCTAATTTACTAATTGCAAATCTTACATTTAAAAAGAAAAATCAATACTGTTTAAGTATTTTGCATATAGTGCTACTTACCATCTTTTTAGTAATAAAAGGGGAGTATTGCTGCCTGCTTGCTTTTCATTCAGTTCTGTTTGCCCAATATGAATTACCAGTTTTAACTTTGTTGTTTTTCTTGTTGTTGACTTTCTTTTGAGGCCTTGGAAAGAATTTGGGGTATACTAAAATTGTCTGGTATATGCTGCATTTGTCCTCAAGAACTAGCCCTCGAGAACCATCTGTATGCCCTAGTGTTACTTCTGAGTTTAGAATACTCTGCATCTTTGATACATACTTGGCAAGTCTCCCAGTAGAAGATAGTTCAATTAGCAAGCGGCAATTTCTAATCTATTTCTAATAAAGAGTCTGTAGCAGATGAGTTATCTGACAAAATTGAGGGGCTTTGCTGTTCCCTGCCTCTTTTATTTTTAAAGTATTAGAAAGTATTAGAAAATTTATAGGGAAGAAAGTGAATGTTGCTTATTTTCATTTTGTGGGGCTGTTGCTTTACTAAATTTGGTGGGTTTTTCCATTGTGTCTATAAGCAAAGTATTTAGGTTTGCTCAAATCAGTTACGGTGCATTGGCTTAGCCCATAAAATAAGAACAGGAATGGTAAGCTCTCGGACTTCCTTTCTTGTAGCTGAGGTAACTCTAAAACTCAGGGTGAATTTAGTAAATTAACATTTTTTTTTTTTACATTTCTTGCAATTTTATTATTTCAGCCCATATCAGAACGGCATGGTTGCACGTATGGTGAGGTGATTGGGGTAATGTTTTTGTAAGGAGGCCATAATGAGGAAAAGCCCTGTAAGTTGTCTGGCTAAGGACTACAATTAGTCACTGAACCTTACATTGCTTTTGTACTGTGTTCATGCAGGCTTCTGTTGGGTCAAACTGATTCCTAAGTCTTACGTCTTTGGGGAAAAGAAAAAGTTTGCAGGAGTGTTAATTATATCTGTATTTCTGGGCCATCTGTTGTGCTGTTGGTGTTTGTCTCTCTTAAAATTTAGAAAATTGTTCTTAGTAGAAGGCTTACAAGTTTTCCTGTATGTTTTCCTTTAGTTTACATTTAGTCTAGATCACTTTATGAAAGTAAATAGCTTTCTGCATTTCTAGAAACATTGGAAGAAATGAGCATTTTTGGCACGGCAGCACAGGGTTTCTGTATGACTGCCTTCACAACTTAGCAGCAATACAGTTTCAGTTTGTGTCTTCCAGTGCTACAACTGGATTTAAAAGGTATTAATGCAAATGGCAGCACAACAAATTATACCAGGTACTTTCCAGATGTCCTAGTCTTTATCCTCCTCTTCTTTTTTCTTACTTGAAGATGTAATGTTAAACATGTTGAAATCAGGTTGAATCTGATAAGGACATCAGAGGGCCAATAAAGTTCAGCGGTATAAATGCAAATCAGGCAAAGATCTTATAGACACACATCCCCATAGATAGATGTGTGCAGTACAGCTTCCTGCAGCGCTTTGCATTGGTAGTTTTTAATCTGTGGGAACTGTTTTCAAACTCCTGTCCAAGCTGGGCTATATGCTATTTAAAAAAACAAAACATACTATTCCAACCAGTGTGTGAAATTGTTATAAAAGCTCTGCTGAAAACACAAGTGAAATTAAAATTCAAATGATTGTGGCCCAGTTCTTAGTTGAGAAAAGTGCAAGAACCTATGACCAATTGCTGCCAAATGCTTAAAGTCATTTAAGAAGAAAACACATACTGATATTTTGAAAGCAAAGGTGTTAATTTTTCAGTATTCACATATATGACATCTTTGTGTTGTGAACCCTTTAGATAGCAGATGGGCATATTGTGATTGGGACGATAATTGAATGGAGGAGTTCTACATCTATCAGCATGTTTTGCATTGTGTTTATGAGCATTTTACCATTAATTTTAACCATCTCAATTATACCATACCACATAAGCATGGTGATGGGGCACCTTGTGTGTGGAATTCCTTGGTATTTTGAGAGCATGTGGGTAAAAAAAAGCTACAAAAGCAAGACTGTTGCTACTGCAGTAATCATCATTTAACTTCTGTCCTTCTGCTCTTCATTGCAGTCGGACTTGAATGGTTTCTGTAACATAAACTGTCCAATGCCAAAGGAAAGGTTACATTCCACTTCAGAAGTTAGCAGCATAAACTGTGAGTCCAGAGATCCCAAACTCACACCTGCTTATAACACAAATTATGCCAAGAAAGAATATAGATACTCATGCAGCTGGTGTGGCTGCATGTGCGTGTCTCACATGCATGTGCACTAATGTTTGAAAATTAGTATTTTTTACTTCAAATCACAGTTAAAAGTTTTCCTTTTATCTTAGTTGGACGTTTGTTAGTGGTTTTCAATAGTCAGTTCAGATGTTTGAGTGCAACAAATTTGTAACGGGCAGTCCATGGTAAATGCTTCTTCAGTAAAGCTGAAACTGCTTGTTCATATTTTCAAAACCAATCAAACCAGACACAGACTCTACCAAATTGTCTGTTTGAGCTCTGCTATATATATACATGAAGATGTCTAGAGGCAGAAGACCTCCGTGACTGCTTTCCCATAGAGGCTGTATAGGCGATTATTTCTATGTATATGTACAAGATTTCTGTAGGTTTAAATTCTTGGCTAACACTGGTAATGACTGCAGTGCCAATTCAGACAGAGAAGTGTGCTGGAAAAATGGAAAAACAATGATACCCTGGGGTTGTAGAAAGATGAGATCACTTATGGATATGTTGAATGCTAATATTATGTGACTGACTATGACCACACCTACCCAGGGGCAGAATCACTCACTTTTCAGTGGCTAAAGGGAAAAGTTTCTGGATACAACCTCTGAATTTGAAAGAATAATTTGTCCAGGGACAGGTTCATTCTTGTTTGACAGATTTTTTTTCAGTGCTCAGCTTGAAGAGCAAGAGAACCTAGGAGGTTCAGTAGTTAACAAAACAAAAGAATAAAAGTATATAAAAATAATTTAACCCCCCCAACCCCAAACCATAGAACTACAGAAGAATGAAAGCAAAACAAAACTTAAGAAGCTTGAGAAAAAATGCTCCTCTTACCTTTCCTTTTACATTATGAGATACTTGCCTGTGCAGCATTTCTTTTCTCCTTCTCCAAAACTGTAAGACTGCTGTGTGACCTAGAGGCTATTTGGGATTTGCGTTCCTTGAGTCATTGCAGATGGTGATGTACAGAAGTGGAGACTTAGGAACTTCTGCAGAACATTTTCCTGGTGATCGGCGGTAAAAGGTGTGAGCAAAAAATGTTAGCTTGTATGAGTGCTCCTAAAATCCATTTCCTGTTATTTGCACGTGTACTTTCTTCTTCGAGGATCTTCAGTGTGCACAGAGTGCTACACAGTTGTTCAGTTCTAGTCTTCCTGGACAGCATTTTCCTCTTTTATTTCCAGCACCAACTGTGTAACTAATAGCCCAGGACTTTGCATGGCTTGAAAGACTAACAGAACTGTTGGTCTACAGCTTTCTTTCATAGATGCCTTCTTATGTTGTCTCTCTTTTCTGCTAGATACAATACCATTGATTTGGTTAAAAATTATGGTAAAATGCTAATAGATCAGAGTGGGTGACTAAGTAGTCTAGGCAGAGATTATACAATATTTGCTTTTGTTTATTTTTGAAAGGGTATTTCTTTCTAGATAAACCTTAATGATCTTGTAGGGATGCAAATAGCAATGTGTTTGTTAGAGTTGCAAGTAGAAATGTCGATAAGAAAATACCTTACATATGAATATAGTAACAGGAACATTTATAGAAAAAAAGATACATAGTTCTGTTTTCCATTTTACATGTATATCATAATAAAACACAAGCAAAAATTTCAAGGTAATTTAAGAATTAAGGCTGATTACAGAGCTGCCTATTATTTTACCTATGGTGAATTTATTCAGTGGCTTGAACTCAAGACTAAATGTACGTTGAGCCAGAAGCTTGAAACTCAGAAATCTGAGTTGAGGGAGGGAAAGGAAAAAAAACCTTTTTGCTGCTATGAGCAAAGGGACTGCAGTGCAGGAGGTGAGACACTATGTTAACGATTTCCAAAAGAGCAACTTGGTAAAATGCAAGCATGCATTTTATCTTGTAAGACAGAAATGTAAAACTGGAAATACATGGAAAAGCCTAGAAAAGAAGCCAAATTATATGCAAGGAGGTTCCATTATATGCAAGGGGAGGATAAAGAAGGAATCAAATGTGGGATTGAAATGGCAGTTTGGTGGCATCAGTGGAAAAGAAGAATATCGACGCTGGTGAACTCACCAAATTGAGTCATTTTTTACCATGTATGATTACATTAGCATCCAGAGTGATACGATAGAAAGTAATACAGAACTGAATGAAGACTCTGGGGGGAAGGTATGGAAAGCTACAGTTTGCAAACCAGTAATATCAAGATTAACAGAAATTGAGGCAGTAGATATGAATGCTGAGGTATGAAGAAGGAAGAATGAAGCTAAGGATATTGTTCAATGACACCATTATCAGAAGAGATAGTTTGATGCAGAAATACAGGGAGAACAATCTTTGTAGACATTCAGATGAAAAATCTCTCAGATACCAAATAAGCAAATTTTAAATAATAGGAACAGATTTTTATTGGCTTTACTCTATTTAAAACCGAACTGCAATAGCAGTTACATAAAACAGTGTAGGATATATTTCATACAGATACTAGTTCATAAAATTACTCTTACCTTTCAGCTGAAGTGCAGACTCTCTTTGTTCCAACTAGTTTAGTATTTAAAGTAATTTCTGAAGCATAAGCAATAAAAGTTTCTCCCAAATGAATGCTTTCCTGCTTTTTACCGGTCCTTTAATATTTATTTAAAGAGCTATAGGCAGTACTATTCTTGCATTAAATACAATTTATTGACTGGCTTGAAGAAGAAGTACGACTCGGTGTCATGAAAAGCGTTATTTGCCACTTTCCGTCTCATTAGATACTCTGGCTTGTTTCATGGTAGCTTTTAGCTGTTGAACTTTTGAAAGATAACATGAAACATAACAGGAAGCAAGAGTTTGCCTTTTTTTTCTTTTTTTTTTTTTTTGTCTTCTCAGAGGTGGAGTTTACAACTTATATTGCTCTAGTAAAGCAGTGTTTGTATGGGAAAATTTATGATTTAACCAACACAAAAGTCTATCCAGTTCCTTGTCCGCATGCAATCTATGGGACTTGAATAATTACTCAGTTAAATACCATATTTAAGAAAAAAATTAGTTGTCATTTTGCATACCTCAGCAAGTGGGCTGTGTTTTTAAAACCAAAATGTCTTTCATTTATTCCATTATTTTTTTGCCAGCATATAATATGTTTAGTGCAGGAAATTAAAAGGTAATCTTATAGTTCGTGTTTGTCAAAGAGTTTTAGGACTCATTCATATTCCGTACATTCTGCAATCCCCAAACTGATCCCTATTTCACTTTCATTTTCTCCAGTAAGTCCTTGAATGACAGAATTAAATGCCTATGTATGTAGAGAGAACTTAAGGTAAGGAATGAGGACAAGAACTGCTAGAAGAATTTCTTCCTGGAGAGTTTCTTACTCACTGAGCAACAATCTCATGTTTTCGTAGTAATCTCTTTAATGCTGTCCTCCATGAATCTCACATCTCTCTCTTAATAGTAGGATGACTTCAACAACCTTACTAGTACCCTGGTATCCTCCTGGTTAAAGTTGCTGTACTGGTAGGTACAATGTAGCCCAGTTCAAGCCGAGGAGAGAACGGAACCTGCTTTCTCAGTTTGTGTGCACATAGTTAGGTGCTAATGTATTATGTAAAGATGCGTGGCACCACAGATCATGGTTATTAGTGATAATAAGCGAGCCTGTTGTGTTTCATGCTGAACTCAAGGTGTGTGGTGAACACTGCTGCATGAATTGGCTACCTCATGGATTTCTACTTTAAACATGAAATAAGAGCTAAGATGCTCTCAGCTGAAGTGGTGCTGATTCTGGGAAGAATAAAAAATCCAGAAATACAAATAACTATATGAGCAGAAAAGAAGGTGCTTATAGGACTGTTGGTATTAAGATGTAAGCATAGGTTTTTGAAATTCTACTCCTAGACTGGAACCTCTGCATAATACCAAAAAGAAACTTTACATCCTGAGTGCTCTTTGTGGAATCGATGTAAGTTATTCATAAAGATGTGAGGAAAACATCATACTAAAGGTATGATAGTAAAGGGTGAAAGAAAAAATTGTTCAATTCTACTCTCACACTCTTGTATGTATATATGATTCTGTAATACTCACAGAAAATTAAAATGAATTTCTGAGACAGAAAATTGCTTCCAATATGGGACAGCATCCAAAATACTATAACTGAGCTTTTAGATCTAATATTTATGGCTGGAGTTTCTTACATTGGCTGCCTGACAACGTTTGAATAAATATAGCAATGTAGAATAAAAACACTCACCTCTGAAAAGACAGGAGTAAAACTCTTCACTACTTACTCTTTGAAACGGTCTGTCATGTTACTGAGGAAGTGATACTAAGAGGAATTAAGTGTACAGAATTCTGGTGTTGAGTTAAAAGGTACTGTTAATTTCAGCTCAATGCATGCTTTGCTAAAACACATATTGTCTTCCTCCTAGATAATTGCATCCTGGCAGAAAAGAACACCGTATCTTTTGGAAATATGCAAGTTGCTAGGTACATACTGCCAAAACTCGCTAGTGAAAAGTTTCTGCAAAGGACACTTAGAATTTCCCTGTTCACTTGGGACAAATCTCTATGGTTAGCATTTCTGGTTCTAAGAGATGTAGAAGATGGCTGGCGGGGGAAGACACATGTTTAAGTATCTATTTATGCGGCATATATGGCATGTTGGAAGCCAGCAATGGAGATTTTAAGTTGAACTGAGAGCTATGATATTTCCAACTATTCTGTACTTTAAAATGCTGCGATTGTAAATATGTATATTGGAATGTTCTGCAATTTCATATCCAGATTTATGCTGTGTATCATTAACTGATGCACGTTTACACTGAGAGCAGGCCTGAATTCTGATCAGTGAGAAGTTAGCTGACCCCCAGTCAGTCTCTCCTCTGTGTACTTACACCCTTTTTCTCCCAAATGCAAAATTTACAGTTCTGTTTTTCAAAAATACCTAATCAATTCTTTGTGGTGGCCATTTCCAGGTGAGAGGTACTAAGCGAAGCCACTCTTAGAGCTATCTCAAAAGGGGAGAGGAGTTTTTAACATCTAGTTTATATCCATTTGAACCTTGTGGCTAGAAGTTCTCAGGCAGCTTAGGATGAAGTTGCAGTATTACGTGACGGTGCTATGTCTGACTCTATGTCTTGTTGGAATTCCCCATGGACAAAAAGGACTTTTACCAGACCTGCACTCTCTTCAACATTTATTCTAGTAAGTGTTTCTAGGTATATGCAGGCCATTAACAGGTTTTTCAAATAAATTTACCTCCTGTTTGTAAACTCTTTAATCTTGTATGTAATTTTAATCTGGAACCTGTGTCCACATCTTTTGTGCTAAAGCGTGTATTAGCACCTGAGGGGAAAGTACGACAGTCATTGTTGTGTTAGAAAATAAACCCTATGAATTCTCTTCAGGATACAATATAGTTGGAAGAGTAGAAGACAGGCTATGAGGTGTTAGAATAAGATTTTTAAGCAGCACTAGTAATTGATAAAGACACGAATGCTTGTGGAAAACAAGGGTGTAGCATCTTTGTGAGACTACTGTGTACATTCAGTTGAGGTAAACGTGGCCTGGATGGTCCTCTTTTTACTGTAGATGCCTAAGAACAATAGGCAATTGAGAGTGACAATGAAGTTTACTTTAGGTTGTAAGTATCTTACAGTTAAATGTGGTATCTTAAGGCCATACATAAATTGCGATTTGTCAACCTCATTAACCTCTTGTGCGAGGCTAAAGCCAATTCTTAATCCAAAATCACTACCAGTCTGAAACCACTATTTAATAGCCTCATACTGTTTTCTGAAAAAAATGTGGTCTTGCCCAGACAAGCAGGGGCTTCTGCAATGTCCCTGGGGTTAAACAGTATCTTGGCTTTCCCGGTTATGTGAAAGAGATTCCATGCACCCATGGGTAAAACCTTTGAAAACTCATTTAAGTGTGTTTCCTTCTGAATGGGCCCATTATGAACCTGGTCAGTAAGCATGTAGAATCACTGAAATGGAGTTGATGATGTCTCACAGGGAAGGGGCATAATTTCAGCTGTAAATAGAGTACCTTGCTTTAAGTGAAGAATTCTGTTGCATGCCAGTAAATAGAAGCAAAGATCAGTACACCAGAAGGAGAAATTATGGTCCTGAGAGACTGACGACATGTTTTTTAATCTTGTGCTATGTAATTGTAGCTCCTTAATGGATACAGGTTTGATGCTGTTGTAGCTACCTATAGGATTGTTTCCTATCTTCTGCTCTTTCTACACACGGCTCTTCTGCGTTGTTGCTTTTCTATTGCTAATCCTTCCTTCCAGCTCTTTGTGCTTCTGGAATGAAGTTTAGATTGTGCCTTTCACTTGCCTGTTTTGCAGACTTCTCTCTTCTGACCAAATTACTTTTGACTTTAGAAAGGAGTAGAAATACCAGTTACTCAAAAACAATGCTGCAAGTAGGAGGTGTGCCTACAAACAGAGGTTTATTTTTTAAGAGATGTTTGACTTCAGAAAAGAAATATTTTATGTAATAAGCCCTTGGCCTTACTACATGCTTTTAAAATTGAGAGCGTTCTGTGATATGCAGCTAACTTTAATGTAACAGATTGCTTTGGAAAATGGTCTTTTATACTCTGTTTTACATCTCCCTTGTTCTCAGCAAAAGTTGGGAGATACTTCAGCAGTTTAGGATGTCAGAAACTTCCTCCACATTGGAATGGGTGGCTTGTTTTGGGTATGCAGGAAACTAACAAAAAAATACTGGATGTTGAAGTAGTATTATTTAATGAAAATAGAAGGGCTGCTGTTAAATTGGTTTTGTTCTTGTGTCATTTGAACTGTACTTTTAAAAAACCTACTAAATTCCATCTTTCTTTATCTGTCACTTGCTTTTATTTCCTGTTTTCCTTTCCCATTTTCAAGTTTCCTAACTATTAAATAAATGTTGTAAAAGCTTATGAACTGAAATACTTGATGTCGTTTTTTAAATAAAACTTTTTACTGGGGTCTGCTAATAATCAAACTTCTGAAAGGCATTCTTGTCAAATTGCAGTATTAAAATTTTTGCTTAAAGTTATAGACAAACAATAACTACCTTATGTATTTTTTCCCAGATCTTCCTATTGCAAATTTCTGTGAAGCTAATGTAAACATACCTACACTACACAATAAAGGAGGGCTTCTGATAATACAATGTTTAAATAATACACATTTTCCTAGATATATCTTTGTCTGAAGTTGAGTTCTGAGTGATGTAAGTGGAATTTAATAACACATTAAAAAAAAAAGTGTCTGGAAAAACTGAGCAAACAACAGTTTATGTTGCTTATCTCATTCAGATTCTCCATTAGCTCTTTCAATCACTTCATAAAAACTCCTTTATGTATATATCAGTGGGGGACTATTTTTTTCTTTTGAGTGCAAAGGTAATCTAAAATTGGAAAATCAAACCATAACCATTAATCAGGATGCAGCCAATGTCACCAGTGTATTTTAAATAAGGTATCACATAGTAGAAAGGTTATATAAGGTAGAAAGGTAGAATGAATTTCAGCTCAGTCTTTTATAGCTTTGTGGCATTAAAAGTAACTGACATTTATCTGTTTATCAATAATTGCATTACTATGACTGTAATTTAAAATGGGGCTTCAAGGCAATTCACTCTCCAGTATGTTTTCTTTCCAGTCAGTAAGGCAGAAACTGTGGTGAATGTCTCAAAACATAGTGCTTCTAATTTCTCCAGTATTTAAGGGTGCAAAGTTTGGGATTTTCGCAATTGTGAAACAGTTATGAGCATGAATTATTTTATTTGTTTATCAATGCAACAGTGATTTTATGCATGTAAACTGAAAAAAAAAAAAAGGCAACCCAAACCCTGCTAATAGTGTCGGACATTTGGAAAAACTTTGTGTGTTTAGTTAGGTCAGCTTTCTCTTGCTTTATACTACATTTCTCATAGTATGGTCAGTTTATCACTTTTGGCAGCAATTCTTATCCTAGTCAGATGTGTGGTATACGGTCCTTTAGGGTTTTATGCTTCTGCCTAAGATTTCCATTATGTTTATGCTGCTTCTAGAATCTTTACTGTACTTTTAAGCATGGTTTTCAATTACCATCTTTATGCTGTGACATCCAGGTGCTGAGAATTTATTTCTGTTCATGTGGAAGAAGCAGCCTTGGAAAATGCTTATCAGATGGTCTGTATTACAAATTTATATAACACCTACCAGCAGAAACAAGAATGTAGTCTCAAGAGCATGCAGGTATGAGACTTGCTAAAAGAAGGTTGAATGTGTTATTTTTCATCTCAGGCAATATCCCTCTGTGGAAAAGAGCTGTAGAAATTCATTTGGATTACATAAATGTGTGTTTTTCTATAGAAATTATTCTAAAAGCATATATGTTTTATTACAATGTTTTTTAATTTTGAGAGACTTAATTCATCATCTGTAATTCTGTAGCAGGACCACCACATTTAATTGTTGGTGGTTAACATCATATTAAATGCCATGGAATATATTCATAAGAGTTGCAGTATGTATTGTAGTATGTAGTGTATATACATGTTAGACTCAGTTATTAATATTTATTATTTTGGAAGCAGAAGAAATGGTTTATTTGTCTTTTTCAGTTAGATTTCATAGCGCAGTAATATTTTTAAAATGCCTCAGTTAATCAGAACTGACGAGCAATCTAAAAGGCACATGAGTGAATACTGAATTTTGACAACTCTTTAAGATGAAAATGGAGGATGAAAAATGACTGACTCGATTATATATACATCTATAAATTCATGCGCACGTGCATATACATATATATGTATACATACACACTCTTCTTCATGACGGAAGTTGAATGCTGTAGCAGATGCTGTGCAGTGAAGCTTTATATGGTGCAAAGGAACAGGCTTTGTTCACAGTGTGTACAGGTGTGATGACATTTCTTGAAGCAACCTCTATGCTGCTAGTTTTAGTGACAAAGCCTGTGGGCTGGCATCCTCTACGTACCTGTAGCTTACCGATAGCACTTTGGGGCACTGAGTAAATAATAAGCATAAATCCATCATTTGGAGGGAGGGGGTGACTGGAAACAGTCAACATAGATTTACTGATGATACTGATTGCCACATATTCTGTGATAAAACTGCTGGATGAGGCTGTGGATGAAGGAGAGCAGATGTCATTTATCTTAACTTCATCAAGACTTTTTGGACAATGTCTCCAAATTGTCAATTTGGACAATGGCTCCAAATCTTCTTGTGTCCAATTTAGAATGTTATGATCTGGATGGGTAGACAAATAGATGCATAAAAAATGGTTGGATGATCAGGCTTAGAGGGTAATGATTAATGGGTCGTACTCTAGCAGGAAGTCAGTGACAAGGGGAGCACCACAGGGGTTTCCTCTGGGACTTGTCCTGTTCAACACCTTCAAAAAAAAAAACCAAAAAAAAGGAGCCCATCTTACCATGAGGCCAAAGAGCATCTTTCCTACCAGTAAAGCTGCAGGGGCTGTGACCTAGTTGTTCTCAGCTATTCCGTCTGTCCTCAGGACGCTGTAAAATGCCTGACATTGGGCCGAAGAGAGAGGCTTTTTGAACAAGAGTCCCAAATTCACATGCATGAAGGGTGGCTGACACTGTAAAGAGCCCCAGCTAAGGCTGCGCTTCCATCTCTGGGTATACGCTGCCATGTTGTGATATGATCTTAGGGAGCTGGGTCAGCTTGTCAGCTTTTAAGCCATTCCTGTCTCTGTTTTGATACCCGAATTGCTCTCCCAATTTGTACATTTTGACTTGTGCTTCTTTTTCAAAATATGCCTCTTTTAATAATATTGAATATTTCTAATTTAGAAATTCATATATATATTGATGGATAGAAAAAATTAGCAAAAAATGCCCTTTTGCCAGTATGCCTTTTGCCAATGGAAAATGACAGCATGTTTGACATGTTAAATTACTGTGATGATTCTGAAACCCAGTAATGTGTATAGAATTTGTTTTAGTTCAGATGTAGTTTCCTTGATTTTAGGTGGTTTTTTTTCTGTTTCTGTTTAAAATGAAAGCTACACAGCTCTTCTGGGGTTCAGCTTCCATCTTTTTATTTGTTCCAGTGCATTGTTAAGTAGCTTTCTGTAACTAAAAGTCAGCGTGTTGTTTAAGTCACAGCTTATCCTTTTTACAAGAAAAATACCACCTCATATGCTTCTGGTTTGATATACCACTTTGGAAGGCCTCTAGCACCTGATCCAAGGCTCACTGAAACCTCTGAAATTTATTTTTTTCATTGACTTCAGTGAACACAAGCTCAGCAGTCTATAATGAAGCACCTTCGGTTTTTCTTTTGTGGGAAGAAATACAAAATATTTTTCAGACATAAATCAGAATAGTCTTCATTTTTTCTATCCAGGAAAATAGAAGTAGCAGAAAGCAACCTGGTCAGGTTACTCAGGCCAGTGTTGCCAAATTCTTAGCAGGCTTACGCTGGAGAATAGGAGTGAAACCACATCCAGATGACTCATCACAAACGCTATAGGTGGTTGTCCAAGAAAGCATCTGATAACTCTTTGGCAACACCAAGAGCCTGCTAGAGCCCATTTAGCATTCCTCCATTTGTCTGTGATGCGGTTAGAAAAAGCAGCGATTCCACCATAGCATTTATGTCATCTTTTCGTCTGAGTCAACCATTTTGAAGAGAACGGAAAATGTATAGAAATTTGTGGCAGTAAAACAGGAGCTCTTTATTTTTTCCATATGTACAGAACTAGAGTACCTAAACATATGAGTATAGGGTCATGAGACAGTATGTGGTATATTGTAGCTTCCTAGGTAGTAGACGTGAAGCTGTTAATATTATGATTTGACTGATGGATTTTTTCATTGCTTTTACTGAATTTACAGTAAAGTTTACATTATGCCAATTGCTTGTAGTTTGGTTTTGGTATGATTTCCTTTGCTCAAGAGCTTTTCTGAACAAGTCAGTACAGCAGCACGTATATGAAATTGTAAAGAAGAAGCAATTTTCACCTTTTTATTGAACCTCTTTTTTTGTGTTGCACAGCAACAGTGATTTTCTATCATAGGATTATACTGATTCTGTGCAAGCTTCGAGGTGACAGTGTTTACCTAATTGAAAAAATAATATTACATGTTCTGGCCTACTATCTATTTAATTCTTTGAGCCAGGAATATTGAGTGTGAATTTCTAACATCTTAACTATTTGTCTTAAAAGTTTGCCTTTTACAGTAGAAAGAGTGCTATTCTTAAAAATTCTTTTCATGCCATGTTTGTGAGTTATGACAGCAGAAATGCACCAAATCATACCTGATGACTGAGGGTGCATTTTGAAGGAGTTACACACATTTAGATAAGGCCTAACACTGGTCTTTGGGAGACTGTGATGACTGGAGGATAGGAGTTTAAGGCAGTAAGGGGAAATGATTCCATTCCCAGCTTTGTCACAGACCTCTGTGTGCATAACACCGATGAAATTACTTCTCTGTAGATCACTTTTGTAATGTGCAAAACATGTATGAAGCCTTTTCTAAGGCATGCGAGTATTCTGGTGCAGAATTAAAGCCCGTTCTGGAATCTGCCTGGGGCAAGCCCTGTGGACTGCGATAGACTGATGAGGAGTTCTGGAGCTTGGAGCGCTCCATCAACACTCCCCAGTGTGGTTTATGTGGTCCCATGCATGCCCTCTCCTACTCAGAGTGGGGATATGTCTACTTTTGATAGAAAGGCACAGAATGTTACTTGCTTCTGTAAATAATTCCTCAAAAGCAACACTGTTGAGCATAGGCAAGACTTTGATGGTAACCAGCAAGGAAGACTTGAAGAGTGGACAGAAGTATTGTCCACGCAACTGCAAGTGCCAGTCTGCTCGTTATCTGTATTTCCATAATGGTGGTTTTATATGCTACAGAAGAAAATTTAAAACATGAGATTTCTAAGTCTTTGATAAATAAAAAACTTGTCAGACTACCTGTCAACTACTGTATCAGGCAGAAGTAATTGTTTTTGTTGTGGGACTTTGCATCTTGGATTAGGAAGTGGCAGTCTCTCCTGGCTGCACGTCGTAAAGTAAAACCAGTTGTGTTGCAAGATATTTATGGAGTCCTTGGATTTGAGGTCAGTACCTAGTTCTAAAAAGAAAACCATATTCATGTTTAAAAAGAGACTGGATGATATTTCGGTTTGCAACCAGTGTATGATGTCTCCTTTCTAGTAATTTGAAGCAGAAATTAATGTAGCTTGATTGTTTAACAACAAACATTAAAAAAAAAAAATGTATTCAAGTTGGAAGTCTTTTTGATACTTCATGACAATGACAACAACAAACATATCCCTCTTGAAATGGATTAGTCTCTGTCTGTACACAGACTTCAGCGTACAGGCAGTGGAAAACTGTTCTAGTTCTGCATCAGTCCCTGAAAAAAAGACACTTGCTTTAAATGTGGAATCACCCTTATGCAGGGATTTAGAATCAAAACGGTAACATCCTGTATTAATGTAAGGTAGTAGATTGCCAGGAAGAACTCTTAAAATGCTGTAGATACTTTTGACTGCCTGTGTGACTCAGCTTGTGACCAATCTAAGCAGTAGATTGAACTGAAGAATCTCTAAAATGGGTGGGTCACCCTTGTGCAAAACTTCAAATACTTCATATGGAAAGATTGAAGGGGGGCTGCTGTAATTTTTAGATTTTATTTCCACCATTCTGTATGAAAAATGTTTCAGTGAAATCAGGACAAAAGAATAAAATGTCAAAAATTCTGAATTTTGAAAATAAGAATTTAGTAGTTCACCTTCTGAAGATGTTATTATTAAAAGCACACAGAGATCTGATTTGCAAGATCCACAAATCAATTTTACCTTGTGCTGGCAGGGCTAGCTATGTAACTTTGAAAATTGGTCCAAGAATCCCCTTCTGTGTATCCCTACATAGCAATGCCCTGTGCTTAATCTGAGATTAGAAATAACATGTACTGGGTGTATGCAAAGGCTGTCTCAGGGACTGTTGCAGAAGTGGGGTATCTCAGAAGCCCATGAAGTCAGCAGGAGCTCTGTATCTTTGGCCTTTTTCACTTTAATGAAAATGCTTTCTTTGTCATTTTATGAATTTATGAATTTATGCTTTTAATCCTGTCCACTTATATTTTAGAATCAGGATGTTTTGTAGTTGCAAAATTAAATAGATGAAGTCATGAAGCTGAATCTTTAAAGAAGTAGAGCTTTTGCAGTTTGATTCCGTTTCCTGCAGGAAAAATGTGCTTGCTATGAGTCTGAGGCTAAGTTTAAAAAAATATATTGCAACACGTACCTTTTGCAAAAAGCTGTTCGGCAGAAGGAGAGGACAAGAGTGCTCCTTCCTTTTTAATGCTTCCTTTGGGAAGCAAAATGGGAAGAGAATCCTATGTTAACCTTTCCATCAGACCTACTTATTGTAAACCACGGGTTTCGCTCAAAATTTAAATTTGGATCAGATTTTCATATATTTTATAATTTTGTAAGCATTTGTGATGATTTATTCTGTGCTCCAACTTGCATCTGTTTTCAGACACCAAAGGAGAAACTTACTATGGCATCTGGAGGTCCATTTGGAAAAGGAATGTCTTTACCAGTCTAATTACTGGTGTAGTATGTGGGACTAATTCATCTTCCTTTATTGTTTAGTCCCAATACTAATAATGCCTTTGTCATTGAACAGCTGAGGAGTTCACAGTTACTCAAGCAGTACGAGACTGTAGGTTTGGGCTCTGCTGACCGTTACAGTCCCACTGTGTGTGCCATACCGTGTTACTTTATTTTAACTTTCAAGTTGCTGTTGTAGGAGTTCCGGTATGGAACTTTTGTACAGGGACAAATGGGAGTTCTGGTAAATTATCTTTTTTCTTCCAGGGTTAGTTGGCTTTTTCAGTACTTATGTTTGGTTATAAAAGCTCCCAAGTAGAAAATTTTGTCTTTTTGCCTGAAAAAGTGAAGTTCATTTTAAGGTTAATTGAAACCTATATATGGATTGCTAAGGAAGATAATTCACCTACTGCTACCTAAAACTATGTTCCAGTTTGTGTTTCATTTGAGTACTGCGTACCAAGTCTGTCATATTAATTAAGTTATGCTACGCTCTCATGGTATAGTTTTAATCCAAAGAAATGAATACAGTGAAGGCTGTTAAATACGATCAAAACTCCAGTATGTATGCTAATGTTACAGAATACTCAGAAACGTTTTGTTTTTAAGCAGTCTAATCTTATGTAATTGTACTTTCTTGGAAAAAAGACTTTAATCTTGCTCTCATCTGTTTTAAATGGCCACCTTTTGTTAGTGTAATAGTTATACAGTTAATGCCAATTTTTGTAATGTTTGACTTTATCACTGATAACATTAAAGATTATATCACAGTCTTGAAGAAGGGGGTAGGGTTTTTTTTGTTTCAGTAGTAAATACTTTTGGTAAATAAGAACACTGTGTTCCAAAGAATTTTTTTCCAACTGTGAATATAAAATGTTGTTTCTGTTCTATTTCAAATTGGGGGGAAAAAAAAAAAATCTACTAGGTATCTGGGGTTTTTCCTTGTCCCAGTAGTAAACTTACTTTTTCTTTTTAGGGACGTAACATTCTCCAACCATTTTATTTTATGTCTGAGAGTTTTCTGAAGCCTTTCAAGATTTTAAGAAGTATTTTTATACCATTTTGCTTTCCAGAAAGTAATAATTTTTGTCTTTAAACATCGGAAGCTATGCCAAGCCCCCTCCTTGTCACCCTCCTGATACACCTTTTAATACTCCAATCTGTGGTAAATTTGTCAGAGAGGAGACTAAGGGGCCTGTTTTGTGGAATTTGAAATGCTGACAAGTCTGTCGACACTGGATGTGCGATTGTCCCTCGGAGCTTACATCCAAGTTTGTTGTACCAAGCAGAGAATAGAATGTGGGAGAAGTTATTCTGAGTGTGTGTGCGTGTGATTGCAGTTTCCAAGGAGACCACCTTCTTTGTCTGGACATGTCCAAAATGATTGCCTAATTGATCTCATCATGCGGGACACTCTGTCTGTCTGTCTGTCCGCTTCTCTTGTGCGTTCTTTCCTCCGCATTGTTAATCAAAAAGCAAAAAATGAAAAGTTACTTTCTCGAAAAGAGCCAAAGCCATTCGTCTGCCCAAATGACGCGTTTGGACCGTCCTTTAGTCAAAACCAATTGCTAGTGTGTCACCAGTATGGATGTGAAACATGTTGTTGCTAGTATTTCTTCACAATCTGTGCTATAACTTGTGCATAGATGATGCTAAGCGCCTCTTTGAAAGAGACAGCTGTTAATGCTACTACTGAATTTCCACTAATTATAAAATGAAAGGACCGGCTCTCTTTTCCTTCTCAAAGCTCAATAGTCTAGTTTCACCGATTAAAGAACCAACAACAAAAAATCCCCCAAAACACAAAAAGCTCAGGGAAGGGGAAGATGTCAGTTAGCGACAGTGCTGAAAAGCATGCTGATGTGCTTTTTTTGTTGCTTGTGGTTTTGTTGGTACTGATGATTTGCTAATGAAAGCCAAAGCTCTTTCAAATTTAGTTCCTCGACACTGGAACTGGAAATGAAGAGCTCAAGTTTAAAAACATTCTTGCTAAAGGGAGGAGAAGATTGCAGAAGGAGGTAAGAACAAGGTGCTGAGGCAAAACTGGGGGTCATTGAATGCTGCTGTTCATATCACTCAGGAGCACAGGGGACTTAAGCCAATACTCACTTTCTTGCTAAGGAAAGACTCCCGTTAAGTTCAAGAGAAATTTAACTGGAACTATGGACACGGAATATTATTGAGACAGAAACTGAAGTTACATCACAATTCAATATGTAAAAAAGCATATTGAAAACATATAATTGAATAAATTAGTCACTACTGAAAGAAAGAATTTTTTAAAAATCCTCTCTAATTTTTTTTTCTAACAGTCCTTTTCCCTGCAAATGCACTCCTTTAAAAAAGATGAACATCAGTTGCATAGCATGGTTTTGTTTGTTTATTTGTAAGTGTCTGTAATCTGTGTAAAACTGGGGAGAGGGCATAGTCTGTGTCAGTTTATCTACAATGTGTCACACTGGGGGTAAATACCAGCTGGTACATGAAAAAGGTCCAGGCAAATGTAAGCCAACAGAAGTAAGCATGGACAGCTTGAGGAGCAGAGCCTGAGAAAATAAGTGGAGTTTGCAGCAGCCACAGCTCTCAACTTTCCTGGTGGCATTTGTTGGGTAGAATATGATTAGTCTGTCTCTTCAAGAAAAAAATCTCAATGACTGTTAGAGGCTAGCGCCTCTCTGCCTTTACTGTAAACTAGAAAGAAGAGAATAGTTTCACAAGCCTTTGATCTTGCCAGCTTTTACTCCTGCCTCGCTTTACTCATACGAGCTCCTGTTGAGCTGCTGGGTACAATTAAACATGAATGAGCATCATCAGAGTCTTTGCAATTATACATGACCTTAGCACACGAGGATTTCAAAGTAGTAATTTGCAGGGTTTACAAGTCTTTTTGACAGTGAATATTTTCTCTGTGTTTCGTAAAGGTGAAAATTTAGGCAATAAGCAGCTTGAGGACAACTTAAAGTACTAAGAAGTCCAGGGCAGAGCTTTTATAATTTTATAGACTGAGGGCATTGGGTGGGACAGAGCAGGATGCTGTAAACCTGGGTGAAACAACAGTTGTGGTCAGCACCTGGCTTAATTTAGAGTGGCCTGTTTACAGAATGTTGTGCTGATGGGAAGGTACAGTACTGTGGCTACGAGCCCTAAATGTCTGTTACAAGTTCTGTGGTCTACAACTCTGGGGAAAATCCTGAGCTGTATTTAATTAAAGCATGACAAATGGTGCATTTGAAAAAATAAGTGTCTCTTCTCCTTTCTGCCTCTCCTCTCAAGTTCTGGCCAAAACCTGAGGAACTTCATATCTCTTCTGTTCTGCAAGAGTGATATGAAGAAAAGCTAGCAGGACTCATGAGCTTTTGAGTGTCTTATGTTTTAGCAAAGAGGGAAATAAAATTTGTAGCTACACTGGATATTTTTTTTTTTTTTTTAATAATTCCTGGTTGAACCTACTTGTATTTCATGCAAACATGGTACTCTTGAACATAGTCCATCTTATAATGGCTGAGCTGTGAGGCAGCACTTTATGAAGTTTTCTGGAGAGACCTGTTCCCTCTGGGAATATAACAACCTGCGGCACAATAGCAATAAGGAGAGCTCTTGCAGGGGAGCAGAGGTGCTGCTCCCTCCTGAGAGTGAAGCTGAGAAGCAGCTCTCGCATCCAGTGCATGCACCTGCACCTACCCGACCTGAATCAACAAGCTTCCCAAGTAACGCGTGCCTCTATTTGGAATATGGCATGTTTGCAGTGCTGCACAAAGAGAACTGCTTTTATTTGACATTATGGTAATTATATAAACATTTAAAATAGACTTTTCTCACTCACTCTTTTCTCACTCAAATAGGTCTTTCTGAGCAAAAGGTTGAGACCTGACAACGGGCTTTTAGCATACATTTGAAGAAATCTGGTTTCTCTGTTTTATCTGTATGAGATTCAACTGGTTTTGAGATGTGAAGATAATGTGTCCGTGTATTACACAGACCGCTATGTCAGAAGTCACAGCAGTGCATTGGCACAACTGCCCTGTCACTTGCGCACAAAAATATTGGGCTCTCCAAACATACCTGCCTGACTTCTGCCCTTGTTTAGTAGCTGCCAGAATAGACAGGCTTAAACTTTTCTTCTACTCGGTACCCTCGCCTCCCAGTCATTCTACTCCCTTTTCTTAGCTCCTCCTGCAGCAAACAACCAAAAGATGTTGGACGAGGTCAAGCTCTCAAAGGGTGCTTCTGACTCACAGAAAATGTATTTATTCAACCAGATACACAAATGAAAAAGCTTTAGTTAATCTATCTCCTGGTGTTTCTATGCTTTCCATCTTTTAGATTCTCCAGTACGATATTCTGTGCCAAACTTAGGCAGACCCAGTCTGGCAAAGCCTTTTTTGTGTGAGTGGTTATTAAACTGAAGTTAATGAGAATAATCATATAAGTTAGAACTTTCACCTAGGGCAAATTATTTTTTAATTGCTATTTTTAAAGTATATTCTATAGGACTTTGACAAACAAAATCCATTTTAGGAACCTATTTGAACTAAAGAAAAGATTACAAGAGCTCTTTTTTCAACTTATACGTAGCAGATATACATATTTTGTATTTGGCACTTACTTAACCTTTTCAGTACATGATTTCTGTTGTGATGATAATCAAAAAGAGTGAACATCTTTTTTCAGTATTAGGAAATATTTTTGTATTTGATTAAGACAGAGAATAATTTGCCACAGCATCAGGCAAGTCAGGAAATCAAAGCATTGACTTTTTACACAGCCTGATGTCTTCCAGAAGTAAAGCAAGCTGTGCACAAGCACATAACAAACACAAGACCGGAAGGCACAAATGGGATTGTCATTCTTCCTCATACACTGGAAGTTAAGAAAGTTATTGAAGAGGTAGATTTAAATTAGGTAACTCCTGCAATTTTTTGTGTTTTAATATTTTATTTCCCCTTCTGTGTCTATAATTCTTTCTGTAACTGATTTCATAGGCCTTTTCTGGCATTTTCCTTTTTTCCATAACAGTGAAGGCTATTCAGTTTAAATATGTGGTCCTAAGGGTACGTGGAGCTGAGAGAACATAGCAAATACGTTAGTCATTTTACCCAATTTGAGTATTTTGTCAACTTCTTCTCTCTCACCCACTATCTTGTGTAGAACATTGATGTTTTCTTATATCTGAATGTCAAAGGACTGCATTTTCTGACTTGGATAATATCACATATGTGCAATTCAGACCTTTTTACCCCCTCCTAAAGCTGTTTTCCACTGTCCTGAGAGTGTAAGTGCTAGGGGCAGGACGTTTTGATCAACCACACTACTCAGCAGACAAGAATCAGTACATTAAGGCCACTTTTTCTCACTCTCCGTTCTTAGTATGTAAACTTTTCCAGTCTCAGAAAGGAGTCAAAGGGTATCACTTTTGCAAAATCAGGGCTGTGTAAACTTTTCATAACAACAGAAGAATTTGGTTAGCCTTGCAGAGTATTAGGAGCCAGAGATGTGTTTTCTGAGACCCACCTGGAGTACTAGCGCTGTATGATCTGCTCATCTAACAGCAAACTACCATCGCTGAAGGTGTTGATGATAATTAATTTAATTGTATCACCTATGGCATCACTTGTTAGATTGCCTCTGAAAATCAGGTGTGAGAGTAATACTACTTCGTAGACATTCAGCAAGTTACAATGAAAAATTAATTCTCAGAATTATTCCTTCTCCATTTCCCTTATGTTTTTCTAATTTAAACATTTCTAAAGAAACATGGGAAACAAAAACATTCATAATGTTATGGGTATTCTGGTTTTGCTACTCCCATGATAATGTAGCCAGAAGTTCAGAAGCAGAACGTTCCATCTTAGTCCAGTAGAGATTTCAGAGCTATTTCTATATTTGTCATACTGATAACTAGTCATTATTTTATTGTGCTAGGTAGTGTACAAACAGAAAAAAAGATGATCACTGCTTTAAAACTTTTACATCTTTCTTTCCCACTGGTACTTGTCTAAGTTTTGTGGTTGATATGATGCTTATGGCAAATTCACATGGTGTTCCCTGGTGATCATGATTTTCACTGTATCTTCCTCCTCTGTGTGTAGGATAAGAAACTAATTAGGTTTGTCTGACTAGCTCACTCAATCCTGTGTGGAAGTAGATGGTATGGGCATGGAGACGGTAGGAGTTAATTAAGAAATATAAGTTGAAGATGTCTAGCACCACCGCAACCGAGTCTATTGTCAGCTGCTGCCAGCAGATCTTTGCAGGTTATCTATTTAATGGCAGATGCCCTTTGCTTTGTATCCCAGAGTCTTGGTTCCCAGTTGAATATGTTTCAAGCTTACTGCTTGTCATGACCACCATCCCAGCAGAGCCTGCCTGCCTTCGGATGAAAACCCTGGGCATACAAGTGGAGAGGGAGCTGCAGAGCATATCTGCAATGTTCCTCGGGCTTGGGTGATCAGGAAACTTGGGCTGTCCCTCAATATGGACAGGGTGTATGAGACTGACCAACTACATCTAGGAGTGTTGCCTACATTTTTCAGTCTCGGCACTGCTGCTTTTTGGCACCTAAGGCTCTTGGAGGATAACTCTTTTGCTGAATATCATCAGACTTGCTCTTTGTCCCGAAGTTAAGGCTTTCGCTGTCTGGAGGAGGAGGCACTTACTTCCTGAGCCATAGTAAGGGGATCATCTATTTTTCTCAGTAGTTCTGGAACAACAGTTTATTCTTATGTGTGAGCACGTAATGTCCTCATGTAATATGTACACACCTTTGGACAATATCCTTAAATAAACCGTTACTGGTCATGGACCTTTGACCGTGTAGCTGGTTCATCAATACATAATCTCTGGAAGAGCTTTCATAATCTCTTCTAGTAACTTAAAGCTACTCTTAACAAGACATGCATGCACACGCACATATATCTCTGCCAGGGAGCTGTTTCATTTCTTCCCCCCTTGCATATGTGGAATTTCTCCCCCAAATTATTTTGGCCCAATGCCCAGGAGTCCACAACAGTCAATGGCTCAGTGGCATGTTTAAGATCTGCATGAAACAGTCTTTATGCTGTTGGAAAGGAGAAAGTCACAGTTTTTGGGACACATGGCACTTGTTACTAGGGCTCTCTAGAGAAACAGTCTTAAAATAATGAGTTTTGCACATGAAAAAAAGCTATACTGGGTATAGTTAGTGATTTTTTTAATATATTATTTCTATTTTTCCTTTTACCTCTGAGGGTTTTAGAGGCAGACATACCATATTGTAGGAAAACAGAGAGAAAATAACAACGCTCATGATATTTTCATTGTATATGTAGAAGATGTCATGCGTGGTGTTAATGTTTTATCGGCATTCATTTCTGATGATCTTTTATTGCTCTTGGCTCTACAGTTTAGGGGTCTTGTGGTTAGCAGAATAATAGAGATAAAGCCGCTATACCACAGAACTTCCATTCTTTGTAGCTTCTGCAGTATATTTACAGTGTGTGGATAGAACTTACTGTATAAATTACATCTTTTCCATCTTTAAGCACAAAGAGCAATGAAAAAGATTTATTTATAAACTGGGTTATAAATACACACATTTTTCATAAAGGCACATTTTTTACCCACTGAATTGGAAGTAAAGGGATAAAAATTAATAATTGAAATATTGATGACAATCCAGTGAAGATGGTAATTGTTTTCCTAAATGCCTTAACTAAGAAGTCAGTTGTATGTGGAATTTTATACTAAGAAGGCAGGAATGAGAATGCTTTTCTTCTAAGTGTCTGGGTCTTGTAGCAGCTTTTCTTTGTGCTACACAGCAGAGGATTTAGGCCCATGGAACTCTTTTTAGAAATGCACTGGAAGTTATCCCAAAGCTTTAATGGACAGTAAAATACTCAGAAGTCTCTACCTTGAAATTATAATCATACAGCACAAGGGCTGCACAAAGGTGATCTCTATGAATGGAACTGCCACAAGAGAAGTAACAACCTTGTAATTTCTTCACATTTAGTGAACTCTGCCTGTAGTGAAATAATCCTGTATTAAATACTGTGTTAAACCAAGAAGGCGATGAAACTAACTTTTCATTAAAGATAATGAGAAACAATGTTTTCCCCTGTCGTCAGATGTCTGTGTTTTTAAATTGGAGAGGAAAACCCAAGAAGTGTAAGTGAAGTAAAGGGACGCTCATGTAGTGACATTTTTAAGTGGCTGCTCAAGTCAAGTATCAGAATACAAATATTGTGATATAGATACTAGAGTACATATACTGTGCCAGATGAACTTCAATACCTTTTGTTTTGTATATGAATTATTTTGTTAGAGGCAGTTTCAGAGGAATAAATAGGAAGAATTTGTCTTTTCTCGTGAGAGTACATTTTTTTTTTCCCCAAGAACCCATGAGGATTTGCACTATCTAAATTTTCTTATGCTTTCTTACTGTTGGCCTGAACAGAAATTCCATGTAAGTACTGAGTAACCTACCATGCATCACATGTTTTTTGGCATTTGGTGGTGTCTTTTGCAAAATGTTTTTAAATGTTAGAAGTGTTTCAGTTGTGAGATTTCTTCTCCAAGTCAAAACAAATTTCACTAAGTTCCCATGACAGTCTGTTAAATATGTTAATGCATGTTACTTAAATATGGTGCAGGTATTTGTTATGGCTGCTTACGAAAACTGGAACAGAAGTCACAGATTAATACGGATCCTTGAAATCTGCTTTATGACTTGTGAAAAAATAATTTTTCTGGTATGAGAGTAATAAGTACAAAGAAATGTGTGGCTAAGAAGGCTGCTGTTGTATTTAATACCGTATTCCCCTTTGCATCAGGCAAGGCAGATGTTGTCCTTGGAGGATTTTACAAAACTTGTAAATAATTTGTGCCTCTACAAATATAGGTTGTGTAGTATGTTAGTTTGTGTCTTTAAATGTGCTATATCTGTATTCTTTAAATAAATCTGGGATGCATGCGCATCTGATAGTGATGGCTACACTCTTGACACTTTAGCTCACTAAGGGCTCAATTCCTCAGTGTTTTTCCTCTAGTGTGTTTAGTCCCACATGATTGGCCCTCATCTACGTTACAGCTTTCTGAAATTTGACGGCCTTTGTATGCTAAAGCCAGAAGACCTAGAGCTAAGTATCTACAGTATTCAAAACCTGGAGCTAGAGCAGATTTGCAAAACAGATCAACACCAAGAAGCTCAGTGCTTTTAAAAATTTGACCACTCTGTTCTCTGTGTGTGAGAGCTGGATGCTTCTGCAAAGCAGGCCTTGACTAAGAAAGATGATCTTCTTCAAAAAATGTGACCCTAAAGGGCTTGGCAATATCTATTCCACTTATAGCATAGAGCTCCAAATTCTTGAGTTGTCTGTTCTTGTGTTGGGAAACAGTCTGTCCTACCCAAGGGAGTGTGGCCTGACAGAAAGAGCATTGAGATAATAAAAATAAAGTGCATTCCATGATCCAAAAAAGGGCAGATAGAAATATTTCTAGCATAAATTACTGCTGGTTTTTGCTGGAAGAAATTATGTTGTAGGAGGATGTTAGACATTTACCTTGTTTGTGTTGCTTTTTCTCATCTGTTTTAGACCAAAGAATGAGGTTCACAAGTAGCATTATATGTATGTATGTATATGGAATATAGGGCTATTACAGTGCCTTCAGATTGAACCTGTAATTCACGAGTAGAATGTAATGAAAACATATTTGCCCTGTGCCACATACTGTAATATTCTTACATGTGGTAAAGTTAACCATCCTTCTTTCTCTCAGATCAATACCATGAGCATTCCAACACAAAGGACACCGCTATGCATGAATGAAAGTAGAATATTGTGGCAGTTTATAATAAACACTCTTACTTTCACAATGAACAAAAATTTTTCTTTCTAGGCTTTCACTGTTAAACTATTGTTATCTGGGTATCTGATATGCAGTCTAGGTAAGTGAAAGAGACTACATCTAGAAAATTCTTATCAGCATGCATGGACCTGATAGCCATATGCAGTGATTTCAGGTATATAAACAAAAAGTGTGGCCCAAAGCCCATTTTGATGTTCCTGAAGCATAACTTTGAATTCTCTCATGTATCCATGTGGGTTTTATATTTGTGCTAGAAATGAAAACATGACAAAACATAAATGTAGTAGAATGAAAGCAACCCGCAAAAAGCAAAAGGGATAGTTAAACTAAAATAATTGGGCCTCAGAGAGAAGGTAATGCTGTGTTGCTACTGTTACACAAAAAATAAGCATAGGAAGGATGAATCAACTTTCTAGAACAGAAAGTTGTTGGAAAGAATATGATCACATCAATGTAGAATGATTTTTGAGGCTACTGTAGTTTTTGAGAGTAGTGGAGTATTTTAACATAGCTCTCTGATCATTCCTGTAGTTCCCAGTTTGGCCAATGTCTTTTTTGAAATGGTCTTAATGCAGTATACAGAAATATTAATTTAAAAGGCAGGTAGAAGAAGTTGGCAGTTAAAACCATCCAGAAGATTATCTACATCAAGACCATACCATTGTTTTAGTTTCCCACATAAAGGAAATATGTAGGTAGATTCATTTTTTGAATAAATAAGAGTATGAATGTCTGCAAGTCTCAGTGTAAAAAAATCCAGAAGATTGCCTGGAGCAGGAGCATATTATTGTCCTTGCTTTTCCCAGTGATGGCAATAAATAAATAAATTCATTCTTGGAATAGTGAGGGTGTAACTCCATGCATTTACTCTGGGATTCAGTTTGAGACAGTATGTGAATTCTTTTTCTTTTCTCCTGATTCAGTTGTTTCTAGCATGATCTGCCACAGTCTCAGAGAAAGTGACTTAAATTTATTCAGCATTATCATCTGTGAGTGAACAGCCTAAAAATGAAAATGCTTCTCTTAAATGTGAGATTAATTTACAGTATTTTGTTAATGGCCATTTCCCCCCCCTCCCCATGATGACATCTGCGGTACACTGTGACAAACTGGCGAGCTCACAAGGATGTGGAACAACCTAGGTGATTTACCGCAGCCTAAAGCAGGCGTGGGAAATGCCTCCCACTTCACAGGCATGCTACAAACCCACCCCAGTGCAGAACAACTGATGTAACTCTGTCGCTTGGCTGTTCGATTCAGCTTTTGGAGACTTCCTAATGATCCATTCCAAATGTTTTGGCCGGGCAACCCTTTTGTACAACTGGCTATATAACCCTGCATTGCCTCCTGTTTTGTGGTATTACAGATAGTATTCTTGTGACGCTGGGTTTGACTGTATTTCTAAAAATAAGAGGGAGCGGTCTTTTACCTCAGTCATGAACTTACTTACGGGAATATTAGAAAAAGTATCTGAACACAAGAAAGCATCTTAAATTAACAGAATGAATAATCAGAAAGACTTGTCTCCCTAGTAATATGTATGTGAGTCTCATGCTAATTGTGCAAATTTCTTAACATTTACCCATCAGTTCCTAAAGCTCTGATCTATAATTCATGACAACAACCTGATTTACAGCAAAGACCAGAAATTAAGAGAATGGATCCTACTTTCATCAAAGGCAACAGCAAAACTTGAACCGACTTCACTGTAGTAGGACAACACGCTATTCCTCAAAATCCATCAGTATTTTCAGCATAAACCATTTTTCATGTCTTCTCTCCCAACATCATTTGATTCAAGTAGTGAGCTGTATGTATCAGTGGTGGCATCAGTGTAATATTAATAGTTAAATACATTTTAGTAAGTTACTGTAATAGGTCTGGGGCCTGCATGGATCCTAGATCCAGCACTCACAAGTCTACACTGCAGCACCATTCCCAAAATTGACCTTTGGGTTGACTAATGAAGGATGCTTACGTTGTATTTGGAGTGGAAGAAAGTATAGTCGGGAGGAGGATCCTTTAGATCTTCTGTGATCTGATTGCAGTGGCATAGGATTTCTGTGCTGCTGCTCATGCTGCTGTGTTGAAAATATGGAAATGAGCTGTAAAAATTGTTCTGGGGAGATGCAACAATTCGTTTTTCCAAAGAATTATATTGTCCCCTTTGCTTTACAAAATAGGGACAAACAGCCCAAGGGAAACACTGTTTATAATACTACGAAGAATAAACACCTTCTTAGAAAAATGTTAGCAAATGTAAGCGGGAAAAGCGTTTCCTGGAAATTAATACACTAAACTAAAAATTGACCAATTGAATTTTTCTTCAAAGAAAATACTGACTGTGACACAGCAAAAGCCACAGAAGTTGCACCAAATGCAAAACAAAAAGAAGTCCAAACTAGACTTTTGACTGAAATGTGTTAGAACTATCAAACATTTAAATTTCAATGATCTGATCAGGACTGTTAACATTTTTTTCCCCATAAGTTTTACTGTTTAAATTAATGGGAAATTGCTGCTTTTAAGTCAGCTGCACCTGAGAAACGTGTTTTTATGTTTCTAACCATGTGTAACTTGATCTGACAGAACTTCACTGATACTGCTTGCTCCAGAATGCCTGCACATCCCAAATCCTATAGCAAAAGCCCTCCATGGCACTCATCCTGAAAGCATACCTTCTCTCACTGTCCTTTTAAAATTAATCATTCCCTTCTTATATTTCTATCAGTTGTTTGTTTATAATATCCTGAGAAACACAGTGTCAATATGAGTTGTCCCTTTTATGCAAAAAATTTACCAAATGCATACAATTTTATATGGGGAGGTGACCAGGATGAATCCATACAAATAGCCTATAGTTTCTAAATTGGGAAATGAAACCAGGCCACGTTAGTGCTAGCAACCCAATAAAAAGCCTTCTCTCCAATCGCGGGGAGGGGGGGCAATTCCTCGGGCTGAGTTTGGATTAAATCCTCTCTACAGTCCTTGTTTATTTGTTTTACTTGTTCTTTACACCTTGTCTCAACAAGCCTGCCTGCATAGACTTAGATGCGGAATTCAAATCGTGTTTGAACTTATCTTATTATTTGAACTTTTTACCCTGGAACAAAATACTGTGTTGAGACCAAGATTTGTTCTTTCTGTCCCAATGTGGGGTAATGCTCCTCTGTTCAAATAAGGATGAGGTAAACTAAAACTGAACCGTGCATGAGAAAATTTGCCAGCTCACAAGAACAGGGACATTTTCTCACATTATCTAATCAGACATACTTAAATTACAGAATAACAGAATCACTAAGGTTGGAAAGGACCTTCAAGATCATCAAGTCCAACAATTAACCCAATGCCACCGTGTCCCCTAAACCATGTCCTGAAGCGCCACATGCACACGTTTTTTGAACACTTCCAGAGATGGTGACTCCACCACCTCCCTGGGCAGCCTGTTCCAATGCCTGACCACCCTCTGGGTGAAGAAATTTTTCCTAATATCGAGTCTAAACCTCCCCTGGTGCAACTTGAGGCTATTTCCTCTCATCCTATCACTAGTTACTTGGGAGAAGAGGCCAACACCCACCTCACCACAACCCCCGTTCAGGTAGTTGTAGAGAGTGATAAGGTCTCCCCTCAGCCTCCTCTTTTCCAGACTCAACAACCCCAGTTCCCTCAGCCACTCCTCATAAGACTTGTGCTCCAGACCCCTCACCAGCTTCGTTGCCCTTCTCTGGACACGCTCCAGCACCTCAGCATCCTTCTTGTAGTGAGGGGCCCAAAACTGAACACAGGATTCAAGCTGCGGCCTCACCAGTGCCGAGTACAGGGGCACGATCACTTCCCTACTCCTGCTGGCCACACTATTTCTGATACAGGCAAGGATGCTGTTGGCCTTCTTGGCCACCTGGGCACACTGCCGGCTCAATGTTCAGCCGGCTGTCAGCCAGCACCCCCAGGTCCTTTTCTGTCGGGCAGCTCTCCAGCCACTCCTCCCCAAGCCTGTAGCGTTGCATGGGGTTGTTGTGACCCAAGTGCAGGTCCTGGCACTTGGCCTTATTAAACCTCATACAGTTGACCTCGGCCCATTGATCCAGCCTGTCTAGATCCCTCTGCAGAGCCCTCCTACCCTCCAGCAGATCAACACTCCCACCCAACTTGGTGTCATCTGCAAACTTACTGAGGGAGCTCTTGATCCCCTCATCCAGACCATCGATAAAGATATTGAACAAGACCAGCTCCAGAACCGAGACCTGGGGAACACTGCTTGTGACCGGCCACCAGCCAGATTTAACGCCATTCACCACAACTCTCTGGGCTCGGCCATCCAGCCAGTTCCTCACCCAGCGTAGAGTACACCTGTCTAAGCCACGAGCCGCCAGTTTCTCCAGGAGAATGCTGTGGGAGACGCTGTCAAAGGCTTTACTAAAGTCCAGGTAGACAACACCCACAGCTTTTCCCTCATCCACTAGGCGGGTCACCTGGTCATAGAAGGAGATCAAGTTGGTCAAGCAGGACCTGCCTTTCCTGAACCCATGCTGGCTGGGCCTGATCCCTTGGTTGTCCTTCACATGCCCCGTGAGCACCCTCAAGATGAACCGCTCCATGATCTTCCAGGCTGACAGGCCTGTAGTTCCCTGGATCCTCCTTCCGGCCTTTCTTGTAGATGGGTGTCACGTTGGCAAGCCTCCAGTCTTCTGGGACCTCCCCTGTTAACCAGGACTGCTGATACATGATGGAGAGTGGCTTGGCAAGCTCCTCCGCCATCTCCCTCAGTACTCTTGGGTGGATCCCATCAGGCCCCATAGACTTGTGGGTGTCCAGGTGGCTTAGCAAGTTCTTAACTGCTTCCTCCTGGATTATGGGCAGGTTATTGTGCTCTCCATCCCCGTCTTCCAGCTCAGGGGGCTGAACACCCTGCAGATACCTGGTCTGGCTATTAAAGACTGAGGCAAAGAAGGCATTAAGTACCTCAACCTTGTCCTCGTCCTTGGAGACAATGTTCCCCGACATATCCAGTAAGGGATGGAGATGCTCCTTGGCTCTCTTTTTGTTGTTAATATATTTGTAGAAGCATTTTTTATTATCCTTTACGACCATGGCCAGATTGAGCTCTAGCTGGGCTTTTGCCTTTCTAATTTTGTCCCTGGTTGACCTAACGAGATCCTTGTACTCTTCATGAGTTGCCTGCCTCTTCTTCCAGAGGTGATAAACTCTCCTCTTTTTCCTGAGTCCCAGCAAAATCTCCCTGTTCAGCCAGGCCGGTCGCCTTCCCCGCCAGCTCGTCTTACGGCACATGGGGACCACCTGCTCCTGCTTCTTTAAGATTTCCTTCTTGAAGCCTGTCCAGCCTTCCTGGACCCCTTTGTCCTTCAGGACAGATCTCACAGTGATCACTTTCTTTGTAAAGAAAGGATACTTCCAAACCCACAGCACAGAAAATTCCATAAGGTTGTATTAGATATTCCCTTAATGGTGTAAGAAAGGCAAGATAGTAAAATACAAAGAAGGGGATGAGGAGATAGGTGGTTTAAAAGCAAGTTTGTGTATAGTCTGTCCTAATTCTGATTACACTAAGGTACAAAAACCTAGTGAGCAAAAAAATGCATAATAGGGGCTAAATTGTGCATGGCTATTTTATGGAAATTGTAGAGAAGCTTCTTGATTGTATTGTTTATGTAAAATCTGCCTTGGCAGCAGAGGTCACACAGCATTCTCCAGCCTTACTGATATGGATTGTGATTGCCTACGAGAGGCTACAGACTGTGGAACCACAGAGGTGTACAGGCACATCAAGGCTGGCAGCCCCTCAAGACGATTAGCTGTGCATGTGCTCCTCTTGCTTCAGAAGAGTTGAAGAAGCTCTCCCACTTGGCAGCACAGTTTGTAGGTCGAGCCTTCCAACTCTGTACTTTGTGCCTCTGACAAATGGGTGTTTAACTGGTGTATCCGGCTACGTGGGAACATCATTTCAGCTTTTCAGCTCTAGTTGTATAGCAGCAGGGCCAACTCTAGTCAGGACCCATTTTGAGTGGTACAGCTATCTATGTACTGAGAGACCATTTTGGGCTGGAGTCAGTGTCAATGAACAGGCTTGGAAAATAGAAGCAGCAGCATCCCCATTTTAGATCTTGGCAACAGTTATCTCAGTTTTCAAGGATCATGCACTTGATCTGAATCAAGGCTGGGAACTGAATTAAAGTCTTAGGGCCTGTTCTATTGTCTTTAACCACGAAATGCTAGTATTGTTGTAGCTCTGAAGCCAGGAAAAGAGCTTACATGCTAAAAAGCGTGAGGTTTTGATTTTTTTCCCTGTTAAATGTTTGGTATATTAGTCCCAATCAATATTGCCTTGCCTTGCCAACAACAAACTTCATTCTTCCAAAATTTTCCTTTTTCAAGCCTCTGTTAGTCAGCATTTCTAATTTGAAGTGCTTATCAGGAAAGCAGCAACTGATGCTGGTCTAGTGATTCTGTGCCCCGTTTCAGCCTCGGAGAACATTGCAAAGCCTCTGCCGTTTTCGTATAGATATAGGTGTAAAAATCTGTGCTGCTTTTGTGATTAAAAAAGGCAACAGCCTGCTAGAAATAGAAAACCACTGACCAAGAATTTCAGGACAGCAGACCTAAAAGGTAGGCTTTCCGAGTACCCAGGGTACATAAGCTGACCTTTTACATGCGTGTTCTTTTGCAAGTGCTCTGTTTTTGCTTTTGTGTCATCTGTGGCCTTCTCAGCTTGCTGAGGTTTTAATAGCATTCAAAGCATTCTGATTAATACCTTTTTATATTATAGCTAATCTCCGCTGTTGATGATTTCCCCATCTGATATGACATAATTTAAGAACCCTTGTACTGAAAAGGCCATTTAGTCTCAATTCAAAGTTGAATTGACTGAAACACCTACTCAAGTATTCTTCTTGCACAAGGGCAAATGAAAAAATCTACTGTTTCCAAATATGCTATGAAACTCTTTTCCCTCTCTTGAACTTCATGTAAGATGTGACATATGTGTGAAGTGTAATGTAAGTTATACTCTGGTTGTGTGTTTTTAGCATCCACTGTGGGTGTACAAGTCTATCTTATAACCATTCGTGAAAGCCTAAATGGGTGCGTGTGCTGGGTTCGGCTGGAACAGAGTTAATTTTCTTCATAGTAGTTAGTGTGAGGTTGTTCTGGATCTGTGGTGAAAACAGTGTTGATAACACAGGGATGTTTGAGTTACTGCTGAGCAGTGCTTACATGGAGTCACGACCTTTTCTGCTTCTCACCCCACCCCACCAGCGAGGAGGCTGGGGGTGCACAAGAAGTTGGGAGGGGACACAGCCGGCACAGCTGACTCCAATGGACCAAAGGGATGTTCCATACCGTATGACGTCATGCTCAGCATACAAAGCTGGGGGAAGAAGGAGGAAAGGGGGGACATTCGGCGTTATGGCATTTGTCTTCCCAAGTAACGGTTACGCGTGATGGAGCCCTGCTTCCCTGGAGATGGCTGAGCACCTGCCTGCCCATGGGAAGTGGTGAATTAATTCCTTGTTTTGCTTTGCCTGTATGCGCAGCTTTTGCTTTCCCTATTAAACTGTCTTTATCTCAACCCACGAGTCTTCTCACTTTTACTCTTTTGATTCTCTCCCCCATCCTGCTGTGGGGGGAGTGAGCGAGTGGCTACATGGGGTTTAGTTGCTGGTTGGGGTTAAACCATGATGATGTGTCGTATCTTTCTTAGCCAGCAGTAAGAATTTTCACTGCTTTTTAAGGAGGAGGAGGACAGGAAAAAGAGAGTGAAGAGAATTGTGTTGTTTACTACTACCAAATTAGCAGTTTTAGTTGTAATTAGCTGGCTGATGGAGCTGTTAACTGTAGCAGGCCTTTTGGAAAATATATTATATGCTACAGTTTATAGTAAACTATAATATGACTAAATAGTTGGAGGTTATGTGAGCTGTATGTTACATTAACTGAGCAGTACCCTGAACCAAGGAAGACTAAGGCAGGCTTTTCTGTATCTGATTTGACTGTTTTGGATAGGCAGGGTCTCTGTATCTACAATAGGCATTTAACAAATGTGTGAGACATCATACAGCCCTGTGTACTAGGGCAATATCATAGCTGGAGACCAGAGTTGGAAGCTCAGCTTTCCGTTATGTACATGTTTTGCCTGCTTTACTATTTTCAGAGTTTAACAGGATAAGATGGAAGTTTTAGAGAAGTTATATGCTTTTAAAACCCCCCTGACCCTTTAAGTTCTTGAACTTTAGTAGGAAAAGATTAAAAAAAAAAAAAGACTGGTTTTTCATATTGAAACAAGTCCATAAAATTTATCTCTGTGCATTATAATGTACACTTTGAAGGTAAACTTCTTTTAATCTGTAGAATAAATTTGCTGCATTACATCAAATCTAAAAGAGACCTTTTACGCACCTTTATGATTCTGCAGAACTACCTGCTAGTTGCTTGTAAGCTGGAATATTGGTAATTTGGCTTCATTCTTCACCCCTCATTTCATCACATGGCAGAATATTGCTGACCCTCTGCAACACTCAACACCTTTAGCAAACATTGTTCTAGAAGAGCCAAAGGAAGATAGTCAGTGTCTTTCCTATTCTCATATTTGCCTTTCTACATGCTTTAGCCCTGCAATGACTATAAACACTGCAAATCCAGACAAATTAGAATCAGTACTAATGCCACTTAAAAAGTATTTTAAAACAAAATAAAATTGGAAGATACAAAATCTATGCCGAAGTGCAGTGAAGAGGCAAATATCAGTGATATTTTAAGGAAATACCTGCTTTTGGTTAACCATTTTTAATTTCAGCATAGTGGAATTTAATTTATTTTTGGGATGCATTGTTGCTTTATAACAGAAGACTAGAGATAGAAAACTTCAGCCTCTAGATGTTAAATGTCTTGTCTCTGGAGGTGATCAAGGATCCTCGTGTAATTACTGTGGAGGTAGAGAATGCATTCTGTCACCTCAGAAGACAACTCCTGTCGTCTTGCCTTGTTCTGCTGCTGTACAGGCAGCCCAAAAGGCAAGTCGCGCTCGCTACCTAACACAGGCAGCTGCAACTCGTGGGATGAATTCCAGCCTAAATACCCTGTAGGCTGCTACAGGCCCAAATCGCCCAAATGTCCAAGAGAGTTGCAGATATGTATCACCTTTCTTAAAGAACATGGCATAATGGCAGATTTTTTAATTCATTGCTGGGAATTCCTCACAGATCTGTTACTTTTTTTGGACATTTTTGGCATCTGTCACTGCATATAAATCAGTTATTCTGAAGTGATTCCACATGTAGCTAAACTCCATTTTAAACCTCCTAGTGTATGCTTATGTGGCAGTTTGGTCCAGAAGGGACTTCCCCCTTCCCTGTTCAAATTCAGTAGCCTTGTACAAGGGTTGTGCCTCACTTTTTGCTCGTAGGTGACAGAAACGTGAGCTTCTCTTTTTGCGCTCTCTTTTAAGCTAGTCCGGGTGGTAGTTGCCTCTGCATTTTTTTATGAACATGGGGGAATGTTTCTGAAATGGTTGTATATCATACGCGCTTTAATGGAAACTTGAGACAAATCTTCTCAACTTTCCTTAACACTCTGTTCTTAAAGGCCAGATGTTGAAAAGGTTTCAAAAATTTATCTGCCATGCTCAGAATCTAAGAACTTGCACACAATCAATTTTATACAGGCAAGTAGTTTGCTGAATGCAAAAAGACTAATGGCAGCTGCTTGGAGGACTAGTGCTCTGGCCTGGATTCTTTCTGCTTTAGGGAGATTAGATTTGGGGACTAAATTAAAGTACCAGAGTAGGAGTTTGCTCAGACTAGGCTTCCAGCACAGTCAGTAGGTGATCTGAATGCTCATCAGGAGCCACCCCTTTTTCTTCGTTGCTTATATACACAGCTTCGGAAAACTAGACGTCTGGATACCTGAATTTAGGTGGCATAAATTAGATACCTGAACTTCTCTGATAAGCGTCAAGATGAAAATGATACGGTTTACCTAATGAATGTTCAAGCAGCGCAAGCACAGGCTGAAGTCTAGGGTCAGACTTAATCACTAACGACTCGACCTAACAAAGAGCACTGAGATAGCAGCAGGTTTCCGCCTGTGTTACTTTGCCCTTGTTCATCCCTTTCTTTCTGCACAGGGAGTGAGGCTGCTTTAATTGGCCTTTGATGGAAGCAGACCAAGGGATGGCTACTTGGGCCCATTCAATCACTGGCCTACGCAGAGTCGCATAAAAGGACAGCGAGGGCACGCGGATACTCAAGAAAAGAGCCATCCACTTTCCTATTTTAACTCCCTCACAAAAAGAAATTATTTGTTCCACTGAATAAATGCCCTGCAGTGGTGCCTTATTTCCCTTCTCTGATGGACAAGGATTTTGCCGAATTGCTATAGGAGTTTGATCTTCCTTGTCTCTAGCTATTTTAGGGGCCATACAAAAGCTGGTAAGGTCAATACCTTCAGGTATCTCCCTTCCCCGAGTAACAGTGCAAGAATAATGATCATTCCAAGAGAAATGTTAATGCGGGGATTTTTGTAGTCGAGCAGACCTTTTACTCTGGACCCACGCTTTCCCAAAATGTAATTTAGTTTAGTGCTAGTATGTAATTCGTTAGCACACAACCATTTTTTAGACTTTGTTATTTACTGTAGGTTTGCTTTTAGGGCATGAAATTTGATGGCTGAAGCCCGATCTGACTTCAGACAATGCAGTCCCTGATTTTTCAGTTGCTAATTCCCAGTCTGTTTTTAAAATTATGCACTCTTCATTTTAATAGTTAGATAATTTTACTCCCAATTAGGTGAGTAAAATTTTAGGTGAAGAAGTATGAAGAAAGATGGCTTTTCTTCTGGCGTGGTCTGCATTTTGTGTCTCCGTCAAGTGCTTTTCTAAAGCTGTTTTTCCCAGACTGTGTGTTTTGCATGGGTGGGACAGTGGGTTATTGTTAGCCTGTTAGACACAACTCGGTTTGAATACCCTTCAGTAGTTTGTGAGGCAAGTCAGCTCTATTTGCATTTGTTCCAGTCACAAAGGTTTATAGGTCAGCAAAGGCTGGCTGGAAAAATTCAACATGCCAATGCACTATTCTTCTATGGTTGTCAGGAATTCAAACGTGCTGGTTTTTATATTTCTTTTTGGTCATGAATATATGATAGCACAGTCTGAAGTCGCTTTGTTTCTTTGGAGCTTGGTACCAGCTGGGACTAAGATGGAGGACGTGACTCGATGCCAGCTTTTTTTTCCCCCTCTCTTCTTTTGCCCATACTAATCAGCAGCAAATCAAATGTCAGTACATCTGGAGGCAGTGAGAGGGCAGTGCTCACCAGTGCACTGTATTGCTGCTATTTTTTTCTCTTCTATGAAAAAGAGTCCAGCTGAATAAAAGATGACGTTTGTCCGTTCATAGAAAACATTGCATTAGCTTAATCTGCCTTCTGGTTTGGGTTTGGGTTTTCTTTTCCTCCTGTTTTTATTTAGATACGTTTGGGTTATATCCTGAAATGTTTCCTGCTTGGCTACATGCAAAGATTACGTGGAGATCTTCATTTATGCACGGACTGACAAAGAATAGGTATCTTTTAGAATTCAAGACTTCAGAAGCCATTCATATAGCCTTAGTGGTCACCCATAAAGATATCTGATGAAAACCATCTTGGGGTATCACCAGTAACCCGATCTTTTGACAACTTGCACGTGAAGCTTAAAATAGATATAAAAAAGAATGTCTTCCCCAAAGAAAGCATTTCCTTAGCTTTGTTATTCATCTTCCAGTTTTAGAAGAGGTTTGGCCTTTTGCAGTTCTTAAAATGAAATATAGATTTATCCACTGTAATTTGATGCCTTTCAAACTGCATTTTGAATTTTAAATGGTGTGTCTGAATACGTTGCGAGGGAGACTATTGCAGGTTTGTTAGGAGCTGACATCTCATTTCTAGGCTAGCTTACTGTAGCCCCATTACTCTGAAACCGGTAAGCTCTTCTTGAGTTTGATTTATTTAAAATGCAGTTACAAAAACTGTTTGTCTTTATAGTTTTATCTTAAGATCTGAGATTTTTCTTACAGAAGTAAGAAAACATGCCAGATCTCCTTTTAATATGCTCATTGAAATGCAAACTGTGACCTTTCTTGGTCTATTTTAAAGAGACTTTCTGCAAAATATGGACTGTTTTGAGTAAAAGGCGACAGAGGCAAGGGAGGTTGCATCTGTAAACTAGAGAGGCAGCAGCTAAACCTCATATTGATGCCTCCATTCGAAGCAGCCAGGGAGACCCGTTTACTTTTGAATGCACGATTCGCTGCCAAGTTGGCACCATCTTTCATGTTTATAGATTTAAATTCAGCACATGGCTTTAACTCTTCAGCTGCACTAGCTGCAAACAATTACCCCAAAACAAATGCTTAGGTATAATCAGTTCATTGTCTTACCCATGCCAGGTTGCATCTGACTCTTAGAAATACAGTCGAGAGCGTTATTATAAAGTGCCATATTGGGTAAGACACATGCAAATAGCAAAAGCGTGGTTTAAATGGAAATGTTTACAAATATTAAACCTTACTGCGAAAAAGCATCTCATAAAATAAACATTTAAAAAATCATGTAATGTGTTAATAGGAAGATACAGGGTTTAACCGATGAATCATTGAAAAAGATTCCACAGTTAGAATAATGCTAATAAGCACCGAAAAAAATCTTGTTTATGAACCTCCTTTCTTAGCCTACACAACTACTAATCTGGTGCAAACAGCATAAAATTACCAGAAGTTGGAAATTCATCTGGGAAGAACATTTCATAATTTGTTTTTTCTATTTTTAACTCTAAAAAAAAAATCAGTTTGGTCACAAGATTGCTTTAGCAAATAAATATTTCAGTCAGTTTTGACTATTTTAATAGGCAGTTTGGACTATTTTACCACACACAGAAATTAATTTTTAAAACACAACCATGACTGATTTATTAAGAATATTTTCAGCAATTAGATACATATTGCTTTGCAGCTTTAATATTTAGGAAAGCAGCAATAATAAGCTAGCTGCAAATGTAGTCATGCTCTGAAATCAAATTTGAATCTTAGCTTAAAAATGGACAAATAAACATTTAATACAGCGATGTGGGTGACTACCGTCCACACAGTGAACGTGTAGGCTGAATCTCATCAGCTCCAGTCACTGCTAAGGTTTGGGTATGGACAAAGCAGCAAGTAAATGCAATTCTGAAGTTTTTATCTGCAGCCTTTTATCCTGATCAGACATTTTTTTCTAGCTTGCTCATACGCTTCCTACTGACAAGCATCTCCATTATGACCCTATTAGATACATAGATAACCTTTGTTAGTAGCTCTATTAAATCATATTGTAATTATAACAGTGATTTTTTTGTTTTTGTTCCTACAAGTACCTGTTTTTTTCCCAACACTTTGCAAGGCATAAAGCACTTTGCATGTGACAAAACAGTTCTTTCATTCACTAATTATTTCATGTAGCATTAACTTCTGGATGCATGTAAGTAGTGACCTATCTGTAAAGCATTCAGTATAATCAAAAGGTAATTTGATAAGTCAGAAAGCCTGTCTGCACAGTCATATATCCTTTCTGTGGTTTTAAATATTTTCATAATCATGGATGCAACCCAGCACGTGGGAAGCTCCCTGTAGCCAGCTCTGAAAACAGACGGAGATCAACAAAACGTCTAGACTACATTGCAAACATGTAAATATATTCTGATTTTAGATTAAGCAAAATTTCTTCTATATTTTTCTTCCAAATCCTGTTGAGTGTACTGATACAGTATACACTTTCAGAATAGCTTTCTTTTTGGCAGTTATTTTACTCTTAAAACTTAGTAATTCTTTCATAGTGCATCAGATTTACAAAATTAATCATTCCTTGGCATTATTCTTTTAATTCACACGTGTGTATGTGTGTGTATACATACATATGTTCTCTCCCGTTGTTTCTGGAATTTTAAGGAGGTGAGAAGCACACAGAGTGAATACTTTTATATTCTGTAAGGGTTCGCTCACTGTAGAATAGAGATTTATTTTTATAAAAATACACACTGCTTTCTGACCTAGTGTGAAGGATTCTTTATTGGTGCAAATGCTAACGTAGGAAAAGCAGCTGTTACGTTAGTTCATGCTTTTATTCAGGTGGGTTCCATCAGCTCCTAACCCCCTTTGGATCACTCGTAAGTGAAAGCAAAGATTGCAAGGCACAGTTTGGATGCTGTTGGGTATCCTGGACCGTAGAGGGTTCTCTGAGGGTTGCAGCCCTGACCAGTAGAGGGATTTTTTTGTTTCTTTGTTTTTATGGAATTGGTTGTGAATAAGGGAGAGAAAAGACAAAAATTGCTTATTGACATTTCTGTGCCACAGAAAAGGAGCGAGAAGACTACTGACATATTGCCGTAATTTTGGATGACAGCAAATCCTTTATTTAGGTGTATGCGGTGTGAAGACATTTGCAGAGATCCCATAGTTAAGGTTGTTGTCAGCTTTCAGTTTTCCAGAGAGAAAAATTTTAAAAACTTGATAAATCAAGCTTTGAGAGGTGCTTTATTTTAAGGTGGGAAAAGAAGAGAAGATGGGATTTTCTTATCTGGTTCTTTGGTTTTCTTCTACTTGTTCTCTTTTTTCCTTTTTCTTCTTTTTTTACACTGATTTTATTGCTGAGAATCTCTCACCTTTTGTTTTTTTTTTTTTCTTCTGTTAGCTCTGCAGTGGGATTGGCTGTATTCAGACTCCAGAGATATGCATACCCTTGCTTCGAAGAGGTAGGATGCTTTTGATTTTTCACCATTAGAACAAATGGCTATTTTCCTCATTGTGTCATTATGCAATTTATAGACATTAAGAAAAGACAGTGAACATGACAAGTATTTACATGCCCTGCTACTGCCAACAGCCTACTGAGCTTCATTTTCTCCAGGCACGTTACCCCTGTCTCAGGAGAGGCCCTCATCCCCACCACAGCTTGTCCTTCTTCCTCCGCTGTGTATGCGACCCCTTCCCAGTTTCCCTATGGAGCCGTGACAGCCTGTCATTGTCTGCCTCTCTGGATATGACGGTGGCAATTTGCTCACATCGATGCTGACTGATCCCAAGATCTCTTTTTCACTCTGCTTTCTTTGTGTTTCCTCTCAAACTCAAGTCCAGAACTGAGCAGTGTGGGTCATGACCAGGAACTGAGTTTGCAAAGGCTGGGCATTGCTGGAATTTTTCTGTGGTGGATGGTAGAGGAGATAATGACAGATTTTAGCTGTCAGTTCTTAGAAGAATTGTCAGGAAACCTCATCTTCTATCTTTACCTCTTGCTATAACTAAGGCACAGCGGGAAACTTAAAGGACAAATTCAGTTGACAAACAGAACTTGGATCCCTGCAAAGGAGACATATTCTCCTCCTGTCAAATCTTTGAAAGATCAGAAAAAACTTGCTCTGATTAACTTTAGTGTACCCTCTTACATCCCCCTGCTTCGGGACACACTGAAAGTAATCCTCTTCGCTCATACTGGGAAAATTGTGTTGAATAAGCAAGGAACATGCCTGAAGTTAATGAAGATTCTAGTTTTAATGGTGACCATTTTTCATTATGAAAAGTTTTGGTTATGCTTTCTGTGCACGTGGGGCTCAGCACAAAAATGTACTGTACAGCTAAGCATAGTTTTACTCCTCACCCCCATGCTATATTTTATTTCAGTATTTTTTTCACTGATCTATTAGAATAGGAATAGCCCTGAATACTTGCTCTCACTGAATTCAAGTGCTCAAGACAGTGGATACTGATTTTAGTTTTTTGCAATTAAAGTTTTTAAGAACATAATTCAGTTAAAAATCAAGTTATTTTTATAAACCATTGACTTCAATTTTTAGCAATCTAAAACCTGACTTTATAGAATTTTTTCGTAGTACTTTACTGTTTGGTGCATGTCTGTGTGGTCCACTTGCATAATGAAACGCATCCTCTAAGAGGATAGGACACTCTACACAACTCAACACTACCTTAAGTATATTTAATGATACTAAAGCCATAATTATGGCACTGCTTGATCATCCTTTTTTATTTCTGCTACAGACAGTAGAAGTTTAAGGCTATCTTGTGTAGACACACATAATTAAATGGAAGGGTTCTTTGAGGAATTGGTGTGGAGAACGGTCTCCTTTTGATTGCCCATAGGCGAGACCTCCATTTGTTTGTCCATTTTGATGAAGTTCAAGTCTAAAGCATACACAATAACAGTTAAATCTGAAAAAGGACATCCTGAATTACCTGGCCATGACAGAGGTCACGAAAGGGAGCACAGGACCGCCGAGCCTGTCCCATTCAAGAAATTTCTCCCTTGCTAATATTATCGCTGTGCAGTATTTCACAGCAAATTTCCTGCTGTAGTAAGGAAATGTGTTGTATATTTAACAACACCACCAAAAAGGTTAAATGTAATGAATTTGAACTGTGAAGATGGTCCTGCTGCCCCAGTGCGCGGTTTCGTGGCACTCGGGTCTGAATGGGAGCAGGGTTGTGTGCCCGAGCTGGGAGCCACTGGGGAGTGTCTGGGATGATGTACCGGAGGCTTAGTCATTTCTTTTTCTTAGAAAAAGAGGGATTTGCACTTGTTGCACTTAGCGGACTTGTATTTGCCAGACGTGAAACTGAGTTAGGTACTGTATATAGTACCTCTGGGATTTTGTTTGACAGAACCAAAGGATTTTCGCTTTACAGGGAATGTTGGCCTGGAGTGTGGCCAGCTCTGACCGCTTTGTGTAAATTTTGGGTGTCTGTGAAAGGGAAGATGCAATGCTTGGTTGGGGCTCCTTCTGGCACGCCGCGCAAGAAGTGCTTTTCTTCCCTTGGTGGGGTTAGAGTCCCGTTGCTGGAGGGAAAGCTCTAGCTATCCGCTTCTTATAATTTGGAGGGACTATTATAAGAATAATTGCCATTAAAGATTAATACTGCGCTTTAATTATGTTAATGATGGTGAGTCTAATTCTGCAGCCATTTTCTTTCTTTCTGGGTGTGGATGCATTGCATTCATTAAATTGCACAAGAGATACAGGTGAACAGTTTACTGTCAAAGGCATTTTATAATGCTTCACCTAAAAAAGTGTACTTCTAAACAAAGTGAAAATGAACAAAAAAACCCCAGAACCAAAAGTAGTTGGCTCTTTTCTGCGGAACGTCATTTTTTAATGTATAAGCTTCCAGGTGTACAGATTGGTGTTACATGCATGCCATGGATTTATTGTTACTATCCTGTCTAGCAGTATGGTGATACCAACTGGATAAACTGCTTTTCATGCATTTTTTAGCATTAATCCAGCTCTTTCGTGACTTTTCTAACATGCAAAATTTTCTGTTACCTCAGAAAGGCAGAAATCTAACAGAAAAATCATCATCTACCACAAATGCGTTTTATTACTTAAATAAAGAAGGTACCTAAATAAAGAGTTGTAGTAGTTGCAGTATTTGGTCTCAGATCAGTGGCACAGTTTTAGGATCCGATAATTTGGCAAAATAGAAACAGGGAGTTTTATTCCTCAAGTGGCACTCACTTGAGTGCAAATTAAAACCTGAAACCTAGAAAAGTCTCGCAATATCAAGCTTTGGAAAATTGTAGCATTCCATTGCATAAGTAACATTTGAAATACTGTTAGGGAGTTTAACACTTGCTAGCACTCTGATCTTCGCGCAGCAAAACTTCTGTTAGCTAAAGTAACTGGTTTTAAAATGCAGAGACTAAAGTAGTGCCCGGTAAAAATGTCGAATGCCCTAATGGATTCCTAAAATAGGTTTCTTTCC